>NC_053498.1:100565068-101203473 GCF_905171775.1 Rana temporaria | reverse complement strand
CTTCGGGTGTCCTCTTCGTCGGGTCCGGCATCCTTCTGCGGCTTCGGGTGTCCTCTTCGTTGGGTCCGGTGTCCTTCTGCGGCGTCCTCACCGCTCGTTTCCCGCGCCGAGTTTGAATACTGCGCCGACATATACCGAGCGCAGTACACTCGTGTATCGTCGGGCAGGCTCGGCAACTCTCGCGCTGACGTCCTGTACGCTCAGGACGTCAGCGCGAGAGGCGCCGAGACTGCCCGAAGATACACGAGTGTACTGCGCTCGGTATATGCCGGCGCAGTATTCAAACTCGTGGCGGGAAAGCGGGTATCGGCGTATACCGCGCACCCACGATTTTGCCCTGATTACGCCGATAAATACGGTAACCAGGAAAAGGAAACAGACAATACTGTTCTGTAGACCTTAACCATGAAGCCTGTCATGGCAAAAATAATGCAACATAGGCGAGCAACCTGAGATTTTACAGCTAATATTAGTATAGTAACATAAAATATGAACAAAGCATATGGCTCTATAATGTGTATTTGTCTCTATTAAGAGCACTAAGTGTCATTTTTGTCTGCGGCTTTGTTACTCCATCAGCATGAATCACTTCTGACAAATTCTCCTGACACCAAGAGAAAAAAGGTGATGGGGAGGGAGCTCCAGCTGATTGACAGCCTTCGCTCTGTTCTTGTGTGAGGGGGGAGGGGAATGTCCCATCCCTCCAATCAGCTCTCTGCTCCCTTTTTTTTTTTTTTTACAGCTCAGGCAAGCTTTATAAATTCTGGACTTTAACCACCTCCCGCCAATGTATAGACAAAATGATGGCGGGCGGGGTGCTCTCTTGTTCTGGGATGACATCACCCAAGTCTCACCGGGGCACTTGCTGTGTCCAATGACCAGGCTCTTTACCCATGTAATCAGCTGTGTCCAATCACAGCTGATCACATGTAAACAAGGAAATGATAGTTTTTGTCTCTCCTCGCCCCATAGTAGGAGGACAGCCAACCCTACCAGTGCAGCCCCAACAGTGATGCCAATCTGTGCGCATGGCTGCCTACTCATCAGTGCTGCCGAATAACAGGGCTCATCAGTGCTGCATATTAGTGCCATCAGTGAAGAAGAAGAAAAATTACTTATTTACAATAAATTTGACAGAAACAATAAATATTTGGTGTTTTTTTTTCTTGTTTTTCGCAAATGATAAAAAAAAAAAAAAAAAAAAAAACACACAGCAGTAATTAAATGCCATAAAAAAAAATGATAAAAATGTCCTTTGTGTACAGCGTTGCATGACCGTGCAATTGTCAAAGTGTGACAGTGCTGGAAGCTGGCCTGGGCGGGAAGGAGGTAAAATTGCCCAAGATTGAAGCGGTTAAACAGATGTAGAGGGGATCAGACTGCAGATAGACAGGTACAACTTATGTAGGATTTGTTTTATCACCCAAGGAAGTCACCTCACTGGGTACATGCAAGGATTTACAACTACTTTAACCACTTAAGACCCAGACCATTATGCAGGTAAAGGACCTGGCCAGTTTTTGCGATTCGGCACTGCGTCGCTTTAACTGACAATTGCGCGGTCGTGCGATGTGGCTCCCAAACAAAATTGGCGTCTTTTTTTTCCCATTGCCCAAAATGTATAGTGTTTACAATATAGGGAATAGTTTTATGGCATTTTTATAAAAAAAAAAAATAATTTTTTACTACTAATGGCGGTGATCAGCAATTTTTTTTTCGTGACTGCGACATTATGGCAGACACTTCGGGCAATTTTTGGGACCATTGTCATTTTCACAGCAAAAAATGCTATAAAAATGCATTGTTTACTGTGAAAATGACAATTGCAGTTTAGGAGTTAACCACTAAGGGGCGCTGTATGGGTTATGTGTGACCTCATATGTGTTTCTAACTGTAGGGGGGCAGGGCTGGACGTGTGACATCACTGATCGCCTTTCCCTATATCAGGGAACAGACGATCAGTGACAGCGCCACGGTGAAGAACGGGGAAGGTGTGTTTACATGTATAACATTCAGGTATGACTTTCATGCAACTTTTGAGGGTTAATATTGATGTCTATGGCCCTCAAGTTGCATGAAAGTTGGACCAAAGTAGTGCATGCACTACTATGAAGTTTCTGTAACTTTAAACCATCACAAAAAACCTTCTGTGCTGCAGCTGCACCCCAGAGCCCCCCTATTTCTTACCTGGACCTGATCGTTCCAGCAATGGGGACGAGCACAGCGGCTCCAGCCACTGTTTTGGGTCCTCATTGGATAGATTGATAGCAGCAGGAGCCATTGACGCTCACTGCTGTCACTCAAATCCAGTGACACGGGAGACGGGGGCAGGGCCGAGTCTTGCTGTCTGTGTCAATGGACGCAGCAGCAGGACTCGGGAGCTTGCCTGCACCAGTGCCCCCTTGGAAAGTGGCTCTCCGAGGGGGCAAATCGAGAAGAGGGAGAGCCAGGAGCACCGTGGGGGGGGACCCCAGAAAAGGAGGATTGGGGCCACTCTGTGCAAAAAAATTTAAGCCACACATATATGAATGGTTATCAATGGAAAACATCAGAAACGACTTGCATGACAAGTCACACAAGTGTGAATGGAGCCTTAAAGTTGCAGTAACTTTAAAGTAGGTCATGCACTACTTTGGTCTGACTTTCATATGCAACTTGAGGGCCATTTTTTCGGCGGACCTGAATTGGCGCTCCATACAAGTCTATGGCGCATCGGATGTCAGTGGAGACATATCCACTGACATCGGATCCACTTAATTCAGATGTATGGTGATAGGTCGCCATCCGTCCATGGCGGATCGGATGAGATCTGATGAAAACGGACATGCTGTCTGTTTTCTCCATAGACAACCAGCGGCGCTCGACAAGCCCCTCCCGCTCAGTGAGCAGAGAGGGACCAGTCATCCGCCGGCTCAGCAGAGATCAACGGAGAGATCTCCCGCTGAGCTGCCGGACGCCACTGACGGATCCACCTAGTGGGAATGAGGCCATAGACTTCAATTATAACCCTCAAAATTTGCATGAAAGTCATTTCCTGTTACACAATGCAACAGTTGTCCATTATCACTGGTCAAAGCCAAAGTCGTATCAAAGTTGCACCAATCCAAAAAGTTGCATCAACGTTGCACTCTAAGGTTGGCACAACTTTGGAATCGTAAACGTACGAATGGAGCCTAAACTTGTAACAAAAGTTACAACTTACAACACTCACTATTTTATTCTCCGGGGTCTTTGCTTTCAGAAGATATATGTTTGGGAGTTCAAAGGAATTTTCTACCAAAAAAGAAATGGGGGGGGGATACAGAATTTTACATACCGTATTTATCGGCGTATACCGCGCACTTTTTTGCCCTGAAAATCAGGGCAAAATCGTGGGTGCGCGATATACGCCGATCCCCGCGCTGAGTTTGAACCACTGCGCCGGCATATACCGAGCGCAGTACACTCGGGCAGGCTCAGCTCCTCTCGCGGTCACGTCCTGGACGCACAGGACGTGACCGCGAGAGGAGCTGAGCCTGCCCGACTATACCCGAGTGTACTGCGCTCGGTATATGCCGGCGCAGTGGTTCAAACTCAGCACGGGAAGGACACCACGATGGCCGCAGAAGGACGCCGAACCCGACAAGTAGGACACCACCGAAGCCGCAGACGGACGCCAGACCCGACGAGGCCACCGCGCAAGACACCAAAACTGTAAGTACTAAAATGTTTTTTTTTTACAGGAATGCAGGTCCACATTAGGGGTGCGCGCTATACGCCGGAGCACGCAATACCCCGATAAATACGGTATATGTGAGAAACATCAGTAATGACCCAGATGGTAAGCGGTTAAAGCGGGGGTTCACCCTTAGAGGGCACTTTTCCCCCTTAGATTCCTGCTCGTTATTACTAGGGGAATCGGCTATTTATTTTAAAATATGTGCAGTACTTACCCGTTTACGAGACGCATCCTCTCCGTCGCTTCCGGGTATGGGCTTCGGGAATGGGCGTTCCTTCTTGATTGACAGGTTTCCGAGAGGCTTCCGACGGTCGCATCCATCGCGTCACGATTTTCCGAAAGAAGCCGAACGTCGGTGCGCAGGCGCAGTATAGAGCCGCACCGACGTTCGGCTTCTTTCGGCTACGAGTGACGCGATGGATGCGACCGTCGGAAGCCTCTCGGAAGAATGTCAATCAAGAAGGAACGCCCGCTCCCGAAGACCCATACCCGGAAGCGACGGAAGAAGATGCAGCTCGAAAAAGGGGAAAGTACTGCTCATATTTTAATATAAATAGCCGATTCCCCTAGACCGAACGAGCAGGAAGCTAAGGGGAGATTTTTTTTTTTTTTTTAAATGGGTGAACTCCCGCTTTAAAATATAGGATTTTTTTTTTTTTTTTTTAAAGCCTATGGCGTGTGTAACACACCCAAAAACTTCACCCAGTGCAGAAAAAATGTTCACACATAAAGAGTGGTCACAAAAACGTGCAGACAGGTGCAACGTCAAGTGGTCCTCCTGTGAAAAAGGACCCAAACCCTGATCTCCCGGGGCGTTGGGCTCCAGACGGGGACTGAGGTACTGTGGTCCGAGCAACCGAAGCCGACACGGACCCAACTTTCCTTGGAGGGTCTGCCGAAACAGAACCCTCCCAGTACTAGGTGGGGCTCCCCCGAAGGGAGACCCCATGAGAGCAGGCGAACTAAGCCAGAAGGCCATGTCTGCCGACTACCAAGACATTCAGGGCTGGCCCGAGGACCGGCACCCTACTAATCACACAGTGAACAAATAACGTGCACAAACACAAAAAGGCAAAGACGTGACAAACATAGGCCAATTAAATGGAGGAAAGGGATAGTGGGGAGGAGAGTGATTAATATAGGATGTTCCTGCCTTGAAGGTCCTTGTTAAGGCACTTCCTGTTACAGGGTGACAACACCCTGTCCCCCAAGTGTTCTCCTGTGTTGTCACCCATGTGGAGATTTACTAAAACTGTAGAGTGTAGCTCTGTATAGAAACCAATCACCTTCCAGGTTTTAATTGTCAAAGCTTAACTGAGCAAGCTGAAGTTAGAAGCTGATTGGCCACTAAGGATGAGCTCCGGCGTGTTCGCATTGAACACGTGTGGAGCCCGCCAGGAAGTCAGCACCCGCGTTGCGCTAATCACAGCCAGGCATACATTTCCCGATCTCTTCACCCGAGCATCGGGAAATGTATGCCTGGCTGTGATTAGCGCAGCACGGGTGCCGACTTCCTGGCGGGCTCCACACGTGTTCAATGCGAACACGCCGGAGCTCATCCTTAGTGGCCACCATGCAGAACTGCACCAGATTCTGAGTGCCCCAGTTTTAGTAATCCCCTCTCCTGTAACTGCAGACATAATAAGCGGCTGTGCAAACACTGATTGCACAGACATGCCCCCCATTGTCATCTTAGGGAAATACAGACTCTGAGGCAGGTCATGCAGCCATTGCTGGAATGTGTGCAAAGAGGTTGCAGGAGATCAGCAGCAACAAAGTAATAAAACATAAACAAAAAAGATGTGGGAACTGTTTATAATACAGAGTGCTTTAGCAAAGAGAATGTCATTAATTAGGGTTTCCATCCACTGCCACACACAGCATTAAAATATGCAGCTCAGGACACCAATAAGGGTTATATATAACTACCTGTATTTCGTTCCATAATACTGGAAAAATAATAAATAGCGAACTTTACAAGCCATGCTCCCCCAGGAAGCCGAAAGAGATCACACTGTACGACTTTCACCCAAATACAACCCCACAGAACAGGACACCACGTGACCCTACAAGACATGGACCAGCCTGCATGGAAAGACCCCTGTATAGTTGACCGCACTGCCTGCGCAGAAACAATGCATTCATTCTAAATCTTCTACAATAATAACACTTATTTGAAATATTTGATGACATTCAGACATAAAATAAACACACTTCCGTGTACTTCATAATACGTAAAAAGCGCCTTTGTTGTTCAGGCATCAATAAGACGCCTTCGGAGCGTAACTAAAACTATAGAGCGGTTTCAGGGTCCTTTGAAGCAAATGTCTCGCAGTTATGACGTCACCGCAGAGCTCTTCCTATTTCAGCTGGGAAGGGGGACTTGCCTAACAATGTTTTTATATTATTTATATTAGTATGTTAGTTTGTCACCACATTTCATGTAAATCGAGAGGGTACGTTCACTAAAGCTAAACGGGGGGGAATAAAGGGGAACAACAGATTCTTCCATCGAAAGCTTCCTACTGAAAGTGCTAACTGCCTGGCTGCCATGCTAATCCTGTAGACTAAGACCCCTTTCACACTGGAGCGGTTTGCAGGCGCTATTGTGCTAAAAATACCGCCTGCAAACTGACCCTAAACAGCTGCTGCTGTTTCTCCAGTGCCACACTGGAGCAGTGCGCTAGCAGGATGGGAAACAAAGTCCTGCTAGCGGCATCTTTGGAGCGGAGTGTAGACCGCTCCTCCACCGCAATGGGACAGCGCAGCTATATTATGGTGACCACGTGTCCCGAATTGCCCGGGACAGTCCCGCATTCTGCAGGTCTGTCCCGGGCACCTTCACTCTGGGACAATACAGTGTCCCAGAATGAAACTGACACAGGTCCCAGCATGAACCCCTCAGAGCTTAAGATGTGACACCCCCAAACTAGTGAAGAACTACAGGTCCCAGCATATATCTGTGAAATCTATGGGGTCACACCCTTAGATCTCATGGATTCATGCTGGGAGTTTCAAAATTGGGGGGGATGGGGGTCACATCTTTAGATATCATCGGTTCATGCTGGGATTTATAGTCCTTTACTTTGGGGGGGTGTGACCTCTCCAAAGTTAAGGACTACAGGTGCCAGCATAAACCCCCCCCCCCAGAGCTGAAGATGTGAGACCGCCTGCCCCCCAAATAGTGAAGAACTACAGGTCCCAGCATAAACCTGTAAAATCTATGGGATCACACCCTTAGATCTCAGGAGTTTCATGCTGGGTGTTGTAGTCCTTCAAATTGGGGGGGGCACATCTTTAGATATTAGGAGTTCGTGCTGGGACTTGTAGTCCTTCACTTTTGGGGGGAATGTGACCCCCAAAAGTGAAGGACTACAGGTCCCACCATGAACCCCTCAGAGCTGAAGATGCGACTCCCCCCCCAACTAGTGAAGAACTGCAGGTCCCAGGATGAACCGGTGAAAACCATGAGGGGTCACATTTTTTTTAATAAAAAGTTATCTTTTTTAGGAAGGGGGGGGGGAGTGTCCCTGAATGGCAGTTTGGAAATGTGGTCACCCTTCCGGCAATGCGTCTCTGCAGAGGCGCATTGCAGGCGGTTTTAACCCTTTCTCGGCCACTAGTGGGGGGTAAAACTAGTGGCCGAATAGCGACATGAAATTTGTGCTAAAGTGCTGCTAAAAATAGTGGCGCTTTACCGCCACTGCACCTCCCACCCCAGTGTGAAAGGGGCCTTAGTGGTGTCTAAGACCCATTTCGCACTGAGCTGCCCATAGCGTCGGCAGTAAAACACCACTATTTTTACCGCAGACGCTATGGGTGCATTTGTAACACATTTCGGCCGCTTAAGGTGAAAAACCTTCTGTAGTGCAGCAGAGCCCCCCTTTTAAATTACCTGAACCCGATCTTTGCATTGACGAGAACAAGCCCAGCAGCTCCAGCCACTGCCTCGGGTCCTCATTGAACAGATTGATAGCAACAGGAGCCATTGCCTCCTGCTGCTGTCAATCAAATCCAGTAAAATGGGGCGGGGCCGAGTCCTGTTTTCTGTGTCGATGGATGCAACAGCAGGACTTGGGAGCGTGCCCGCCCGGGTACCCCCTTGGAAATCGTCTCTCCGCGGGGGCACTTGATGCAGGGAGGAGCTAAGAGGGCCACTGGGGGACCCCAGAAGAGGAGGATCGGGGCCACTCTGTGCAAAACCCTTCCACATAGGAGGCAAGTATGACATGCTTGTTATTTAAAAAACAAACAAACAAACAAAAAACAACAAATCTTTACAACCCCTTTAAAGAGTACCCTCTAACGTGTTTCACTCAGTAGGGCTTTGTCGTAGAGGAAGCTTTATCTCGTCCAAACATTGCTTTCTTTAGGTCTTTCAATTCTACTTCTGTTGGAGTCACAAAGCAAGCAGTGACATAACATGGTGGTTTCGGTTAAACAGATGAAATTTCCCTGAGCCAAAAATACAATTGCTTTCAATTATATTGTCAGATTTTTTTCTTATTTCCATAACATTTTTTCACACTTGTGCGATGCGGGAACCCTACGAATCCACTGCGGGTTCCCGCATCGCACCCGACTCGCAAGGCAGTTCACACTGCCATATGCGAACTGCGGGGAGTGTCAATACAATGTTAACCACTTGCTTATTGGGCACATATACCCCCTTCCTGCCTAGGCGAAATTTCAGCTTTCAGCACTGTCATGCTTTGAATGACAATTGCGCGGTCGTGCGACGTGGCTCCCAAACAAAATTGACGTATTTTTTTCCCCACAAATAGAGCTTTCTTTTGGTTGAATTTGATCATTTGCGGTTTTTATTTTTTGTGAAATAAACATAAAAAGAGCGACAATTTTGAAAAAAAACACAATATTTTTTACTTTTTGCTATAATAAATATCCCAATTCTTTTAAAAAAAAAAACAATTTTTTTCCTCAGTTTAGGCTGATACGTATTCTTCTACATATTTTTTGTAAAAAAAAAAAAAAAAAATCGCAATAAGTGTATAGTGATTGGTTTGCGCAAAAGTTATAGCGCCTACAAAATAGGGGATAGAATTATGACATTTTTTTATTATTTTTTTTTTATACTAGTAATGGCGTTGGTCTGCGATTTTTGTCAGGACTGCGATATTACAGCAGACACATCGGACACTTTTGACAAATTTTTGGGACCATTCACATTTATACAGCGAACAGTGCTATAAAACTGCATTAATTACTGCATACATGTGACTGGCAGGGAAGGGCTTAACACTAGGGGGCGATCAAGGGGTTAAATGTGTGCCCTGCTAGGTGATTCTTACTGTGGGGGGAAGGGACTGACTGGGGGAGGTGACCGATGGGTGTCCCGGATGTACAAGGGACACACCATCGGTCTCCTCTCCCTGACAGGACATAGATCTGTGTGTTGTCCCTGGCTCTGTGACTGCAGATTGCGGGCACCTGGCGGACATTGCGGCCACCAGGCACACGCATCGGCACCTGAGTGGCGCGTGCCCCCCTGCGGCATTGTAGAGCCACCTTGTGGCTGTCATTCTACAATGGCCCGGGTCCGAAGTGGTTAATGACACCCCCATTTCAGCTCGCATATCGCACTGCGAACTAACAGTTCGGTTATGAATCGGATCGCATGGGTGTTCACGCGTGATGGATTTGATAAAATGATTATTTTGTGTTAAAGCGGTGGTTCACCCTAAAATCCACTTTCTGTCACTAGATCCAGCATACTGCTGACATCTGCAGTATGCTGGATTTTTTTTTTGTACTTATCGTTTTATCCGTATGTCTGCTCCGGCTCCGAGCGGCGTATCCTTCCGGGTATAGGCGTTCCTAAGTAAAGCGCAGTTGATTGACGGGCTTGGATAGCGCGTCACACCTTCCGGAAATAGCCGACGTGACTCTCTGCAATTTACGGCGCCTGCGCAGTCAGCTCTACACGGCAGGCGCAGGCGCCGTATAGCGTTGTAAGCAGCCGAGAGTCACATCGGCTATTTCCGGAAGGTATGACGCGCTATCCAAGCCCGTCAATCAACTGCGCTTTACTTAGGAACGCCCATTCCCCGACGGATTCCCCGCTCGAGCCGGAGCAGACATGCGGATAAAACGATAAGTACAAAAAAAAAAAAAAAAATCCAGCATACTGCAGATGTCAGCAGTATGCTGGATCTAGTGACAGAAAGTGGATTTTAGGGTGAACCACCGCTTTAATGTTATTTTTCTCCTAACCACTCAAATATTGCTTTTCTTTCTTATATTGTTTTATTTCTTATATTTCTTGATCTATATATATATATATATATATATATATATATATATATATATATATATGGGTGTATTACAATAGTATTATTTTCCTTAAAAGAGTCATTATAGAGTTAAATCTCGGCCCGGGAAGTAAAACTGAAAACAGATGTCTTTGTACTCCCTACTCATAATCAGCCCCCTCCTGCCCTACCCATCGACCAAAGAAAGATGGCCCCCATGAGTGTGGAATGTAAGACATGTGGTGAAGAAACAGACGTCACAAGAGAAGACCATATGTGGATTAGCGAATCAGATGTACCCATATGAATGATGATTGCTTATGTCACTTTGTCTATAAAGCTACGATACCAATAAAGGTTCCGCCTCTCTTGCTGTTGGGATGGTGAAGGATGTAGACTGAATTTCCCTCTTGTCTGCGTGCTTTACTATTATGAATTTGAATCAGAGGCAGAATGGGTTATGCCCTGGAGTAAGGATGAGCTCCGGCGTGTTCGCATAGAACACGTGCAGAGCTCGCCAGGAAGTCGGCACCCGCGCTGCGCTAATCACAGCCAGGCAGACATTTCCCGATCTCTGCAGCCGAGCATCGGACAATGTCTGCCTGGCTGTGATTAGCACAGCGCGGGTGCCGACTTCCTGGCGGGCTCTGCACGTGTTCTATGCAAACACGCCGGAGCTCATCCTTACCCTGGAGTTGTGCCAGGGGGTATCTTTATCACACGCGGACCAAAAAAAGGGTGCGAATGCGATTGCAAATTCAGCCATACAATCTATGGCTGAAATCGCATCACACGGACATTGCATTTGTGATTTGCACTGCAGTGTGTGTGAATCACATGCAATCTCGCACCACGCAGTGGTGTGAATCGGTACTCAGTCTTTTAATAACCTCTATTAAAAACTTTCAATCCATTGTCCAGCTATGACTTCACAATTGACCACAATGTGGTGGTCAATCAATATCGTGGGTGGTAGATTATTTAAGGCTTAACACATGTTTCAATCAGATTGTATCATTTCCATTAGATCTATCAACAACTATGTAATGTAAGAGTCTGTGCATTGATTACAAACTGAATGGATTATATACATCCGCACATATATTCCATATTGTACAATCAGGTTGAAATGTGTATGGTGACCCTAACAAAAATTGTGTAGTGTAGTCCCTGATTGGATACACATGTATTGGTTAGATTAGGTAGGTGCTTATGTTAAATATTTTTGGCAAACCTAAAGTTGATTGTACCAATGATAGTAACACACTTCGAAGCCCTATTCAATTGATGTACGTTAAATCGAAATTTGCAAACCATCAAATAGCCATAACTTCCCTTCCAATTCATTTAGGCTCCATTCACACCTAGGCGTTTTAACGCCTGAAGCGCGACGCTACAATATGCCGGAGGGTCGAAATTACATTAGTCTCTATGGAGACTGTTCACATCTCAACGCCGAATGCTGAAACGACGATCGCCTGAAGCTCAAACAAGTCCCGGACCCTTTTTTGTCGTGCGTATCGGGCGGTTTGGGCGTATTTGAGCGTTTCCATTTCCCATAGAAAGTAATGGAAACGCTCGATTCAAGGGACTTGCTCGACAACGGGCGTTTGCTACGGGCGTTTCGTTGCTTTAATCAATAGAACTTGTCGCCCATGCAGAAGATTAAAAAAATCTACCAACATAGCAACAAGTGATGAAAAGATGATAATTTTTCCTATTGGCTAAAATAAAAAAACGTTAAAGTAAAAAACGTCGGACAACGCTGTATGCAAACGCGCAAATAAGCATGAATACGCGCCGGAAAAAAAACGCCCAAAAAAACGACCGACGCTCAGGTGTGAATGCAGCCTTAGACTCCATTTTAATCGGATTCAATCTGAGCCAACCAGCCAGAAAATATTTGTGGTATTTATTTTTTTATTTTCAATTAGCAGTGATTGTAAATTGAGATTATATCCACTATCAATTGAAATCCACTTTTCTGTGTGTGGCATATCGATTGAATGGGTTGTTGAATATAGAGTGATTATTCTTATATGGGGACATTGATCAGAAAATAAATCAATCATTTATCGAAATGTGTATGGCCACCATAACATTGTTATATGTATGGTGATACTAATAGTGGCCTTACATGCTTTATTATATGATTGATGGTTGAATCGGCAAACAATCAGTTAGCTATAACTTGCCTTCTGATCATTTTAGATGCGATTTAGATCAGGTCAATAAAACTAGTCTATCGTCCAATTTCAGTCAATCAGGTTACACGGTGGAAACACAGATGTGATTGATCATTTACAATCGTGTCTTTCAACTATCGATCAAAATTCTCTTCCCTATGTGTGTCATATTAATTTAATGGGATTGCTGACTACAGATCAAGTGTGATGTAAGGCTTCATTCACTCCAATGCGTTTTTTCATGCTTTTTGCAGAAACACAGGACATTATTTTTGGCATGGGTTCCCAAGGAACATGGTCACATCAATGCATTTTTGTACCTCTGCGTTTTTGGAAAGGATCAGGGACTTTTTTTTAACACTTGTTAAAAAAAAAACACAAGATAGCACAGCAAAAAGCACTGCAGAAATGCACAAAAGCAAACTGCATAGGTGTGAATGGAGCCTTAGGGGGACTCTGATGGAGACCCTGATATAAGGAGGGACTCTGATAGGGACCCTGATGTAAGGGGGGACTCTGAGAGGGACCCTGATGTAAGGGGGGACTCTGAGAGGGACCCTGATGTAAGGGGGGGACTCTGAGAGGGACCCTGATTTAAGTGGGGGACTCTGAGAGGGAACCTGATTTAAGTGGGGGGACTCTGATGTAAGGGGGACTCTGAGAGGGACCTTGATGTAAGGGGGGACTCCTGAGATCCCTGCTATAAGGAGGACTCTGATATGAACACTAAAGTTAGGGGGACTCTGATGTAAGGGGTAGTCTGATGAGGATTCTGATGTAAGGGGGACTCTGATGGGAACTTTGAAGTAAAGGGTCACTCTGATAGGGACCCTAATGTAAGGTGGGATTCTGATGTAATTGGGGACTCAAGTTCATTTTAAATTTCTTTGTTTACTGAAGTTTTTTCTCTGTTGTTAGATATCTTGCTGATTTATTAAAAAAATAAAGGGCCAGATTCACCAAAGAGATACGACGGCGTATCTGCTGATACGCCGTCGTATCTCTGTTTCTATCTATGCGACTGATTCATAGAATCAGTTACGCATAGATATCCCTAAGATCCGACAGGTGCGATTGTTCTACACTCTCGGATCTTAGGATGCAGTACCGCGGCCGCCGCTGGGGGGAGTTCGTGTCGTAAACCAGCGTCAGGTATGCAAATTAGGAGTTACGGCAGATCCCCAAAGGATTTTCGCGTTCGCTACGTGGCCGCTAGTCTAGTTTCCCGTCGCAAAGTTAGTCGTCGTTTTAGGTGCCCTAACTTTAGTCAGCAAACGTATTGCTGTCTAAAGTATGGCCGTTGTTCCCGCGTCGAAATTTAAATATGAACGTCGTTTGCGTAACACGTCCGGGAATACGGAAGTACGCTACGCGCGTCGCCGTTCGAAAAAATTACGTCACGGCGCGCAAAGCACAACGGGATTTGCGAAACGGAGCATGCGCAGTAGGTCCGGCGCGGGAGCTTGCCGAATTTAAATGGCACACGCCCATTTGAATTGGCCCGCCTTGCGCCGGAGGCCGCCGGCGTAGTTTTCATCGCAAGTGCTCTGTGAATCAGGCACTTGCGATGAAAACTTGCGGCGGTGTAACGTATCTACGATACGTTACGCCGCCGCAGTTATATGTGAATCTGGCCCAAAATAATTAGTTTAAGTTTTATTTATTTTTTTGGCCTGTGAATATTTGAAAATGATATGATGTGGCCCTCATACTAAAAGGTTTGGAGACCCGGGGTCTGGAGTAATCACTCAGCTACGTCTGTCTGATTTGCATAAAAATATACAGTATGGCCCGGATTCACAAAGCACTTACGCCGACGTATCTCGAGATACGCCACGTAAGTGTATCTATGCGCCTTTGTATCTATGCGCCGTGCCCTTAAACTGAGATACGCCTGAAAATAGGCTTCATCCGACCGACGTAACTTTCCTACGCCGGCGTATCGTGGGCGCATATTTCTGCTGGCCACAAGTGGTGCTCCCATTGATTTCCTATTCAAATATGGAAATGAGGGAGATGCGTCGATTCACGAACGTACTTGCGCCCGGTGCATAATATACGCGGTTTGCGTAAGCCGTACGTCCGTCGTAAAGTTATTCCCCATCTATGAGGCGCAACTCATGCTAAGGTATGGACCAGGGAACACAGCCGTCGTATTTTACATCGTTTACGTTGTACGTGAATAGGGCTGGGCGTAGTTTACGTTCACGTCGTAGGCAGTGATTCGTCGTATCTTAGGGAGTAGTTCCGACGTGATTCTGAGCATGCGCACTGGGATACGTCCACGGGACGGCGCATGCGCCGTTCGTTTTAAGTACTTAGATTAAGGTGACCAGATTTTTAAACTGAAATCCGGGGACATATTTTTTTTTTACTAGTAATGGCGGCAATCTCTGCCACTCTCTGCCCGTCGCCACCGCCGCCCGCCTCACAGCCTGTCAAGTCTCACTCTCTGGGCCCCGGCTACTACTGGGTGGGGTGTTGAGGAAGATCACTCCTTCAGGGAAGACAAGGAGATATGCAAGGCGGCTGGCCGGGACTTGAGCCAAGGCAGAAGAACATGTGAACGGAGCTGAATGGGCATGCGTCTGAAACTGAAGAAATATTCCCTCCGCTCCGACCAGCACATGATCATCAGAAAGGGGCACAGATAATGGAAAATTGTGAAATTTTGTTTTATTCTGTACAGACTGTCTTTGAAATTGCCCCAGCCCCTGTTCAAATTCAATCCGGGGACAAAACCGGGGACAGACTTGGTCCGGGGACAGTGTCCTCAATCCAGGGACTGTCCCCTGAAACCGGGGATGTCTGGTCACCCTAACTTAGATGGCACTCGGCCCATCATTTGCATGGGGTCACGCCTCATTAACATGGCTCACGCCCACTTCCACCTACGACGGCTTACGCCGAGGGAACCCAGCGCAGTTTGGGAGGCAAGTGCTTTGTGAATTAGCTGCTTGCCTCTCTGCGCTACATCGGCGTAGCGTATATTAGATACGCTACGCCAGCATAAATATGCGCCAATGTATGTGAATCCGGGCCTATATGTGTGTGTTTTATAGTTTCTATATACTGGCTTAGTTATGAATTTAATATCAGACATTATTACATTACTGAACAAAATCCAAATATAAAAATAACGTTTGTGTCTGTCGCCATCTGCTCCTATACATTCCCTCTATTAGTACCATGATAGAAGTGGGCAGGAAATCAGGACAGAATGGAAATGCCATCGCACGCTAGAGAAGGCAGGGAAAAGACTGTAGCAGTGGAGGATCATGGGAAATGATTTCTCATTCATGCAGAAGGATTTTATGTGTTAGCTGCTGCACTAGGATGCTGTCAGTGCTGAACACACGCAGTGACTATGCCCAGCTACATGGCTCTGGCGTTGTGGTAGCTGTATGTTGTATGATCATCCAACCTCTGTGCCTAGGAGTGTCAAATACCAAACTGTCTCTCTGATCACAGCTGAAAAGATTCAAATCCAGCTGACAGTTGCTCAAACTGAGATACACTTAAACCTAGCTAAGATACGACGGCCTGCGCCGTCGTATCTTAGGTTGCAATTTTTACGCTTGCCGCTAGGTGGCGCTTCCGTTGATTTTCGGCGTAGAATATGTAAATGACTAGATACGCCGATTCACGAACGTACGCTTGCCCGTCGCAGTAAAGATACGCCGTTTCCGTAAGAGGTACGCCACGTAAAGATAAAGCTGCCCCCTAGCTTGCGTAGCCAATGTTAAGTATGGGCGTCGTTCCCGCGTCGAAATGTGAAAATTTTACGTTGTTTGCGGAAGTCGTCCGTGAATGGGGCTGGACGTAATTTACGTTCACGTCGAAACCAATACGTCCTTGCGGCGTACTTTGGAGCAATGCACACTGGGATATGTACACGGACGGCGCATGCGGCGTTCGTAAAAAACGTCAATCACGGTGGGTCACCAATCATTTACATAAAACACGCCCCCTCATCCTCATTTGAATTAGGCGCGCTTACGCCGTCCCCATTTACGCTACGCCGCCGTAACTTAGGAGGCAAGTGCTTTGTGAATACAGCACTTGCCTCTCTGACTTACGGCGGCGTAGCGTAAATACAATACGCTATGCCGCCTAAAAGATGCGCCGATCTACGTGAATCCAGCCCTATGTGTAAATATACACACAACCTTTTACAAGAGTTTAGAAGCTGCTGTGGTTAGGGTAGATTCAACCTCTCTGAATCTCGTTGACCGCCGGCTGCAAAACTGCGGCAAAATCACGGCGTGATTTTGCTGCGTTTTGCCTTTTCCCGCAGCCAGCGGTTAACCTAGTCCAGTGATGGCGAACCTTGGCACCCCAGATGTTTTGGAACTACATTCCCCATGATGCTCAACTACACTGCAGAGTGGATAAGCATCATGGGAAATGTAGTTCCAAAACATCTGGGGTGCCAAGGTTCGCCATCACTGACCTAGTTTATGTGTACATGAGCCCTAAAGGGTTATTTCTTTAGTGATCTCACCAATGTAAAGGGTCACTTCTACACTAACTAACATTGTAAGGGGACTTTCCAATGTTAAGAGACTTTCACAAGGCCCCACTGTAGTTTTCCCACAGCGCAGGTGCAGAGCAGTGCAGCTATGGCTTTCGTATGTGTTACCTGTGCTTTCCCATAGATGTCTATTAAATTGAGCGTTTTTGGTGCGATTTCTGAAAGTGCACCAAAAGTCCTGCATGCTGCATCTCAGAAAACACACCAAAATGCTTGATCTAAGAGAAGTCTATGGGAAAGCATCTGTAACCTGCATGAAAACCACAGGTACACTGCGCTGAACCTGTGATGTGGGGAAACGGCAGTGGGCAGTGTGAAAGGGGCCTAAGGAATTACTTATACATTGACCATCTATGTAAGGGGTTACGTCTACACTGACCATCTATGTAAAGGGGTTATGTCTACACTAACCATCTATGTAAAGGGTTACGTCTACACTGACCACCAATATAAGGGGTTACATCTACACTGACCATCCATGTAAGGGGTTAGGTCTACACTGACCACCAATGTAAGGGGTTACATCTACACTGACCATCTATATAAGAGGTTACATCTACACTGACCATCTATGTAAGCGGTTAGTTCTACACCGACCATCTATGTAAGGGGTTACGTCTACACTGACCATCTATGTAAGGGGTTACGTCTACACTGACCATCTATGTAAGGGGTTACGTCTACACTGACCATCTATGTAAGGGGTTACGTCTACACTGACCATCTATGTAAGGGGTTATGTCTACACTGACCATCTATGTAAGGGGTTACGTCTACACTGACCATCTATGTAAGGGGTTATGTCTACACCGACCATCTATGTAAGGGGTTACGTCTACACTGACCACCAATATAAGGGGTTACATCTACACTGACCATCCATGTAAGGGGTTAGGTCTACACTGACCACCAATGTAAGGGGTTACATCTACACTGACCATCTATATAAGAGGTTACATCTACACTGACCATCTATGTAAGCGGTTAGTTCTACACCGACCATCTATGTAAGGGGTTACGTCTACACTGACCATCTATGTAAAGGGGTTATGTCTACACTGACCATCCATGTAAGGGGTTAGGTCTACACTGACCACCAATGTAAGGGGTTACATCTACACTGACCATCTATATAAGAGGTTACATCTACACTGACCATCTATATAAGAGGTTACATCTACACTGACCATCTATGTAAGCGGTTAGTTCTACACCGACCATCTATGTAAGGGGTTAAGTCTACACTGACCATCTATGTAAGGGGTTAGGTCTACACTGACCATTTTTTAAGGTGTTACGTCTACACTGACCATCTATGTAAGGGGTTACGTCTACACTGACTACCTATGTGAGGGAAGGTAGGAGAAGTCTATGGGAAAGCATCTGTAACTTGCATGAAAACCACAGGTACACTGCTCTGCACCTGTGATGTGGGGAAACTGCAGTGGGCAGTGTGAGAGTGGCCTAAGGAATTACTTATACATTGGCCATCTATGTAAGGGGTTACGTCTACACTGACCACCAATGTAAGGGGTTACGTCTACACTGACCATCTATGTAAGGGGTTACGTCTACACTGACCATCTATGTAAGGGGTTACGTCTACACTGACCATCTATGTAAGGGGTTATGTCTACACTGACCATCTATGTAAGGGGTTACGTCTACACCGACCATCTATGTAAGGGGTTACGTCTACACCGACCATCTATGTAAGGGGTTATGTCTACACTGACCATCTATGTAAGGGGTTACGTCTACACTGACCATCTATGTAAGGGGTTACCTCTACACTGACCATCTATGTAAGGGGTTACGTCTACACTGACCATCTATGTAAGGGGTTATGTCTACACTGACCACCAATGTAAGGGGTTACGTCTACACTGACCATCTATGTAAGGGGTTACGTCTACACCGACCATCTATGTAAGGGGTTATGTCTACACTGACCATCTATGTAAGGGGTTACGTCTACACTGACCATCTATGTAAGGGGTTACCTCTACACTGACCATCTATGTAAGGGGTTACGTCTACACTGACCATCTATGTAAGGGGTTATGTCTACACTGACCACCAATGTAAGGGGTTACGTCTACACTGACCATCTATGTAAGGGCTTACGGCTACACTGCCTACCTATGTGAGGGTTACGTCTACACTGACCACCAATGTGAGGAGCCACTTCTACACTGACCACCAATGTGAGGAGCCACTTCTACACTGACCACCAATGTGAGGAGCCACTTCTACACTGACCACCAATGTGAGGAGCCACTTCTACACTGACCACCAATGTGAGGAGCGACTTCTACACTGACTACCTATGTAAGGGGTTTTCTTCGACACTGACCACCAATGTAGAGGTTTACTACAATTCACACTGTCTGTGTTTCATTTTGTGACTATTATTATTATTATTTGTTTAATTATTGGAGGTTTTTGTGCCCAGAGTTCACCTTTAAGGATCACCATGAACTGGATTTCTTGGTTCATAGTTCATGATTACTGTGTTCCTCACAAGACAGGCCACAAGAGTTGCTCCACCAGGGGATGTTTGGTCCTGCATTATCCAACTCATAACAACAAACACAGGCCAAATATTGTAATGTTTTGCTATTTAGTAAAGCTTCATATGTGGTCTTATTAAACAGATCGAATGAGATGTTTATACACTGGCTAACACTCGCATTCAGAAATATGTTTCTGTCTATGGCCGGCCAAAAGTTTGCACAGGAGAGTAAATTATTTTAAATGCATGGAGGGGAATGTCTGTGTAGATGAAATATGACAAAGGCAGTTGGCAGACAGGAGGCACAACACAACAGATGACAGACTACAGACATTGCTGAAGCTTTGTGACACTGCCCTCTTGTGGTCATATAAAGTGTATCTAAATCCATGAATCAAAATGTTATATTTTGCAGACTATGGGCCGGATTCACGTAACACTTACGCCGACGTATCTCGAGATACGCCGCGTAAGTGTTAATGTGCGCCGTCGTATCTATGCGCCGTACCCATAAAACTAGATACGCCTGAAAATAGGCTTCCTCCGACCGATGTAACTTTCCTACGTCGTCGTATCTTGGGCGCATATTTACGCTGGCCGCAAGGGGCGCTTCCATTGATTTACACGTCAAATATTTAAATGACCTAGATATGCCGATTCACGAACGTACTTGCGCCTGTCGCAGTAATATACGCCGTTTACGTAAGGCGTGCGTCCAGAGTAAAGTTATTCCACATATAGGAGGCGTATCCCATGCAAAGGTATGGACCACGTAACAGCCGTATTTTACGTTGTTTACGTAGTACTACGTGAATAGGGCTGGGCGTTACGTTCAGTGATTCGACGTATCTTAGGCGTTCGTTCCGACGTGATTCTGAGCATGCGCACTGGGAGCGTCCACGGGACGGCGCATGAGCCGTTCGTTCGGCACTTCATTTGCATGGGGTCACGCTTCATTTAAATGGATCACGCCCACTTCCTTCCTACTTTCAATTAGGCGGGCTTACGCGGGCCAATTTATGTTAGGCCGGCGCAACGTTGAGAGCAAGTGCTTTGTGAATACTGTGCTTGCCTCTCTGAGTTACGTCGGCGTAGCGCATATGAGATGCGCTACGCCGGTATAAAGATGCGCCGATCTACGTGCATCTGGGCCTATCAGTTCTTTGGCCTCATGCACTCTGAAATATTAATATACTCCTAGCTACACTAAATATTTCTGCCGGGAGCTGGCAGAAAAATACATATAAAAAATACAAATTTTAACACGTAATCACAAGTGTTTCTGCACGTTTACAGGCGTATGTCTTTTAGAAGCATATGCGTTTAAACTCAGGCTATTAGAATAGTCACTTATTCTAGCCACTAGAATGTGTTTACATGTAAAAAGCGCATACTCACTTCTCCAGGAACATGGGTTTGGGGATTTTTTATTACGCTCTTGAATGCAGCTGTCAAATATGGATTTAAGCTTCTGCATGGGAACATTAGCAAACATGCAGCTGTGTTTGGAGGCATTTAAAAAATGACAGTTGTCTCATATTTGTGTTTATAAGACCTCAAATGTGGTGGCTGCATTAGTTTTCCCTTTTCCAATTTTTTTGCCTTTATTTTAACCTTGTTATTATGCAAGTAACCCGTATTCTGTCCTAGGGTGACAATGCCAATTTACTGCACTGTATCTAAGGAGGAGCAGTGTTGTTAACCTAGTCTGCTTTCCTGATACGGACTACACTCATCTGCCTTTTGTTACCTCTATTATATAGGGAGGAGGTGCTTTGTAGTTCACATAAGATATCTGGCAAGTTGATATTGTTTGGGATATGAGTTCAGTGCACAAGAACACTACTGTAGCGCTACCCCCGCAGGAGCCGCTGATTTGTTTTTGGGATCGGCATATTGAGTTACCCTAATGTGGCATATGGGTGCAGGTGGATAACAAAGCAGTGAGCGAAAGTCCAGACAGTGAATAAAGAGTTTTCCAATGCTTTATTCCAGACCAAACATGGCCAACATCAACATTTAGTGGGAAGAGCAGGTTGATGAAGAATAATAAAGAAGAACCTTGCAGTGTTAGGCTAGGTTCACACTGCTGCGAATTGAAAATCGCGGTAAAATCGCGATTTTACCGCGATTTCGCGGCTGTGATTTTGCCGCGATTTCAGCCACGATTTAAGAGACATCTGTGCAGGGTTCAATGTAAATCGCGGCCCAAAATCGCAAAAAGTAGTACAGGAACTACTTTTTGAAATCGGTGCAGCGCCG
This sequence comes from Rana temporaria, assembly GCF_905171775.1. NCBI lineage: Eukaryota > Metazoa > Chordata > Amphibia > Anura > Ranidae > Rana > Rana temporaria. Next base: position 101,181,989 of record NC_053498.1, on the reverse strand, counting down.
CAGATGCGGCGTCGCACCGATTAGGACAGTGCCATTGCCGACAATTGCCGGCAAATGCCGCCGATTTGAGATGCGATTTGACATGTCAAATCGCATCTCAAATCGTACCAAATCGTACCCAGTGTGAACCAGGGCTCAGGCCCGGATATTAATTGAGCAGTCCTTGCTCAATATAGTACCAAACTGTTATTCGTCGCCACTCTAGTTGGAGTGGGTAAAGTGCCACCGGACAGACCCCTCTCACGAGCCTGGCAGCCGAAGTGTCACTTAGGATTTTCTGGGAGGAACAGATCCCTCTCACAGACCTGGCTCTAGGGCCTCTGCCACAGGCCAATTACTTTTAGGTGAGCTAGATGGATAGATTGAGCGAATCCTCCCAGTAGGTTTTAGCATAGGTCACCGGATGACAGCAGCACGTACCTGTCACCATTCCGGTCACCAGATCCCTGATTGGTTCGTTCAAGCCCTGTTGGACAACCTGCCTCCAGGTTCCTCTCAAGCCGACTCCCCAATCAAACGGCACCCAGCCTGGGATCCTTTCAATAGAACCGGGAATCCAGTAAGTCACTGGAGTCCCTTTTTTACCTCAGGATGAGGGTTTAGGTAGACCAGTGTTGCCAACCGACCGTATTTTTACGGACAGTCCGTAAAAACTGGCACTTTTTTCCCCCGTTCGTAAATGTCCGTGGTTGCGGGAATGTGCCAGTAAAAATAGCCGAGATCGGTTCGGCTTTGAACTGCGCATGGAGATTGGAGGCAGAGGGTGATGGTGACTGCGGTGGCACTGCAGAGGGGGATGGAGGCAAGGGGGCAATAGAGGCAGGGGGTGTTAGTGGCAGGGGGTGATTGGAGGCAGGGAGTGTTGGTGGCACCGCAGAGGGTGGGGGATGGAGACAGGGGTTGTTGGTGGCACCGCAGAGGGGGATGGCGGCAGGGGGTGATTGGAGGCAGGGGGCCTGGGGGAGATTGGAGGCAGGGGGTGATTGGAGGCAGGGGGCCTGGGGGAGATTGGAGGCAGGGGGAGATTGGAGGCACCACAGAGGGGGATGGTGGCTTCGCAGAGGGTGGGGATGGAGACAGGGGTTGTTGGTGGCACCGCAGAGGGGGATGGAGGTAGGGGACGATGGAGGCAGGGGGCCTGGGGGTGATTGGAGGCAGGGGGAGATTGTGGCACCGCAGAGGGGGGTGAAGGCAGGGGGTGTTGGTGGCAGAGGGGGATGGAGGCAGGGGGTGATGTGACTAAATAATTTGCCCTTATTATATTGAAAATAACAAAAATATGTTTTTTTACTTTAATATCTACCTTAAATCACATTGCTATTTGCCTAGTGTACTTGTTTGTAGCCTAAACACTGAAATTTGCACCTAAAAATGTAATTTAGTAACTTTTGTGAAATGCCAGTAAAAATGTGGCTGCGCTAAGCTTGGTTAGCACATGACACCTGTCACAGATATACCCCTCCCTAGCATGCCTTGCGAGGGAGAAACTTCTCTGATTGGCTGCTGGGGAAAGTTGCTCTGCCAGAACCCCTCTGGCGCCAACTGCCGGCCAAGGATGGTATTGCATCCCTGGAGCACAGACTGACTCAGTGGATGTTTCTGGAATGACAGAAGTGCCAATTTTAACAAATTCAGAATGGGAGCAAAGTAACTCTCCCATTCCCCACTAACTTTAGTGTAGTGCCCATACTGAAAATAAGGGGGCGCTACACTACATTTCTGGCAGTATCAACTGGTATTTTCTGTACTTAAAGGGGTTGTAAAGTTAAATGTTTTTTCACCTTAATGCATCTTATGCACATCAGTGCAAATTGCATTGCCAATTGTAGCTTCATACAGCAGAAGTTTATGCAAGTTGCAATGAAATCGGCAAAAAGTAGTGCATGTGTCTGATGGCATGAACATGCTGATAGGAGTAGAAGTCAAGGTGAGAAGAATGATAAATAATTATTATAATTATACAGGATTTCTTTAGTGTGAATAGTTTATGCAATGCTTTGTAAAGTAAAGGAAGAAAGTACAGGTAAAATTCAATTCAATACAAGCAGGGCCCTGCTCGTTGAGCTTACAATCTAAAAGGGAGGGACAAGTGATATAAAGGTATTATGTTAGGACTTACACTATCAATGTTCTGTTGCTCCCTTAGTATCCTATCAGCAGGCAGGATCTGGCTGTATTATCTGGCAGGGGTGCCTGGGTCATAAGACTGGCAGACCATAATTATAAGTGTCTTGGCAATTAAATAATTTCCTTATATGTATTATGGCTGTCTATTTACCTACTTGCCTGCGGTTAATCTTTAATAATTCAAAATGAAAACACTGCTAATAATACAGGTATTTTTTTTTAAAGAACAGGTGGTAACTATATCTCAGTGCACAATATAATATATCATTGTATGTGGCAATAAAATAGACATAGTTAGGCTTTATGCACACGGTCATAAAGCATGTATAGCCCGCGTAATGACATTCTTGGGTCCCAATGCCGCCATGTAGAGCTCTGCCCATTTAGATGCAATAGAAAATGGGTTGTGTACCAGGGGTTGTGTAAAGCACCTACAGTGGGGATCGAAAGTTTGGGCACCCCAAGTAAACATTTGTATTAATGTGCATAACGAAGCCAAGGAAAGATGGAAAAATCTCCAAAAGGCATCAAATTACAGATTAGACATTCTTATAATATGTCAAAAAAAGTTAGATTGTATTTCCATCATTTACACTTTCAAAATTACAGAAAACAAAAAAAATGGTGTCTGCAAAAGTTTGGGCACCCTGCAGAATTTATAGCATGCGCTGCCCCCTTTGCAAAGCTGAGACCTGCCAGTGTCATGGATTGTTCTCAATCATCGTCTGGGAAGACCAGGTGATGTCAATCTCAAAGGTTTTAAATGCCCAGACTCATCTGACCTTGCCCCAACAATCAGCACCATGGGTTCTTCTAAGCAGTTGTTTAGAAAACTGAAACTGAAAATAGTTGACGCTCACAAAGCTGGAGAAGGCTATAAGAAGATAGCATAGCGTTTTCAGATGTCAATATACTCTGTTCGGAATGTAATTAAGAAATGGCAGTCATCAGGAACAGTGGAAGTTAAAGCAAGATCTGGAAGACCAAGAAAAATATCAGACAGAACAGCTCGCAGGATTGTGAGAAAAGCAATTCAAAACCCACGTATTTTTTTTTTCTTTAGTAAATAGCAGTGCACACAATGGCATTGCATACATTGCAGAGAATATCTAGATATAAAATACAATGATGGACAATGAGATACATGGCCCATTACAATAATTTTATCATTATGTATTAAACCATTATATTGGAGTAGGCAGTTTTAATAATAAATGTGATTTCTCAGGGGTGTAAGAATGGGGGTCATACCTATGACAGAACAACTGACTCAGGTGTAAAGGGTGGCAGGGCCATTGATGGGAAAGGGGGTACAGCCAGCCATCCTGTACCAAGCCTATGCCCTTTCTGGGTCTTGGTCAGACTGTGGTGGCTCTTAACCAGGATGATTTTGACTGGTTGGGGTACCATCTGTCAGACTCATGCTGGCCATGCCACTTGTATTTTGCCCAGTATGGCCTCTCAGGTAGGCTGTATGAGGTGCCATGTTTTGGCCTGGTTCTGTCCCTTTCTATTACAGCCCTGAGGTACCTGGATATTCAGAGAATACGGCAGAAATGGAGCAGACCTACCAGCTGAACCCAGAGTGCAGGGAGGACTCCCTATGTGTCCCCCATGGCAAGAGAAGTGAAGCAGAGGCTGGCGGGAGGAGCCTAGCACACTTTGGGGTACTTGCCATCCAACAAGCTGGGTCTAGACTGTTTTTTGTGCATTGACCCATTTTATGCCTCTAATGAACCTTGTTATGGTAATTCCTTTGAACGGGCTGAAATGACGCATCGAAAAAAGGTGCATTTACTTTTCTGTAACATAGTGCACCACACAGGGCTGCTGTTAGAAATCACTGGGTCCAGTACAGCCTACCGAAAAGCCCCCCCCCCCTTTTTTTTTTTTACTTTTTTTTTTAACAGCCTTGTTGTGGGGCCCTTGATGAAATATCAGGGATGTAAACAGACCCATGATATCTCACATTTGAAACAGACAAGGGACTGAGGACAAAGATTCCCCAGACCCAGTCTCTGCAGCCTCAGCTGCACTGGATAGTGAATGAATGAAAAGTGCTCTTAGGCTCCATGTTCATTCACAAGCTGAATCATATTAAACACAATTTACTATGCTTCAGTGATGGATGGACACGGCGAGTGATCGGTACCAATTGTTTACTGTGTTCATTTACAGTGATTGTAAAGTCTCATTTTCTTTTAGTTAAAAATAACAAACATTGCCTCGGACTCCCTGAAAACATTATTGGCACCTCTGGGTCAACCCAACCACCTACCCTGATTAAGTAGGTCTGACATGCCGTGGTCTGCTCGGTCTCTCCTTTCTCTCTGTCCTCTCTTTCGTCTTTTCTTTCTTCCACTATGCTCTATTCCTCTCTTTTTTTTTCTCTGTTTGTAATTTCAAGTTAATAAGTCAGTCAAGTGTCGTACTATGTAATCTTCTAAGCCCTCACTGCCCTTTGTATGGAATGGCACTGTCCGCTCCTTGAAGGCGGCAGTGTCTTTGAGTTTATGTTGATAATGTTTCCTGCGAAGAGTAGACAGTGGGATTTGCATTGTATTTCCTTGTGTCGCGGACATTTGAACCTTGTCTGTACTATTTTATTTTGTCAAACGCAATAAAATATATTTGACTCTAAAAATAACAAACATTTTATACTTACCTATTCTGTGCAGGGGTTTTGCACAGACCAGCCTGGATCCTCCTTTTCTCGGGTCCCTCATTGGTGCGCCTGGCCCCTCTCTCCTGTTGAGTGCCCCAACTGCAAGCAGCTTGCTATGGAAGCACCCCACCCCATGGGAGCTCCCCATTACACTGCCTGCATCCATTCATACATGGAGCCAGGCCCCGGCCCCACCCCCATTCTCTTCTTATTGCCACGCTGCTGTCTCAGCCAATTAGGAGGGAGATTCCGGGCAGCCGAGACACTCCTGCAACATCACTGGAGCGAGATGGGGCTCAGATAAGTATTGGGGGGGGGGGGGGGCTGCTACACACAGAAGGCTTTTCATCTTAATGAATAAAATGCATTAGGTTTAAAAAAAAAAAGACTTTAAAGTGGTTGTAAATCCTTAAAAAAAATAAAAATTATTAGCATTCGGCTATGTGATGCTCCTAGGTGCCATATCTATTTTTGAAAAGTATATATGATGACTGTATTCCTATATGAAATATTTAATAAAAACTTATTGAAAGTAAAAAAAAAATAAAAAACCTGCAAGACAAAGGCATAATGAGCTAGTATGCACAGCTTACTAGCTAACTATGTATTACCTTAGATCGAAGCCCCCGCAGCCGTCCTCGACCCCCCCTCCAGCCGTAGACATCTTTCCCAGAGTTTACTTCCGGGTATCGCGGCACCGGTAACGGCACAACGTGCCATTGCTTTAGTGCGCATGTGCCGATCACTTTGACTCATGCAGACACAAGGGGATATGTCCTAAACCGTGCAGGTTTAGGAGATATCCAGGGTAGCTACAGGTAAACCTTAAAGCGGGAGTTCACCCATAAAACAATTTTTTCAAACAATCCCCTTAGATTCCTGCTCGTTTTGTCTAGGGGAATCGGCTAGTTGTTTTAAAATATGAGCTGTACTTACCGTTTACGAGATGCATCTTCTCCGTCGCTTCCGGGTATGGGTCTTCGGGAGCGGGCGTTCCTTCTTGATTGTCAGTCTTCCGAGAGGCTTCCGACGGTCGCATCCATCGCGTCACTAGTAGCCGAAAGAAGCCGAACGTCGGTGTGGCTCTATACTGCGCCTGCGCACCGACGTTCGGCTTCTTTCGGAAAATCGTGACGCGATGGATGCGACCGTCGGAAGCCTCTCAGAAGACTGTCAATCAAAATAGGAACGCCCAGTCCCGCAGCCCATACCCGGAAGCGGCGGAGAAGATGCATCTCGTAAACGGTAAGAACGGCTCATATTTTAAAACAACTAGCCGATTCCCCTAGACAAAATGAGCATCCATCTAAGGGTAAAAAGTGTTATGTATGGGTGAACCCCCGCTTTAATATAGGCTTACCTGTAAAAATGGGTTTACAACCACTTTAAGAAAGGAAGAGGCTGGTAATTAGAACATATTTACCACACACCCTCCGCTGTCCATCCTGAAACATCCCCCTGTCTCCTCTCCTCTCAGCTGTTGGCATGAGAGGAGAGAAGAGGGAAGCTGGCAATGCTGCAGGGGAGGGGGGCACACAGGGAGGCCCCGACAGCAGGGAGGTTGGGCACACAGATACCAATCCCCCTGCAGTGCAACCAGAAAAATTAGGAAAAGCTGCAGGGGGAGCCACAATAGTTGGCCATAAGGCAGTGAAGCCGTCGCTCCTGCTCTGCAGGTGCCCCAACTCCTGGTACAGAACTGGGCCTGGTACAGGAGGGCTGGCTGCACTGCCTTATCAGCGGCCTTGGCACCACATGATAGTGTGTTATGTGTTGTGCTGTAATGTACAGCCATTGGCTACATAAATTGAGTTGCACACATTACTGCAGCGCAACACTGTACCCTGACACAAATCTTAACGTGTTGGATAGGACCTTGGTCACATGGGCATACTACAGCTCCTGTGTGAAGGTTGTGTTTACCTGCATGGGGATGCACAGGCGGTCCTTGCTTCCCCATACAGGCAGTCCCAATGTCCCATTCATGTCAATTGGGACGCAGTGGTTATATGGACACAGCTGCTGCTCCTAATTAGACAGATGTGTGAATGTGGGTACATGACCCTGAATGCAGACAGTGTGCATTCAGAAGCTGTGCACCTACATGGATGTCAAATTGGGAGATGTAAAATGTACATGAATGGGACTACTTTCATGGGGATGTACGGCACACCTGTGAAGGTAAACATGGCCCTCAAGGCTTGCCGCTTCATCTCTTTAAACCCGAACACATTAATTACACAGGTTCTGTGGCTGATTAAGGTGAAAATTAAACTCAATTAGTACCTTATCTGCATTAAATTTGCCTCAGAACCTGTGTAATATGTGTTCAGGTTTAAAGGGATAGCATGGCAACTGTAGCCCTCACAAGGGTGCACGGTGCTGTTGTATGCCTGGTTGGATGAGGCCTAACAGTGGCCCCTGGAGCTCTTCATTAGGCTACTTTCACATTGAAGCGCTGCGGGCGTTGGCGGTAAAGCCCCGCTATTTTTAGCGGGGTTTTAACGCCATTTTTGTAGCGCTTTCACCCCTGCTAGCAGCGCTTTTAACCCCTGCTAGCGGCCGAAAAAGGGTGCTGCCCATTGATTTCAATGGGCAGGGGCGCTTTAGGAGTGGTGTATTCACTGCTCCTATAGTAAGGTGACCAGATTTTTAAAATGAAATCCGGGGACATATTTTTTCTTTACTAGTAATGGCGGCAATCAGCGACTCTCTGCCCGTCGCCGCCACCGCCCGTCTCACAGCCTCTCAAGTCTCACTCTTCGGGCCCCGGCTACTACTGGATGGGGAGTGGAGGAAGATCATTCCGCCAGGGAAGGCAAGGAGATAGGCAGGTGGCTGGCCAGGATTTGAGCCAAAGCAGAAGAACATGCAAGCAAACCTGAAGAAATATTCCCTCCGCTCCGACCAGCACATGATCATCAGAAAGGGGCACAGATAATGGGAAAAATACAACCCCCCTATGCTAGTAGGCACGGCGGAGGGGGGGTGTGTAATTCTAATTTCTTTGAAATTGTCCCTGCCCCTTATTAAATCCAATCTGGGGACAAAACCAGGGACAGACTTGGTCCAGGGACAGTGTCCTCAAACAGGGGACTGTCCCCTGAAACTGGGGATGTCTGGTCACCCTATCCTATAGCGCCTCAAAGATGTGGCTGGCAGAGCTTTTTTGAGTGTCCTGTCAGCGCATTGCTCCAGTGTGAAAGCCCTCGGGGCTTTCACACTAGAGTGAAAGGAGTAAAAGGAGCTGCTCTTTCAGGGCGCTTTGCAGGCGCTATAGCCTTAGAGTGAGGGCCTACGCACACCTGTGTGTTGTTTTCTCTGTGGCTATCCTGGTGCCAGTCTTTGTGAAGGCATTGTATAGTAGCGCGCAATGCACTGCAGCGCACCACAATACACACGCCATGTTTTGTGGTGCTCTATGTTGCCAAAAAAGGGTCATAAGTGTTGTTTAATCTGTTGCAATGCATTTGCAGCCCATAAATAATGAACAGAATGGGCTGCCTAGTGACATACAATGCACATTAACATGCGCAATAACTTGTCTTAATGCATGTGCGCCAAAACACTGCATCAGATTACTAAAGATTTACTACATTGATCACTGGAAGGGTAACAGCTGCTTCTTTTACAGGATGCACCATTTATTTTCAATAGTCATTTTATGGAGATGGTCTTCTTGTGTATATTCATTTCATTCCTTTAATAATGCGTATCTATAGGTCTGTGTTTGAACAATAAATTGCATTCTGATTCTGTGTACATCTTTATTCATTTTTTATTGTTCATATTGTACAATCAGATTGTAAAGCGTAGGGCCAAGCCAGAAATATGTGACAGACATTGCCTGAGCCAGGCTGAGGTAAACTTGCAGACCTTCCCTCAATAACACAGTGTATGGAGGAACATGCAGACGCTCCCTGCCTGTGTGTCACAGTGCGCGGGTGATAGTTTTCAGACGCTCCCTGGCCGTGACAGTCTGGGAGAGAATTAGTGACAGGAGGGGAGTTTGCAGACGCTCCCTGGCACTGACAGGCTGGGCTCGTAGCCGGTTGTAGGAGTCGGATCCCGGGGAAAGAGGGAACGCACTCTCCGACAGTCAGCGCTCCGATCGGCCGGCCTCTGTGCGGTGTGCTGCTCCGGGATCGATCGGTCTGTGTTCGGGGATCTCCTTCCTATGCAAGCAGAGGTGTGTGCACTGATCTCCGTGTGATCTCCATCCCTGGACCCTTCATCTCTGGACCCTCATCTCCGCCTGCAATGCACTGAGCACACCCGCCGCAGACATGACGGTGGATTTTGAAGAATGTATCAAGGATTCGCCCCGGTTCCGGTAAGAGAATGAGATCCTATGGACATCGCCCGGTGTGTGTGTGTGTGTGCACAGCATCCATCCATCTATAGGGGACACCATTCATCTGTATGGGAGGAGGAGAGACATGGAGGATGCACACATACATGGAGGATATACACCACATGTCATCATCCGCACTATATACACTATATACTATATCTATAGATCTGACATCTCTCTGACCTCTGTCCAATGTATGATTACATACATACCTTATATACAGTACATACCATGTATACCTTTTATATACATACCTTCCTTTATATACATACCTTACATACAGTACATTATATATATATATATATATATATATATATATATATATATATATATATATATATATATATAATCTCCCATCATTGTTTGCCTTCTGTCTCTCTATTCTCAAGCATTGGCCCACAGACCTAAAGGCACACACATTCATAGCTGCTCATGTCTAGACCTTTTGGGACACACAGATCTTTAGCTGCTCACAGACCTTAGGGGTTCCTGACCTTTAGGGACAAACAATCTAAAGCAGCTCACAGATTTTTGGGGACACACAGACCTATTGCAGCTCAAAGACCCCTAGGGACATACAACCTAAACCAACTAACAGATCTTTAGGGGCACACAACCTAAATCAGCTAACAGATCTTTAGGGGTTCCTGACCTTTAGGGGCACACGACCTAAACCAGCTAACAGATCTTTAGGGGTTCCTGACCTTTAGGGGCACACAACCTAAACCAGATAACAGATCTTTAGGGGTTCCTGACCTTTAGGGGCACATGACCTAAACCAGCTTACAGATCTTTAGGGGCACACACCCTATACCAGCTAACAGATCTTTAGGTGCACACGACCTAAACCAGCTAACAGATCTTTAGGGGTTCCTGACCTTTAGGGGCACATGACCTAAACCAGCTTACAGATCTTTAGGGGTTCCTGACCTTTAGGGGCACACACCCTATACCAGCTAACAGATCTTTAGGTGCACACATCCTAAACCAGCTAACAGATATTTAGGGCACACACCCTAAACCAGCTAACAGATCTTTAGGGGTTCCTGACCTTTAGGGGCACATGACCTAAACCAGCTTACAGATCTTCCTGACCTTTAGGGGCACATGACCTGAGCCAGCTCACAGATTATTGGGTTTCCTGACTTTTAGGGGCACACAGCCTAAACCAGCTAACAGATCTTTAGGGGCACATGGCCTGAACCAGCTCAAAGATTAGGGGTTCCTGACCTTTAGTGGCACACAACCTAAGGCAGCTGACAAACCTTTGGGGGAACACAGACCTATAGCACTTCACAGAACTTTAGGGGTTCCTGACCTTTAGGGACACACAACCTAAATCTGCTCATAGATCTATAGCAGCACATATATATCTTTTAGCGTCTCACAGACCTAAATCAAAGCATGAACATGTGGGGGCTCAAAGACCTTTAGCAGCGCACATTCGATGTCCCCTCCACAATCAACCTACCTATCAATGTTTTATAATACAAAATGAATCGTCTCTGTGTCAGAGAAAACTGTCCTGTAATACATTTTACACATTAATATTAGACGTATCCTCTACAATAGTCAGGCTCACCCTAACACTGTACAATCTGATTTACCAAAAGCCACATAATATGAGGACAGACCTGCAATCCATTTGGATGGTATCCAGTCGGGGGCAGGCCCTTGCACCACGTGTGATAATAGATGTAAAAGAGATTGTACAATCAGATTGTAAGATGTATTGTCAGCCTCAGTAATGCAGTACAAACAGCACTGATGATCTACAGACCACAGCCACCCAATCAGTTTCATGTCATATCGGTGAGATCCTGTATTCTGATTGGCTGTGGTGGATTATTAGGCTTGTCACCTGGTTTTTGCTTCCTTGTGATTGCAGTGTGTATACTGTCATCAGATATTGTGTAGTGCTGTATAGATGATCTGTTGTGTGTCCTGGTACTCATGACCAACAAAAGCCTCCTAGCAATTAGAAGAGACTGGACCGGCTGCATGTGTTGGGGGAACACGTGATAATCGCAGTGCGTGGGAGGCTCAGGGGTGTGCGAGGGGCCGAATATCGCCGGGTGGCTCCAGTTTGGTTTGTAAAGTTTTTAAATAAAATTTGTGAACAAATTCTGCAGCTTAGAAGACAAAGATGTCCATGATAAGTAAGGTGGTCCCAGGAAGGCTGGGAGGGGTCCCTATTAATGGCACCTACAGCTAACATAGGTGTATAGGTAACTCAGGTTCATCTGTGACTTGTAAATATATAGAAGGTATATAGGGCAGCACTGGGGCCCTCGGTCCAAGCCCCGGCCAGGACACTGTCTACATGGGGTGTCCATGGGTTTCCTCCCACACTGCAAATCATGCTGATAGGCTCCTGGCTAAATGGGCCCTGGTATGTGAGTTAGGGACCTTAGATTGTAAGCTCTTGAGGGCAGGGGCTGATGTGTATGCAGAGTGCTGTGTACACTGTCAGTGCTACATACATAAATAATAAGATGCTTGAAGGGTAACCGAGTTTCCATTTTGTAGATGAGATCTGTGTTGCAACAAATAAGAGAAATGTGGTGATTGATGGGCTGTGGAATGTGCGTTTCCTGAAGGGCGCTCAGCTTTTCCATCTCTCCCAGTGTTCTCTGTATAATGAACTGCAGACGGTTTAGTGCGGAGCTGTCGGCTGCCCCCTATCTACTATCTGCACTCTATTGTCATACTTTCATTTCCTCTAAAAAGATGGCCTGAAATCTGATTGGTGGCTGCAGGCAACACCTACACTCCTCTGGATGTAGTTGTTAAAAAATAGGCTTGACCGCCATGTACTTTTATTTATCTTTTGGTATACCTAAAGGCAAAACTTTTTCTAGTTCTGGATAAAGGAGAGAGAGAGATATTAGAACACCTCTCTGTTTTTTTTATTGCTATCTGTGTCCCCGATGGGGAGATTCACCCTCTCTACTTGTCTCAGTGAAAGTGCAAGAAAAGCGAAAGATTTTCGATTGCCACCAAAACAGGAATAGTGGGGAAATCTTTCAATGGGGACACTAGTTCTGGTGACAACCTGGGATTTCCTCTAATTTTCTGTTTTGGCATTGGGACAGGAAGTGCAGTGTTCCTGTGCCGCGGCATTTAAAACTCAGACCGCAGAGTTTGACAGGTGCCACCCATTGCCAAACCGTACCCATTGAGATCAACGGGGGCCGCACCGCAACCGGCCATTGCGTGAGATTACAGTGCGGTAGTGTGGCATTTACAGGGTTAAATCGGGCTGTGAGGAGGTGATCTAACACCTCACCTCACCTTAGACCAATAGACCAATATTGTGTGTGTGTGTATATGTGTGTATATATATATATATATATATATATATATATATATATATATATATATATATATATATATATATATATATATATACATACATACATACATACATACATACATACATACATACATACATACATACATACATACGTATTGCGGTCTTAAAGTAGTTAATGGTTCTGTAATCAATTTTCATAACATTGTTTCTTGCCGTGTTTTTCCGCCTCCTTGTAAGGCCCTCTGTAATCTCCCAAACTATTCACATTTTTATACCAGGTTAAAGCGGAGTTCCACCCAAAAATTGAACTTCCGATTTTTGGAATCCCCTCCCCCCCCTACCTTTCACGGGGGAGGAGGGAGCAGATACCTGTGTAATCCAGGTATTTTCTCCCACTTCCAGGCATAGGACGCTGTGGCGACCTACGCCACGTCCGGCGCCTCCTCCCTCTCCCTCTGCTGTCTTTTGGGAGACACACGGGTCCCAGAAGTCAGCAGGGACCAGTGGGATCGCGCGGCTCGCACATGCACAGTAGGGAACCAGGAAGTGAAGCCGCAAGACTTTACTTCCTGATTCCCTTTCCGAAGATGGCGGCGCCTCCACTGAAGAGCTGAGGGACAGATCGGGTTCGGGTGCCGACATCACGGGCGCCCAGGTCCATGTATTAAAAGTCAGCAGCTGCAGTATTTGTAGCTGCTGCCTGTTAATTATTATTATTTTTTTTTTTTTGGTGGAACTCGGCTTTAAAATACATTGAATGTTTTTTAAAGTTGAACGCCAGACTCAAAATTGTTAATTGTAATTCATTAGCCAGAAAGAATAGAATAAAAATCTGCTTTGTGTGCACCAAATGCCTTTGCAGATCAGATGTTGCCATGTAAAAGTAGCAGTGACACCATAACTGTGCTGTACGTAGCCAGTTTTATTTATAATGTATATGTATGTATGTATATAAAATTTTTTTTTGCAGCATTTTGCATAGACATTGGGCCAGATTCTCGTAGTTCGGCGTATCTTTGCGCGGGCGTAACGTATCCGATTTACGTTACGCCTCCGCAACTTAGACGGGCAAGTGCTGTATTCTCAAAGCACTTGCTCCGTAAGTTGCGGCGGCGTAGCGTGAATCGGCCGGCGTAAGCCCGCCTAATTCAAATGTGGAACAGGGGGGCGTGTTTTATGTAAATAACTTGTGACCCGACGTGATTGACGTTTTTCAGTAACGGCGCATTGCGGCGTCCGTGGAATATCCCAGTGTGCATTGCTCCAAAGTACGCCGCAAGAATGTATTAGTTTCGACGTGAACGTAAATGACGTCCAGCCCCATTCACGGATGACTTACGCAAACAACGTAAAATATTCAAAATTCGACGCGGGAACGACGTCCATACTTAACATTGGTACGCCACCATATAGCAGGGTTAACTTTACGCCGGGAAAAGCCTAACGTAAATGGCGTAACTGTAATGCGTCGGCCGGGCGTACGTTCGTGAATTTGCGGATCTAGCTGATTTACATATTTCTAGGCGTAAATCAGCGTACATGCTCCTAGCGGCAGTTAAGATCCGACAGCGTAACAGACTTACGCCGGTCGGATCTAATAGAAATCTATGCGTAACTGATTCTAAGAATCGGGCGCATAGATACGACGGCACAACTCAGAGATATGACGGCGTATCTGGAGATACGCCGTCGTATCTCTTTTGAGAATCTGGCCTATTGTTGCTAGTGCAAAAACAAACAGAAACACATGGTAAGAAAGGGTAGGAAAGGATCATGTTCAAGACCTGCTTTGGTCCCATGTACCTACTATGGCAACAGATTAGGCGTTAAAGGCCCGACCCAGTTGTCATTCTTCTTTTTAATGCGATTTTACAGTGTAACCTTACAGCAGACTTGTATGGAAGAGGTAAAGTTTAAAGCTGAACTCCAGGTGCAAAAACATTCATTAAAATATATTCCTCAATAGCCATAAAAATGTAAGATCCACGTTGTGTGCACCAAATGCTTTAGCAAACCTAGATATTACCTTATAAAAGTAGCAGTGACATCTTCTCCTGACATCTCTAAAATGTTGGATTTCCACCAGTTTCTCTGACATTGGTCACCAGTACAAATGAAGAGGTTAATCTTCTCAATGGGGACATAGACGGCCATTAAAAACCCGACAGAGGGACCATTCCTTCACCACTCTAATTAATCAATTAAAAAAAATCAAAAACAAATCTGCCCAGAGATTAAATTTAAAAAAGAAGCTAGGACATTGTCTTCTATTCTACATGGCATCGTTTTCTTGCACTCCTTATTGCTGAGACGTGTTGGGTGACTTGGGTGACACCCTTACCCCTCTGTCAATCGATTTTTCTGGCACAGGGCAGTTTATAGGCAGGAGTTCCCCAATAAAAAGTGGGAGCCCCCTTTAAATATCTATGGCTTGTAAAGCAGAGTATTTTCTTTTAACATCCATTACAATATTAATTCTGGAGGGATCTTTTAATCGGATTAAGTATGCAATCAATACAAGCTAATCAGGAGCAGAGGCTGGCCTTGAACATATGGAGTTGGTTTGTGACAGTCAGTGTGGATCAGATGCTGAAGTGGAAACGGAGGTCATCTCCGCATCTAGAATGGCAGGAAAAATTACAGGAATCCATGAATAATGGCTTTTAAAATGTTACTTTCAAACCCTATGTGGTGCTTGTATTGAAACCATTGTAAGTGTTTCTGGTAAAGCAACCATTAGTAATGGATAGATTTTTTAAATTGTCTTGCTGACACTTGACATTATTTTCTACGCCCTTTATGGAAGATATTAAACTTTTAAAGCCTTTGCATCATTAATATATTTTTTGTTTGTATTTTTTTTTTGTATACTTATTTTTTTCCTTTTTTTAATTTATTTTTTTCATCCTTTTTTTTGCAACTGCATATTAGAACTGCACGATTAAGCGCGGAGAAAATCACGACCTCGATCTCCCCGCGGGATGACCCGCGATTTTCGGGTGCGGACATAAATTATTCTCACCTGTCCCATGTGCATGTGTCCCGGAAGTCGCTCACATTCCCCATCACCACCATCCTCCAATCCGCAGCAGGAACGTCATCATCCGCCGCCCGCTGCCGCGCCGCATGGCATGCCGGGATATGTAGTCCCGCCTCTGTTGTTAGTGAAGGGGGAGGTCTCCTTGTAGAACTACCAATCCCAGGATTCCTAGTGGGCCTGGTTCCAGACAGGGAGCGGAGCAGAGAATGCTGACCGGAGCCGGGGAGATGAGGGCAGGTGCTGGGGGAGCCCGGCCGGAGCTTTACCGCCGGAGGAGGAATCAAAGGATGGTGCTCGGAGATCGGTGGGGGGGGAACAAGAATTCGACTTGGAAGGGGGAAGTTCCTGCGCCTATTCTCTGAGAATAAAAATAAATATATAATATATACAGATTTTTTTTACAAAAGTTAGAATATGAATTTAATGCATAGCTCCCAAGTGTCCCTGATATGGGAAAAAAAGTCCCTCTTTCCTCCTTATTTGTCCCTCATTTTGGTCTGATCTAGAGATGCATAATTAATTGTTAAAAAAAATCATGATCTCGATTCAACCCCCCCTGACGATCTCCATTGCAGTTAGCTGATTCTTTCATATAACAAGTGGAGAGACTTTATCTGTTCACTCAGCTGTCAAAAGAAAATATCTGGGCAGTCTGCCAAGTTTTTAACATTGTAACTAATGCTTCTTTCTTGGATCAAAGGGATAAACTTCTGTGTGTGTGTGTGTGTGTGTAAAGAAAAAAATCCACACAGTCTGCCAAGTTTGTAACAACATGAAACATTGTAACTAACTTCCTTCTTAAGGCTCGTACACACGGTCGGACATCCAACAAAATTTCCCTTGGATTTTTGTCTTAATTGATTTGTCCCATCACACCCATAGCATACACACGCTCGGACTTTTCTGCAAACTTTTCTAACACTTTCCCAACATCACGTGGTTTTACTTGCTCTTTACCGCCACCCTTTGGTTAACTTCTGCTATTGTTGGTTGAGTTTAACATTGGTTCTGAGCATGCGCATTTGTACTTTGTCCAAAAGTCCGATGGTTTGCTGTACACACGGTCGCACTTTGCACAATCGGACTTTTCGGAACAGAAAGTTGGTCCGTTCACAGACCCAACTTTTTGTCCGAATGAAGCCAAAAAAGTTGGTCCGATGGAACGTACACACGGTCGGACAAATACGAAAAGTGCCGGATTTTGAAGTTGGTTGGGCAAAAGTCTGACCGTGTGTACGGGGCTTTAGAGAAAACTTCTGTGTGAAAAGGCAGGAAGTTTAACCACTTAGGCCCCTTCCACACAGGGACGAATCCGCTTGCATCCCTCCACTAAGTCAGCGGATGACAGGTCTCTCTCTGCTCACTGAGCGGGGAGGGGCTTGTCCAGCGCCACTGTCTCCTATGGAGAGATCGGACGAAAACAGACAGCATGTCCGTTTTCATCAGCTCTCACCCGATCCGCCATGCCAGATGGTGACATATCGCCATCCGTCTGATTTTAGCAGGTCAGATCGGCTGTCAGCGGACATGTCACTGCTGACATCAGACGCTCCATAGAGATGTATGGTGCGGCCGATCAGGTCCGCCGAAAAACTGACAGGCGGACCTGAACGGTCCGACTGCGTGAAATGGGCCTTAAAGTCTAAATCTTTCTCTGACACTTGTTTCTTAAGTTAAAATCAATATTTTTTGCTAGACAATTACTTGGAACCCCAAACATATTATATACATCCACTTTAAGTCTCTGTTCACACCTCGGCGTTTTTTAATGTTTTTCTGCTGTAAGCCTCGGCTCTAAAAACGCCCAACAAGACGAATCCCATTCATTTCAATGGCCTTTGTTCACATGTGAGCGTTTTGTCACCTGAAGCTCAAAAAAGTACAGGAGCTTCTTTTTTGGCAGATCACAGGCGTTTTTTTCTGCTTTTAACATTGGTGACCTTTTGACCTGTACGAAATCGCAGGACATTCTGCCTGAAAACCAAACGCCTAGGTGTGAGCAGAGCCTAATTGAACAAGCGGATGTTAGAAGCTGATTGGCTACCATGTACAGTTGTACCAGATTTTGCAGTTTTAGTAAATCTCCCCCACTGTGCCACGCCAAAAGAGGCGCCTTCGCCTTTTTCCAAGGTGCACCGAAGTGTGCTGAATCGGTGTGAATAGCTTATTATTGCGTGACAAATCGCACAGGTGTGAATGGGGATTAATAGGCTTCAGACTGGAACCCATAATGGCCTAAATCTGCTCCTGCAGTGTAAACTCATTGGAGCTTTAGTGGTAATAATTGAATTATAGTCGCACATGTTACGCAATAGACATGTCTAGGTGTTTACTATCTGGCGTACAGTAGCAGATTATTGCATAGCAGGGTTGTGATTGTCTGACATAGTCTGGGCTGGGATCTAACCCGACTAGTTTGAGTGCTTTCCATATTTTATTCATGTGCTCTTCTCATACCGCACACTATAAAAAAAATCTTAATGGATGACTTTATGAGGCGGTGTAATGCATAGTTTATGTGGACGATACTATGTGTAAGCTTGTGAGCCTGCATTTACAGATAATGAGACAGCGTTACTTCTAGATTCTTACCAAGGTCTGTAGACATGGGCTATTAAAACACAACTAGAATCTTAAAAGCTTGGCCTGCTGGCTTTACATTTCTATATACAGTAACTTGAAAAAGTATTCATACCCTTTGAATTTCTCAACATTTTGTCATGTTACAACCAAAAAACTTAAATGGATTTTATGTGATAGACCAGGGGTCTCCAAACTTTTCAAACAAAGGGCCACTTTATTGTCCTTTTAGACTTTAGGAGGGCCGGATTGTGGCCAGCGGGGGCAGAAAATGTCATGGGCCCATCAGTGAGAATAAATATGGCCTCAGGGTTGGTGGTCAATAGGAGGAGTATTCCCTCTATTAGTAGTAGTATGCCATTATTGGTATCCTTGGAAGATATAGTGCCCTATTGTTGGTGTCACTGGGAGGAATAGTCCCTCATATCAGTGGAAGGAATTGTGCCCCAAGGGCCGCATAAAGGCTAGTAAAGGGCCACATCTGGCCCTCGGGCCACAGTTTGGATACCCCTGTGATAGACCAACACAACGTGGCACATAATTGTGAAGTAGAAGGAAAATAAAAAATGTTTCAATTTTTCTTTTTTTTTTCTTTTAAATATCTGAAAAGTGTGGCGTACATCTGTTTTCACCCCACAAGTCAATACTTTGTAGAACCACCTTTCACCGCAATTACAGATGCAAGTCTTTTTGGGGATGTCTCTACCAGCTTTGCACATCTACAGAGTGATATTTTTGCCCATTCTTCTCTGCGAAGTAGCTCAAGCTCTGTCAGATTGGATGGAAAACGTCTGTGAACAGCAATTTTCAAGTCTTGCCACAGATTCTCAACTGGATTTAGGTCTGGACTTTGACTGGGCCATTCTAACACATGAATATGCTAAACTCTGGGGGCTTCACAGAACATATGTATTTATACTGAGATTAAATTACACACAGGTGAACTCTATTTACTAATTAGGTGATTTCTGAAGGCAATTGGATCCACTAGATTTTAGTGAAGGGGGCTGAATACAAATGCACACCACACTTTTCACCACACTTTTCACATATTTATCTGTAAAAACAATTGAAAACCATTTATCATTTTCCTTCCACTTCACAATTATGTGCCACTTTGTGTTGGTCTATCACATAAAATTCCAATAAAATACATTTATGTTTTTGGTTGTAACATGACAAAATTTGGAAAATTTCAAGGGGTATGAATACTTTTTCAAGGCACTGTAATCTTCTTCAGGCCCAAATGTCCTCGTCCTTTCTTCTGCTGTAAAACTGTTTACTTTTCCTGAGTGGCAATGCATTTCAAGTATAAACCCCATTCATTCCTATGATCTTTCACATTTCGCACTGGAACTTAATTGTGCTCAAGCTGGACCTTGAAAAATGATACCATTTCGTCTGGCACGCCTCCTGAAAAATAGCAGTGCACTTCCTAGTATATGAGTGTGCCTAGGCACTCTGGAGCCTGCAGGCTCATAGCTGTATATCTGCAGTGTGAGATCTCAGCAGTATACTGATCCTCCCAGCGACAAACTGTTCAGGGGGTGTGCTAACAGGAAGCGGAGAAACAGCCGTACACTGATCTCTCCAGTGACAAACTGCGCAGGGCGAGTCAGCAGAAGGCAGAGAAATGGCAGTACACTGATCCTCCCAGTGACGAACTGCGCAGGGCGTGTCAGCAGAAGGCAGAGAAATAGCAGTACACTGATCTCTCCAGTGACGAACTGTGCAGGGCGTGTCAGCAGAAGGCAGAGAAATAGCAGTACACTGATCTCTCCAGTGACGAACTGCGCAGTGCGTGTCAGCAGAAGGCAGGAAAATGGCAGTACACTGATCTCTCCAGTGACGAACTGCGCAGGGCGTGTCAGCAGAAGGCAGAGAAATAGCAGTACACTGATCTCTCCAGTGACGAACTGCGCAGGGCGTGTCAGCAGAAGGCAGGGAAATGGCAGTACACTGATCCTCTCTAGTGACGAACTGCGCAGGGCGTGTCAGCAGAAGGCAGAGAAACAGCAGTACACTGATCCTCTCCAGTGACGAACTGCGCAGGGCGTGTCAGCAGAAGGCAGGGAAATGGCAGTACACTGATCTCTCCAGTGACGAACTGCGCAGGGCGAGTCAGCAGAAGGCAGGGAAATGGCAGTACACTGATCTCTCCAGTGACGAACTGCGCAGGGCGTGTCAGCAGAAGGCAGGGAAATGGCAGTACACTGATCCTCCCAGCAACAAACTGTTCAGGGGTGTGCTAACAGGAAGCAGAGAAACAGCCGTACACTGATCCTCCCAGTAACAAACTGTGCAGGGCGAGTCAGCAGAAGGCAGAGAAACAGCAGTACACTGATCTCTCCAGTGACGAACTGCTCAGGGCGAGTCAGCAGAAGGCAGAGAAAGGGCAGTACACTGATCTCTCCAGTGACGAACTGCGCAGGGCGTGTCAGCAGAAGGCAGAGAAATAGCAGTACACTGATCTCTCCAGTGACGTACTGCGCAGGGCATGTCAGCAGAAGGCAGAGAAATAGCACTACACTGATCTATCCAGTGACGAACTGCGCAGGGCGTGTCAGAAGAAGGCAGAGAAACGGCAGTACACTGATCTCTCCAGTGACGAACTGCGCAGGGCGTGTCGGCAGAAGGCAGAGAAATAGCAGTACACTGATCTCTCCAGTGACGTACTGCGCAGGGCATGTCAGCAGAAGGCAGAGAAATAGCAGTACACTGATCTCTCCAGTGACGTACTGCGCAGGGCGTGTCAGCAGAAGGCAGAGAAACAGCAGTACACTGATCTCTCCAGTGACGAACTGTGCAGGGCGTGTCAGAAGAAGGCAGAGAAACAGCAGTACACTGATCTCTCCAGTGACGAACTGCGCAGGGCATGTCGGCAGAAGGCAGAGAAATGGCAGTACACTGATCTCTCCAGTGACGAACTGCGCAGGGCATGTCAGCAGAAGCCATGGAAATGGCAGTACACTGATCCTCCCAGTGACGGACTGCGCAGGGCGAGTCAGCAGAAGGCAGAGAAATAGCAGTACACTGATCTCTCCAGTGACGAACTGCGCAGGGCGTGTCAGCAGAAGGCAGAGAAATGGCAGCACACTGATCTCTCCAGTGACGAACTGCGCAGGGCGTGTCAGCAGAAGGCAGAGAAATGGCAGCACACTGATCTCTCCAGTGACGAACTGCGCAGGGCGTGTCAGCAGAAGGCAGAGAAACAGCAGTACACTGATCTCTCCAGTGACGTACTGCGCAGGGCATGTCAGCAGAAGGCAGAGAAATGGCAGTACACTGATCTCTCCAGTGACGAACTGCGCAGGGCGTGTCAGCAGAAGGCAGAGAAACAGCAGTACACTGATCTCTCCAGTGACGAACTGCGCAGGGCATGTCAGCAGAAGGCAGAGAAATGGCAGTACAGAGCTTTTCAGTAAGTAGTTGTACAGGGGGGTGTCAGCAGATGTCTGACCACTGGAGTACAGGCAGGCTGGGCTCCCAAGTAGAATGCAAAGAAGCAAACTGACCACGCCATGATGGATGTACTTCCGTGCCCTGATGCGGTCAGGATAGCAGATCTACCAAGGCATATACTGCAGTTGTTGGTAAATCTAAAGGAGATTGTACATGGTACGGTAAGATTGTAACATGTATGGCCAGGTTGGCTCTTTTGTGCAGTGTATAGGTAGTCTTTTACATTGTCACTTCCGCAGTGATAATTGTATTTTATTTATTCATGTAATGATGTTGTAATTGTTTTTGATTATGAAGGGGTAGCTCAGCCTTTGTGCAGTGTTCAGGTTGCATTGTTTCCCTGTGTCATCCTTTGTACACTCCTCCTCCTATCTGGAAATAAATGGTGCTTCATCTTCCTTCATTGCATTAGGGAGGCCTTGGGGACGGGGCGGAAAGCATGAGGTATCTATAGTAGCAAAAGATTCCCTGCAAACCTTAGGGACTGTCGGAAATTTACATACTTGTGATCACACAACAAAGGGGCTGTTTGGTGGGTCACGTGCTGGGTGGGGTATCACAGAGGATGTGTGCCTGAGATCGGCAGAATCGATCTCTTCCTGGCTGGAGCTGCATGCATTGAGGAAATTCTATGATTTTTGCTGTTGCTTAAAGCTTTGGATTGTATGGAAAAATCAGGGATGGGCAGAATTATTTCACACTCCATATTGACGTGCTTGGCATGTGATAGCGCCCGGGCACACAGACAGGTATTGTCATCACTCTATAGAGTGCCAGGAGTTTTTTCTTTTTTCTTCAGCCTTATGAATTTTAGTAAAAAATAAATAAACTGATCAAATTTTGAGTGACCGTTTTTTTTGTAACCACCCCTTTATAAAATAACAAATGCATGTATTAAAATAAAAGAAATGTGTTTTTTAACCACTTCCATACAGGGCACTTATACACCTTCCCGCCCAGACCAATTTTTAGCTTTCAGCGCTGTTGCACTTTGAATGACAATTGCGCGGGCATGCTACACTGTACCAAAACTAAATTTTTATCATTTTGTTCCCACAAATAGAGCTTTCTTTTGGTGGTATTAGATCACCTCTGGGATATTTATTTTCTGCAAAAAAATAAATAAAAAATGACGAAAATTTAGAAAAAAAACGTTTTTTTTTTTTGTTTCTATTATAAAACATTGTAAATAAGTACATTTTTCTCCTTCACTGATGGGACAGATAGGCGGCACGGATGGGCACGGATAGGCGGCACGGATGGGCACTGATAGGTGGCAAAGATGGGCATAGATGGGCACTATTGTATGTGTTTTACTAATGGATGCCAATCAGTGCCAAACAATGCCTGCCAATCAGTGATGCCCATTGTGGGCACTGATTGGCATCCATTGCGGCACTGATTGGCATCCATTTTTTGTGTCCTCATCCCTGGTGGTCTAGGGTGGCATACCTTTTTGTTTTCATTTTTTTTAATCCCTGGTGATCCAGTGGGCATCCCTGGTGGTCCAGTGGGCATCCTCGGGGGGTCTGTGCTGATAATCGATCAGCACAAACCCCCCCCTGTCACAGGAGCAGCCGATCGGCTCTCCTCTACTCGCGTCTGACAGACGCGAGTGAGGAAAGGCCGATTACCGGCTTTTCCTGTTTACATCGTGATCAGCCGTGATTGGACACGGCTGATCTCGTGGTAAAGAGTCTCCGTGAGAGACTCTTTACCTTGATCGGTGTTGCGGGGTGTCAGACTGACACCCTGCAACAACGATCGGGCGCGCAGCGGTTTAGAATCCTAAGGACGTCATATGACGTCCAGTCAGGATTCTACAACCACTTTGCCGACGTCAATGTGTCATTGGCGGGCGGCAAGTGGTTAAAGTGTATGTAATCCCACTGGCTCTTTTTTTTTTTAATCCCCTTTTGTTATCCTCAAAATAGACAGTCGCATGTCCAGCAATTCCAGAGTTGTCCTGCAATCTGTCACCAAACTTCCATTGCTGCTATCTGTTTACTTGCACCATCAAGGGATGGATGTCTCCTCTGGATTCTTGCAGCTGGTCCTCTGATGAAGCTCATGCATGTCATCGGGGGGCTTGCTGCAAGAACCTGGGAAAGACAACCGCCTTCCTAATGGCGCGCAGCGGGGCATGCTCTGTAGAAGAGCCTGAGGCTTCCTCGGATGTATGGTGTCAGTAACCCAGAAGGCTAAAGGAGACTGGGATATTGCTGGGTAAGAACCCTGGAAGTGCTGGGAGGGGTCCTAGGGAAAAAATAAGTAGCGCAATGATGGAAAGTAGTTGCGAAGGTTGACGGTCTACGATAATGTAATTTGTGTATAGATCGCTTCATTTTTTTTTGTTTGGTCGTGCGATGTTCCCCATCGCACCACAATGAGTGATTGGTGGGCGAAGCTCAGAGGCAGTGTGTGATGCATCCACGTGATGTCACTTCCTGTCTGTTTCCTGGGGTTGCGTCAAGCCACTTGGGCTCCATGTACACGGGATGTTTTTACAACTGCTCCTAAATGATTAAAGGGGTTGTAAAGGTAAAAAAAAAACACCTTTTAATGCATTCTATGCATTAAGGTGAAAAAACATCTGTGGATTAGCGGCCTCCTGACCCCTCGAAAGTCCCGCGCCATGAACGCACAGGCTTCTCGGCTCATTCATTGGTTGATTGAAAGCAACGCAGCCATTGGCTCATGCTGCTGTCAATCGCATTCACAGTGCGCCGGGGGGCGGGCCCGAGTGATACAGTGAGCGTTTATAGCCTCCGGCTGTATCACTAGAGCGCGCCTGCAAGAACTAACCACCATGCGAGCTCGTGGCAATAAATGAGACATGGTGTGTACATGGTCACATAGGATAACATTGAGTTCAGGAGCAGTTGAAAAAAAGCGTCCAACTGCCTCTGATTGTCCGTTTGGCAGCGTCCCGTGTACATGGGGCCTTATTGCTGTACTATACTTTCCAGAGCCTAAAACTCTTACAGACATTTTTACGCCTTTACTATATACTTTATCAGACTAATGCAGTACCGGAGCGGGGGAAAGCTGCTTTGTATCATGGGATTTGAGATATCCAGCTACAGCATGCTGAGAAATTTTTTTTTTTTTATATTCTCTTTGTTTTTTTACTGGAACAGTAGGCTTGGTGGTTGGTCTAGGCACCACATTACTCAAAGTATTCAATAAGATAAAAATATGTATTATTGGAATTAAGATTATTGAATATTTAATATAATAATATAAATTACAATTAAGTGAAAATTGGATTTATAGCTTTTCAGGCGCCAAGCTACAAATGGATACTATCAGGGCTTTTTTTGTCATAGAGAAGGTGCAGGAACTCTCCCCTTTCCCTAGGCAATGCTTGACTCCGCCCCCACCCTTCCCTAGAACTGCCCCTAAGACTGCCCCCTTGTCGCCACCACTACACACCGCCTAGCATTGCTCCTTTTAGAGAACAGGTAACCAAGCATAATTTAAGGGGCTAAACAAGACATTTTTATGGAAGTTGTTAAAAAAAAAAAATGCGAATAGAAATATCCCAAATTTTACCAAAGTGAAAGGCACTTCCAGACAATTTCAACAGCCCCATCTCAAGCAAAGAGACAGCACCAAAAAAAAAAAGGCGAAAAGTCTCCATGAAGACACATGGTCGATCTGCTCAGCGCCTCTGCTACACAGCGACAGCGACTTCACTGGTGCAGGTGCGCCAAAACGAGCTTCCGCTGCACCAGCCAGAGTTGAGCTGCATCTTCTGCTCTGCCATATGATCACTTCAGCGTGGCAGCGGGCTTTGCTCCCAGTGTCTCCCACACTGTCCTCGGGGGAGGTGCCTGAATGCCGTTCCGGCATGTTCCACCAGAAAAAAAAACCTGGATTCAAGAAGCTGTGATATAAATATAATGAAACTAACATTTATAATAATAGTCATTTATAATTTAACGAATATCATAAATTATAATTCAAATTTAGACAATATAAATATATTTGGGAGTTTTTTCAGGTGCCAAGCCTACAAATAGATAAAATTAGCTTTGATCTGAAAAAATATATTTCTAATAAATCTTAAATTCACTGCTTTTTCTTACTAATTGAAATGTATAATTAAGGCTTCATTTCCATGGACGTTTTTACAGCCACTTTTCTGAGCGTTTTTTGCCGCTTAAAAACAGCTCTCCATGTTAGTCTATGGCCTCATTCCCACCATGACGTTTTTGAGCTGTAGATGGCTGAGCCGTTTTTTAAGCTGCAAAAAAAAAACAGGACCAGTGCGTTCTGAAGCTCCAGCTTTAGAGCTGTAAAAACGCCAGACGTTAAACGTGCAAAAACGCTACCGCTGCGTTTTTGAGCTCCAGCTCAAAAAAAAAAAAAACCTGGACAGGCGTTTTTAAGCTGTAAAAAAGGCTAACGTCGGAAGCCTCTCGGAAGACTGTCAATCAAGAAGGAACGCCCAGTCCCGCAGCCCATACCCGGAAGCGACGGAGAAGATGCATCTCGTAAACGGTAAGTATGGCTCATATTTTAAAACATCTAGCCGATTCCCCTAGACAAAATGAGCCTCAATCCAAGGGTAAAAAGTAATATATACGGGTGAACCTCCGCTTTAAAGTAATTAATTTATTCAATACTAAAAAAAGGAATAAGTATCGTTGTTTTTTTTTTTTCTTTTTTCTTTTGTTACCAATACATTTTTTAAATTGCCTAAGAACATATGTGTTTTTCTAATTTACATTATTTTTGTGTAATTTTTAATATCATGGCGACGTTTATTACGTTAGTATTGGCAGTCTAGTAATGCGCAATACACAGTTATGGGGAAGTATGGAGTGTGGAAATAATATCTATTCAAATATGACTTTAATCCTTTCTATTTTTATACATATATATGTATATAAATCAAATTAACAGTTTAATCCCTTTTCCTGTGTTTCAAAGGATTAGGCCACTGTAAAAGCGGGCAAAGTGCTTCTATTATTTCAAGGGCATGCTGAACAAGCCTGATGTATAAAAATGTCACAGAGCCCACATTGCTTTCTGAGTACTCTGTTTTCACGGGTCTGTACTGAATCCCTTACATAGGCAGCACAAAGGGAAATTATGTTTCTTCTAATGTAGTTATACACATCAACCAATTAAGAATCCCTGTCCCATAGGCAGGTGAAGGAAGGAATTCTGATTGGCTGCTTTGTGATCTCCGGAATTGCATTGTGTGTAAAGGCTTGTTGATGCTTTTCCTCTTCTCTCATACTATTCACATCTTTTCTTATTTAAAGCGGAAGTAAACCCATCGATGTAACACTTAAAAAAACTGTTAACATTCCCGGCATGCCGGGAATGCTAACTGCACATTGGTTGTGCTCTCAACCAAACTGTCAAACCATCCAATGGCTGGTGTCATAACTGATCACATGTGCAGCTTCATGGCAGTTGAAGATTGAACAAAGGCCAAGATGGCAGCTTCCTTGGCTGAAAAAGATAGGAGGGTTTACTTCCACTTTAAAGGAGGTAAGATAGAGTGGATATATGAGGAGTATAATAGGACTGCCCATCAAAGCATTTTGATACCTCCTCCAAGGAGCCAGCCCACTGCTTACATCATGGCTGAGGGGCTCTTGGGAGAAGTACTGAGGGAGGACCTGTCATGTGAAATCTTCACATCCCACATACTCCTGGAAGTGTGTTGGATGTCTGCGTCCCTCGCTTCTCTCTATGGTTCCTTCCAATGGCATCAGTACAGGACACAGCAGTGACATGGGGCCAGCGGGAGGAACCATAGATCGAGCCGGGGGACATATCCAGGAATATGTGGGATGTGAAGATTTCTTCAGGTGCCTTGAGTCTGCATCAGAGCAAAAATGAATGCAGATGAAAAGCTGAAGTCATCTTAACACCCAAGTTTTTTTTTTTCTTTTTTCATCTAGTAAAAAAAAAAAAAAAGCATTGCAATTCTAGAATTCTACATTCGCAAGAATACTTGAAACTTTTCATTCTTCGATGAATCATAGCTATTATCACTTGTGATGGTATCGTTTAACATTGTACTTTAAAGCGGGGGTTCACCCTAAAAAAAAAAAATTATATTACATTGAGCTCACTTCAGAGATTGACCGTATGCTGATCCTTTTTTTTTTTTTTTTTGTCGTACATACCGTAGAATCGCTATTCCCCCCCCCCCCCCCGGCTTCCGGGTGGTGAATCCTGCGGGACTGGGCGTTCCTATCCAGCAGGCAAGTGATTGACGTGATGGTGAATCCTGCAGGACTGGGCGTTCCTTTTCAGCAGGCAAGTGATTGACGTGATGACGAACACTACCCCCGTCGCATACGGAGCGCCCCGAGTTGCCGAAAGAAGCCGAACGGCGAGTCGGCGCTACTATACGGCGCCTGCGCACCAACGTTTCGGCTTCTTTCGGCAACTCGTGACTCTCCGTATGCGACGGGGGTAGTGTTCGTCATCACGTCAATCACTTGCCTGCTGGATAGGAACGCCCAGTCCCGCAGGATTCACCATCACGTCAATCACTTGCCTGCTGGATAGGAACGCCCAGTCCCGCAGGATTCACCACCCGGAAGTCGGGGGGGGAAATAGCGATTCTACGGTATGTACGACAAAAAAAAAAAAAGATCGGCATACGGTCAATCTCTGAAATGATCTCAATGTAAATTTTTTTTTTTAGGGTGAACCCCCACTTTAAGCATGATACTGTGTATGTTGCAGACCGATTGATCAAATTCAAGGTAAAGGTTGGTCAACATTCAGAAAGGTTGTCATAAGCTTGAAGAGCGG
The DNA here is from genome assembly GCF_905171775.1 of Rana temporaria. Classification (NCBI taxonomy): domain Eukaryota; kingdom Metazoa; phylum Chordata; class Amphibia; order Anura; family Ranidae; genus Rana; species Rana temporaria. Next base: position 101,153,656 of record NC_053498.1, on the reverse strand, counting down.
ACTTGTCTACCGTAGGCATACACTATATTGTCAAAAGTATTGGGACACCTGCCATTACACACACATGAACTTTCACGGCATCCCAGCCTTAGTCCATAGGGCTCAGTATTGAGTTGGCCCACCGATAAAGTTCTTGTGTAAAGGCAGGCGTCCCAATACTTTTGACAATATAGTGCATTTTTGAAGTATTATTATTTTTTTATAGCTGTAGGGGATGTCTTTATTCAGACTAGCCAGATGGTATCCTTTTATCTTCAATCACTTGTAAGGAGTTTGGTCTTCCTGTATAAACTCTAAGGAAATTCCTAAAAGAATACCTGCAGTCACACTGCTAATATGTAAAGTCATGACTTTGTGGGGACTTTACTATTTGCCTGGTCATTTTTAAAAGGGAAATATCATTTTTAGGCGATTTTAATGAGAACTGGTCCTTTTTTTTAAAATTTTTTTTTTATTTTTTTTTCATCTACGAGATATTTTTGTGGTTTTATATTCATACAACTCGTTATGTAATCAGTCATGGTAATGCATTTAAAGTAGGAGTTAATTCAGGGCCAGCAAGTCAGGGAAAGCACAGCCGTTGCAGCCTCCTTGCCCTCGGTGTGCAGGTGTGGCAGATGGCATTCTCTATGCAAGATTAAACATTTGCATCTTGTGAATGGAGCCGTCTTTTCAGAGCTGTGAGTATCTTAACCTCTTTGTTATAAGGAGCGCCAAGCAAAGATGACGTAACTTCGGGTTTAATAAAAATGTATCTTGTCGATGCTAGTGTGGTGTGTTTTTTTTTTTTTTTGGAGATTGAAACAATTTACTGCATAAAATAGATCGCATTATTCATTGTTTAGTTCAGCGTCTCTCAACATTTTTTCGATTAAGACACACTTCCAAAATTCTGCACAATCTTGAGGCGCCCCATTCTAAAATGTAACATACTAAACGAATCATTTTACATAATGCAGCAGCTTCCACACACGCATGCATAGGACACCCAGCGTTGGGCTGGCCATTCATGTTGAATTTTCTTGTACAATTTTCTGTTAGATTTACTATAAACCATATAATATGAGGTAAAAACTAAACACTTTCAACTGCATCCAATTTGGCAGGCCCTTGCACTACATAGTTGAAGGTAAATCTAAAGAAAATTGTACAAAAAATTGTGTGAAAATTGTATAATGTATGGGCAGCCTAAGTGGTGATTTATTCTTACAAAGAAAATAGACTTTTGCACACTGGTCGTATTCCAGAATTTCTCTTCTTCCTTGGTTTCTCTCACCCAGCTAACGTGACTCCAGTGCTGGCAGAGAGAGGCAGGGGAGGGGCAAACAAGGATGCTGTGCAGGTGCCCAGTGTCGTCCTCATCAGCCAATGACGTCATGAGTTGTTAGGAAGCAGGCAGCTGGCCCAACGTTGTTATGATGCACAATGAAAATCTAAGGCTACTGTCACACTGGGGCCGCCTAACTGTTTTCGCTAAAGTGCCGCTCGTTTTAGAGACGCTTTAGTGCTGTTTAAGCGGTGCTTTTCGGCCGCTAGAGGGGCGCTTTTAACCCCCGTTAGCGGCCAAAGAAGGTGTTAAAAGTGCCCGTGTTACCGCGCTTCGGAATCGCTTTGACAGAGATCAGCTCCTATTACAAAACAGCTCTGAGAGTCTCTGCCTATGATGAGAGGGGGTGTGTGCCTTTCCTCCAATCAGCAATGTTGGCTATCTTGGCTGTATGCCCAGACATCACACTCTGTGTTAACCAGGAAGAGAAAATCTCCTAACAGGATCTGAACTTTCTAAACAGTATATAAATGTGAAGACAGCAGATATACATATAAAACCTATGTAGGGAGATTTGGTTAATCAATGTGTATCATCTGAGGCTGTTCACTTCACTGGGTGTATGGAGGGTTTACACTTCCGCGGCATGACTTTGGGGGCGACTCTGCAAGTCATCCTGAAGACTACTTCAGAGGCGACCCGCAAAACGACTTCTGTATAGAAGTCAATGCAGGTCGCCCCGAGCCGCCCCCAAAGTCGTGTAAGAACCTTTTTCTAAGTCGAAGCGACTTGCGTCGCTCCTATTAGAACGTTTCCATTGCATTGAATGGGACGCGACTCCGCCGCCTGATGAGTCGCCCCAGTGTGAACCGCCTCTAAGTGTTGTCACATGAAAAGATATAATAAAATATTTACAAAAATGTGAGGGGTGTACTCACTTTTGTGAGTTACTGTAGATGCATGCCTGGTGCCCTGGCTTTGTATGTCAGAACTGTTGTACTGGAAATAAGCCAAACATGTTTGACTGGAAGGAAGGCAATCTTGGCTTAGTATTTCCTCAAACAAGGTAAACGCACAAAGAATCTTTGTCTTTAGGACAAGATATGCCACTATGTAATTGTAAAACAATGGTGTAGAAGTTGTAACAATTAGCTTTCTTACATGGCGCACATTCTCATAAAGCGTTCTTAAGACCCCTTTCACACTGAGACGGTTTTCATGCGTTTTAGCACTAGAAATGGCTCCTGAAAACCACCTCTCATTACCGTGTGACATTTCACACTGGGGCGGTGCGCTTGTGGGACGTTAGGAAAAGTCCTGCAAGGAGCATCTTTGCGGCAGTTTGGAAGTTCTGTATATAGCGCTCCCAAAATTCCCTGCCCATTGAAATGGATGGGCAGTGCTTTGGAAGCGCAAAAGCAGCGCAAAAGCACACCTGTGGCCCCACTGTGAAAGGGGTCTAAGTTGTAATGATTTACTTTATGTGGTTATGTGTCTATTAGTGGCAGCCATTTTGTATCTATTGCACTCACAATACTGTAATTTCCTGCTAAATTTATAGGCTTTGTTTGTATATTTATGGTAGGTGGTATTTCTTCCACTTTGGGTGATCTTTTTTTCATCTGGTTTTTATGTATTTGTTAGATCAGCTCCCATCAGACTTGTTCATCACAATTTCGCCTAAGGGGTTTACTCATTTCCAATTTAAATGACGTGAATAATGGCCAACTATGGGGTTTATTCCCTGGCACTCCAACCATTTGTGGTATTCTGTCATTCCTCTTTGCTAGAGACCAGCTCTCTAAATCAGCAGAAATATATCTGCCTAAAGTGTATGTAAAGCCAATATTTTTTTGGATTATGTAGGGAATGGCTAAGACCTCTCTTAGCTTTTTTCATTTTCTGTCTATGTCCAGTCTGGGAGATAGAAGAGGTTTTGACTTTTCCACATTCTATCCAAAACGTAACCTCACCATTCTCAAGGTTTTTAATGCATGTAATAATGCAGATTGAGCAAAGCTTTCTCAACCTTTTTTTTCCCTCTCCACAGGACCCATAAAATAGTTATAGGAACCTCTGATAAAAATTATTAAATTTATATAATGTGTAACGGTCAGGGGTTAACACCATTTACAATATTCCATTTCACCAACCCAAGACAGCTTATCCGACACTCCACAATCCAGCAGACAGGACCCATTGGATTTCCCCCAGAAACGAGACACACACAGCTCTGTCTCTGGTTCCAAACGAATGACACTTTAATGGTAAACTCAGGCTGGTTATATACAGTTGCAAAGCATGCTGCAGGAATCACAGGGACAATGACACACTCCACCCACAACATCACACAAAGGGGTGCTAACGAGTCCCCCTCAATCCACATCTTAGACAGACTTTCTGACTCCGCGATAAACTATTCCCACCTGCTACATAATCCACATTCCTTTAGTAAACCTAATTGACATGCTAATCCACTACACCTGAAAGGTCCGACATCTGACCTTTCAGACTGCCAACACATATCTACCATCAACAGAACTTTCACACAATACAGTGTCATTCGCATACACAATGAAAGGTTCTTGAGAGGCAGACTTAATTTGCACAATAGACAATGAAATACAATCCCAGCAAGCTTTTTTTTATTACAGCCAGGTAGACTTAATTAGCACCTCAACAGTCTATGTGTCCCCACATGAATGAATACTGTCCTATTGACCTGTTGGGGTCAGAATAATCAACTTGCAATACTTCAAGATATCCTGCAATACATGAATTATCATTATTGTCCCATCATGTAATTCATGATATCATTTCTCAGTCATCCTATGCCCCTATTGGACATAGGATGACCCTAGACCCAAGAGTCATTTGTGAAGCTGGCACAGGAGTACCCCGCATCCTTCAAAAGTCTCTGGGTATCACTGGCTATTCCGTTACACAATGCATTCATTTTGTGTATACATATTACTCTGACATTTAAAATTAAAAGCATCACAAAAGAGATGCATAACTCCTGAGATAAGAGCAGAAGAATATTATAGTGTAAACTTCATTCTGCCAGTGAATCCCCACCGTGTTTCAGTTGATCTTCACAAGCTTCATCAGGGAGCAACATGGTTATTTCTACAAAAGTAAAAGTAATAACATAAAGCAATGACGAGCATATAGTTATCCAAAACTATAAAATTGTGTTTTTCACAATTACAAAATATCACTAGAGTTACCCAGAGTTGTATTTAGGAAACCACATCCTCCTAAATCACCTAGGGATTTGTGCCAGGCCACATGACCACGAGGGGTCACTGTAATTGATGGCAAGAGGTCCAAGTCACCAAACCCCCACAGCAGAAATTTTATTAAAAAAACAAATGTGTATCAAGTATTTGAGATTGCCCACTAAGATGTTATGAATAAATGAAAGAAACAAAATCATTAGAAAATAACATCCAGATAAGGGTTAGACTGGTGTAGGGCTCTCAGGTGCAGAATATGTTAAAGCCTACATAGGTAATACAATACAAGTACGGTATAAAAAATTTAAAAAGTGCATTTTGGGGGGAAAAAAAACAAAAAAAGGTCTCAAGCAAGTTTTATATAAAAATGCAAGCCTCATACACAACAAGTCTCCCCAACCAGGACTGACCAGTGAAAAGACCAAAAGGTTCTAAGTAACCAAATATATAGGGCTTCCCATCAAGCAATTAATATGATCATGACATACAGTTGTGGAGGATCGCACCCAGGACTCTGCACCTTTACAGTGGTGGTCCGAATGTCTCCTTAGGCCGGCCATACATAGATCCTATTCCAAAAGGATTTTCTTTAGAAAATCTTAACTAAGAATTTTCGTTCAAATTTTGCACCATTAGTGAACTGCAGCAACGGGCGATTTTCATGTGGCCATCCAATTTGAGTGAGCGGGCATGTTGGAAATTCTTTGAAAAATTCGCGATTTTCTAATCCATGATGGGAGAATCGTGTGAGAAATATAATCGAAAAGGAATTGCGCACAATTGCAAGAAACTGAGATTCCCGGCCACAAAAATTATTTTCTGTACCAAAATGAGGTGAAATTGAAGGCTTGGTTGGTCTAAAACAGTGGAAGCACCATCGGATCACAAAACGCACAAAATTTCTGATTTGCAAAAGAAAATTAATTTGGAATTCGACTAAGGGCACTTTAAACTGTGGCGTTAGTGGTAAAGGGCCACTAATATTAGTGGCACTTTACTGCTGTAATATCGGCACTTTTCGGCTGCTAGCGGAGCACTTTTAATCCCCGCTAGTGGCCGAATAAAGGGTTAAAAGCGCCGCTGCCATTTGATTTCAATGGGCAGGAGTGGTGGAGGAGCAGTATACAAAAGCGCTCCTCCACCGCCCGAAAGATGCTACTTGCAGGACTTTTTCTAACGTCCTGCAAGCGCAGCGCCCCAGTGCGAAAGCATTTGGGCCCTCACACTGGGGCTGCGGGGGAGGCATTTTTCAGGTGCTTTACAGATGCTATTTTTTAGCCCAAAAGCGCCTGAAAAACGCCCCAGTGTGAAAGGAGTCTTATGTATGATTTGCATTACAGTCATCTAAAAAGGTCATTAGTATCGCACTGCTGACCCTGCAGGCACCTTCAAATTGGAGATCAATCAGCCACAGCTCAGGTTGAGAATGACTGTGTTAAACATTATAATTGTAATAGTCATGTGTGTAAAAACAACTGCTACAGCCATAACAAAGCCATAATAAGGCGAAACACTACTCTGAGTGAGAAACTTGTATAGCGCTACAAATGCGAACTAAATCGCCTCAAGGCGCTGTATCCAATGTCGTCGTCCAGCCACGCTTCAGAATAGATGGGTCTTAAGTTTTTTTTTTCTGAAGGCTCGATGGTTTCCTGCCATGCGGATGTCTGTAGGTAGAGCATTCCATAGCCGTGGTCCTTGGACTGCAAATCTTCGTTGTCCTTTTGATTTGTAGCAGGACTTGGGGATGCGGAGGAGGTTCTGGTTAGTTGATCGTAGGGCCCGATTTGGGGTGTAGTGTTTTTATTTTCTTGCATTAGTATTGAGGCGCGTTTCTTTGCGTGCATTTGTGGGTGAGGCAGAGGTTCTTAAATGTCACCCGATCCTTTACGGCTAGCCAGTGGAGGGTCCTCAGGACCGGGGTGACCGTTACCAGTCTGGCTGCAGTGGTCTGGACGACTTGTAGACGAGACATCTGGTATTTCGGTAGTCCTAGGTAGAGGGAGTTTGCATAGTCGAGTCTGGAATTGATGAGTGTTCCAACTACTACTGCTGTGTCTTCTTCCGGGATGAAGGGATGAGTCTACGCAGCAAGTGGAGAAGATAGTACTGATCCTATTTGTGCGTCCATCGTCATGTCTGAGTCAATGATAACTCTGATAAACCCTCTTCCAGTCAGCTGCAAGAGTCACCCCTTCATTATGACCTTTGTGAGTGGGCGAGAAGACACAAACTATGATGAACAAGATCATCATCTAAGTGTTGGAAAGCCTATGAATGAGGCCAAAACTTTTAACCATCTCAAAACTGAAATATTTTGTTTAGGTGGACTTGACGTCTCATGACTTAAAGTCGTTTTTGGGCTATGGGTCAGAGGTTACAGCAAGTTGTCTGTGAGTAATTGTAATTAAGCCGTCAGACCAGTAACCTAATTTTTCTTTAAATAAACATTCTTCACTTCAACTCAACATTGACGCCATGATTAGGATTACTAAGTGGATACCCAATATACCTGAATTTCCTGTTCTATGGAGAGGCTATCAGCAGAACAACACAGGCTGTGGCACAGAACGTGATCACGTGACTGGTTAGATCATTCATTTCATCATCCATTTCACCTGCGAATTTGGGATAGAATTACATGCCAATAGAAACAATGACTGTTGAAAATTTTTCATCTTAAATGCTTTCAAGAAGCAGCTTTCCCTTGTGCCTAGTGTTATAAACTAGTTATTCAATATGTGTAGTCCAGATTACTATATCATATATTAATTGTATTTAAGAAAAATAGTGCAGACCTCAGATGAAATTCTGAAATCAATTTTTTTTAGCATTGAGGCCATTTCTGTCTTCACAAAAGCTTCTCCAAGCAAGGTCTGCTTGTTACTGCGCATGTGTGCGGCAGCTCTTATTCCTATGGGTAAGCTGTACTGTGTTGGATGGCTGGATAAAGGATAAAGGATACAGTTTGTCCCGTAAGGTTTAATCTAAAGTATGTGCTTGTATTGAATTATTAAATAGAAATAAAACAAACTTTTACTTTTTTTTTGTGTTTTTTTTTTTTTTTTTTACTTCTTGTGCATGTGCACACTTGCCCTATGTTAGGCCATACGTATGCTTTTTATTTTGGATCCCAGCAGTTCTTAGCTGAGTTTTTTTTTATTAATTAAAGATTTAATGGCTGCGGTATAACTGTAGTTGCAGACATGCTAAAGGTGAACTCTGGAAAAGTATAGACACTGAAATCGCTTACGGGCAAGGTGACCTCTCGGTGATGTTCATGTTGGGTCAGTTTTGTAAATCCCCCATGGTTGCCAAAATCTTCCTCTACTGAATGGTAAAGCTGACCCTAGAAGGAGGCCACAGTCCTACAAAACCATGCTGGTTGCTTAATACATAATCATGTGATAAGAGGCTTCAGAGATACCCAGAAGCGTTGTAAAAAAACCCTAATGAATCTAGCTACTTGCAAGATATTATGCATTACACAGATCAAAGGTAAATTGATTGGACGTTCTGAATAGTTTACAGTGTTTACTGGGAGCACTGGCAGGTTGCTGATTGATATATTTACTTGTTACCTCTCAGCTGCTGATTCTATTGTGCAATCCTATTTGCTTACATGTTGACTAGTGATTTGGAAACCGTTCCAACAGGCAGAAATTGAAACCTTAAAATAATTTCACCTAATTTTAACTTTCCCCCTTTAAAGCGGGAGTTCACCCGAAAAAAAAAATGTAACCTTAGATTGATGCTCATTTTGTCAAGGGGAATCTGGTATTTTTTTTAAAAACGAAGCAGTACTTACCGTTTTAGAGAGCGATCTTCTCCGCCGCTTCCGGGTATGGTCTTCGGGACTGGGCGTTCCTATTTGATTGACAGTCTTCCGACAGGCTTCCGACGGTCGCATACATCGCGTCACGAGTAGCCGAAAGAAGCCGAACGTTGGTGCGGCTCTATACGGCGCCTGCGCACCGACGTTCGGCTACTTTCGGAAAATCGTGACGCAATAGATGCGACCGTCGGAAGCCTGTCGGAAGACTGTCAATCAAATAGGAACGCCCAGTCCCGCAGGCAATACCCGGAAGCGGAGGAGAAGATCACTCTCTAAAACGGTAAGTACTGCTTCGATTTTAAAAAAACTACCCGATTCCCCTTGACAAAATGAGCATCAATCTAATGTTAAAAATTAACATTTCCGGGTGAACCTCCACTTTAAAGTAAACATGAGCGTACCAAAACATTGACAAACCACTATCAGGGCTATAATATTGATCTAGTAATGTTCCACAGCTCATTGAGATCCTCAAAGAACCTGACGTGCCCTGTTATGCAAAAAGAGACTTCTGTTCCTGAAATCAAGCTCAGGTCGGGCCTTCCACACCCCCCATTCCTGATATTTGGACCCTAACAATAATGGTGGAGGGTCTCGTGATGCATATAGGCTAATGTAGTTGTTAATGTTTGTCCTTCAGCATATAGACTAGTAGATCTTGGATAGTATAATGGTTAACATGTGTATTTCTACAACGAGACTAGTAGATCTAAAACACTATAATTATTAATGTCTGTACTTTTATGGAGTGTTGAAGAAAGCTTAGTGTACTACACGTTTCCTTGGCATTGAAGTTGCCTGACTTGGCGTCACGCGGTTAAAGGATTTTGCAATGTTCTTCACGCTTCTAATTTTATTTATTTTTTCCATAAAATCACTCAATATGAGAGGAAGATACAACGCAACTATACAGCTAAGTATACTTAACTTCTGGAATATCGCAGAATCCTTTCTCTCTGAAGACACAGCCAGGGTGAAACTCTGCTTTTTGGGTCCTGTCACAATCGTCGGGCTCTATTTAATTCCAGAAGCACTTAAAACTGAAAATTTTCTCTGTCTTGCCATGAGCATTCCAAATAATTTAAACAATGCGCTTTACATTATCCTCACTGACAGTTTAACCGCACAACACCAACAAGAATGCTTCTTTGCTTATTCTGATGTCTTGTAGACATTAGCATGACGATGAACACATTGCCGGGTCTACATTCATTCCAGAAATCACTATTCCAAAGCAGAGTGGTAGAAGTCTTATTGTCACCAAATTCCATTTGTGAAATACTGAAGGATAACTGGAAAAATGTAAAAATCTGAAATTGAACCTATGCTTTGCCCTCACAGGACTGGTTGGTTTAGCAGTGGAGTGAGTGGCGTGCGTTGCCATACCCAGGAAGGCGAATACATTTAGAAGTAGAAGGAATATAAGTATGTGCTAGAGCAGCCTATTTCATTGCAGGCCGCATCTGCATTCTGGTTGCCCTCAAAGGGCCAGTTTTATCTGTTATGCCGCGTATACACGATCGGAATTTCCAAAGGAAACTCCTCTAACTTTTTCCATCGGATATTCCGATCGTGTGTAGCCCCATCAGAGTTTTTTCATCGGAGATTCCGATGAATTACATCGGAGTTTAGATAGAGAACATGTTCTATTTTTCTGCAATGGAATTCCGATGTGATTTGGCCCGGCAAAAGCCTGATCGTGTGTACGCGTCTTAAGACTGTATAAATGTATATGTAACGGAATGACCCGTGACACCCAAAGACTTTGTGAGGATGGAGGATACTCCTGTGTCATCGTCACTGATAACTCTTGGGTCTGAGTCCACCCTGTGCCATTTGGGCATGGGGTGGCAAGTGAATCATAATTCATGTATTACATTAGATTTGACATCACTGATAGTTCGTATTGCAGGATTTTGAGATACTGCAGGATGTTGGCTCAACCAGTCAATAGTGACTCATTCTCTGATTAGCCCTGACTAGTGACATGCTAATTGAGTCAGGCTCCTGGAAGACATTTAATTGTGTGATAACACTGTCTAAAACCTATTGATGCTCAGAGGTGTCAATAGGTGTCAAGCTGTATGCGGAGACGAAACATCTGCCTAGGAAACTCAGTGTGTGAAGGTGGTTTGTTTGTTATGCTGTTAATTAAGGAATGTGCAGTAATTAGACATGATAATTATAGGCCGGTGCCGACCTGTCTAGAATGTTTAAGTAATTAGCCTTAGTGTGTGATTAGGGGGGTGGAGATCTCATTGTCCCTTTAAATACTGTCACATGGTTGTACTGTATTTAAGACTGAGAAGAAACCATTAAAATTGTCTTCATTTGAAACCAGAGAACACGGAGCAAGTCTCGTTATTCTGGGAAATGGGAGGCCTGCTGGTTTGTCTGTGTGTCAGATAAGCTGTCGTGACTGGGATGGAAGGTCGTAAACGGTGGTGACCGTTACAGTATATACTCTTTATCATATTAAATAATTGCCCCTGCACTCAATTGATGCTGGTTTTAGTAATAACTTGGGACTAAAGCTGTAAGGGGCAGGTGCAGACTGGAATGGAGTCCGCTCACACTCCCATAGTAGATGATGCAAGTCTAAAAAGGAGGATCGCACACCACTGGTATCATCCACAATAAACTTTATTGGAGACTGCTTAGACAGAGCATGTTTATGCCAGGGTGTTCTGTCTGAGCAGTCTCTAATAAAGTTCCTCTCTCCTGCTGAATGCTGAAACGGGGGGCAGAGACGATCCTCTCCATGGCTGCATGGAGAAGCGCAAAATCTGGCAGAGGAGTTCTGTCCTCCTCTGCTGCCAACTGCTGAGACAAGGTTAGGACACTGAAAAAGGGGGTGCCGCAGCTGCAGGAGAGGTGCGAGGGCCACATGAAATGGTCTGGAGCGCCGTATTCGGCCCACGAGTCCTGTGTGTGTGTGTGTGTGTGTGTGTGTGTGTGTGTGTGTCACGTTCTCTAGAGAATACTTGGGGTTCTGTAAACAAGGAGTAATTCCTGTTTCTCAGATAAGTATCTATTGACATCTGTAATCTTTTTAGGTATCTGTATGGGCATCATCACACTGCTATGATGATGCCCATACGCTCTTCCTCCTATAAGCAGCCTCAATACCTCCGATTCCAGCAAGCGTACCAAGTTATCGACAATACTCAGTGCGGTAGAGCCTGGCTTATGAAGAATGACCTCCCACTTTCAATGACCACAAATATAAGGAGCATTCTTCTCCCTTACCACCAGCATAACGAACATTTTTTTCCATTGACCACCAATGTAAGGAGCATTTATTCCAGTGACTTTCAAATTAATGCATCGTGAACTGTAGATATACCTGTAGTAATTAGTAGCACATGTTCCCTAAAACTAAACCGGACATCCTCCATTTTAAAAAGGTTGAGAAAGGTTTGATTTAAAGCAGAACTCCAGTTAGACAGCTAATTTTGAAATGCGTTTATGCAATCTGTTTTTACATTCCTATACAACAGGGATATGCAATTAGCGGACCTCCAGATGTTGCAAAACTACAAATCCCATCATGCCTCTGCCTCTGGGTGTCATGCTCATGGCTGTCAGAGCCTTGCTATGCCTCATGGGATTTGTAGTTCTGCAACAGCTGGAGGTCCGCTAATTGCATATCCCCGCTATACAAGATACCATATATACTTGAGAATAAGCCGACCCGAATAGAAGCCGAGGCACCTAATTTTACCACAAAAAAATGGGACAACTTATTGACTCGAGTATAAGCCTAGGGTGTCCATCTGCATGCCTCACTGTGCCCATGCCTCACTGTGCCCATGCCTCACTGTGTCCATGACTAGACTTACGTTTAACATGGGAGTATATAGAAGGGGTGCCCGACTTTGAAAAATCGGTGCTTCATGGCCATAGGTCCATCAGACAGAAAACTTTGCACACTTGTAGAGAACTGGTTCTACATGTGTGCCAAGTTTTGGGTCCAGGGGACTTATGGCCGGCCTTTACCGGGTCCCCAAAATTACTCGAGAAATTACCCTTTAACATGGGAGTCCATGGAAGGGGTGCCCGACTTTGAAAATTTGGAGCTCCCCGGACAACAAACTTTGCACACTTGTAGAGGAAGTGTTATATGTGTGCCAAGTTTGGGGTCCAGGGGACCTACGGCCGGCCGGTACCGGGTCCCCAAAGTCTGGGATATTGGGCGCAAAAAGGTGACTCGAGTATAAGCCGAGGGGGGCATTTTCAGCGCAAAAACTCGGCATATATTTGAGTATATACGATATTTGTAGATCAGTTTAGCAGGTCTTCTGATTCTCTCACCCCTGCTATAATTGGGTGACTGTGGCGGCTTTATAGAATTATATTTCTTCTGCCTGATCATTGGACTATCAGTGAGCATCATCACAGTGTCCTCCCTTTGCTCTCTTCCTCCAATAAGCAGCCTAAATGCCTCTCATTCCAGCTCCCAGTAAGGCCTGAAAATGTTCTAGGATGTCAGCATCATGCATTGCAGTAGAACAGTGTTTTTGAACCTTTTTTTCAGTCAAGGCACCATGTAAACTTCTGCACAATTTTGATGCACCCCATTCTAAAATGTAAGCTAGTTTACAGAACACGGCAACATCCACACACGTAGAACACCCAAAGTTAGAGGAGATTTATTCTTCAAAAGCAAATACTCCTTTGCACACTGGTACTGACTAGTATTCCATTGTTTCCCTTCTCCCTTAGTTCCTCACCCTTACTCAGCTCATGTGACCCCAGTCCTGATGGAGAAGGGGAAGGGTAAACAAGGATGCTGTGCAGGCACCTGATGGCCCTCTTATCAGCCAATGATGTCTGGTGGCTAGAAGGTTGTAATGGTGCACAATGAAAACATGTGGCTTTGTCCTACTAAAGGGCATGCTTAATCCACCCGCTGGCTTGTATACAATTTTTGAGCAATTGTTAGGCATTTTGCCAAGGCACCCCTGAAGGCACCTGCAATAGAGCCTGGCTCACTGTGAATGACCTTCTAATTTCAGCCTAATATCTCATGGTGCATGAGGTTGCAGTATCGGGATATATACTGTAATCTATACTTACAGTTTGTAACTGGACTTAAGCGTGATTTTAAAACTTGAAAACCTATTGTCAACTTGTTTCTGTGTAATTACATTTAATGTCATGTGTAATTGCCTGTAATCCTTTTTTTTTTTTTTCTATAGTAAACGGAACCTGTCAAGTAAGAATCATGGGAACTGCCATTGCTAGTTTTAAGGCGCACCAGGCTGTTCTCTTCATTCTTTTTTCACCTCTTCGTTAGTTGCTGACAAGGAACAAATATGGGGCACCCTAAAATTCACATGACTATTCTGAATTTAATTTAGTAAATGGTAAACCAAGGATAAAACTACCAGTCTTAAAACCTTCCTCTTTAAAAAAATTCTGCAGTGACTACTGGTTGGCTGCCTTTTTTGGCCTGGTGCAGCTTCTACCCAAGAGACCCAATCAATTAAATACATTTTTATCAGGAAAACTTCAGTGTAATTTTTTAGAGTGGCAGTACCTGATATACAGTGAAGCGGCTGTGGTCTTGTGTCCTCTGACAATACCCATCACATGGCCATTCAGTAAAATAACACGGCAGGAACTAAAAAAAGGGGCTTCTATAGGGTTCTCTAAGTTGCCCACAACCAGCTGAAGCTTTGCATGTTGGCTTCTGTAGGTCTTTCCTCCATCAAGTTCTTACCTTGCATCTGTCTTCTCTATTTGAAAAACCTTTGACGTGTACCAGGGTCACTTACCCACTGCTTTTCCTCCTTGGTTGAGCTGTTGTATTGTGTTGATAACAGGAACATTTTGAACTGCAACTCAACTGGAGCACAGGTATACGTGGCAACAGTTAGGGCACCTTGGCATTTTAGACTCAAGTGCTCTATAATGGCTAAGTCATTGAAAAGTAGTTTCTGCAGGAGGGAAAATGAAAAGAGCCCAGAGTCCTCGTCTCGCAAAAAAGTGCTGAACTCTGCATTGCAGTATTGCAGAAATGCCAGACAGTAATGTTTCTCCTACATTGGACAATTCAGTAGTGTTGTCTAATTAAATGGTAGACAAGTGCGTTTAAAACATTTGTTGGCTCTACTTAAAGTCAACTTGTGTTGACTTTGCAACAAAAGGTAACAAGTCTCAAGATCCTGGTCATGTGATCACCTGTCAAAGTGATTCTGTGATTGAGTGTTTATCCCGCCGCTGGCTTCTGATTGTAAATGGAGAACGGGAGCTGTTGGTGACAGCACTGTCACAGTGCTGGGGGCACCGAATGAGTGAGCTTCCAGCACAAAACGGTGATGGGGAGAGGAGTGTTGGCGCCTCAGGAAGCAGGATATATATGGTACATATAGTTTCTTTTTCTGTTCCTCCCAGACCAGAGCCAACCCCACAGAGATTTATATTAAAAACATGGCGGAAACCAAAGATTACCAAGCCCGTTTTTAGGTAGGCTGTGATCAAAATAAAGTGTGTGATCAGTAAGGTAGGGCAAAAAGATAAATTGTGCATTGGTTTTCGCCTAACCCCCCCAAGTAATGGTGGTCTGTGAGAAGCCCTAGTAAAAGTCTATCTTATGTTGATGGCCATTGAGCCCCCTATTCTAGTGTCGCCATTTTAGTGCTGCTCAGAATGATAGTATTACTAAATACCCCTAGTGCCAACTTCCTAGTGCCACAGTTGGGTCTCCTCAGTGCCACCATCATGTTTACTGTTAGAAGTATAATTCTCCTTCCCCCGGTGGGAAGTGGCAGCAAGACATAGCTACCTGTTATGGTGTGCTGGTCCCCACGGATCCACTTCTCACAACCTTCCTATGCACCTGCATATGATTTAACATTCAAATGCCTGAGTTGGAAGTAGAGCTGCACGATTCTTGGAAAAATGAGAATCGCGATTCTTTTGCATAAAATAAAGATCACGATTCTCTCTTTTTTTTTTTTTTTTTTTATATATATAAAGCGTTAGTAAGTAAGAAGGCT
Organism: Rana temporaria; assembly: GCF_905171775.1. NCBI lineage: Eukaryota > Metazoa > Chordata > Amphibia > Anura > Ranidae > Rana > Rana temporaria. The sequence goes on along the minus strand of NC_053498.1, from coordinate 101,138,311 downwards.
GGCCGCAGGGCGGTATTTGCTACTCACCCGCTCACTTTCCATATCAAGTATGGGTAGGTCAGGGGTTGGGGGGGGTTTCCTCACGGAGCTAAGTCTGGCGTCCGGTTGTAGTATTCATTGTTAGGCATGGTCGCAGGGGCGTCTCGGGCCAGTTCTGGTTGAGTTGCCCCCTAGTATCCTCGTATCGTCAACGCTTCAGGCTTTCGGCTGGCTTGTCGCAGGGCAGCAGGATCGAATCAATCTTTCTCGGGGCATTGGTCGAGTTCAGGGGCTGCATTCAGGCGTTCGGCAGGGGCTTCATTCTTTCACAGGTCATGAGGCAGTAGCTTCTCCGGTCACAACAGCTTCTTAACAGGTATGCTTACGGTTGCCATCCGGGTGCGTGCTGCTTTACTACTTGGTCGCTCATCTACCCCTCTCCACCTAAATATGGGTCTCTTGCCCACTTTCAGGCGTACCTACGGTGGGCCAAATGGGCACAATCCAGGCCATTGGTTATTAGGGTTCTCGCATCCCTTACTCGAAGACTTGAAGACTCTGATCACAAACCCTGTTTTTTCCCATGTTGTCACCATTGCCCATGTTGTCACCATTGCCCATGTTGTTGCCCCTATACATATATGTATACTCTCGCTCAGGCCCCCAGGTAGTACAATGGTTCTCTCTCTCAGGCTCCAGGTTACATGGAACCCCTCCGCCGGCCCTCAACTTGGTGCCCCCCCGTCTTCTGCCTCCTCCAGTGGTAAAGCTCCGGCCGGGCTCCCCCAGCATCTGCCCTCATCTCCCCAACTCTGGTCAGCATTCTCTGCTCCACTCCCTGTCTGGAACCAGGCCCGCTAGGAATCCTGGGATTGCTAGTTCTACAAGGAGACCTCCCCCTTCACTAACAACAGAGGCGGGACTACATATCCCGGCATGCCATGCAGCGCGGCAGCGGGCGGCGGATGATGACGTTCCTGCTGCGGATTGGAGGATGGTGGTGATGGGGAATGTGAGCGACTTCCGGGACACATGCACATGAGACAGGTGAGAATAATTTATGGCCGCACCCGAAAATGGTGGGTCAGCCCGCGGGGAGATCGCAGGCGGGGAGAATCGAGATCGCGATTAATCGTGCAGCTCTAGTTAGAAGTGAGAGGAGGATTGCAGAGGCCACAGCAGAAACAAATTGGCTTCCCTTGGCACTGCAATGTTGCTCCAATGTTCAACCTTCTCCGAAGGTCTGAGAGGCAGTGGGCAGGTACACAAACTAGTGGCATGACATGGTAGATCACAGTCTACCTGTCGCCTGACCACGATCAACGGGTTGCAGACCCCCCTCCCTGCAGAAAACCAAAGTAGTTAAAACCTTGCCGTTCTGAAGGAGCCCCACTGCATGGAGTCATTTTTATTTCCCCCCCCCCCCCCCCCAAGGAGTCCGGCTTTAATGGTTGCACTTTATGCTGCTACAAGGACTCTGCCTTACAATTCTAATTTTCAACATAAGTGCGTATAAAGCTGTTTGTCTTCCAAGCAGTCATTACTCCTCCACATGCTGCCTTTGGCAGCCCGACAATATAAAAAATCGTTTAATTCTGTTCTTTTCCTGCTTTCCCAATAGCATATGTTTAGCGCTGAGACTAAGCGGACGTCTTCCACAGTATCACATCCTCTCTTTCTATTTATACACTGGCCCTTTGATACTTGGCTTGCTGGAATAGTTACAATATACCACACAGAGCTTGGAGATGGTATTGGATAATGAGTGCATTTTCCTGTGGTGATAGGTTTTGTTTAATACATTCCTCAGTGAACGTTAAGGCATATCTCCAGGTTTTTTATTTTTTTTGCAAGTTTAGCACTGTAAGGCAGCGAATTAAATAGCAATGCAAGCCAACAAGAAGAATCAGTAAAGGCCCGTTCACACCATTTGTGCTTTGCTGCAATGGGCAACCTTACCCATGGCATTCCAAATACAATAACAAGGCAATTTTGCCTTGTTTGCTATGAAGTCATTTCACACTACCACTGCGTCATGGTGGTTTGCACTGCCACAAATACTGCATACTTCCAAGTAGTGTGTTGTGATATAAACCATCACATTGCGACGCCGATGCAATGAACAGAACTGAATAAAATGTCACATTTGACATTTCAATAAAGTTCTAACAAAAAGAAAAAAAAAATGTGCATCGGCACAGTTTCTATTAGTGAATGTCTAATGAAGTCTAGGTTAAGGTATAACTGTGGTGAAGTTGGTTCTATAAGGTACACCTGTCAGGATGAAAATACGGGGGCTCCCATTGTTGGCCTACTTCAGAACATGCTAACATATTTCTTTGGTGATAGGTTTACGTAACCACTTGCCAACTGGGCGCTTTTACCCCCTTCCTGCCCAGGCCAATTTTCAGCATTCAGTGCTATAATTTTTTTCTCTCATGTAGCGCCTATGTACCTTACAGTACGGGTACTATCTAAATTTATGCGTAGATCAGAGTGTAGTTAAACTCTGATCCAGATTGTTAGTAGCAAAATACGGTCTCAGCTTGGCTGTGCTGTGAGTCCATTATGCTGTACTGGGGTGTTCTTCCAGCCCCGGTGCTGCAGGTGGCAGCAGTGGAGTCAAGGTTTGGGTGCTCTTCCCAGCAGCCAATCACGGGGGTTTGTCCCAGCTGTGCATGCTGGGGAGGGCTATTTATGGGACAGATGCCATTGGTTCTGTGTTCTTCTTCGTCCAGTGTGGCACCCACCTTTAGGGTGGCCACATCACGGCGCCCCTGCATTACGGCTTACCTGGCCGTGGCGTGCGTGCCACGCGGTGTTAACTGGTTCCAGGGCCATGCTGACCCGGAGCATCTGAACAGCGACAGGGATCCAGCGAGTGACTGGGTCCCCATTCTTGAAGATCCCAAGCTGTACGGCTGTTTGGTGGGGAGTCGGTCTGAGGAGCGCCATTGAGAGGCTGGCAGTCCAAAAGGGCCTGGATAAACCACCGGGGATCAAGGTAGCCGGACACCGAGGGATTGATCACCTGTCGGTCGGTACCTGGGCGACGAGTTGAAGGAGATCCAGACGTAACTCAATTAAAGCGGATGCAAATACCTGTCTTTAGAATGTGACACCGGAGGGGGCGAGGGTTTCCGATCAGCGTGAGTTCCACTTTAGGGTGGAGCTCCGCTTTAAGGAGGCATATACTTCCGATAATTCAACCCAGAGGAGACCTGTGGCAGAAGTATCTTCTGAGGCTCACTGAGAGGGGTCTGTGGCAGAGACTTTCTCCCAAGTTCAAGTTCACCAAGGAGGAGGTTTACTGTTTTTTACCGGCTGGGTAATAAAGAGCACAGCAAAGAGCACCTGTCTGGACATTCCTTTACTTCTACTACATGCAATACGCATCATTCACCCCTAGGAATTTCGGAGGAGCCACGAGGTAACACGCCGCCCAAAAACCCAGCAGCTCCTCCGAGGGTAATGCTACACTCACACAAATAGAGCTTTCTTTTGGTGGTATTTTTAATCACTGTTTAACTAACTGGCTTCTATTTACACCCATGATCAGCTGTGATTGGATACAACTGATCACATGGCAAAGAGTCACTGATTGGCTCTTTTCTCCGATTTGTGATGCCAAGTGAGTGACCGCCTGTGGTCACTATGCAGAAGAGGAGCCGCTTGGCACAGGACCTGGAAGATTACGCAATCTCTGTAGTAGCAGCAACTACCACAGTGGTGGTCATCTTCTGCAGTGGTCCCTCAGGTATGAGATGTACACATAATTACATTGTGCCAAGCTAAATAAAGATCATACCCAGAGTTTAGCTTTAAATATCCTTATGGATTCTCCTTCAGTCCAGGTTCACACTGACAGCGGGAATGAAATTATGCGAGTGTGGCTGAACTCATCATGTCAGTCCTGACTTCGGGGGGCCATTTTCAGAGACATCTGTGCGGGTTGCTGCTGTGGAAATCGCACCCCAAAGTTGCCAAAAGTAGTACAGAAATGCGGCCTAGTACAGCAAATGCAGCGTTGCACCGTTTCAGATTATGGATTCGGATGGTGCAATGGTGGCGGATTTGGCATGCGATTTAACATGTCAAATCGCTCCAATGTGTACCTAGGCTCAAGGATATAAGGCAATAGGGTAACATTACACTTTTGTCAGTACAGTGGGAATCCTATGGTACTATTTGATCTCTCGAATTCATATGGTACTATTTGATCTCTCATAGCGAGAGGATTATTTTGTCAGAAGGGAAATATGACTAAGATGCTTTATAAACAGATTTGTTTTATTCCAAAGGAAAGTATGTACCGGTCCTAAAAGTAATTTATTTTTGTTTAACAGACTGTAAAGCATATGGATATCGTTTATTTTCTATGAAGGACAGGACTGTTCAGCATATTTGCATTTCCAAACTCGAGTGGGAGCGTCTCCTGTCTGTAGGATAAGCACATTGGGGTAGATTCAGAGAGCAATTTCTGCCGGCGTATCCATAGATACGCCGCGTAATTGCTAAGTAGCGCCGGCGTATCTACTTTCTGTATTCAGAAAGCTAGATACGCCGACTTTAGCCTAAGATACGACTGGCATAAGTCTCTTACGCCGTCATATCTTAGGGTGCATTCTGCCGCTGGCCGCTAGGTGGCGCTCCCATAGATGTCGGCGTAATGCAAATTACATACTTACGCCGATTCACGAACGTACGTGCGCCCGGCGGTAGTTTTTTTACATCGTTTGCGTACGTTGTTTTCGTTGTAAGGCTGCTCCTGCTATTAGGAGGCGCAGCCAATGTTAAGTATGGACGTCGTTCCCGCGTCGCGATTTGAAATTTTTACGTTGTTTGCGTAAGTCGTCCGTGAATGGCGCTGGACGCCATTTACGTTCACGTCGATACCAATGACGTCCTTGTGACGTCAATTACCGCAATGCACGTCGGGAAATTTTAGGGACGGCGCACGCGCAGTACGTTCGGCGCGGGAACGCGCCTAATTTAAATGATCCATGCCCCCTACAGGATCATTTGAATTACGCGCGCTTACGCCGGGAACCTTTTACGCTACGCCGCCGCAACTTTATAGGCAAGTGCTTTGTGAATCAAGCACTTGCCCATAAAACTTGCGGCGGCGTAACGTAAATGTCATATGTTACGCTGCTGCAGTTTTGCGCGCCCCTACCTGAATCTACCCCACTGTACTTCTACCGTACCCTAGATATCCACTTTAGCTACAGCCACCTTTATTATCCACCTTACCATAAAAAAACGATAATATCCAAATCTATATCATACACACACTGTATACACATACATTCCAATACTCGGATTACTGGTATAGGTTGCGGCAGTAACGATAGATGGACAACAATGCACAGCCATCATAGGTCCTCTACATGGCAAGCAGTGGTAATGCTAGTAGGGGCATTCGGCCAAGTATTGCATTCAGAAACCTATACATCAGACTTGTCTCCACAAGAGCCAAACACAACTGTGGTTTTTAACTGTAGGCTGTCTTGTACTTGAAATGGAATTTGCCATTACTCATTCATTCTGTACTACTTGCATCTTAACCTGGGCACTACATTGATTTTGTAATCATTTTTAGCTAAAAGCATGTGTACTGGTGACGTCAGCACCTTGACATTTAAAGGACAAGATTTTTGAGATATATGAAGGCTTTCTGTAAATACAAGTAACAACCATTGCTCTTTTTAGGCGACTGTTCTCTGAAAATCGCATACAAATTCACTAATATTTGTATCAATTTGTAACAATAGGATGGGGGGGGGATCTGATCTCAAAATGTATCTGGACCCAAGAACAAAAAATAAATACATTTTTTTTATAGATAAGGTGGCTGCACTAGTTTTCTGGCAATAATGGCAGCAATACAATTCCTGTCCTAGGGTGACAATGCTCCTTCACTGTGCTGTGTGTATGAAGGAAAAAGGCGGTCACACTAGGCTACTCGCTCCTGAGCTGGACTACAGAACAGAAGGAATCCTTTCTATAACATGAGGGGAAGTTTTCCGTAGTTCAGAGATGGAATGGGCAGGGCTGAAAACGCTAATTGAGATTTCAGTGCAGCACTGACTGAGTACTGGAACTTAGGAGGTCACTGGATTTCTGGCAGATCAACAGGCATTTCCAAGTGATCAAAACATAACAAAATGCCTAAATGGTTCCAACGGTATATTTTACAGACCATAAGCCCTTGTCCACACCTGGGCAGTTTCCAGAAGTGAGACAACGATTTCAATTATATATTATATTATATTATTTTCTACATGGCATGTTCACATCTGAGAGTGATGTGCCGTCACGTGTTGTGTCATAGTACAGATGTTTTTATTTCTAACACCCAGCCTCCTCCTCCTCCTAGTAACCTGCTTTCCATTGACCTAAAGGAAAAACGCATTTGCCTGTCAGCAAGTGAAAAACACGTGTAAAAATCCTTCAAAAACGCCTTAAGAAGCAGACACCCAAGTGTGTGGCTTAGTGGGCAAGGGCTCTACTAGGCTGACCACATACAGCATGGGTGCTCAACCTGCGGCCCTTCAGCTGTTGTAGAACTACAAGTCCCATGAGGCATTGCAGGTCGCTGACAGTTTTCAAGCATGACTTCCAAAGGCAAAGGCACCGTAGGACCTGCAGTTCCGCAACAGCTGGAGGTCCACAGGTTGAGCACCCATGACGTTGTACAGTAACAAGTGTGTGCTGCTCAATATACACTAATCATCAATCTCTGAAGTATTCTCCTTCATTTTCTGGTCCTTTAAGAAAAAAAAAGTCTTGGCAAAGCCTGCCGGTCAGCAGATTGTACAGTTGGGGATAATAAGGTGGCTGTAGCTGAAATGGATATCTAGGGTACGGTAGAAGTACATTGTGCTTATCCTACAGACAGGAGACGCTCCCACTCGAGTTTGGAAATGCAAATATGCTGAACAGTCCTGTGCTTCATAGAAAATAAACCATATCAATATGCTTTTTTTTTTTTTTTTGCTGCATATTTTTGTTATAGAATTTTATTACGGTAATTAGAAAATTAGCCCCACTAAAAACCTGAGCAAATATAGTACTCAAGTCACCTGGCAAAGTCGTAGCATAAGTCGCACGTCTTTCAGGTCGCAGCAGTGTGAAAAAAAACTAAAAACAATTAAGATAAGAAATTATAAGCAGCATATGGAGTGCATTGTTGTCAGTCGGAAGACCACTAGACTTGCAATGTTGGAAGCAGCAGTAATGCCCCTTTCACACGGCAAACCGATCGATTAATTTTGGCAACCATGATTGTCACATCCTCCAGATTAAAGAGGAGAGGGACCTTCCAGCTGGTTGTCAATGCTCGGTTCAAAAGCCTGCATCTCTGATGTTATGGGGGTGCATTAATGTCTATGGAATGGGCCGCTTGCGCATCTGGAAAGGCATCATCATTGTTGAAAGATAGATAGAATATATATATATATATATATATATATATATATATGTGTGTAGGTTTTAGAACAGCATAATATAGTAATTTTTTCTCAGTTTAAAAGCTATGTTTTCTATTTTCTTGAATAAAATATTTGATTTATGAGGTTTGCAGATCATTGTTTTCAGTTTTTTATGTAGTGTAGATTTTATACAAAGTCCCAACTTTTTTGGAATTGGGGTTGTAGAAGGTAGGGACTTATTCAGGCTACTATCCAGCACTTAAAAGGGGTTGTAAAGGTTTGTTTTTATTTTCTAAATAGGTTCCTTTAAAGCGGAGGTTCACCCAAATAACATTTATATCAGACCAACTTCTTTATACGTCTAACATGTACAGTCCGCAATTATTATTATTTTTTTTTTAGGCTGTACATACCTTCTAATCTATATTTGCAATCCGGCTTCCGGGTACTTCTCCCCGCGGGAGTAGGCGTTTCTATGCTGAGGAGGCATGTCACCTGGGAGGTCACCCAGATGATTGACGTTGTTTCAGAAAAAGTTCTCCCTGGCGGATAAGGCCCCACCTCCCGTATTGCTTAGGCGCGTCACGAGTCACTGCGTTTCCGAAAGAAGCCAAACATGAAGAAGCTCTATAAGGCGCCTGCACAGTCAGCTCTACACGGCTCCTAGTCGGTGCGCAGGCGCCGTGCAGAGCCGACTCGCAGCTCTGCATGTTCTGCTTCTTTCGGAAACGCCGTGATTCGTGACGCGCCTACGCAATACGGGGGGCAGGGCCTTATCCGCCGGGGAGAACTTTTTTTGAAACAACGTCAATCATCTGGCTGACCTCCCAGAGGACATGCCGGCTTAGCATAGAAACGTCTACTCCCGCGGGGAGAAGTACCCGGAAGCCGGATTGCAAATATAGATTAGAAGGTATGTACAGCCTAAAAAAAAAAAATGCGGACTGTACATGTTGGAAGTATAAAGAAGTTGGTCTGATATAAATGTTATATGGGTGAACCTCCGCTTTAAGCTTGTGCATTGTTGGTTCACTTGCCTTTTCCTTCGATTTCCCTTCTAAATGTTTTTTTTCTTTGTCTGAATTTCTCACTTCCTGTTCCTCCTCAGTAAGCTGTTCCGGCTGACTAAACGCCGCTCAGATGATGGGGGCATGCTTACTGAGGAGGAACAGGAAGTGAGAAATTCAGACAAAGAAAAAAAACCTTTAGAAGGAAATGGAAGGAAAAGGTAAGTGAACCAACAATGCACGAGCTGATCCCACTCCTCACCCCCTTACATGCCACATTTGGCATGTCATTTTTTTGGGGGGGAGTGGGGGCTTCAGGAGGAATGGGACTTCCTGTCCCACTTCCTCCGAGAGGCTGGTTAGGCGATTAAGCTTAATCGCCTACAGCAGCCCCTCCCTGTAGGCGATCGCCTAGGAAACGTCACAGGTCCTAGGCGATCTCCTGTCCAATCAGACGGCGCCGTGCCGCGCGCGCAGTGCCACTCGCGCATGCGCAGTGGGTGCCCAGCCGTCAAGCCGAAAGCTGTCACGGCCGGGTGCTCACAGTTGAAATGAAGACGCCGGCCGGGGAGGGGGGGGGAGAGGAGCGGAGCCCCGGCTGGCGCGTCGCTGGTAAGTGTATGTTTATTAAAAGCCAGCAGCTACACTTTTTGTAACTTCTGACTTTTAATAAACATAAAAATTGTCTGGAACACCCCTTTAAAGGAACCTATTTAGAAAATAAAAAACCTTTACAACCCCTTTAATTCTGCGGGTATCCAAGTCCTCTGAAGGGATTGCCTGCATTGCCCGCTCTCTCTGACCTTGTCTCCCTCCCTCGCCCATTGCTCTGCACACATTACTCTTGTATATGCATTTCTCAGCTGGCTGACTCTGAATGGCAGGCAGGTGATGGACGAGACATTGATACTGGGAATGCTGGGGTGATGTGTCTTGTTATTAAAGCATTGCTCTGCGCCATGCTTCATCGCCTCAGCAGCCTGAAAACGCCACACAGAACCAATGTCCATTCTTTGTAAGACAAAGCAAAGGCACTGGCTTGTGGAACGTTTGGAAAATGCCAAAGATGCTTCAAAACTGGCTGAACCTTGATGTCTAGTAGAAGTTTGTATTTAAAAGGGAACTCCAGGCTTGCTACTTCGGTGTCGCTCTAATTCTTTGTATAGGAATTAAAGTGGAGTTCCACCCATAAATATAACATTACATCAGTAGTTTTAAAAAAATGTCATTAGTCCTTTAAGATTTTTTTTTTTTTTTAGATGCCTTCAAAGTGTTGTTGCTAGGCAGAATAGTTAATCTTCCCTCTTCCTGCACCTAGGTGCTTAAGCTTCCTAACCTACACCGCACAGACTCCTGGGAATGTAGTGGGTGTAACTTTCCAGGAGTCTGTGCACTCCCCAGTCTCAAAGAATCATGTGACTTGGACAGCACAGGTGCTGAAACCTGATCTGAAACCTATTACACTGCTTGTGCAGCACTGAGCATGTGCGAGATCTGCAAGGCTGAAATCCAGGAAGTCATACAGTCTGGCTTCATGATGCCCACACTTAAGATGGCCCCAGTCAATTTCTATTTTATAAAGTGTCTAAATGCTGTAACAACCTAACAAAACGGACCTTAGTTTACAGACTAACTTTACTAGAATACATTAAGCTTGTGTATTACAGGGGTATTTATATTTAAACAGTGAAATTGTGGCCGGAACTCCACTTTAAGAAGTACAATTTTTTCTTATTTTTACTTTTCAATATATCCTCTTTCTTCCAGGAGCTGTGTTTGATGGCGGGCTCTTGTTGAGTTTGTGGTTTGTGACTCACCGGGAGTTTTTAGTTTGAGATGTCAGAATGAGTTGGTCAAGGAAATCAGACAGTTGAGGTTAAAGTGTATCTAAAGCCAAAACTTTATAAAATTATAAATATTTTCTGACTTCTACCAATGTCTGCTGATCACCTTGGAGCAGTGGCTGGATCTTTTGGCTGATATTCAGTCTATGGAGCAATTAACGGCTGACCTGAAGGAACAATCGGCTGAACACTTCAAAGTCTGGACCCCATGGTTCTTATACAGAGATTTTGCCAATGTTATGGTCGGTTCCTTAATGGGACACCAAGGCGGTGAGCCCAAGGGACTAACCCCTCTACCCTCTTATTCTGGTACCCTCCTCCATATTCCGGTGCCTACATTACTTGCATTTAAAAAAATTAAGAATTAATGATGTCAGATCTGTATTTATGCTTTTTTTTTTTTGCCTGAATATATATAGAAAAAATTGGTTGCCAACAGGCACTAATAACTAATCTGCTGTCCCATGTCTATTGTCCATATGGAAATAGAAGGACAATTTCGAATCTGGTTTCTGCATTTATCATAGCCTTTCTTTTAGATGCATGGATATGTCTGGCCCCTTTATAGTTGGGAGCTATTTGTAGTTTATTATATGTTGGGATAATCTTTCCATCTTTTTATAATATATTCCACTGCCCAGTTCTGAATATAGATGACTTTATTTAGACATTCCTTCCTACTTGGAACATAAACTGCCCAGAGGCAGCTTCCGATGCTCCGTCCGCTGCCGACTGCGATGGCCTTGTGGTTTGCCTATTACGACATCTTTTCCAGTCTTCTAGCAGCAAATGATGTCACTGCCAGTGACTGTCTGTAATTTGTGATACAAAAGTATTATGTAAAATGATATGCAGTAATTTATACATGTGGTCCATACCAATTTGTAATTCTGATTTTTAACATATTTTAATCGGGCTCTGTCTGCTTATCCATACAGTTATCTGTCATTCTATCCACACTCCTGTTTGTCAGGCTGGCAATACCCCCAGCCTTCCAGGCTTACCATACTCCCTGCCTGTCAGGCTTCCCATACTCCCCCCCCCCCCCCCCCCACCTGCCAGGCTTCCCATACGCCCCCCCCCGCCTGTCAGGCTTCCCATACTCCCCCCCCCCCCCCCGCCTGTCAGGCTTCCCATACTCCCCCCCCCCCCCCCCCCACCTGTCAGGCTTCCCATACTCCCCCCCCCCCCCCCCCCAGCCTGTCAGGCGTCCCATACTTCCCCCCCAGCCTGTCAGGCGTCCCATACTTCCCCCCCAGCCTGTCAGGCTTCCCATACTTCCCCCCCCCCGCCTGTCAGGCTTTCCATACTTCCCCCCCGCCTGTCAGGCTTCCCATAGTCCCCCCCCCCCCCGCCTGTCAGGCTTCCTATACTCACCCCCCCCCCGCTTGTCAGGCTTCCCATACTCCCCCCCCCCCCCCCCCCCGCTTGTCAGGCTTCCCATACTCCCCCACCCCCCCCACCCCATTTCAAGTGTTTCTTCTGTTCCCTGCTTATGTTAAATAAAGCAGTATTACACTATTGGTTCCCTTGCTTTCCTTGATTTTCAATGGGAAACCATAGTGGGGAGGAGGATGCAAATATGTCTCCTGATTTATCCCTAATGCCGCGTACACACTATCGGAATTTCCGTCAAGAAAAGTTGGATGTGAGCTTTCGTTAGGAAATTCTGACCGTGTGTAGGTCCCATCCGACAACTTTCTGAAAAGTTGAGCTGGTTCTCAAATTTTTTGACGGGAAAAGTTCTTGTCGGAAATTCCGATAGTATGTATGTAATTCCACGCAAAAAAACACGCATTCTTGGAATCATTGAACTTAATTTTTCTCAGCTCGTCGTTGTGTTGTACGTCACCGCGTTCTTGACGGTCGGAATTTTGTGTGCAACACAAGTTTGAGCCAAAATTCTGTCGGGGGGGGGGGGGGGAATCCACGGTTTTCTTGTCGGAATTTCCGATCCTGTGTACGCGGTATAAGAATATCCAAGCAAGCCCCAAGATTTTTCAATTAAGCACCATTTGACCTTTTTAAATGAAGAGGTCCTGTCTGTCTAGTGAGTAGGACATCCCATTTGATGGAAGGGGACAAATGTTTTTTGGATTGGAGGTAGGCAAGTATAAACGGACATCTGTCGCTCTGTAGAGGTGAATTGAGGGTCCCATTTTGTCGGGTGAAAATGGCCTAATACTGCTTTCACGCTGATGTGCTGTGGTTTACCGACACCGCGAGTGCACCTGTGTCTATCCTGCAGGTTAGCTGAACTTTGCCATAGACTCTGCCTGTGGCAAAAGCCGACACTGTAGTGGAAGCATCGGCTTATGGGGGCTCTGCTTCGCAGCCGATTTGTTCCTCTACTACTAGCTTCATATCACAACACTGATGCTGTGGTATGACGGGTCGGCAACCTGCAATCTTTGCTTGCCAACCCGCCATTCCAGAGCAGGAGGTCGCGGGCCTAATCAGAGGGCTCCGTGGGCCACATGTGGCCCCCGGACCACTGGCTGGCCACCCCTGATCTACACCTTTTGGGGAGCAGCTATTTGTTTTTTTGAAGCAAGGTTTTTTTGTTTTTAAGCCCTCTGGTTTATTGCTTTTCGTTCTTTACACTCACATGTTCTTGAGGATAAATGTATTATTGCCAGTAGCCTTGTTTTAATGAATGGACTATTAATGCATGACGTATTTGTTTTCTGTCTGTACCGTAGACATACTTGAAAGTTATATAACTTTTATTAGTGTAAATACAAAGCGACTGAACACTGTGATCTGTCTTGTATGACACAAAGGTTCTTGTCTTCTAATGTGCAGCTGACCACACCTCATGACTATGGGGACGTCTATTGGTGCATCACTGCGCAATGGGTGACCACAAAATATCTATATAAAATAGTCATTCTGATTGACTTGTCTGCATTTCTTTTGCAGTACTATCTGACACATACAGCCTTATACTATACAGAGTTGTTAATTATTAAAGGAGAAGTACAGCCAAAGCTTGTTCTGTATATCACAAGAGTGTGGTTCGTTCTGCACTCCTTTGCCCCTTTTTTTACAGAGCCGGTCCAGGCTCAGGAAAGATCACAACCATAAAGTCGGGATTCGCTCACATACCTGGACCGGCACCCGGCTTAACCTCTCTGAGAGCCTAAACCGGCAGAGCAGAAAGCCGAGACTGACAGTCACCAGGTCTCTGGTCAGGGAGCTCTGAGAAGCGAGCAACTGGCGGCGTTTGATCGCTCGGTTCTCAGTCTTGAAACCAGCGGCAGACAGATGGAGCTGCCACCTAGGTAAGTTTCATTCCAAAAAAAAAACATTCCCATACATCCCCCACTTTTTTTTTTATTTTTTTTAAATATTTTTTTAAATATTGCTCCCCCCCCCCCCCCCCAAATTCAGGGGTGGATCCAGAGTCTAGTCTTGAGAGGGGCACTGCCAGAAAAAGTTTTTTTGGGGGCAATTTACCGGGGAAATGGCTGGTAATCATCCTGGCACCAATTTCCCCGTTGCCCCCCCCCCCCTCCCTTGGATCTGCCCCTGCCCCTGGATCTGCCCCTTCCCCAACGAATATGCTAATAACAAAAATGTTTTTTTTTTTTTTTTATTAAACTTTTCTATTTTGATTGCATACCTTTTATTATAGACCCAGTGACTCAATTACTGGATTTCAGTGCTTCTCTGCGGACTTCACTTCATGATGGTACACTTTTAAGTAAAAAATGTACTCTGGCCCGAGCATTGGAAAATTGTATTGTCTACTTTTCACTGAGCTTTGGGGCAGAATTTGTATTCTTCATGCAAATTTGTGATGTTCTATTCCAATTTTTGCCTTTGTAATAATTTCGAAAGCTTCTCTGTTGCAGCAGATTTTGTTTGCAGATTAAGGTGGCCATTATGCGCAAAGTAATTGCATCAAAAAAAGGACCCTTCCTCCTCTCTGCACGATGCTTCTGCTTAATTAACTGGGTACAGAATTCCATAAAGGGGTGCTAAACCCCAAAATAAGTGTATTATATTGCAATTTTACCAATTCGTAGATGTGATGGCTTCATTATGTTTTTTTTTAAGCTTTTTTATTTTTTTCCTTTTATCTTCACATTGATCCTGCAGATAAATGTTTTTATTTTCCAACTTCCTTTCACAGACCCACGTTGCCCAGCAAAAGTGAAAGTCAGAAGGTTGAGACCAACCATTTAACACTGACGGTGCTTACAATAATCCGCTTTTATTTATGTAAAATCTTTATCCCAAAAGGGTAAAAAAAACTGTTGCTGTAACTGCTTATGTTATGTTGGCTAGACTTCAGATTTAATTTGTTTACGATGTCTGTCTAATTCTACTAGTGCAGTGCTTCTCAACATTGACGAGACCAAGACCTGGTAAATTCTTCTAAAACTTTCCATGCCCCAAGTTTATACTTGCACAATAAAAGTGTGGGAATCTAAAATATGCATAGACATTGTAGAAGGCTCTGGATGGGACTTGGATACTGTGTGGTGGGGGGATAGGGGTTCTGGAGGGGGTTAGGGGTGTCTGCTGTATACTTGGTGGTCCTATAGAGCAGGGGTCTCCAACCCCCGGTCCGTGGCCCACTACCGGGCCGCAGCCTGTTTACTGGTGGCAGGCGAGCAGAGAGATCGCCGATAGGGAGCAGAATATGACAACACACCGCCATCACCGCACTTCCGCCCACACAGCCCGGCCAGCGTACCAAGAGGGGGGCGAGGGTGCTTTCTGCACTGGATGCCACACATTAGGGGGGGGGATGTCAGCCCGGCGCCCCCCTGCCCTCCGTGAGTGAAGCCAGGCAACAGGGGCAGCGCTCGGCGCTGTGACATCCAGGGCAGGGAGATCAAGAGGTGAGCTGTGGCAGGGGGGTTAGTATGTGCGGACTGTGGCATGTGGCAATCTGCATCTGGTGGCATGTGGCAATCTGCATCTGATGGCATGTGGCAATCTGCATCTGATGGCAGGCACTGTGGCAATCTGCATCTGGTGGCAGATTCTGCATTATGATGAGTTTAACTATTTAATTTTATATTGCAATATAATAATAAAAATAACTTGCTTCAATAATCCTGACACCATATCAACCATTGTTGTGATTAGAGGTCGACCGATATGGGTTTTTCTCTGGCCGATGCCGATGCCGATATTTAGAAATCGGGGCAGCCGATGGCCGATATATGAGGCCGATTTTTGCGGCCGATATTTTGGGCCGATTTTTGGATTGGGATGCATTGTGGAGGAGGATGGATGGTGCTGGGCGTGGGTGGGAGATGCGTTGTGGAGGGGGAAAGATGGTGCTGGCTGTGCCTGGGGGATGCATTGTGGAGGGGGATGGCTGGATGTTGCTGGCCTTGGAGGGGGGATGCTTTGTGGAGGGGAAGAGATGGATGGTGCTGGCTGTGGATGGAGGGAGGGGGTGGATGGATGCAGCTGGCCGTGGGTGGGGGATGTATTGTGAAGGGGGATGGATGGAGCTGGCCGTGGGTGGGGGATGCATTGTGAAGATGGATGGAGCTGGCCGTGGGTGAGGGATGCATTGTAGAGGGGGGATGGATGGATGCAGCTGGCCGTGGGTGGGGGATGCATTGTGAAGGGGGATAGATGGATGGAGCGAGCTGGCCGTGGGTGGGGGATAAATTGTGAAGGGGGATGGATGGATGCAGCTGGCCGTGGGTGGGGGATGCATTGTGAAGGGGGGTGGATGGATGGAGCTGGCCATGGGTGGGGGATGTATTGTGAAGGGGGATGGATGGAGCTGGCCGTGGGTGGGGGATGCATTGTGAAGATGGATGGAGCTGGCCGTGGGTGAGGGATGCATTGTAGAGGGGGGATGGATGGATGCAGCTGGCCGTGGGTGGGGGATGCATTGTGAAGGGGGATAGATGGATGGAGCGAGCTGGCCGTGGGTGGGGGATAAATTGTGAAGGGGGATGGATGGATGCAGCTGGCCGTGGGTGGGGGATGCATTGTGAAGGGGGGTGGATGGATGGAGCTGGCCGTTGGTGGGGGATGGATGGATGGAGCTGGCCGTGGGTGGGGGATGCATTGTGAAGGGGGATGGATGGATGGAGCGAGCTGGCCGTGGGTGGGGGATGTATTGTGAAGGGTGATGAATGGAGCTGGCTGTGGGTGGGGGATGTATTGTGAAGGGGGATGGATGGATGGAGCGAGCTGGCCGTGGGTGGGGGATGTATTGTGAAGGGGGATGGATGGATGGAGCTGGCCGTGGGTGGGGGATGCATTGTGAAGGGGGATGGATGGATGGAGCGAGCTGGCCGTGGGTGGGGGATGTATTGTGAAGGGTGATGGATGGATGGAGCTGGCCGTGGGTGGGGGATGCATTGTGAAGGGGGATGGATGGATGGAGCGAGCTGGCCGTGGGTGGGGGGATGTATTGTGAAGGGGGATGGATGGATGGAGCTGGCCGTGGGTGGGAGATGCTTTGTAGAGGGGGGTGGATGGATGGAGCTGGCCGTGGGTGGGGATGGATAAAATGAGTGTGTATACAGGAGAGGTGTGTGCTCTAACATGTACACACTGTTCCCTCCAGCACTGTCCATTGGATGACACCTGTGAGCTCCCACGTGAGTTGGAGTACAATCACTAGAGAGCCGAGGCACCTATCAGAGATGATAGGAATACTGTACATTACCCCAGTCTCCAGCAGCACGAGAAATGAATCCTTCAGCCACGCTGCTGGTAGCCTGCGCGCCGGCCCCGCCCCCCCTACCTCGACGGGCTGTAGCAGAAAGCAAACTTGTCACAAGCCCGAGCAGCTGCAGTAGTTGCTTGTCTGCGCGAAGAGATCACAAAAGCTTCCTGCATGCTGGGACGGTGGCGGGATTACTTAACATGGGCTCTAGGCTACGGCAGCCGTAGCCTAGAGCCCATGTTAAGTAATCCCGCCACCGTCCCAGCATGCAGGAAGCTTTTGTGATCTCTTCGCGCAGACAAGCAACTACTGCAGCTGCTCGGGCTTGTGACAAGTTTGCTTTCTGCTACAGCCCGTCGAGGTAGGGGGGGCGGGGCCGGCGCGCAGGCTACCAGCAGCGTGGCTGAAGGATTCATTTCTCGTGGAGCGGGGTTTAGCGCGGCAGCCGAAAATCGGCCGATTTTTTTACAATAATCGGCCGATGCCGATTTCTTAAAAACTGCCAAATATCGGCCGATATATCGGCCGACCGATATATCGGTCGACCTCTAGTTGTGATGATTGAAGTGCTAACCCCAGCCATTTACTGACAAATTGGCCACGAAAAACCGCATCGTCGGCCCACATCATCGGGCCTTGGCACAATTTTCATCCACAACGCCGGTCCCCGGTGCCAAAAAGGTTGGGGACCACTGCTATAGAGGATGAGGCTTCTAGAAGGGATTGGGGGGGAACTGTGGGGGATGGATTCTTTAGAGGGGGTGGGGGTCTTTGCAGGAGGTTGGGGATTTGCAGGGGCATTGTGGGAGACTGTGGGGTACTGCAGGAGTTGGGGTACTGCGGGGGTTAACGCATACTACAGTCCACTATGGAAGGTTGGTGGGTCACTATAGGAACTAGGATACACTGTGGGAGGTTAGGGCATCTGCAGCTGGCTGGGGAAGCTGCAACCTGACAGCGGGCCACTGCCCAGTGGTTGAGAACCGCTGTGCTAATACATCTAACACTTTCCTCTGCCCAGATTGACAATGCTGCTGTCCAGATATGTCTCTGTTGCTCCTTTATCCAGATTAGACACCATAAGACAGGAAGTATGCTAATGGCTGGCTCGCCAAGTAGAACTAAAGGAAAAAAGCCTGAAAAAAATTGCAGATCGCTGCCATAACAAGGGGGGAAAAAAATGCCAAAAAACTACCCCTTATTTTGTGGACGCTATAACTTTTGTGCAAACCAATCAATATACGCTTATTGCGATATTTTTTTTTTTTTTTATAAAAAATATGTAGAAGAATATGTATTGGCCTAAACTGAGAAAAAGATTCCTTTTTTTTTTTTATTGAATATTTATAATAGCAAAAGTACAAAATATTGTTTTTTTTTTTTTTTTAAATGTCGCTCTATTTTTGTTTATAGCACAAAAAACGCAGAGGTGATCAAATACCACAATAATAAGCTCTATTTGTGTGAAAAAAAGGACGTCAGTTTTGTTTGGGAGCCACATCGCACGACCGCGCAATTGTCAGTTAAAGCGACGCAGTGCCAAATCACAAAAAGTGGCCTGGTCATTTGGCAGCCAAATGGTCCGGGCTGAAGTGGTTAAGCATATCAAAAACTGCGTATTTGAAAATGGGTTATATCTGAAAAATGACCATATTGGTCTTCAGCGGAGAAGGGGTTACTATGCTGTCAGAGTCGTGGCATTGCCGGAATGGCATTGGGGTTAAGGGGCTTCCATTTATAGTGCATTTCCTGTGTTGTGATGGTTAGCGAATGGATGCATTGTACTTCATCCCCATCGCTCAGGGGATTTATCCTGTTCCCCCCATTAGATAGATCACTCTCTGTAGTTAAAAGACTGCTGTCTCCCTCGTTGCACCCCTCCTCCCTCCTCTTTCCCTCTGACTTGGCAGGACATGAGTTATAATGGTAGCATTCCTGGAGAATAGAAAGGGCATTGTAACTGTGTGCAGATGAATATCACAAATGCTTTTCTCTTACAGGCATAGGGAAAGAAGTCCACGTGCGCGCTTGTATGATGCTGTCTGGCGCCCATTGCCATCACTCACACCTACTGGAGCCAATTCTTTATCGGCTTGAGTCCGAAACCTTTATGTACTTTATCGATTTTATTAATTACCAGAGGCCGAGTTATTTTCCTTTTTTTTTTTTTTTTACCTTTACTGCACTGTTTTTGTATGGATTGAATATCCAGGGCCAGATTCACAGACAATTTACGCCGACGTATCTGTTGATACGCAGCGTAAGTTCAAGGATGCGCCGTCGTATCTATGCGCTGTATTCAAGAAACAAGATACGCCTAAATTTTGCCAAGATACGACCGACGTAAGTCTCCTACGCCGTCGTATCTTGGGTGCATAGTTACGCTGGCCGCTAGGGGCGCTTCAGTTGATTTACGCATCGAATATGTAAATTAGCTAGATACGCCGATTCACGAACGTACTTGCGCCCGTCGCAGTAAGCTACGACGCTTCCGTAAGGCTTACGTCCGGTGTAAAGTTACACCTGCTATATGAGGCGCAGGTATTGCAAAGGTATGGACGTCGGAACAGCCGTTGAATTTTACGTTGTTTACGTAAGTCGTACGTGAATGGGGCTGGGCGTAAGTTACGTTCATGTCACAGGCATATGTTGGGGAGTAAATTCGACATGGTTCTAAGCATGCGCGCGCATGCGCCGTTCGGTCGGCACTTCATTTACATGGGGTCACGATTCATGTTAATACAACATGCCCACTACCTGCCTACTTTGAATTAGGCGGGCTTACGCCGGCCCATTTACGTTACGCCGGCGTAACTTAGGGAGAAAGTGCTTTGTGAATACTGTACTTGCCTCTCTATGTTACGTCGGCGTAGCGCATATGCGATGCGCTACGCCCGCACAAAGATACACCTTTCTCTGTGAATCTGGCCCTCAGACTTTAGTTCTGATTCTGCTCATCCAATGGCTGTCTGCAGTAGTGGTCAACAGGGATGTTGGGGTCTCTGGTGAATTGGGCAGACCCTCCAACACTAGCCACTACATAAAGTACATAAGGATAATTCTTTACCTTTGTGATTAAAGGAGATGAAGGAGAGCAAAACGATAGTCAAATGAAGAGAAATGTTCTGGCACTTCAGAAAAAAGTATTCCATTTTTAAATTTGATGGGATATGATGCCTCCAGTGTGGTTGACTGAATATGACATTTAGTAGGGAAATGGAAAAAATGTAATTAAAGCGGTTGCAACCCTAAAAAAAAAAAAAAAAGATCCCTTATAGCAGATTAAACAGCAGCACGGTACTTGTGCTGTCTAATCTGTCCCTCTCTATGATGTAAAATACCTGGTTGTTCCTGCGTGTTCCTGTTCCCCCCATCGTGTGCTGACCACAGTAATCATGGCTGCCGATCTATCATTACCATGGTCATGTTATGTGCCTCCGTCATCCCGCCGCTCTCCTCTCTCCCCCTCTCTGCCTGCCTGTCAGCTCCTGTGTGTGTGTGTGTGAGCCGCCCCTCCCCCTCCTGTCGCTATTAATAGCTGCCAGCTCCTCTGTTCTATCAATTCATTCTACACTGTTTAAATGTTTTGTATAATTTGATGCCTCTAAATACCATATCTAATTTTTTTTCTGGCTGGTCACATGACCTCCAGCCACTCTCCTACTCCGATCTAAGGGCTACAGAGGGAGTGGCTGAGCGCACAGCACAGTGGTTACGTGACCTACGACTTACGACAGATGGGAACTTGGCTCCTCCAGCTGTAGCCCTTAGATCGGAGGAGAGGTGAAAATGTTTGAAAGATCTGGTCATTAAAGTTTAGAGCAGCGGTTGCCAACCAATGGTTTGTGGATCACTGCTGGCCTACGGGAAAATATTGGTGGTCCCCAGGGGGGTTCTGCTGCAAATGAACATTGTGACGGATGTATACCGCCCAATGTTGTTTCCAGTGTTGCTCTTAATGCACACTGACGGTCAATACTCTTGGCGTGCATTGATACTCAATGCTACCTTTTTCTGGCTCCTGTGAACTCGAAGGGAGGTGCCGGGAGTAGTTCAGAGAGTGGGAGGTGAAGTAGGGAACTTCCAATGGCAGAGCTCATCAGACTATGGGAGGGAGCATAGAGCTTGAGCACATGGCTGGATAGAGAGGTGAGATCCAATGATGAGTCTGTGTTAGGCAGCAGTGTGATGCAGTGTTTGTGTAGGTGGATGGGATAGAGAGCCTGAGCATTGTGTGTATAAGGCAGCAGTGTGATCCAGGGAGAGGGGGGGCAGAGAGCCTGAGCATTGTGTGTATAAGGCAGCAGTGTTATCCAGGGAGAGGGGGGTAGAGAGCCTGAGCATTGTGTGTGTATACGGCAGCAGTGTGATCCAGGGAGAGGGGGGTGGAGATGCGGAGCATTGTGTGTATAATGGCAGCAGTGAGATCCAGGGGGAGGGGGCAGAGAGCCAGAGCATTGTGTGTATAAGGCAGCAGTGTGATCCAGTCGGAGGGGGGCAGAGAGCCGGAGTATTGTGTGTATAAGGCATGTTAGTGGTCCATAAAGTCCGAAATATTGGCGACCACTGGTTTAGAATATGGTATCTGTAACGGAATGACCCGGGACAAACAGAGACTTTGGAAGGATGAGGGGTACTCCTGTGCCAGCGTCATTAATAACTCTTATGTCTAGGGTCACCTTATGTCCGATAGGGCCATAGGGTGACTGAGAAATTATATCCTAAATTACAGGACAGGGGACATTACTGATAGCTCATATTGCAAAGTGTTGGTTTATTCTATGACTCATCTCTCTGTGTAGACTGTTGACATGCTAATTGAGTCTGGTCCAGGATCTCTAATTATGTATGCTAAATACTGTTTTGTGTGTGGAATGGAACTTGTCAAGCTGTATGCGGAGACAGAACGTCTGTCTAAAGATATGGTTTGAGGGGAATTCATTGTGTGATGGTGTTTTGTTTGAATTCTGTTAATGAAGGAATGTGACTCCTCAGGTGGAGTGATTAGATCCCGGCACCGAGATGTCTGGAATGTTTAGCAATTAGCCATCTGAAGGTGTATTGAAGTCCCCCCAGGGTGTGAGGTGTGGGTGGAGAGTTTGATTGTTCCTTTCATGCTTAAACTGTATATAAACTTGAGAGCTAGCCATTAAAGTGGTCTTGCGTTTGAAACCAGAACTGAGCTGTGTGTCTCGTGTCTGGGGGGAATTCTTATGGGTCGCTTTCGTCTGCCTGATTGTGGAGTGTCGATAAGCTGTCGTGGGTTGATGGAAGGTCGTAAATGGTGGTGACCGTTACAGTATCATTATGGAAGATCTAAGCATGACACAAATCCATGAATTTATCATTTCTATTTGTGCTCTTCAGTTGAATAAAGTGGAACATTTATAATTTCGGGCCAAGTAAGTGATTTACCTGCAAGTTGACTGTAGATCTAATTTTGGGGTGTAATGAAACCCGTGTACAGTAACATTGCAAACCACCAGCCCTGAAGATTTAGCTGTAGGTTCAAATTCTATTCTGTGCAAAAAAAATGAACTTTAGTGACCATGGTCAGGATGGCCCTTTGGAGGGTTCATGTTTTGCTTGTCTATGGGTGGATGATATCTTGGCAGTTCTTCGTTGTATGTAAAACGGCTACATCATGGGGTGGAGGAGACACATGTGACTAAGCTCAGGCGTCATAAGGAAAATATTTTGGTAATCATGCAGATGGTGCCGTCTATTGGGTTTCACAGCTGGAAGTGGTTTATGTGGACAAGGGAAGAAGTATTCCATCCCATGGGAGGTAATAGAAGAAGGTGAGGTCCCAGTGTCTGTTTACATATTTTGCTCATGTTATTCTTGGAGAGGAAATTTTATGAGTCTTCCATTAACACACCCTTCAATTTTATCTTTCAAAGTTCTGTAGGGATCTCCTTTTTGTCCATTATTACTGCTACAGGCTTTTAAGTCCATTAGCTCTGTAAGTGTTTTTGCACTATATACACAAGTACATTAGTGATAAATGAGGCCATGTGAATATATATTTGAATCTATTTAAGTTAATCTTTCCGTGCTTCTCTGTCCTCGAATCTGTGCACTGTCTGTTTTTGAATTTCTGCTCTGTACTCCCTGTCCTTTTGCATTGTCCACTCTCCCCCTCTGCATTGTCCACTTCCCCCCCTTTGCATTGTCGTCCACTCTCCCCCTTTGCATTGTCGTCCCCTCTGCATTGTCGTCCACTCTCCCCCCTTTGCATTGTCGTCCACTCTCCCCCCTTTGCATTGTCGTCCACTCTCCCCCCTTTGCATTGTCGTCCACTCTCCCCCCTTTGCATTGTCGTCCACTCTCCCCCTCTGCATTGTCCACTTCCCCCCTTATCATTGTCGTTCAACCTTCCACCTCTTCATTGTCGTCCCCTCTCCCCCTCTGCATTGTCGTCCCCTCTCCCCCTCTGCATTGTCGTCCCCTCTCCCCCTCTGCATTGTCGTCCCCTCTCCCCCTTTGCATTGTCGTCCCCTCTCCCCCTTTGCATTGTCGTCCCCTCTGCATTGTCGTCCCCTCTCCCCCTTTGCATTGTCGTCCCCTCTCCCCCTTTGCATTGTCGTCCCCTCTCCCCCTTTGCATTGTCGTCCCCTCTGCATTGCCGTCCACTCTCCCCCCTCTGCATTGTCGTCCACTCTCCCCCCTCTGCATTGTCGTCCACTCTCCCCCCTCTGCATTGTCGTCCACTCTCCCCCCTCTGCATTGTCGTCCACTCTCCCCCCTCTGCATTGTCGTCCACTCTCCCCCCTCTGCATTGTCGTCCACTCTCCCCCCTCTGCATTGTCGTCCACTCTCCCCCCTCTGCCTTGTCGTCCACTCTCCCCCCTCTGCCTTGTCGTCCACTCTCCCCCCTCTGCCTTGTCGTCCACTCTCCCCCCTCTGCCTTGTCGTCCACTCTCCCCCCTCTGCATTGTCGTCCACTCTCCCCCCTCTGCATTGTCGTCCACTCTCCCCCCTCTGCATTGTCGTCCACTCTCCCCCCTCTGCATTGTCGTCCACTCTCCCCCCTCTGCATTGTCGTCCACTCTCCCCCCTCTGCCTTGTCGTCCACTCTCCCCCTCTGCCTTGTCGTCCACACTCTCCCCCTGTGCCTCGTCGTCGACACTCTCCCCCTGTGCCTCGTCGTCGACACTCTCCCCCTGTGCCTCGTCGTCGACACTCTCCCCCTGTGCCTCGTCGTCGACACTCTCCCCCTGTGCCTCGTCGTCGACACTCTCCCCCTGTGCCTCGTCGTCGACACTCTCCCCCTGTGCCTCGTCGTCGACACTCTCCCCCTGTGCCTCGTCGCCCACTCTCTTTGCCAGTGGCGGCCTTTTTTTTGGGGGGGGCGGTAAACAATCCACCAATATTTATTCGCTATTGTCGCACAACTGGGAAGGGAAATCTTCAAATGGGCTCCAGTAAAAAAATAGATAAGAAATTACAAGCTTTGTCTATTCTCTCCTAAACCAAAAACAACAATAAGTGCATATGTGGCGGTAGCCCATAGGAGGAAAAAAAACCACCAAAGCAAAGAATGGGGCCACCAAGTCTTTTAGTATAACCTTACTTAAAGAGATCAATGCTCCAGGATGTTCCATTCATTTCTGATTATAAACTGAGCTCTAGTATTGGACACCCATCAGCCTGTAGTGGACCATCATAAGACGGGACAGCTGGGGTGCCCAAAGCTGCTTGTTCTTTCATCAAATAACTAGAGACACCAGATACCCCCTAATTAGAAATGTGTAAAGTCACGAGGCTCAGAGGAACGGGACGGAAGCAAGCTTTTATGAGATGAGGGTATTTCAGGTCATACTGGTATACCTGACGCAAGACTTCTTCCAATTTTTATTTACTAAGCTTGCATGATCCATTCATTTTCACTGTAAACAAACCCGCGTGTTCCCGCATGTAGATGGGTACTTTGGTAGATTGCAGCTTCCTTTTGCCTTTTATTAGCATAACCTTGGTGAATCTATTTATCATAATAAATTCCAATAATGAAATGAAATCAAATTGCTTCTATGACACAAACATTCATGTCAGAATGGAGTTGACGGCAGTGCTGTATTGTACATACATAGTGGCCATTAGTTGTGGCCAGTGCCGGGACAAGGTCATCCAGTGGCCAGGGCAAAGATGCCAAACTGCGCCCCCCTTTCCATTAGGGTTAGGGTCAGGGTGCCCACCCCATCCCTGCAATAAACCATTGCACCAGGGGCAGCCGCCCTCCTGCCCACCCCTTGTCCCGGCCCTGGTTGTGGCATACTTGGCTCTGATGGTGTTGCTTGGTAGTTCATAGGCCTCTGGTGGTGTTGTATTGGTTAGATGTTAGATGTTCCTAAACCCACAACAGTAAAATCAGTCTGTATATGCAATAAAGCATGCTTGTCATACTCAATGTGGAACCTAAGGGGTTAAAGGAAAAGTACATCCAAAGCTCATTTGGTTGTACTTCTCCTGTGGATCACAAGAGTACATTTCATTCTGCACACCTCCTGTTACCTGATTTCAGCAGGCAGCAGACTAAAGCCCGCTGTCGGCTGACGACACAGAGCCGGTCCAGGCTCCGGCAAGATCGCAACAGTGAAGTTGGGATCCATCCACATGCATGGACCAGCACCCAGCTCAGCTACTCAGCAAGCTGCTGAGAGCCTTGAGCCGCCTGCTGCTCTGGCCCTCTTCAAAGCACAGTGAGCACGGGGAGAGAGCAGAGAACCATCAACTGACAGTCACCAGTCAGGGAGCCCTGGGAACCAAGCGATTAGCGATGTTAGGTTGCTCGGCTCTCAGTGTTGGAGGCATCGAAGGAAAGATAATGCATCAAGGCAGCAGCTAGGTACGTATAAATCCTATTTTTTTTTTTTTTAATGCATCTTTCTGTAAAAAGGCTGTTTGATCCTGTCTTCTCTGATCCTGCCCTTCTTCCACAGTCCCCAATCTGCTGATAAAACAGAACCTTGGGGCACATGCTCAGTTTGGTATGTATTGCTAGAGAGTTATTTTTTATTGGGAGAGTGCATGTGATCAGCACTGTCCAGGCAGAGGGTCCTGCATCCTCATAGGACAGTCAGGGGAGAATGAAAACTCCTCCTACAAGCTTTAACCGGACACTGTTAGAAGTCACAAGACTGCTCTAACTGCTGATGGGGAAAATGTATTTAGCAGTATATTTACTATAGTATTTACTTTTTACTTTAGTATTTTCTAAAATAATTGCATTTCCATGTTCTTTGTACCATGTGTAAGGGGTTAGCTCGGTAGCGGGGTGTGTGACCCCTTGGATGGGTTCACTACCCACTGAATTTATACAGACAGGCAGTCGAAGACGGTTGAAAACAAAGATTTTGGTTTATTCTTCCATCTTGCTGGAAACAAGTGCAAGCATCCAAACAGCATAAACAAAATAAACCTAAAATAAACCCTGGCCACTTGGGGCGTCTATCTTCACCACACAGTAACCTATCTATGGAGTCTGGCACAGCCTAGTGCTGGGCAGACACTGCTGGTCATACAGCAGAAAAACCATAGTCTTTTGATTTTTATCACACAGAAAAATCAGTCACCGCCTCACCTCCTCAGAAGACTTTCAGTACACTGCTCTCCTTACTCACAAAGCCTCATGGTGCAGCAATTCAGTGGTAATCCTCTGGATTACTTATAGAGGCCTTAATTGCCTCACTCTGAACAGCTGAAGTCTTCCAACGCCCCTAGACCTTTTCTGGCCACCTCTGCAGCCGACGCCTAATAACATCTGGTGTATTGTCTAAACAAGGCAGAAATGTATGTCCCGTCTGTGACAACACCCACAGATTTACCTGACTTCCTGTCACACATGGGAGACTAGATATAGTGAATGCAGGGTCCTGGGTTTAGTAACACTTTAAATTCAGTGGACATCCTGATTGTAGTGCATGGGTGATGTTTCCTGGATAGTCTCGGCAGTTCACTAAAAGTTTTGCAGACTGAGAACCTCAAAATGTATTAGTGAGGGGTGAGTTCCAGTCTAAACAGAACCAACATATAGCAGAGACAGAGCAGAAGGGAGACAGGAGGCCAATTAAAATTGGGCCCCAAAGTGGAACTCTCCTTTATATCAACTCTTTGGCTTCCTGCCCCATAACTGTTCATTAACAGCAGAGTGAATACCACAATGGGGACCAGCACGGGGCCAGCCTCATACATCTGTGCACTGAGTTAGCAGCGTTGGTTGTAGTGTAAACAGCAGCTGTTCAGGCATGCTTGGATCTCAGATCCCCCCCCGTCTGCACAGCGACATTTCCTGAATGGTTGTCATTTCTGTGCAACACATTTATAAAGCAGGGAATGCGACTTTCACTAAACATTCACTGGTGGTGAATCAATCATTGTCATTTAAAGATGAACTCCAGCCGTTGATTTAGTCTTTCACGGTTGCACAGGCTCCTCTCCTCCTGTACTGAAATTGCTTGCTCTGATTTCACTGCACACTGTGAGCTTCTCGCAATGTGCATTAGAAGATGAAGCAAGTCAGATAGGGCTCCCGTTTCCTGGCTGGAGAACCTGCAGCAGCATCATCAAGTTGTTTCTCCGCAGCCTTTCTGCCTTTGGCTCAGCCCTTTCATTCATTGGATTCCAGTTCTTTCAATTAAGGAGGCACAGAATCCCATTTTGATGGTACATAGGGTGGTCTCCATGAAAATTCAGCCTTCCTAGGAAAGCCACTTCCTCCAAACTGACATTCACCCATCGGGACATTTTAATACAGTAAAACCTTGGTTTGAGAGTAACTTGGTTTGAGAGCGTTTTGCAAGACAAGCAAACTGTTTTAATACATTTTGACTTGATATACAAGCGATGTCTTGATATACAAGTAGCGTCATGTCACAACTGAGTGTAAAAGAGAAGAGAGGTGCCTCTAAGTGTAGCAATATAGTTACATTTAAAGCGGAGTTCCACCCAAAAGTGGAACTTCCGCTTAATCCACTCCTCGCCCCCTTACATGCCACATTTTGGCATGTCATTTTTTTGGGGGGGGGGAATGGGGGCTTCAGGAGGAGTGAGACTTCCTGTCCTACTTCCTCCTTCCGCCGAGGGGCTGCTAAGGCGATACGTCAGATTGCCTTTTGGCAGCCCCTCCCTGTAGGCGATCGCCTGGGACACGTGACGGGTCCCAGGCGATCGTATGTCCAATCGAATGGCGCAGCGCCGCTCGCGCATGTGCAGTGGGTGCCTGGCCGTGAAGCCGAAAGCTGTCACGGCCGGGTGCCCACTCTGAATGAAGACGCTGTCCGGAGAGGGGAGGAGAGGAGCGGAGCCCCGGCCAGCGCGTCCCTGGAACGTGGCGCAGGTGAGTATGTTTATTAAAAGCCAGCAGCTACACTTTTTGTGGCTGCTGACTTTTAATAAACTTTAAGGCTCCATGCACACTGAAGCTGATAAACTGCAGTTTATTGGTGTTTTGGCTTTTTTTTTTTAAAGCCCATAAACTGAACTCTATGTTAGCCTATGTGCCCATGCACACCTGGGCGTTTTTAGTGTTAATGAGCTTTGGAGTTTATTGGCTTTTTTCTGAACGCCCGACATTTGCTTTCAAAGTGCCGTTCTTCGGCGGGAAAAAACGCTAAAAAACGAACTAACTAAACATTTTCGTACTTCCGAATTTTTTCATTTCCTAATTTTCTGAAATTTTCCGAATTTTTAGAATTTCCGAAAATTTTGTTTTTTTCATTTTCGTTTCATTCGTTTTTTTCTGAAATTTTGTTCCGTTTTATTCGTTTTTTTTTTGGAATTCCGAATTTCCAGAATTTACGAATTTACGAAAAAAGCAAAAAAACGAAAAAACAGAAATCTTTTTTTTTTTTGAATTTCCAGAATTTCAAAAAAAATAAAAACGAAAATAACATTAACCCAAAAAACAAAATTTTTGGCAGTGCAAATGTCTACTAAGACGATTCGACAATCAGCTAAAATGTACAACGCCGCAATTGTACATTTCCGGGCAAATGCTCGGCCCATAGGCTATAGAAGAATTCGAATGTTGGTTGACCAGTAATAACAATTTATAAATATAATTATTACTATAGCTTGTAGACGGAACATGCGACCGGAAATGTACAATTGCGGCGTCGTACAGTTTAGCTGCAGACACCATAAGCCTTCAATGACAGATTTGACCTTAATTATTTCAGATTTCCGGAAGAATGCATTTTTTAACGAAACAAAATAAATCAAAACAAATTTTGGGAGTAACTAAATAAATGTATTTTTTAACTAAAACGATTTCCGGAATGAAATATTTCAGTGTGCACATGTCTATTTCTTATGTAGATTTTACACAGTGTCCCAACATTTTTGGAATTGGGATTGTATGTTCTCAGAGAAACTTTTGTCAAATCTTTTCAGTGAAGTGATTAGTCCAGTGTCTACCTGTTGTCAACGCATTATCATGTTGGCATAAACATTTGGGTGTTCTGCGCTTGAATGTTTACAGAGTGATTGTTGGCTCTTGGATGATGTCCACATGTCCTCGCCGCCTTCTCATATCCACGGTCAGCTTAGCACGGCTTTTTCATTCAAGAGTTTCCTCAATGACTTGTCTTTCAGGCCTTCCATCCCCATAACTGCTATATACACACACCTCATTCTATCTAGTCTAAACATAAACAAGACACTCAAACATAATAGAGTTGGCTGATGTCCTTGGTGAGATTCCATTCAAGCTACTTTAAACATTTCACTTTCGCCCAACCTGTTGCTCAGATTTCATGGTTTCTGTTTTTTCTTTGTATTGCTTTTTCATGGTCTGCTTGTTCTGAATGTTGTCTGCTGAATCTCATACTTTTTACCTTAAACGGGTTCAGCAAAACATGCAGGCTTGTTTAATAAAGCGAAGGGCGATAACCCATGAAAACCAATCGGCTCATTGTTTAGTTTGTCGGGTAGGACTACTTTTTACTCCATGGCGTATGACACATATTGATATGATCATTCAATCCATCATTGAGCTTTCGTTCACATTGGGCAAAATCGCATGCCAAATAGGAGCCTAGTGCCGGTGTCTTGTCGATATGGTTCCCCTATCGAGATGGTTCCGTGCCTGACAAAGCCCATGGAAATCTTCGAACCTCGGGCGGCATCCAGGCTCATTCATTAACATCCCTGTGGATTGGAGGATGTTAAAAAAAGAGCCAGGAGGCCGAGCGTAGCGAGGACGTGAGGCCGACTGGCCACTTGCCTCAAATTCCACATCGCCCTGGAGGTTCGGTGATTTCCGTCAGCAAGGATTACGCCTAGATTAATCACAAATTAGTATGTATATGGCCACCTTACATTGAATTGCCATTTGGTGTTGGTTTTTGCTGCCACATGTCCATATCCAGTTGCTGAGGGGTCGTCTGGCTGGATAATGTCCCTGTTGCGTGCTCACAGGGTACCAGCAGGATTATGTGCCTGCAATTTCCAGCTGCCTATTTTATTGCAGCTTTTAATTTTTACTTTCCTTTCTCATAACCCTCTTTGATATCACCATCAACAAAGACCACCTTTACTTGATGTCCTCAGGATCAGTGGACTCTTACCATGGCACAGCTATTCAACAGTTACTAATCCGTTGTCCATTCCTGTATGAAAGGAAGACCCTCTACCATACTGACTACCAGTCGTCTTCATTTATTAGCTTGGCAGTGTAACTGAATTAAAGCTACTGGCATGACGGTTTTCAATCACTGAATCAAACAATCGGACCATAGAAATGATATGTTCTTCCAAGTGTCTGAAGCATTGGTTTCAGCATTTTGAGACTTCCTGACTTCATAAAAAAACCCTTTGCATGGGCGATCACCAATCTTCTGTTTTTCTGTGAAGTTCCCCAGTTGATATGCCTCATCTATTCTATGGTTTTGGGATGGAAAAGTTTGGAGCAGTTCTAACCCACAATTTCTTTAATATGATAGGAAATCTCTAGATCCATTGTCAATGCTGAGTGATCACATCTATGGCCATGCTTTGTTCACATGGCCTGGTTCCTGGTATTTGGCCATCTGTGGTAGAGTTTTTTTATTTTGGATAGAGTGAGAAATGATTGCTGGACTTTTTTTAAGCTAATTTTTGGAGTCAAGCTTGAGAATTTTCAGTTACTTCCTGGTGGTAAGTGACCTGGACAGGAAGCTGAAGGAACAAGACCCCAATAAAACCTTTTTTATGCAGAGGTTGGAACCTCTAGCGGGTTTTTATTGCTTTTTGTTAAACACCTAGGCCCAGATTCTCAAAGCAGATACGACGGCGTATCTCCAGATACGCCGTCGTATCTCTGAGTCTGAGCCGTCGTATCTATGCGCCTGATTCTTAGAATCAGTTACGCATAGATTTCTATTAGATCCGACCAACGCAAGTCTCTTACGCCGTCGGATCTTAACTGCATATTTACGCTGGCCGCTAGGGGCGTGTACGCCGATTTACGCCTAGAAATATGTAAATCAGCTAGATAGGCGAATTCACGAACGTAGCCTGGCCGACGCAGTACAGATAAGCCGTTTACGTTAAGCTTTTCCCGGCGTAAAGTTACCCCTGCTATATGAGGCGTACATGCGGCGTACCAATGTTAAGTATGGACGTCGTTCCTGCGTTGAATTTTGAAAATTTTACGTTGTTTGCGTAAGTCGTCCGTGAATGGGGCTGGACGTAATTTACGTTCACGTCGAAACCAATACGTCCTTGCGGCGTACTTTGGAGCAATGCACACTGGGATATGTCCACGGACGGCGCATGCGCCGTTCGTAAAAAGTGTCATTTACGTGGGGTCACATAACATTTACATCTTCCACATTTTAATTAGGCGGGCTTACGCCGGCCTATTTATGCTACGCCGCCGCAACTTACGGAGCAAGTGCTTTGAGAATACTGCACTTGCCCGTCTAAGTTGCGGAGGTGTAACGTAAATAGGATACGTTACGCTCGCACAAAGATGCGCGCTCCTACGAGAATCTGGCCCCTAATGTGTTAAAATGTGACACAGGTTGTAGTACGTCTCCATGATATCCAGACAGAAGTTGTAACTGGAATTCTGTTTATGAAACCATGGACTAGAGAGGGAAAAAAAAACACGCAAATTGTTTAAATGTTATATCCAGTTTATAGGGGTTGTAAAGGTACAATGTTTACCCTAAATAGCTTCCTTTACCTCAGTGCAGTTCTCCTTCACTTACCTCATCCTTCCATTTTGCTTTTAAATGTCCTTATTTTTTCTGAAAATTCCTCACTTCCTGTTCTTCAGTCTGTAACTCCACACAGTAATGCAAGGCGTTCTCCCTGGTGTGGAGTGTCATGCTCGCCCCCTCCCTTGGACTACAGGAGAGTCAGGACCCTCTCTACGTAGCAGATAGAGAAAGGAGCTGTGTGTTAGCGGGCGTCATGACTCTCCCGTAGTCCAAGGGAGGGGGGCGAGCATGACACTCCACACCAGGGAGAAAGCCTCGCATTACTGTGTGGAGTTACAGACAGAAGAACAGGAAGTTACCAGTAGCTCCGCAGGAGTGACGTCATCGTGGTTTCGGCCAATCACAGCGTCAGAGCCGCAGTACCAGGAAGTAACCCCCTGGGGAGGTTCATCCACTGGGTACCTCCATAGCAAGCTGGGGTCTGTGGAAGCACCCGTGCATGTGCGCTACTGATCCGGGCTGCATTTGTCCATGGACACGTACAATGCCAGTAAGCCATTCCCCCACTCCCTCCTCACAGGAGTTTGACTGGCGGCAGCAGGAGCCTATGGCTCCCACTGCTCTCTGTGTCTTCTGTGAAACCAGAAAGCGAAGGGAGCGATGCTGCAGGCAGGAAAGTGTGAATCAGTGACAAGAGACAGGTAAGTGGTTAGGGATGAGGCGGATATGGTAGGTATTGGGGCATGTTTTACCTTTTTTTTTTTTTTTTTTTTTTTAAATTTGACCCCCTTTAGACTTGGCGTTGAGAGGGGTTGCCATAAGATACATTTCTAGACCAAAAAGGCCCCTCTTGAAAGACCATTTAAAGGACTTGAGCGCAGCTGGTGAAGTGTGTCGGTAAGTAAGTAGAAAACGAAACGTCATCTCCCCGTCGGTGAATCGAACCCCGGTCTCCCGCGTGACAGGCGGGGATACTGTCCACTATACTAACGAGGACCACATGTTTTACCTTTTTATGCAGAGAATACATTATTAACCACTTAACCACCAGCCGCCGTCTACAAACGGCGGCAAGGTGGTTGCTTAACTGGGGGTCGCCGTTCTGAAACGGCGCCCACCAGAAGCAGTAATGCGCGCCGCCTCGGGCGCGCACACAGAAAATTCTGTGCGCGCCGGGTCTATGAGACCCGGCGCTACACAGATCACGGTAACTGACCGGCAACGCCGGTCTTTTACCATGTGATCGCGCCGTCCAATGACGGCGCGATCACAGGTAAACAAACCGGCGTCATCTGATGACGCCGGTTCCTCCCTCCTCTCGCTGTACCGATCGGTACAGTGTGAGAGGAGAGCGCGGATGGCAGCAGCAGTGTGGGATGGATCTGTGACTATTGCAGTCACAGATCCATCCATCCCTGCTCAGCCATCCCTGCATTAACCCCTGCAATACTCTGTCTTCCCTGCGCAATACTCTGCAATGCTCTGCCTTCCCTGCGCAATTACTCTGCAATACCCCCGCGCAATACTCTGCAAAACACCCGCGCAATACTCTGCAAAACACCCGCGCAATACTCTGCAAAACACCCGCGCAATACTCTGCAAAACACCCGCGCAATACTCTGCAAAACACCCGCGCAATACTCTGCAAAACACCCGCGCAATACTCTGCAATGCTCTGCCTTCCCTGCGCAATTACTCTGCAATACCCCCGCACAATACTCTGCAAAACACCCGCGCAATACTCTGCAAAACACCCGCGCAATACTCTGCAAAACACCCGCGCAATACTCTGCAAAACACCCGCGCAATACTCTGCAATGCTCTGCCTTCCCTGCGCAATTACTCTGCAATACCCCCGCCCAATACTCTGCAAAACACCCGCGCAATACTCTGCAAAACACCCGCGCAATACTCTGCAAAACACCCGCGCAATACTCTGCAAAACACCCGCGCAATACTCCCGCGCAATACTCTGCAATACCCCCGCGCAATACCCCCGCGCAATACTCTGCAATACCCCCGCGCAATACTCTGCAATACCCCCGCTCAATACACTGCAATACCCCCGCGCAATACTCTGCAATACCCCCGCGCAATACTCTGCAATACCCCCGCGCAATACTCTGCAATACCCCCGCACAATACTCTGCAATACCCCTTGCGCAATACTCTGCAGTACCCCCGCGCAATACTCTGCAATACCCCCGCGCAATACTCTGCAATACTCTGCAATACCTCCGCGCAATACTCTGCAATACCCCTGCGCAATACTCTGCAGTACCCCCTGCCAGTACTCTGCAGTACCCCTTGCGCAATACTCTGCAGTACCCCCGCGCAATACTCTGCAATACCCCCCGTGCAATACTCTGCAATACCCCCCGCGCAATACTCTGCAGTACCCCCCGCGCAATACCCCACGCACAATACTCTGCAATACCCCCGCACAATACTCTGCAATACCCCACGCACAATACTCTGCAATACCCCCGCACCATACTCTGCAATACCCCCCACACAATACTCTGCAATACCCCCCCACACAATACTCTGCAATACCCCCCACATAATACTCTGCAATACCCCCCACACAATACTCTGCAATACCCCCCACACAATAATCTGCAATACCCCCCACACAATAATCTGCAATACCCCCCACACAATACTCTGCAATACCCCCGCACCAATACTCTGCAATACCCCCCACACAATACTCTGCAATACCCCCGCACCATACTCTGCAATACCCCCACACCATACTCTGCAATACCCCCACACCATACTCTGCAATACCCCCACACCATACTCTGCAATACCCCCACACCATACTCTGCAATACCCCCACACCATACTCTGCAATACCCCCGCACCAATACTCTGCAATACCCCCGCACCAATACTTTGCAATACCCCGGCCAATACTTTGCAATACCCAGAAAATACTCTGGGGAAAAAAATGTGTTTTAACCACTTCCCGCCCACGTCATATGAGGTCCTTGACTTTGTGCAGGGATATCTAAATGATGCCTGCAGCTACAGGCATCATTCAGATATCATTTTTTTCAGCCGGCGATTCTCTACACCATAAGAACGATCATGGCGGCTGTTCCGCCTCTTGATCGTTCTTACGGGAGGCAAAAAGGGACGTCCCCACTCCCTTCTCCCTCCGGTGCTTCTTCTGACTCACCGCTGCGATCGAAGCCAGGATCGTTTTTTTTCTTGTTTTTTTTCAGGCTTCCCAGCCTAGAGGTGAGATGTGGGGTCTTATTGACCCCATATCTCACTGTAAAGAGGACCTGTCATGCTATATTCCTATTACAAGGGATGTTTCCATTCCTTGTAATTGGAATAAAAGTGATCAAAACATTTATTTTTGGGGAAAAACGTGTCAAACTAAAATAAATTAAGTAAAATGAACAATAAAAATAAAAAATAAATATTTAAAGCGCCCCTGTTCCCGCGTGCTCGTATACAGAAGCGAATGTGTACGTAAGTCCCGCCCACATATGAAAACGGTGTTCAAACCACACATGTGGGGTATCGCTGCGAACGTTAGAGCGAGAGCAATCATTTTGGCCCTAGACCTCCTCTGTAACTAAAAACATGTAACCAGTAAAAACATTTAAAACGTCACCTATGGGGATTTTTACGTAGCGAAGTTTGGCGCCATTCCACAAGCGTGTGCAATATTGAAGGGTGACATGTTGGGTATCTATTTACTCGGCGTAACTTCGTCTTTCATATTATGCAAAAACATTGGGCTAACTTTAATGTTTTTTTTTTAAAAAAGCACAAAACTGTTTTATTTCCCAAAAAAATGCGTTCGAAAAATTGCTGTGCAAATACCATGCGCGATAAAAAGTTGCAACGACCGCCATTGTATTCTCTAGGGTCTTTGCTAAAAAAGCATATATAATGTTTTGGGGTTCTATGTAATTTTCTAGCAAATAAATTATGATTTTTACATGTAGGAGAGGAATGTCAGAATTGGTCTGGGTGCTCCAGAACGCCTGATGGTGCTCCCTGCATGTCGGGCCTCTGTATGTGGCCACGCTGTGTAAAAGTCTCACACATGTGGTATCGCAAATACTCGGGAGGAATAGCAGAATGTGTTTTGGGGTGTAATTTGTGGTATGCATATGCTGTGTGTGAGAAATAACCTGCTAATATGAAACTTTTGTGGAAAAAAAAAAAAAAAAAAAAAAAACCTTGATTTTGCAAAGAATTGTGGGAAAAAATGACAACTTCAAAAAACTCACCATGCCTCTTTCTAAATACCTTGGAATGTCTTCTTTCCAAAAAGGGGTCATTTAGGGGGTATTTGTACTTTTCTGGCATGTTAGGGTCTCAAGAAATGAGAGAAGCTGTCAGTACTTCAGATGTGATCAAATTGATCAATTTTCAGTAATTGGTACCATAGCTTGTAGACCCTATAACTTTCACCCAGACTAAATAATATCCAAATTTTTTTTTTTTTTTTTACCAAAGATATGTAGCAGTATACATTTTAGGCCAAATTTATGAAGAAAAATTCATTTTTTGCAAAATCTTATAATAGAAATGAAGAAAAATTCATTTTTTTACAAAATTTTCGTTATTTTTTCATTTATAGCGAAAAAAATAAAAACCGCAGAGGTGATCAAATACCACCAAAAGAAAGCTCTATTTGTGGGAAAAAAAGGACAAAAATTTCATTTGGTTACAGTGTTGTATGACTGAGTTATTGTCATTCAAAATGTGAGAGCACCGAAAGCTGAAAATTGGTCTGGTTATTAAGGGTGTTTAAGTGCCCAGTTGTCAAGTGGTTAAGGTAAAAAAACGTTTTAATCCAGTTATCCAATGCTGAAGTCCTGGCCACTAAAAAATGAATTCTGATTGGCTACTATTGGTTATTGCCCTTTCTTTTTGACTTGCTGATGAAATGTATATTCGTGTTTTAGTATTACTAATCAGAATATCCATATGGTGGGTCAGTTGTGCTTATAGCAACCAATCAGATTCTAGAATCCCAGAAACGCTTTGGTTGCTGCAGGCCGTCTTTATACAAGGCCCATTACGTCTGTCATTTCCATGAAGGAGATTTCGCAAGAAGACATTTAAAAGTTTCACTTGCCAACATTTTAACCTATAATGAAATTCTCCCCAGGCAGCTTGATTTGACCTTAAAAAGAGCTTTCTAAAGCCTCTTCAAGATTACTTCTGGGTTATTGGCGTCTGTGTTCACATTTGAAGGCCAGAGGTGATCACAATTTGAGAATGAACCAAAGTGCAGTATCCCAGTACACCACTTGAATTACACGTAACATGCTTTGTGCTTTTGAGCAGGTGTTCAGAAATGTAGGAAAACATAAAAAAAATAATTTCTTCTAATTTTGATTAAACTGTTTGCATTTTGCTGCAACAGACAAAAATGTGAATCTTCAGTTAGACCAGGCATGTCCAAAGTCTGGCCCGCGTTCTGGTTTTTGAACGGCCCGCCGGGTTATTTAGACATATATATCTTTTGTGCCTTGGAACGGGACAGGGAGGAGGCAGGAGTGCCGCTGCCATACACACACACAGGGGAATTTTTTGTTTATGGGCAGCCTCTGTAATAGGAAGTCCCGCGCTGCCATTGGACAACTGTTCTGTCCATCAAAGGAGGCGGGACTTTCTATTAAAGAGGTCGCTGTGTAAACAGGAGATTCTCCTGTAATACATTTTTGGCGCTTGTGAGTGCATTCCTGGCGAATATGGTGCTGCATTCCTGGCAAATATGGTGCTGCATTCCTGGCAAATATGGTGCTGCATTCCTGGCGAATGTGGTGCTGCATTCCTGGCAAATATGGTGCTGCATTCCTGGCAAATATGGTGCTGCATTCCTGGCAAATCGTGCTGCATTCCTGGCAAATCGTGCTGCATTCCTGGCAATGGTGAGTGCATTCCTGGCAATGGTGAGTGCATTCCTGGCAATGGTGAGGCTACATTCCTGGCAATGGTGAGGCTACATTCCTGGCAATAGTGAGGCTACATTCATGGCAATGGTGAGGCTACATTCATGGCAATAGTGGGTCTGCAGATGGGCACTTGTGAAGCTGCAGATGGGCACTAACCCTTATTTTGCTTCACAGTTCATTATTACATTTTAAAAAAAATTTCCCAGAAAATTTGCTCTTAAAGTGAAGGCGTGTGTTATACGGCAATAAATACGGTACATCCAAATAATACGCCCAAGCTCATCTCTTCACCACACACAGCCACAAAGGCAAGAGAATTCTTGTTGGGCAGTGTATTAGTACTTGGAGGAACACACTTAGACCGAATTTTAATGGTTCCAAAGAATGTCAGGCAAAATGGTCGGCCCTCACGCATGTTCACTTGATCAAATCTGGCCCTCTTTGAAAAAAGTTTGGACACACCTGTGTTAGACAATTCAGTAAATGCAGGTTAAAGCGGAGTTCAACTCAAAAGTGGAACTTCCGCTCATCTGTCTCCTCCCCGCC
Source organism: Rana temporaria (assembly GCF_905171775.1). Lineage (NCBI taxonomy): Eukaryota > Metazoa > Chordata > Amphibia > Anura > Ranidae > Rana > Rana temporaria. Next base: position 101,099,765 of record NC_053498.1, on the reverse strand, counting down.
TCTGGTGCCAAATTTGGCACCTTTCGGGGGGAGTGGGGAAGGGGGGCTTGTTTTTGACATATCCCCCTTCACCACTTCCGGAAAGGGCGTCGCGGTGTCGCCCCTCAGAAGTCCGACCCCTATCCTTTTTCCTCTGCAGCTGGGCCAATTAGAAAGTGCAGTGCGCTTCGAACATGTGTAGTAGGGAACCGGCTGTGAAGCCAAAAGGCTCCACTGCCGGTTTCCTTTAAGAGGAATGGCGGCAGCAGCACCTGACGGCCGATCTGAAAATCTGCTGTGGTGCCGACATCAGGGGAACCCTGGCCAGGTAAATGTCTTAATATTAAAAGTCAGCAGCTACAGTATTTGCAACTGCTGATTTTCAATTTTTCGTGGGGGAGCCGGAACACCTCTTTAAGTCCAGTACACACTATAAGTAAATTGAGCGAACGATCGTCTGGTTTTTCTCCATGTTTCGCAGCAGGTCGAAACCTAGGATGGTATCAATTGTACAAAAATTCTCCTACGACAAAGGCTTTTTTTTGTTATTTCTGATCATGCACAGTCTTTCGTATGCGATTTTCCTCATATGAAAACAGTACATATAAAACGAAGATCGGTAGTTCTGTCCACGTATAAAAAAGGTTTTTGGAGTTTGTCCCTTCGGAAATGTTTGTTTGGAAAGTGTATACACTATATAGTTTATAGTGTACACAGTCACACTATACGAAAATTGAACGATTGTGCCTCGTACAGAATTTTTCTCATAGTGTGAGTACTCCACTTTTTATATGCATTCTAAGTAATTGAACATATTTTTAATTACAACTAGTATAATGGCATGGATGGAGGAATATGTTAGATTGTTTGTTCAACCCGTAGGGAAAAAAAAGCTAATTGTGCTTTGCAAGCTTTAGACTATATTATGGAGAACCCTCAAGAGCACACGTGTCAAACATTAAACCCGTGGGCCAAATCCAGCCCACCAGGCCATTTTATGTGGCCCTCGCACCTCTCCTGCAGCTGTGGCACCCCCCTCATCTCCACTCCCACCTTGTCCTGAGGCCCCGTACACACGAGGAGACATGTCCGATGAAAATGGTCCGCGGACCGTTTTCATCGGACATGTCTCCTGGGAGCTTTTGGTCTGATGTGTGTACACACCATCAGACCAAAATCCCCGCGGACAGAGAACGCGGTGACGTAGAAGACACTGACATTCTCAAACACGGAAGTGCAATGCTTCCACGCATGCGTCGAATCAATTCAACGCATGCGCAGGATTTCGGGATGCTGGTTACACGTCATAACCAGCGGACATGTCCGATTAGGTGTACTAACCATCGGACATGTCCGACGGACATGTTTCCAGCAGACAAGTTTCTTAGCTTGCTAAGAAACTTTTGTTCGCTGGAAACTTGTCCGCTAGGCCGTACACACAGTTGGACATGTCCGCGGAAACTGGTCCGCGGACCAGTTTCAGCGGACATGTTCGACCGTGTGTACACGGCCTAAGCCTCGTACACACGACCAGTTTTCCTGCCAGAAAAACTGCGGGGGGAGCTTTTGGCTGGGAAAACCGTCCGTGTGTATGCTTCCTAGCAGTTTTCCCGACAGGAAAACTGCCAGGAATCCCGGCGGGAAAATAGAGACCCTGCTCTCTATTTTCCTGCCGGGATTCCCGGCGGTTTTAAACCCGGCCGTTTTCCTATGGGGAAAGGCGGCGATGGAGCATACACAAGGCCGGGATTCCCGGCCAAAGCTCTCCCTGCAGTTTTCCAGACGGGAAAACCTCTCGTGTGTACACGGGGAAACTTACCGAACAGGTTCTCAGGTTTCCCGTTGGACTTTATACTGCCGGGAATCCCAGGTCGTGTGTACAGGTGTTTAGAAGTCGGCATCAGAGAAGAGGACAGAAGTCCTCTACCAGATTCTGCGATTTTCCGTGCACCAGCGGCACCCCCTCATCTCCACTTCCCCTGGTCTTAGCATTGTTTAGACTCTATCCGCTAACTTCAGCCCTTCTCTGGTTCCCAGCTTCTTCCCTACACCAGCACAAGGTAAAGAGGGTGCACTGTTATGTGAGGGATGGTGGGGGACTTTTGACTGCTGGTGGTGGGTGGGAGGGGGCTCTTGACATGTGATGTAAGGGGAAGTGGGGTGTTCAACCAGCCCTTTGATGGCAACCATAATGCTGATGCAGTCCACTATTTCATTTACTTCTACTCAGCCAGCGACTGTGGATCGAGCACCCGGGAGCTCTGCGTCCCATGTGATGTATGGGTTGCAACACTGACTTTTTTGTTTATACGATGAAATTGAGTTTGACACCCCTATTCTAGAGGATGTTGTCACCTAAACGAACCCCCCCCCATCCCCCCCTCTACTGACCCAGATGTTAACTCATCTGCATCCCATGGCCTTGGCTGGCACAATGTTTTTGACTTGTGTCTGCGATTCCAGGCCCCATAGCTTTTTATGGGATTGTCTACCATGACTTTATCCTTTTAAATATACATTTTGGCTGGGGTTGACCTTTCATGCTACATGGTTGGGTTGCATTTCATTACATTTTTGGTGTTTATCTGGGAGCCCCCACCCCTAGATTAAAAAAACACTCAGTGACATTCCAGCAAAACTAAACAACTCGGTGGAGCCAGCAAGCCTGTGGTTATTTTTAATAAAAATAAAAAGGGCCCTAAAAAAAAAAGTCTGTACAGAGCTATCCTAATTTTTCATTTTATTTTTATGGTAGCTCTTAGACTGGCTTTGTCCATGTCTGTGCTTTGTAAGGTCATTGTATATTTACAAACATTTATAAAGTTATTTTGGATGCAACTAAAATTTTTGTAAACATTGTCCCTGACGACATTTGTTGGATGTGTTTGGAAATTATCGGGAACAGCTGGACTATAGGAATAGCGAGGGTCGTGTCTCCAGGCCTTGATGCTGATTATGTGAGACGCTCCTAGACCGTCCTTGGATGACCGCTCCGGGCCTCTGTGCATGGAATTCTCAAGAGATGGTGGAAGACGTTAGAGCGGCTCAGATATTCTGAAGGGTCGCTGCAACGCCTATAGAGGAAATCTCAGGGCATCTTCAGCTGCCGTTCTAGGGTTAGATCTCCTATTATAGGACATGACATCGGGGACGTTGCCCAAGCAGACATGCTGCATTAATAATGCGTCTCTAGTGTCATGTTCTTTTTCTATAGTTATTGTGTCTTTTTTATATTTATATATATATATATATATATATATAGGCCCGGATTCACAAAGCACTTACGCCGACGTATCTCGAGATACGCCGCGTAAGTCTAACTATGCGCAGTCGTATCTGTGCGCCGTGCCCACAATCTGAGATACGCCTAAAAATAGGCTTCCTACGACCGACGTAACTTGCCTACGCCGTCGTATCTTGGGCGCATTTGCCGCTCCCATTGATTTTCTATGCACATATGCAAATGAGAGAGATACGCCGATTCACGAACGTACTTGCGCCCAGCGCATAATATACGTGGTTTGCGTAAGTCGTACGTCCGGCGTAAAGTTATTCCCCATATATGAGGCGCAACTCATGCAAAGGTATGGAGCAGGGAACAAAGCCGTCGTCTTTTACGTCGTTTACGTAGTACGTGAATATGACTAGGTGTAGGTTACGTTCACGTCGTAGGCAGTGATCCGTCGTATCTTAGGGAGTAGTTCCGACGTGATTCTGCGCGTGCGCAATGGGATGCGTCCACGGAACGTTTTAAGTACTGCACTGCAAGTTCTTTCTAAATCCCGGCAGACCTCCGCAATGTCTCCTGGGAACAATGACAAAAGCTCCCAGGAGACATTGCGGCATCGAGGAAGTGACAGAATACCCGCACACTACCTGATGAATCCATATACAGGAAGCGGCCTGTAACATAAAGGATTACTAAGGTTCGCCTGCCCCTGACAGTGACTCGAGCTGGGCATCGCCCCTTAGTGAAGGATTGGCTCGGGTGGCTCGGCTGCTCTAGTCCTGCAAAGGGAACTGCATTCCTGCTGAGAAAAAAGTGCAGGAACTCCGTTCCCGCAGGACTTGAGCCCTGTGTACAGCCCTGTCAGGCTATATTGTTAGAATTCAGATGGCTGCCTAGGAAGAGGTAAAACCATGGTTCATCTGGCTGTTTTTACCACCCCCAGCCAGCCCATTTGAAAGAGGATTAGGCCTCATGTACACTGCAGTTTATTTTGTTGCCAAAGCCCGGGAATCAGCTCGGAGCATAGATTAGGGGCAGTTAAACATCCCTGAATGCCAAATGTAATCGCATTCAGGAGAGGAACGTTTTGGCAAATAATGCAAATGCAGAAAAAAAAAAAAAAAAAAAAGATTTTTTGCCACGTTTAGCCTATTTCTGCTCCCAGAAGAGTTAAGTTTAGGGTGGGCAGTTTACATGTAGCCTCAAATGTATTTCATTTCTGCGTTTAGCTGCTTGTCTGGACTTTTTCTTTAATGAGGACACTTAGGGCAATAGAGTTCTAGTCAGAGTGGCTTTATTAAAGCGGATGTTCCGCCAACAAAAAAATTTTAACCACTTACCCCCCGGACCATATTGCTGCCCAAAGACCAGAGTACTTTTTGCGATTCGGGACTGCGTCGCTTTAACAGACAATTGCGCGGTCGTGCGACGTGGCTCCCAAACAAAATTGGCGTCCTTTTTTTCCCACAAATAGAGCTTTCTTTTGGTGGTATTTGATCACCTCTGCGTTTTTTATTTTTTGCGCTATAAACAAAAATAGAGCGACAATTTTGAAAAAAATGAATATTTTTTACTTTTTGCTGTAATAAATATCCCCCAAAAATATATAAAAAAACATTTTTTTTCCTCAGTTTAGGCCGATACGTATTCTTCTACATATTTTTCGTAAAAAAAATCGCAATAAGCGTTTATTGATTGGTTTGCGCAAAAGTTATAGCGTTTACAAAATAGGGGGTATTTTTATGGCATTTTTATTAATATTTTTTTTACTAGTAATGGCGGCGATCAGCGATTTTTTTTTTCGGTATTGCGACATTATGGCGGGCACTTCGGACATTTTTGACACATTTTTGAGACCATTGCCATTTTTATAGCGATCAGTGCTATAAAAATGCATTAGATTACTATAAAAATGCCACTGGCAGTGAAGGGGTTAAGTATGCCTGGGTGTGTTCTTACTGTGGGGGGGGGGGGGTGGCCTCACTAGGGGAAACACTGATCCTCTGTTCATACATTGTATGAACCGAAGATCAGCATTTCCCCTGCTGACAGGAACGAGAGCTGTGTGTTTACACACACAGCTCCCGTTCCCCGCTCTGTACCGAGCGATCGCGTGTGCCCGGCGGCGATCGCGCCCGCCGGGCACACGCACGGGAGTCGGGGGCCCCTAGTGGCGGCTAAGAGGTAGGACGTCCATTTACGTGGTCTCGCCTAGGAGACCCACCTTGTGGACGTATAATGACGGTGCGGCGACGGCAAGTGGTTAAAAGCCAGCAGCTACAAATGCTGCAGCTGCTGACTTTTAATATTAGGACACTTACCTGTCCTGGAGTCCAGCGGCGTCCGCAGCAGAGGACGAGCGATCGCTTGTCACCCTGCTGCTCCCCCCCTCCATCCACGCTGAGGGAACCAGGAAGTGAAGCGCTCCGGCTTCACTGCCCGGTACCCTACGGCGCATGCGCGAGTCGCCGATTGGCTCCCGCTGTGTGCTGGGAGCCGAGTGTTCCCAGCACACAACGGGGGGGGGGGGGCGACGGGATGTGACGCAATGCCCATCTTTTGCCCATGTATGCTAGGCCGGAAGTGGGTGCAAATACCTGTCTTTAGACAGGTATCTGCAGCCCCCTCCCCCCCTGAAAGGTGTCAAATGTGACAGCGGAGGGGGGAGGGTGCCGATCAGCGCGACTTCGCTTTAGGGTGGAGAACCGCTTTAACAACACATAACAAAGTGAAATAAAACCGGATCTATGTATCGAAATTGACTCACAAACTCGACTCTTAAAATTCACAAATGCAGCGAGACGGCGAAGGGATTTTGCTGGCTAAATTAACAGTTTGCAAGATCAGATTGCAGAGATAGTCTGTGATTATTCCTGGCATATTGATGCCTGGAGGCCAGTAAGCTTTTGTCTGATGACGTCCTTCTAATATTTCCACTAATACCATTGCAACCAATTTTCTGTGTGTGTCACTCCAATTACATCCGTCTGCTACTGAGATTCCAAATTACAATGGTGCCGGATTAATATGACGGCAGGAATTATGGGTAGTATTTTAACATTCACACATGAAAATGACTAAATATAAAACAAGGATTTCTATGGCTGACCTATATTTGTAACTCTCTTTTCTGCCTTTTTTGGGATGGAGGAAAAAACTACATGTAGTATTCTGAGTTTATTGTATAAGGCAGGCATGTCCAAAGTCCGGCCCGTGGGCCAATCTTGGTCCGCGTTCTGGTTTTGAACGGCCCGCCTGCTTATTTGGACCAGGGGCGGACTGACCATTGAGTCACTCGGGCACTGCCCGAGGGCCCCATGCCACTAGGGGGCCCCATCAGGGTTGCCAGGCTCAGTAAAACCAGGGACAGTATGTAAAAATCTATTAGGTAGATTCACAAGGAGTTAGGCCGGCTTATCAGTAGATAAGCCGGCCTAACTCAGAATCTACGCTTAAACATATTATCAGTAGATAAGCCGGCCTAACTCAGAATCTACGCTTAAACATATCTAAGATACGACGGCTTGCGCCGTCATATCTTAGATTGCAATTTTTCTGCTGGCCGCTAGGTGGCGTTTCCATTGCGGCCAGCGTAGATTATGTAAATGAGGGAAGCGTCGATTCACGAACGTACGCCAGGCCGACGCAGTACTTTTATGCCGTTTACGTAAGAGATAGGCCGCGTAAAGTTGGAGCTAGGCTCTAGTGGAATAGTAATGTCAAGTATGGCCGCCGTTTCCGCCGCGAAATTCAAAATTTTTACGTCGTTTGTGTAAGTTGTCCGCGAATCGGGATTTACGTCGTTTACGTCCACGTCGAAATCAATAGGCCCGTATGGCGTACTTAGGCGCAAATGCGCACTGGGATATGTAGGCGCCCGGCGCATGCGCAGTTGCAAAAAACTTCAAAAACGTGAGGTCAAGCCTCATTACCATACAACACGCCCCCCTCCAACCAATTTGAATTAGGCGCCCTTACGCCCGCTCGTTTAAGGCTACGCCGCCGTAAATTAGCAGGTAAGTTGATTGAGAATCATTACTAGCCTAGCTAATTTACGGCGGCGTAGCCTAAACAGGCTAAGCTACGCCGCCCTAAATTAACGCTGTTGTACCTGAATCTACCTATATTTTTTTTTTTTACATCTGTATCTGATATGTCCGAAACCGACATGCTTTTGATGTGAAAATCCCGAGATTTTAGCTGCCCCGCCTCTGCACTGCCTCCTGGCGTGGTGGCCATCTGTAAGCCCAGGGGCCCCATAATCTTCTATTGCCCGGGGGCCCCATGAATTGTCAGTCCGCCCCTGTACTACAGTGAATATCTGCATCCCCAACACCCCTCTGAATGTGATATATGAATAAGTAGATGGACTAATGTGAGATTTTAATGAAAAATAGAATTCCAGGGGTTCAGCTTTAAAGTGGATGTAAACCCATTCTCATCCTTTCTAAACTACTGCCATAGTGCTGATCTATAAGGATATAGATGCCTCCTGCATGTATACTTACCTGTCAAATGTTTCCCCTTTGTCTGTTATAAGAACTAAAAAACTGCAAATTCTGTGGGTGGATCTGTTGTCTGGAGCTCGGTGGGTGGAGTCGCAATGTCAGTAGACTCCCCGCCCCCTTCTACGCTCCCCTTGTCAACATGCATTTTGTCCTGTGTATTTCTTATACTAAATGCTATGATCACTAACATCCAGTCAAAATCAAGAAAATTAACCACATGACTTCAGAAAAGGAGTGGGTATGTGAATTAAAAAATAATTCTTGTCTGAAGCTAGTGCATGAGATATGTAAATAACATGTCACTCACAGCAAGGGGGCGGAACGGACTAAGGTTTTTCTCTGTAAGTCCGTTTTATCTCACTGAACAATAAGAGGATTGCTCGGAGCTGGATTAACTCTGTGTGGCAAGACTGGGCACAGATGATAGGAAATCTTATACGGTACATTGTGACATCATAAAAAAAAATAAAAAAAATTTTGGGTTTACATCCACTTTAATCATCCAAAAAAATAAATTACACAGATATTTATTGCATGTAGGTTTGCTTTATTGTATTTTATCATAGGTATCTTTACAGTTTTTCATGTATTGTACCTTCAGATCATCACTTTAATGTCCTGTGCCCCTTTAAAGCGGGGGTTCACCCTATCAACGCAAAAAAAAAATTTTTTTTTCTTTTACCATAAAATCAGGCATTGTAGCGCGAGCTACAGTATGCCTGTCCCGATTTTTTTACCCCTGTACTCACCTTGTAGTCGTACATCGAAGATACCGGGGAATGGGCGTGCCTATGGAGACGGAGGATGATTGACGGCCGGCTCTGGCGCGTCACGCTTCTCCGGAAATAGCCGAAATAGGCTTGGCTCTTCACGGCGCCTGCGCATAGCCTGTGCGCAGGCGCCGTGAAGAGCCGAGACCTACTCCGGCTGTCTTCGGGGAGAGTGACGTGCCAGGGCCGGCCGTCAATCATCCTCCCTCTCCATAGGCATGCCCATTCCCCGCGGGAGCCGAAATCTACGATGTCCGATTACAAGGTGAGTCCGGGGTTAAAAAAATCGGAACAGGCATACTGTAGCTCGCGCTACAATGCCTGTCTCGATGGTAAAATCAAGTCAGTGAGGGTGAACTACCGCTTTAAGGACACTGAAGGAGACGATTACTTTGTCCCTTTGTTTTACTGACTAGAACACCACATGAATTGCTATGATTAATGCTGTGTAAGCTTGGAGATCTTACAACTTACTTCTCCGGTGACAGCAGAGGAGGATTCTAAAAAGGGCCGCATTAATTAACTTCTCTGTGCCGGGTGACATTGCCAGTAAGAAGAGAACGCATTCACTGACCGTCTTCCCGAGGGAAGGCTGAAGCTGCAGCTGGGCCTGCAGGTCTGGGGACTTCCTGTGCGCCGGAAGCAGATGGGACGCAGATAACAAAAATGTCTCTGTAAGCGTTTTGTTCCCTAGTTATCATATTCACAGTAACTTCTCTGACTTTCTTTTGGCTGTTTACTCCTTATCCTTTCTCCATTTTATTTTTGTGGAAGGGGTTTAAAGCTGAACTCCAAGCAGATATACAAAAATATGTATACAGTTATACATCCATTAAAGTCATGCAATGTTTTTTTAAAGGGATCCGCAGTTCGGTACCTTAAAGGAAACATGAAGGCCAAGCAACAGATTTGCTTCAACCACTTGCCATCCAGGCTTATTTTGACATTTCTCTCGTACTGTTGAAAATCAGCATTTTTCTTGCAGGAAAATCACTTGTGCAATTCTCTCCGGAGCCGCTGTGGAGATGTGTGAACCAACTCCATAGAGAGCCGGTCACAATCTATTGCTATGCGAATTGGATGCAGAGTTCCACCACATCCAATTCGTACTGGTGTGAACCAAGCCTTAAGACCCCTTTCACACTGGGGTGGCATTAGCAGTAAAGCGCTGCTAGTTTTAGCGCCTCAGTGTGAAAGGGGTCTAAAGGTTCATTTAATTTTATTTATTAAATAACAAACCTGTCATATTTACCTCCTCTGTGCAAGAGTTTTGCACAGAGCAGCCCTGATCCTCCTCTTCTGGGGTCCCTTAGTGGCGCTCCTGGCTCCTCCTCTTCCATGGGGACACTTGTGTGGGTGCGCTCCCGAGTCCTGCTGCTGCATCCATTGACACAGATAGCAGGATTTTGCCCCCTCTCCTGTACCACTGGATTTGAATCTATCCAATGGGGACCCGAGACAGCGGCTTGAGCTACTGTGCTCGTCCCCATCACTGGAACAATGGGGTTCAGGAAAGTAAAAGGGGGGGCTCTGGGGAGCAGCTGCACTACAGAAAGTTTTTCACCTTAATGCATAGAATGCATTAAGGTGAAAAACCTTGAGGGTTTACAACCCCTTTTTAAGGCAAAACTTGTTAGGTTTGGTGGAGACTGTTTTACTATTATTGAAAGTGAAAGTAAAAGAAAGGCCCACATTTTGGGTTGTCCTCAGAAAAGTAATAGAGGGGAAATCTTCCAATGGGGACACTAGATCTGGTGATCTGGGGGTTTAATTTGCAGGGATTTTCTCTCACTTCCTGTTTGGCTGTGGGACAGGAAGTGAAGTAAAATCTCCCCAATGGGACACAGATGGTGAAAAAAAAAAAATCTGTCAGGGGTTATAATCCTCCCTTAATCCAAAGTGGGGAAAAAACATGTTTTGGCTTTATTTCTACTTTAATTTTGAACTCTGAAATATCTCTTTGAATGGAGCAACCCTTCAGATGGAACAAATAGTTACACCTCAAAATCCAGGAGATGAACTGCAATGCTATTGGTACACCGTGTTTTCTTTTGAAATATATAAATTCTGTTTCATGTCTCTTGTCCTAGAGATGCCAGTAACATTTCCAACATTAGCTCTTTGGATATTGTGCACACTCATGTTGTTTTAGCTAGCCTGGCATGGTGCCATGAACTTGACTTGGCTTGTTTTATGCTAGACCTGCATTTGGGAATATTTTATAGGCAACTTTTATTTACCAATCAAATGTGTAAACCTACAATCTTCAGAGTTGGCAATAAGGCGGACTTGGGCTGTAAATGTCTCCCAGCTGCTGGAGAACTTTCAAGGGTTAGTTTAAAGAGGTTGTAAAGGTTTGTTTTTTTATTTTCTAAATTGGTTACTTTAAGCTAGTACATTGTTGGTTCACTTACCTTTTCCTTCGATTTCCCTTCTAAAACTTTTTTTTTCTTTGTCTGAATTTCTCACTTCCTCACTTTCTCATGCACTAGCCTGAGACGGGCATCATTTTTTAATTAACACCCCCACTCCTTTTCTGAAGTCATGTGGTTACTTTTCTGGATTTTGACTGGATGTTAGTGATCATATCAGAATTTAGTGTAAGGAATACACAGGAAAAAATACATGTCGACAAGGTGAGTGTAGAGGTGGACGGGGAGTCTACTGACCTCACAGCTCCACCCACCGAGCTCCAGACAACAGACCCACCCACAGAATCTGCAGTTTTTCAGGTCTTATAACAGACAGAGGGGAGACATTTGACAGGTAAGGATACATGCAGGAGGCGTGTATATGCTTATAGATCAGCACTATGGCAGTAGTTTAGAAAGGATGAGAGTGGGTTTAATTACAACGGCAGATTAAACATTTTCAATTTTATTTTTATTTCTTATTGCGTTGCGCGTGTGTGTATATGTGAAATTATGATTGGGGTTTTAGGAGGGCATGCCATCTAAAGACTGGAATAATATGCTGTGGCTTTTGGTTCTTTCATGATTGAAGGCCTGGCTTTTGGAAGTGCCTGGGATAATGTGTAGCTGTTCTGTATATGCAAGCCGCAGATGTAAAGCCCTACGACATTCTTACATTACAGTGTACATGTCAGTAACCCATTTTACTACAATACATTGTGCTGGTGAAGGCTTCCTTCCTGCTATGTACCGTCGTCTTTGAATGTCTGTTATCCCATAATCTTCCTATATATGTGTGCAGGAAATCTAGAAATAGAACTTGCTTCTCTGCTCGGGATAGTTTGTCCATGCTGTGCTCTACCTAAAGTATGTAGATCTGCTTTCCGGTGGGATGAATGGGTCTGTCCATGCAGAGGGGTTAGTATGACTGTCTCCTTGATGAGGTCAGAGGGGTATTCTGGGAATTTCTACATGGATGACCGTGTGAGCACTGTCACACCACGCTGTACCCCACCTCTCCACTATAGAATGGGTAGATGGGACCTGCAGGTAGTAATCCCTTCTTAGATAGACAGGTGTCACTAGAACAAATTTCCCCACTGAAAGGTTGTAATTATGTTGGCTTTACATACACTCCCTTGTTCTACTTTTTAATTTGATGTGTTTAGCCCATTTCATTTCTTTTTCTTTTCACTTTTTTGTTTTTTTATGCATATTATATGCCCTTACATTGGTAGTCAGTGTAGTGCCCCAGTACATTGGTGAGCAATGTAGTGCCCTAGTACATTGGTAAGTACTGTAGTGCCCCAGCACATTAGTGAGTAATGTAAGTACATTAGGGGCCAGTTTAGTGCCCCAGTACATAAGGAGTCATTAAATTCCTCTAACATTGGTGTTCAGCGTAGTTCAGTGTAGTATCTCCTTGTATTGGTGTTCAGTGTAGTATCTCCTTGTATTGGTGTTCAGTGTAGTATGTCCTTGTACTGGTCCCGGTGATCTGCCGTGCTGGTTCCATGTATCATGGAAGTTCCTTCAAGCACTGCGCAGGTGCAAACTTGCTGACGGAAATCCCCGAACGGCGGCCGGCATCCAGGGCGACGTGGACTTAGAGGAAAGTGGCCAGTCGGCCTCACGTCCTCGCTGCGCTCGGACGGCTCGCTTCGCTCGCTCGGCCTCCTGGCTCTTTTTTTAACATCCTCCAATCCACGGGGATGTTAAAGAATGAGCCTGGATGCCAGGCGAGGTTCGGGGATTTCCGTCGGGAAGTTTGCGCCTGCGCAGTCAGTGCAGGAACTTCCCCCATAGTGGAACATTCAGGACAAGTCACCGGCCCCTTACTACGTGATCAGCTGTCAGCCAATGACAGCTGATCATGTGATGTAAACAAAAGCCGGTAATCATTTTTTTTTCGTGAGGAGAAAAAAAAGCAGATCACCGGCTTATGTGAAAAAGACATTGGTCCAGAAGAGGAGGGAGGCACATCTGCCTTCTCTGTGCTGCCAGTAACCCCTGCCAGTACCACCTGCAAGTGCCCATAAGTGCCACCTATCAATGCCTCCTTTGTGCCACCTAGCAGTGCTGCCCACCAGTGCCCATTACTGCCACCTATCAATGCCACCTTTTTGTGCCACTTCTCAGTGTCCACCAGTGCCACCTATCAATTCCCTTCAGTGCCACCTCTCAGTGCCGCCTTATCGGTGCCCACCAGTGCAGCCCATCGGTGTCCATCAGTGCAGCCCTTCAGTGCAGCCTCATCAGCGTACATTAATGAAGGAAAAAAAATTACCCGTTTGCAAAATTATATAACAAAATATATATAATTATTTATTTTAAAAATAAATATATATATATTATATAATTTTTTTTTTTTTTTAAATCAGTATTTTGAATTTAAAAATCGCAAAGGTGGTCAAATACCACCAAAAGAAAGATCTATTTGTGGGAAAAAAATTATAAAAATTAAATTTGGGTACATTGTTTTATGACCGCGCAATTGTCATTCAAAATGCGTCAGTGCTGAAAGCTGAAAATTGGTCTGGGCAGGAGGGGGGTTTGAGTGCCCAGTAAGCAAGTGGTAAAAGGAAGTATTGGCTGTAGCTTTAAGCAACCTTTTAGCTGGGTTTTCCAAACGTGTCCGCTGCCTGAAAGGTACAGAGTCCCTCTATACAACCAGTGCTCCCATTATGCATTCAACATTTCCAAACTGGAACTGAAGTGTGTTTGAAGGGCTTCATATGAAATGGCTACATCTCGTTTTCTCAGGCATTACAAAGCACACATAAAACTTGTAAGCACCCACCATCAGATAAGCTGGCTTTAAGGATCATTAGAGGTCATCCACATTAGCCATGAGCATCCCCTACCGCGTACAACTCTCCGATTTCCCACTGGCAATTTTTATGTGTGTGTGTGTTGACTCCTTCGTGACTTTACTGCTTCCTGTGAGAGTTACTGAAACCTAAAACCGCTTCTTCTCATTCATTCTCTGGATGGTAAAAGGAAACGCAGTGGGGCACAGGCTTGAATGGAATTTGGGAAGCGAATTGCTAGATTGGACATGCTGACATTTTCTCATGGTAGGTCGAACGGTTCCATAGCCCACGGAAAAGCAGTATAGAATTAGAACGCTTTAAAAGTTTCTTATCTGTGTAGTGAGAAACCAAAAATGTGCCCGTGTTCACATGTGGCCGTCACATGGCGAGGCCTTGCATGGGAATGTTTCTGCAGGCAAGGCAAACAAAAAGGAATAGAAGACGTATAGCACAATTAATGTTTCCCGACTCCGATAAAGCAGAAAAAAATGGCCCAAGGGAAATGAAAAGGAAAAAGAGGGAATATAATCAAAAAGATAAAAGCTTAGGAAAGCTCCATACATCATTTAGGCCGAGGGAGTAGAAGCCATATATGTGACACTGAAAGCTAAAAATTAAGTATACAGTTTTTATCTATTTAAAATATAACTACATTTTAGAGATCGCTGTGTTATGGTCTTCACATTTTATTATACGTGTCAATTGCAGAATATAATTCTCAACTCCAGGAACCTTAATGCACTAAGGCCTGGTGCACATTGGCGCTATGAAGTGTGAGTGCTTTGCGATTATCATGCACTTTTCCTGCTGTTTTTGGACATTATTTTATGGCTTTGGTGACATTTATTGCTGTTCCTGCCAAAACCGCATGTACATGCGTTTTTCATGCATGTCCATTGAAGACCATCGCCCTTAAAATTGCACTGCGTCGCAAAAAATTAGCACAGCACCCTTCCTGAAAGTTGCATCGTAGCTGTGTGACACTTGTGTTGCGTTGTCACTGCATGTCCGTTTCCGTCCAATTGTCATCTGATCCACCCAACGGATGGTGACCCTTTCCACAGGTGATCAGGGGACGGCGGACCCAGTCGGTCTGCTGGTATGAAGTGGGCCTTATGCTTCGTACACACAACCGGTTTTCCCGATGAGAAAACTGCCATTTTTTAGATTGGTCGGGAAAACCGGTCGTGTGTATGCTCCATAGCAGTTTTCCTGATGAGAAGACTGCCCGCAAATTTTTTTTTAACCTGCTCTATTTTTTCCCGTCAGTCTTTTTCTCGTCGCATAAACCGCTCGTGTGTATGCTTTTCCGAGGGGGAAAAAAACGTGCATTCTCAGAATCAAGTATGAGACGACAGTGCTCGTTCTGGTAAAACTAGCGTTCATAATGGAGATAGCACATTCGTCACGCTGTAACGGACTGAAAAACACGAAGATCAGCAAAAGCAGCCCAATTGGTGGCACCATTGGAATGAAACGTCCCGTTTAGAGTGCCGTTGTACATGTTGGATGCCACTGTGCTTTGGTCGAGCGTTTTTTTTGACTGAATGTGTGTATGCAAGGCAGGCTTGAGAGGAATCGCGTCGGGAAAAACGTTGGGGTTTGGCATGTCAGGAAATCCGGCCGTGTGTACAGGCATTACAGAGATATTTCCTTGCCTCTGATTCTGAGGAGAACCCTTTACCAGACAGGAAGTGATGGGAAATCTGCAACATGGAAACTCCCAACAGTAAAAAGCTGACCGAGGTTCTAGCATTTCTCTTACTTAACTTTAAAAAAAAGGCATTTATACATCTGTCTGTGGTGTTAGATTTCCCCTTTTCCTGTTTTGAGGACAACATTTTTTACCAGTCAAGAAGTGAAGAAATCTCTCCAACAGAGGCGTTGACTGCAATAAAACTTGACAGCAGTTCTAATCTTTCCACACGCTATCCAAAATGAGAAAAACTATTTGGTGTAAATACTTTTTAAAGCATAGTCATATAGGAGGAGGGATGCACACAGAAGGGTCTTGCGGTGTTGTAGCAATGCCATATTGCTGCGTGTGTCTGCACTATATTTCCCAGAAATCATTGAAAACATAGTCACTGGGGCGAAGAGTGGCAGCACTCCAGAGTGGGGCGGGATCTGAGCCACAAGTGGGAGGGTGATACTGCTTGGGTTATTGCTGGAAAAAAAGACTAGATTCCCTTTTTTTCCTCCTTTTTTTTTTTTTTTTTTTCTTTTTACTTTTTTTTTTTTTTTTTGTCTTCATTTCTTTTTTTCACTTTCCAGTTGTTTTTGGTTTCTCTTTTATTTTTTACTTTCCTCTACCTTACTTTTCCGTTTCCTTTTTTCTTTTCTTTTTCCTTCCATGTTCTTTTCCTTTCTTTCTTTCTTTCTTTCTTTCTTTCTTTCTTTCTTTCTTTCTTTCTTTCTTTCTTTCTTTCTTTCTTTCTTTCTTTCTTTCTTTCCTTCTATCCTTCTTTCTCTTTCTTCTATCCCTCTTTCTCTTTCTTCTATCCTTATTTTTTTGTTTGTTTGTTTATTTATTTATTTATTTTCCTTTCTTTCTTTTTCCTTTGTCCTTTCCCCTTTTCCCTCCCCCTTTTTTATTATCCCTATTCCTTTTCTGTGTTCCTTTTCCTTTACCTTTTTGCCTTTTCCTTTTCCTTTCCCTTTTCTCCTTTCCCTTTTCTCCTTTCCCTTCTCTTTGCTTTTTTCCTTTCCCTATTCCCTTTTCCTACCTTTTTTCCTTTCCCTAGTTCCTTTTCCTTTCCCTTTTTGCCTTTTTCCTTTCCCTTTTTTCCTTTCCCTTTTTTTCCTTTCCCTTTTTCTCCTTTCCCTTTTTCTCCTTTCCCTTTTCTCCTTTCCCTTTTCTCCTTTCCATTTTCTCCTTTCCCTTTTTTCCTTTCCCTTTCCCTTTTCTCCTTTCCCATTTCTCCTTTCCCTTTCCCTATTCCATTTTCATTTACCCTTTTCCTATCCTTTTTTCCTTTCCCTATTCCCTTTTCCTACCTTTTTTCCTTTCCCTAGTTCCTTTTCCTTTGCCTACTCCGTTTTCCTATTTCTTTTTGCTTTCCCTATTTATTCCCCCCCCCCCCTTCTCCCCTTTCACTTTTCCTTCTCAACTTCTTATCCTCTCATCTGTGCAACAGCACCTTTTTTTTTATATGAGGAGTGATCTGACCCATTTAATAATCATTCTTCATTTGCTCACTAGTGCAAGTTTTCTGGTTGATCTTTACCTGCAGCCTCAGTCCACCTGTGCCATCTGAAGATTGGCCAAGCTTTCTCGCATACAAACGGCTGGCACTTTTCTTTTCAAGGGGTTGTAAAGGAAAAAAAAATGTTCATAATAAGCATCCTTTACCTGCAGACATTCCTCTTTTCACTTCCTCATTGTTCGTTTTTGCTCAGAAGTTGCTCTATTTCTTCTCTGTTCTGTTCACTTCCTGCTTGTCTGTTACTCACCACCATGATGGGAGGCTTTACTGCGGTGGTCAGTGACGTGCTCGCCCCCTCCTGGGAACTACATCTGTGCGGCAGGACACTCTCTACTTGTTAGAGAATTCAAGGAGGTGTGAATTACTGGGCGTGCCGCAATTCATACTGGGAAATGTAGTTCTTACATGAACGAGCGATGCAAACCAGGAAGTGAATGAGAGAACAGAGACTAGAATGCCGGAGGTGATATAGATGAAGGAATTGAATAGGTATTTACTCGTTTTTTAACCGAATCATTACACTATTCTGTCTGTCTACCTTGCAGACATTAATTTTAGGCAAAATGTTTTTTTCCTTTAGTGACCCTTTAAGATCGCTTTGTGTCCATACCGGGTCAGATCATCTCACAGTTGAAGTAGCTTGTCCTGACAATTTGATCCAGCCTCATGCGCGTGTGTATGTGTGTATATGTGTGTGTGTATGTGTATATATATATATATATATATATATATGCACACACACACAAATGGCTTATCACATAATTCTGACTTTACTCTATGGTCTGATCTGCATATCATTGCACTTTGTGCTGGTAAACCAAACCAATACAGTTTCTCCTCACCATTCATCTGTTGGCATTATTTCTCCAAGGTGGAAGAAGGTTTTTCTTCCTTATACCTTCACCTCTGCATCAATCGGCCATGGGTCACAAGGGAGGTAATGATCTGGTCATGTTGTTTTCCAGGAAGTTTGCTCATTTTAACAACTTTGACTGGGAAAATGTGTTCCAATACCATGGAACAGAATAGGAAGGCAGTTCTTGGTTATAATCAGGAATGCATATATCATCCAAGTAATACATTATGGTGACACGAGGAGCTTAAATTGCATAACATTTTTGTATGAATTTGAAGCTGGTCTCTTGGCAGCACATACATTTTGGAGGCCATTGGATTTGGCCAGAAAAGGATGTGGAAAGAATTCCATTGAGGACATTTTTTGTCTTGATGAATATCGTAGTCGGACCATTTTTCCTCTCATGCACAGCCCTCCCACCCCCTCCTCAGCATGTTTAACTGTGGCCTGGAACAGTGAGAATCTATCACACTGGGCGATGGGTTTCTACAGCTGTGAGAGCCTAAAAAACGCTCACTGGCTGATGTGCAAGTTTTTTTTTTTTTTTCTTTCTTCTCACTTTCTCTAAAAAAAGAAATTTGAAGGTCCTGAGCTGTCCATTAATTGTGTTTGTCTCCTTAACCTTAAAGGGGATGTAAAGGTTTGTTTTTTTATTTTCTAAATAGGTTCCTTTAAGCTAGTGCATTGTTGGTTCACTTACCTTTTCCTTAAATTTCACTTCTAAATGTTTTTTTTCTTTGTCTGAATTTCTCACTTCCTGTTCCTCCTCAGTAAGCTGTTCTGGCTGACTAACCCCCAGCCAGAACGGCTCGGATGATGGGGCCAACCAACTGAGGAAGAACAGGAAGTGAGAAATTCAGACAAAGAGAAATGGAAGGAAAAGGTAAGTGAACCAACCATGCACTAGCTTAAAGGAACCTACCGTATTTATTCGAGTATAACGCGCAACATTTTATACCAAAAAAAGAAATCAAAGTTTGGGTGCGCGTTATAAACGAGGACTGGACTGGGGTGGCAGTGGCAAAACCGATACCGAGTATTAGCAGGAGTACTCGTACTCCCGCTAATACCGCCGATACTAGAATAGAATACTTCCCCCCCTCCCCCCCCCCCGCCGCCGCTACCGCCGCTGCTACCACCAATGCCACCAACGCCGCTACAACGTTAATCACCGCGGCGCGGGGAACATTACAGACAGCTTTCCTTTGAATAGCTGTTTTCCCCGCCGCGCATAGACACTCCCCCTTGGACGGATCTGTCCAATCGCGAACAAGGGGGAGTGTCTATGCGCGGCAGGGAAAACAGCTGTTCAAACGAACGATGTCTGTAATGTTCCCGCGCCGCGGTGATTAACAGTAGGTGGCTGCATATACAGGGGACATGGCTGCACATACGGGGGACATGGCTGGACATACAGGGGACATGGCTGGACATACGGGGGACATGGCTGGACATACGGGGGACATGGCTGGACATACAGGGGACATGGCTGGACATACGGGGGACATACAGGGGACATGGCTGGACATACGGGGGACATGGCTGGACATACGGGGGACATGGCTGGACATACGGGGGACATGGCTGCACATACGGGGGACATGGCTGGACATACGGGGGACATGGCTGGACATACGGGGGACATGGCTGGACATACGGGGGACATGGCTGGACATACGGGGGACATGGCTGGACATACGGGGGACATGGCTGGACATACGGGGGACATGGCTGGACATACGGGGGACATGGCTGGACATACGGGGGACATGGCTGGACATACGGGGGACATGGCTGGACATACAGGGGACATGGCTGGACATACGGGGGACATGGCTGGACATACGGGGGACATGGCTGGACATACAGGGGACATGGCTGGACATACAATAAATACAATAAATGATTTTTGGCAATTACAATGATTTTATACAGATTTTTAATCAAAAATTAGGGGTGCGCGTTATACACGTGTGCGCGTTATACTCGAATAAATACGGTATTTAGAAAATAACAAACTCCCTGTGTTCTGATGAAAAAGGTCTGCAGGATCTGCGTCTTAGTTTTTTAACTATTAGGGATTATCCTACCAAAACTGAAATTTCTATTGCAGAGGAGGCCTAAAATGTGTCCTATAAAATGTGCAGATTTGTGGGAGTATCAGTGAGCCAATCACACAAGCGGGAAATTACCTTTCTGGTTTTCTGTACATCTAAACTGTACAGAACACCTGCAAGTTGCCATAATGCATTAACTTTTACAGAAAATGATAGCAGCTGCAGATTAAAAAGGAAAGGAATTTTTTTTATAACATTAAAGTGATACTAAAGTTGTGTTTGTGTGTTTTTTTCAAATATTAAATGTTATACTTACCTGCTCTGTGTAGTGGATTTACACAGAGCAGCCCGGATCCTCCTCTTCTCAAGTCCCTCTTCGGCACTCCTGGCCCCTCCCTCCTGTTGAGTGCCCCCACAGCAAGTAGCTTGCTATGGGGGCACCCGAGCCACAGCTCCCTGTGTCTGTTCAGACACTCAACTGCGACCGTGCCCCGCCCCCTCTCTCCTCATTGGCTCACTGACTTTGACAGCAGCAGGAGCCAATGGCGCTTTGCTGCCATCTCAGCCAATGAGGAGGGAGTGTCCCGGAGAGCCGAGTCTCTTGTGCAACATCGCTAGATCGAGATGGGGCTCAGGTAAACATTAGGGGGGGCTGAGGAAGGCTTTTTATCGTCGTGCGTAGAATGCGTTAAGATAAAAAAACTTTATGCTTGTACAACCACTTTAAATTACAACATATAAATTGTATATACTATACCAGTGTTTTTCAACCGGGTGCTGTGCAACCCTGGGGTTCCTCAATGAATTCTCAGGGGTACTGTGGCAACCCTGTGTAAACTCCTGTGCACAGAGAGAAGAGAGAGCGCACACCCCCTTGCGGCTCTCTTCACCGCTCTACTTCTATGTGTATTATTGCCCGCAAAACAGAAAGCTGTACGTGCCACCCGCCCGCGTCCTACCAATCAATGACCTCATCTAAGGCCATGGCGGGCAGCACAAACCGCTTTCTATTTTGCCGCCAATAGTACACATAGCAGCAGGGAGGAGAAGAGAGTCGGGAGGAGGTGCGGGGTGTGCTCCCCCTCTCCTCTAACACAGAGTCGCACTCGCATCTCGGTGTGCAGGACTTGATTACTGCCCCCTACCTCCTCCCTACTCTGCTCCTGTTACCCAGAGTACAAGTAGTAGGAGGGGAATGTGAGGGGGGGGGGGGATTTGGGCTGAGGGAGAGCAATTTGGGAGCAAGGGGTTTGTAGTAGGCAGGAGCATTTGGGGTGGTTGTCCTGGGAGGGGGGCAGAGAGTTTGTGCTAGGAGAGGGGATTGGGGGGGGGGGGGTTGTAGTTGTGATAGGAGGAGGTATTTGGGGGGGGGGATTTGTGCACAGAGGAGGAATATGAGGGGATTTTTGTTTGGAAGGGGGTTTGTGCTAGGAGGTTACATTTTGGGGGGGTTGTGCTAGGAGGTTACATTTTGGGGGGGTTGTGCTAGGAGGAGGAATTTGGGGGGGTTTGAGGGGAGAAGAGTTGCAACCTAAGATCACTGAACTCTGCCTCACATTTTAGGATTCGTTCACACCAGGTGCATTGTGGTAACGCATGTTTTTTTTTTTTTTTTTTTTTTAAATCAGAAAGGTGTTTATTGAACATACACAAGTTCACACAAATATTCCAGCTCTCCATTGCACATACACAAGTTGAGTCCTTACCAACATATAACATACATATAAATTTAGACTCATCCCTCACTCCACCCACAGGAACCGGTTCTCCCCGTATTTCCAACATACAAGCCCTCCCTCCCGCCATCAATAATACATTGGACAGGCCTCACAAATCCCACATACGTATACATCTACAGGCACCTCAAAAGTCTAGTCATGACAAGCTGGTAACGCATGTTAATTTGCATGTTTTTCCTGTACGGCAGTCATATGTGGGTGCCATTAATTTTTCATAACACCCCCATGCATCTAGCAAATCCATGCATGTTTGCACCCATTAAAAAATGCAGTATGCAGGATCCTACAAAAAAGCATGAGCGCTCGGGTGCACCTCCTGCTGTGCATGAGCCCCTAGACTGGTAAACCCCAGGATTATGCACGGTTCTAAAGGGTGCCTTGACTGAAAAGAGTTGAAAATCACTGTGCTATACTATTTATTTTTTCATTTTTTTTTTTTAAATACCCTTTTAAAGTCTTATTCATACTCTGGCTTTTACTCCAGCTCAGAATTCTGCATATAGCAGAGGCAACGGGCAGACAATGAAGTAGAATGCGCCATGGCAAAGTGTCTGGGTTCAGCCTATTTTATACACATGCCCCTAGGTATCTGCTGATCTCCAATATATTGTACTTACTGACAGGACTGCTGATGCGGCGGCAGAGGACAGAAGGCCCCTGTTACATTATTGGGTATACGTTTTTGTGTCACATAGCATGGCCCTGTAAAGGAACAAAAGATGGCAATTTCTGGTGATGGGCTTGGCTTGGCGCAATGCTGATGCCATACATTTTTTTTTGTAGTTTAAATAAAAGGCTGTATGGTTTGAATGTATAGTTTAACAATGTTACAGGTTATGCAGTTGGATGTAAATAATGTTTAAAGCTGAATTCCAGCCTTCCCTTCAGTCTTGCACCAGTCTCTCCTTTACTGAAGTTGTTTTACTCTGATTTTAATGCACATTGTGAACTTCTCACAGTGTGCGTTAGAAGCTGCAGCCAGTCAGATAGAGCCTGGCTGGATGTCCAGCATCATCTAGAGCAGGGATCCTCAAACTACGGCCCTCCAGCTGTTGTAGAGCTACACATCCCATGAGGCATTGTAAAACTCCGACATTCACAGACATGACTGGGCATGATGGGAATTGTAGTTCCTGAACAGCTGGAGGGCCGTAGTTTGAAGACCCCTGATCTAGAGTCTAGACCAGGGGTCTCTGAACTTTTTAAACCAAGGGCCAGTTTATTGTCCTTTAGACTTTTGGGAGGCTGGACTGTGGCCAGCGCGGGGGGAAATTTTCTTGGCATCCGTGGGAGTAAACATCACCACATTTGATATGGGGAAAGAATTATTATTATACAGGATTTATATAGCGCCAACAGTTTACGCAGCGCTTTACAATATAAAAGGGAGACAATACAGTTACAATACAATAAAATACAAGAGGATTGAGAGGGCCCTGCTCAGAAGAGCTTACAATCTAAAGAATAGTCCCCCCATCATTGGTAGGAATAGTACCCAATTGGTGGTATCATTGGGAGGAGTAGTAGCCTATTGTTGGTATCATTGGGAGGAGTAGTGTCCCATTGTTGGTATCATTGGGAGGAGTAGTGTCCCATTGTTGGTATCATTGGGCGGATTAGTGCCCCATCGTTGGTATCAGTGGGAGGATTAGTGCCCCGTCGTTGGTTTCATTGGGAGGAATAGTGCCCCATTGTTATCATTGGGAAGAATAGTGCCCCATTGTTATCATTGGGAAGAATAGTGCCCCATTGTTGACATCATTGGGAGGAAGAGATCCCCATTGTTGGTATCATTGGGAGGAATAGTTCCCCATTATTGGTATCATTGGGAGGAATAGTTCCCCATTATTGGTATCATTGGGAGGAATAGTTCCCCCATTGCTGGTATTATTGGGAGGAATAGTTCCCCATTATTGGTATCATTGGGAGGAATAGTTCCCCCATTGCTGGTATTATTGGGAGGAATAGTGCCCCATTGCTGGTATCTTTGGGAGGAATAGTTCCCCATTGTTGACATCATTAGGATGAATAGTGCCCCATTATTGGTAGTTGGCAGACTAGTGTCTTGTATCAGTGGGAGGAATAGTTCCCCATTGTTGGTATCATTGGGAGGAATAGTTCCCCATTGTTGGTATCATTGGGAGGAATAGTTCCCCATTGTTGGTATCATTGGGAGGAATAGTTCCCCATTGTTGGTATCATTGGGAGGAATAGTGCCCCCATTGCTGGTATTATTGGGGGGAATAGTGTCCCATTGCTGGTATCTTTGGGAGTAATAGTGCCCCATTGCTGGTATTATTGGGAGGAATAGTGTCCCATTGCTGGTATTATTGGGAGGAATAGTGCCCCATTGCTGGTATCTTTGGGAGGAATAGTGCCCCATTGCTGGTATTATTGGGAGGAATAGTGCCCCACTGCTGGTATTATTGGGAGGAATAGTGCCCCCATTGCTGGTATTATTGGGAGGAATAGTGTCCCATTGCTGGTATTATTGGGAGGAATAGTGTCCCATTGCTGGTATCTTTGGGAGGAATAGTGCCCCATCATTGACATCATTAGGATGAATAGTGCCCCATTATTGGTAGTTGGCAGACTAGTGTCTCGTATCAGTGGGAGGAATAGTGCCATCACATGTCGGCGTTGGCATCTTTCAGTCACATACAGCCTGCTCCTCCAGACTGACACCGTCCATCAAGGCCTTTTGATTTGCTTGACCTACTGATGATATTAACGGGTCTAAAATAAAGTATTGAATGAGAACTGGAAAGTTGTTGAGGGGAAATTGCGGAACCAGGAAGGCAAAATATCAGCTTACACTTGGGCTTTGATGGAGTTCCATAATAAAAAGATAAAGGCTGCACAAGGATATTGGAATTGGTGTATTGGAGATGCCGGCATTTCATCTTTAAATAACAGAGGAATATGTTGCTGATCCGGGAGAAGAGAAGATGATTTTGGCTCGGGGCGTTCTCTCTGTCACACAATCTGTTTTCTTCAACTACTGTCCTATTAATCGTGTGCGTGACGCACATGTGCACACAGACCCAAGGCAGGCGTGCATGCTTTCCACTGTAATAATTATCGACTCCGTGATATGGGTATATATATAGAGAGAGAGAGAACATATTTAACCCTTACCTGAAGACAGCAGAGATTCCATGGAAAGAATTTCCATTGAAATGTATACTGTGGTTGTTATTGGTGTGAGCCGAGATTATTCTTCAGGCAAGCGGCTAACTACACAGTTGACATGCAGTACATTATCTATGAATTGTTCACTGTCAAAGCATGTAATATTATTATTATTATTGTTATTTTTTAGCAAGCCTTGTGATCCAGCCAAACAACATAGCCAGATCCTCGACCTCCACTGCTTAGTCAGGAACACACCCCCTCTTGCTGATTGGACAGTGAAGGAGCAGCTCATTGAGTCATAATTCTGCTCCTCTGCACATTGGCTCCTAGGGCTGCCCCTCCCTCTCAGTGTAAGTGCCGTTGTACAGAGGTTTACTGGAGGCTAATATCTTAAAGCGGGGGTTCACCCGAAAAAAAAAAAAAAAAACATTTTTAACTTTAGATTGAGGCTAATTACGGGAAGCACAATCGTGTGTGTTTTTTTTTTTTTAAATCAATGCAGTACTCACCGTTTTCGAGATAGATGTTCTCCCGCCGCTTCCGGGTATGGGCTGCGGGACTGGGCGTTCCTATTTGATTGACAGCCTTCCGACCGTCGCATACAGCGCGTCACGAGTTGCCGAAAGTAGCCGAACGTCGGTGCGCAGGCGCCGTATAGAGCCGCACTGACGTTTGGCAACTCGTGATGCGATGTATGCGACGGTCGGAAGGCTGTCAATCATATAGGAACGCCCAGTCCCGAAGACCATACCCGGAAGCGGCGGAGAACATCTATCTCTAAAACGGTAAGTACTGCATTGATTTAAAAAAAAACACCCGATTCTGCTTCCCACAATTAGCCTCAATCTAATGTTAAATTTTTTTTCCGGGTGAACCCCCGCTTTAACGAATTCAGATAATTGGAGAAGTTCAAAAACTGATTTAATCAATAAAAGATTTTGATTACAGTAAAACCTTGGTTTGAAAGCGTTTTGCAAGACGAGCTAATTTTTTTAATACATTTTGATTGATTGTTACAGCGTGATGAATGTGCTTGCTCCATTATAAATGGTAGTTTTACCAGAACGAGCGCTCCCGTCTCATAACTTGCTTCTGAGCATGCGCGGGTTTGAAACGTCGTTTTAGCCCACACACGATCATTTTTTACAACCCGAAAAACGACATTTATTAAAACGCCTTTTTTTTTTTTTTAATGTCACAATGTGGAGTATAAGATTTCCTATCATCTGTGCCCAGTCTTGCCACACTGAGTTAATCCAGCTCTGAGCAATCCTCTTTTATTGTTCAGTGAAAATTAACATTAAAATTCCTGCCAGAAACTTTTCCTGGATGTCACTACATTGCATAGGGCGACGACCTCTTAAATGGCACTTAAAGTGAATGTAAACCCCAAAAAAATTTTTTTATTTTTTTGATGTCCCAGTGGACAGTTAATCCAGCTCTGAGCAATCCTCTTATTGTTCAGTGAAAATTAACAGACTTACAGATAAAAACCTGTCAAAATAAAAAGTCCTTTCCTCTCTCCTTGCTTTGTGTTACAGGTTATTTACATATCTAGCTTGGAAATGTTTATCATATGTTATGTTAATCATAATATGAGGTGATCCACAGTATAAAAAGTGAGAAATCCACCCCTCCCCCCCCACATAACACATCCTGGTAATATACAATGAACTGTGGATCACCTCATATTATGATAAACATAACATAACATAACATATGATAAACATGTCCATGCTAGATATGTAAATAACCTGTCACTCAAAGCAAGGAGAGAGGAAAGGACTTTTTATTTTGACAGGGTTTTATCTGGAAGTCTGTTAATTTTCACTGAGCAATAAAAGAGGATTGCTCAGAGCTGGATTAACTCTGTGTGGCAAGACATCCACTTTACATCCACTTTAAGTGCCATTTAAGTGGCACGGTGTGAGGTCGTCGCCCTATGCAATGTAGTGACATCCAGGCAAAGTTTCTGGCAGGATCAACAGATGTGTATTCCTACACGGAGCACTCACACATACAAATGACTGGGCTTATTGTGAGAGGCGTACAAGTGTTCTATGAGAATGGGAAGGTTTGGTTTACCTATGCATACACGATAAAAACCAACGATCATTGTCCAGGGACGTATCTACTCTCTGTATGCAGAAAAACCTACAATAATAGAACTTCTCGTTTAAGCGGTGCGCCTCCCCTATATAAAGAGTAGGCTTTTCAGATGTTGGCGCAGTGCAGATTGCAGTGAATCATCATCGTAGGTGGGCAGCCATGAGCTCATCATGAGCAGTGGGTGGCTCATCACCTTTCTTATCTGCCAGATGCAGCATCTGTTATCTATCATGGCTGTGTGTGCTTCATAATAACAGAGGATAGTGGAAGTCTTTCAGGACTGGAAGAGTGGGGCCATCCGTGAAAACCAGGGACCCTCATGTGACTGAATCTTCCAGGCTGTTCTCTGCTCCCTGAGAACCCCAAAACCAGGGGTGCTGTAATATGCAAATGATCACTGGCTTTGTGATCAAATTTCTTAGGCCCAGATTCTCAAAGGGCTTGCGACGGCGCAACGCAATGTACGTCGTCGTAAGTCCTAATCTGGGCCGTCGTATCTATGCGACTGTCGTTTTCCCCGTCGAGTTTGCAAATTAGCTAAATACGCGAATTCCCAAACGTACGCGCGGTCGACACAGTGAAGTTACAACATTTACGTTAGATTTGCGCGGCGTAAAGTTGCCCCTGCTATATGAGGGGGCAACCAATGTTAAGTATGGCCGTCGTTCCCGCGTCGAAATTTTAAAATTGACGTCGTTTGCGTAAGTCGTCCGTGAATGGGGCTGGACGCCATTTACGTTCACGTCGAAACCAATGACGTCCTTGCGATGTCATTTGGAGCAATGCACCCTGGGATATTTTCCGGACGGCGCATGCGCCGTACAGTCGGCGCGGGAACGTGCTTAATTTAAATGCTCCACGCCCCCTACCCGGCTAATTTGAATTAGGCGGGCTTGCGCCAGGTGATTTACGCTACGCCGCCGCAACTTTACAGGCAAGTTATTGTGAATAAAGAACTTGACCGCAAAACTTGCGGCAGGGTAACGTAAATCAGATACGTTACGCCCGCACAGTTTTACGCCCATCTACGAGAATCTGGGCCTTAGTGTTTTTATGGGATTTTTAACCCAAGTGGCTTCCTCTGTTGACAGTGCAGTCATAGTCGGACTTCACGGGACCTCTGACTTTTTACTTTTGTAGCACTACCACTGAAGGAGCTGCTGGTTTAGATTTGGGCCTGCCGTTGCCTTGCTGTTCCATATGCTTGTTTCAGGGATTGTCCCTGAAGAGTTGTCCATAAGAATGTCTGCACCAAACACAAAGTCTCTTTCAAGGGTTTTATTAAACAAAGTTCTCCAACAGAGGGGTAGAGGGACAGGAAAAGACTCGGGTACTTTTGCTTTGCGGATCACGGGCACCACTTAGATCCAGAGGATTAACTTGGCTCCACACTGGATTTCAGCAACCACCAGATAGGCCTACTCTCACCGGCCTAGCAGCCGGTGCGAAGCTCCACAAAGTCTCTGCCACAGACTTGATAAGTCAGGCCGTCCAACGATCTTCTGCCACAAGATCGTGTAACCGACTGCACGCTCGATATAGTTCCAACAAAAGTTGGACAACTCACGGTGCCAATAATCTTTCAGCCGGACTGGCAGCACAGTGAGGTAAATCCGCCAGGGTACGTCCATCAATTGAATCCCACTGGTTCAGCTTCCTTCTATAGATAAGGTAGCAAAGGACCATCCCTGGATCAGTAGGCCCCAGAAACTCCTGGGCCTACTCTCAGCTGCTAGGCCTCAAGCCAGCCGGCCCCGAGGCTACGAACGAAATAGCTCAACATCCCTGAGGCCAGGAGGGCCATCAGATCAGGATCAGAAGACTAACCCCGCTAAATGGCATCTGTTCCTTAAGTACCCCTCCCCAGAATGCACAGCGGGTTGACCACGCCCCTTGAGCCACTTCTGTGAGAGAGATACCCAATATATCCAGCCTGTGGCCTTTCCAACCGTGACCTGCGGTGACAGCGACACCCACTGTCAGGGGGAAAGTTATGCAACCCAGCTGAACTGAACAGAACCAACAATTTAGAATAATTATTATTCTGAGCCAAAACTACTGCTCAGGAAACTATAATTTGACACATAGCGCCTACTCAATGGGAGCAGGGCGCTACACTTTCAAGCTGTCCAACACCGAAAAGGGAACAAATAAAAGGGGCCATACTGCTGTAACACTTCACTGGCAAAGGAATGAGAATTTGGAAGGAAAAGATTCCAGGGGGATAGCCTAGTCATGTGACCTCTCCTTCAATCATGGAGCTCTCTTTGCTGCGATAAGCGCAGGTTCTACATTGCGTCCCACGTTGGATGAATGGCCTGTAAAATGTGTGCTGTGGTGGACCTTAAAGTAGAACTATAGGCAAAGCCGTTTTGTATTGTATTGCAATTTATTCTTTCATTTCCGAGCATGCGTGGTCTTTGTCTTCTGATTTTTTTCGGATGTATACTGTGCTGATTAAATGAAAATCTTTAGTAGTGGTATCATACAAGACATTTTTGTGTTTTGTCCGTTTGGATATTGTTGTCTGAACTGTCGTGATCGGCTCTTAAAAGCTGTGTACAAACGATCAGAATATCATACGATCGATTTGAAAGCAGTATTTTTCGCTCTATTTTATCATAGTGTGTACTAAGCCTAACACAGAATGAATAATGTTACTTGCTCTCCTTTATAAATATATCCTGGCCTTGATGTTCCCGAAGTCATCCTGCATACAGTGGCCCGGATTCAGAAAGGAGATACGACGGCGTATCTCCGGATACGCCGTCGTATCTCTGGATGTGCGGCGGCGTATCTATGCGACTGATTCATAGAATCAGTTACGCATAGATTTCCCTAAGATCCGACTGGCGTAAGTGTCTTACACCGTCGTATCTTAGGCTGCATATTTACGCTGGCCGCTAGGTGGCGCTTCTGTATATTTACGCAAGGAATATGCTAATTAGGTAGATACGCCGATTCAGAAACGTACGTCCGCCCGGCGCTTTACGTTCGGCTTTTTCCGGCGTGAAGTTACCCCTGCTATATGAGGGGTATCCTATGTTAAGTATGGACTTCGTTCCAGCGTCGAGTTTTGAAAATTTTACGTCGTTTGCATAAGTCGTTCGGGAATAGGTCTGTACGTAAGTTACGTTCACATCTAAAGCAATGCCGATTTGCGGCGTAATTTCGAGCATGCGCACGGGGATTCTTTCACGTAAAAAACGTAAAATACACGGGGTCACATCAAATTTAAATAAAACACGCCCACATCATCCCTATTTGAATTAGGCGGGCTTACGCCGGCCCTCATACGTTACGCGGCCGTAACTTAGGGCGCAAGTTCTTTCTGAATACGGAACTTGCGCCCTAATTTACGGCGGCGTAACGTATCCGAGATACGTTGCGCCCGCAGAAAGATAGGCTAATCTTTCTGAATCCGGGCCAGTATGTTTGCAGCATATTTAGACTTTGCTGACATTAAGGCTGGATTCACAGATGTGCGAATTGGATGCTGATTTTCACTGCATCCAATTTGCATGACAGACGAGTGTGACCGGGGTGGCCGCCGACCGCGTTCAGAAAGGGTCCTGTGCGTCTTTGTGTCTGATTCAGGTGCGAATTCAGGCAAAAATTCGGACCCGATTCTCGCCTGAACCAATGACCAGGAATGCTCCGGACCCCAGGTACATATGTGAACCCAGCCTTAAAGTCCAGTCGTGACTGGTTCTCTTTCACATTTTTTGCAAGTCCAAAGTTTTTACTGAGTGTTTGGTATAGTGTTATGGTTAGCAGTGGGGTTTATTTTTGGAGCACAAGTGACTTAGTAAGTGGAGACAGAGTCCCCCACGTCTGGCTCTCCGCTGTACAGATAGAACATGCTGGATGGAAAGCCATCTGTTTATAGGGGTCATAGCCTTGCTCATTAGTGATCAAGTGATGTACTTTGGATAATCATAAGAGAAGTGTATAAAGAGAGAATAAGCATCGTGCCTTCCTTATGGGTAGTTAATAAAAAGGAGGGGTAATGGCGCTTGCTAATAAACAAATTCCATATTAATATTGAATAATATAATACCACGTAAGTAAAAATAGGTCTAACAATCCCTGGGAGTCAGAAAAAATTTGTTTCACTCCAAATTCAATAATGCCCACCAAACATCAACCGGATAATGAATATCATAGGTGGTATGTAAAATACCACCCAAAATTATGCAATAACGCACTAATAAGGATAATAATAAAAAGTATAAAAAAAATTGATGAATAAATAGTGATAACAAACGAAAACTGTGGGCCAGATTCACAAAGAGATACAACGGTGTATCTACAGATACACCATCGTATCTCTGACTTACACTGGTCGTATCTATGCGCCTGATTCATAGAATCAGATACGCATAGATAGGACTAAGATCTGACAGTGTTACACTGTCGGATCTTTTTTAAATTTAAAAATGGCGCCGGCTGATTCCCGCTGATTTACGATAAATAATATGTAAATCAGCGAGATACGCAAATTCACGAACGTACGCGGACCCGACGCAGTCTTCTTACGACGTTTCCGTAGCGGCGTACCCGTCGTATACTTACCCCTTCTTTTATCAGGCGCAGCCAATGTTAAGTATAGCCGGCGTTCCCGCGTCGAATTTAAATTTTTTAACGTCGTTTGCGTAAGTCGCTCTCGAATACGGACGGACGTCGTTTACATAAGCGTCGAAACCACTGACGTCCTAGTGATGTCAGTGGGAGCAATGCACGCCGGGAAATTTCACGGACGGCGCCTGTGCATTTAAATCGGCGCGGGAACGCGCCTGATTTAAATAGTACACTCCCCTAGCCGCGGAATTTGAATTCCGCCGGGGGATTTAGGATCCGCCGTCGCAAGTTTGGAGGCAAGTTGTTTGTGAATTAGCCACTTGCCTCCTAAACTTGCGGGAGCGGATCTTAATTCACGTAGATCGAGCGGATCTATAGATCCGCTGCGCTACGTGAATCTGGCCCTGTGTGTGGAACCACAAGGTCCACTGCAACAATAAATAATTTTAAAGTGAAAATATTAGACGCAAATAAAAACATGCATAATAGAAAAAATGTTATAATAGCAAAGTGAGTCTCTGTGCACAATCGTGCAAATGGAATAATTGATTAAGTGTTCAAAATCAATTTCAACAAAGTGCTCCAATCAATAACTTGATTTCAAA
The DNA here is from genome assembly GCF_905171775.1 of Rana temporaria. NCBI lineage: Eukaryota > Metazoa > Chordata > Amphibia > Anura > Ranidae > Rana > Rana temporaria. The sequence goes on along the minus strand of NC_053498.1, from coordinate 101,067,767 downwards.
GTGCATAAGTTCTCCACTCAAAATACAGGAATAATGGAATACACCAAAGTTCCCACGGTGCAAAAGTGCAAAATAGGTGCTCAGTTTCCCCCGAGCCTCTCACCTTAAAAAGGCTAAAAGTAAGCCTATAATGCTGCTGGCTTGACAAGCACAGCAGATTCCGCAGAAGATCACCGTCTCACAGCCAGCCTGTTGCTTCAATCCTCCAGGTATAGGGTTCACAGCAGTACACGCTCCCCGGATGGGTGGCGCTCAACAAACAAACAATAAAAGCTCCATAGCGTAAAGTCGTATGACACTGTTAATTAATAAATAGATGCACTTACAGTACAATAATGAACAGCCAGCATGTAACGTGTATCGAGGGTTGTCTCCGCTCTCGGCCGCGAGTGGAGATGACGTCACCAACGGCTCTCCTCCTTACGCGTTACGTGGCTGCACACGCCACTTAATCATAGGATCCTATGGAATTTGTTTATTAGCAAGCGCCAATACCCCTACTTTTTATTAACATATATCAGTGTGTGAGCACTATTTAGTTGTGGCTGCTGCTTAGTTTTTAATTTGTTTTAAATACATTTTATTTTATTTATTGCCTTAGTTAGCGTGGTTTTGCGCATTAGTTTCCCCCAATATACATCATTATGGGTAGTGCTTTCGCTCACAGCTGGCACAGGGATGGCGCATCATGGTCATATATATGCAAAGAATAGAACTGTTGGGAGGAACCACACAGGCCATTGGGAGCTGCATGATTCTCACACATGGACCATCAGACAGAATTGTGAATTGGTATTCATAAAATCCAATGTTTTTAGATGTGTATTTTTATGAGGAATGGTTGAGGTGATTGTACCTGTACTTGGGGGGTCTACCCCCTTCTTTAATTCTGTGTGGACCAACAAGAAGGATTTAGCCACCCCCAAAAGCTTGTATGAAAGACAATACTTAACTGTGTTCAGAGGAATGTCAAGTTTACATGCTATCCTTGCTGTACATTCCTCTCTGTCAGGTGGTTCTGTGTTATTTCAAAATATAATAGCAAAAGAAAAAAGTTAAACTAACATTGAAAGGAGTGTGCGGTACTCAGGAGACAACACTTAATGCCAAAGAGGTACTGGATTTCTACTTATGACTTACTGCCTGGAGGAGTCAAAGGGGGTAGCGCCTAGGGGAAGATGTATATGTATGTTAGAGAATCTGGGTGGGAAGGAAGGTGATTACAGATGATTCTGCACGATCTGTAAAGAACTCCGCTAAACGCTATTTGCATCTAAATTGATTCTTCTTTTTAACAGAAAAGTTTTTATTTATTTTTTCACAAATTAAAGGGGTTGTAAAGGTTAGTTTTTTTATTTTCTAAATAGGTTCCTTTTAAGCTAGTGCATTGTTGGTTCACTTACCTTTTCCTTCCATTTCCCTTATAAATGTTTTTTTTCTTTGTCTGAATTTCTCACTTCCTGTTTCTCCTCAGTAAGCTTGCCCCCATCATCCGAGCCGTTCTGGCTGGGGGTTAGTCAGCGTGCTCGCCCCCTCCCTTGGCACTACATCGCTGCTGGGCGAGCACGTTGACTAACCCACAGCCAAAACGGCTCGGATGATGGTGGAAAGCTTACTGGGGAGAAACAGGAAGTGAGAAATTCAGACAAAGAAAACAAAGACAAACATTTTTTTGAAGGGAAATCCAAGGATATCTATCTATCTATCTATCTATCTATCTATCTATCTATCTATCTATCTATCTATCTATCTATCTATCTATCTATCTATCTATCTATCTATCTATCTATCTATCTATCTATCTATCTATCTATCTATCTCCACAGTGGGGCAAAAAAAGTATTTGGTCAGCCACCAATTGTGCAATTTCTCCCACTTAAAAAGATGAGAGAGGCCTGTAATTGTCATCATAGGTATAACTCAACTATGAGAGACAAAATGTGGAAACAAATTCAGTCACATTTGTCTGATTTGGAAATAATTTTTTTGCAAATTATGGTAGAAAATGAGTGTTTGGTCAGTATCAAAAGTTCATCTCAATACTTTGTTATATATCCTTTGTTGGCAATGACAGAGGTCAAAGGTTTTCTGTAAGTCTTCACAAGGTTGTCGCACACTGTTGCTGGTATGTTGGCCCATTCCTCCATGCAGATCTCCTCTAGAGCAGCGATTGTTTTGGGGCTTTCAACTCCCTCCAAAGGTTTTCTATGGGGTTGAGATATGGAGACTGGCTAGGCCACTCCAGGACCTTGAAATGCTTCTTACGAAGCCACTCCTTCGTTTCCCGGACAGTGTGTTTGGGATCATTGTCATGTTGAAAGACCCAGCCACGTTTCATCTTCAATGCTTTTGCTGATGGGAGGAGGTTTGCACTTAAAATCTCACGATATATGGCCCCATTCGTTCTTTCATGTACATGGGTCGTCCTGTTCCCTTTGCAGAGAAACCGCCCCAAAGCATGATGTTGCCACCCCCATGCTTCACAGTAGGTATGGTGTTCTTTGGTTGCAACTCAGTATTCTCTCTCCTCCAAACACGAGTTGTGTTTCGAACAAACAGTTTTACTTTGGTTTCATCTGACCGTGTGTGTGTGTGTATATATATATCAGGGTTTGACAAATTTGCTTGGAATCTAGGAGCCAGCTAAAAAGCCCTAGACCTCCTCTGTAACTCAAAACATGCAACCTGTAGATTTTTTTAAACGTCGCTTATGAAGATTTTAAAGGGTAAAAGTTTGTCGGCATTCCACGAGCGGACACAATTTTGAAGCGTGACATGTTGGGTATGAATTTACTCAGCGTAACATTATCTTTCATAATATTAAAAAAAATGGGGATAACTTTACTCTTGTCTTATTTTTTAATAAAAAAAAGTGTATTTTTTTCCTAAAAAAGTGCGCTTGTAAGACCGCTGCGCAAATATGGCGTGACAGAAAGTATTGCAACGATCGCCATTTTATTCTCTAGGGTGTTAGGATAAAAAATATATATAATGTTTGGGGGTTCTAATTAGAGGGAAGAAGATGGCAGTGAAAATAGTGAAAAATTACATTAGAATTGCTGTTTAACTTGTAATGCTTAACTTGTAATACCAACGGCCACCACCAGATGGCGCCATTTTACACATCTGGTGGTTATAATTTGTAATACCAACGGCTCACCACCAGATGGCGCCAGCTTACACATTTTTTTTTTTTGACCCCCTTCCAAGCCAAGTCGCCAGGACCCTATTTCTAGTCGCCATGGCGACCGGGATTTGTCGAGCCCTGAATATGAATAAATAAATATATATATATATATATATATATATATATATATATATATATATATATAGAGAGAGAGAGAGAGAGAGAGAGAGAGAGAGAGAGAGAGAGAGAGAGAGAGAGAGAGAGAGAGAGAGAGAGAGAGAGAGAGAGAGAGAGAGAGAGAGAGAGAGAGAGATATATATATATATATATATATATATATATATATATATATATATAAATATATTTGATTTTATGCATGAAAGTGAGTGAAGGGGAGAACAATTGCCTTTCCTATAGCAGTGACTCAGACCTTTCCCTTTGTACTCTTGCCTTATAAAATCAGCATTGGATTGACTGCATTGGCCAATATTGAGGCTTCCTCTTGATATATTTTCATAAATTAGATGTGATGTATTTATCCTAGAATCCTGGCGGTACAGGATTGTCCTTGGTACCGTCTTATAAATAACCCTCCAGTGGCGGCTGGCTCTATAAATGGCTGCAGCTGCTACTATTTTCAGCATGTCTCTTCCAGTGTGCTGACTATTCCAGTCACATTCGCAGTCACGTGACGAGGTAAAGGAAAGGCTGCAGTGACATCACAGAGTCTCCGTCAGCTGTCACTGCATCCTCCAGGGTGAATGAGACCTGCTAATTCATGAAGCGCTTTCCCCTGATAAATGAGGAGAGGTGCTCGGATCTTCAGCAGAGTCCTCTGAGCCTAGTATTCATCCTAATCCCCATCTCCCTGCCAGCTGCACCTGCGTCCAGGCCCTTGATGTCCGCGGATCCTTTTATCTCCTCTCACCCATCGTCCTGTGTAATTGGCAGGTTTCATACCCACACGCTGCTAAACTGCTCGAGTGGGATTCATTTGTAAGCCTCTCGCTGTAGTGAACAATGGGCAACACTGAACAAGTGGACATGGCTTTGACATGTCTGGCAGATACAGGAGAAGCAATGAGTCTTTTTTTTTTTTTTTTTTTATGTTTTCATTTTCCACAGGCTGTCCTAGTTTTATGCTGTTTTTTTTTTTTTCTATGATGAGTCCTTAACCACTTCAGCCCCGGACCATATTGCTGGTCAATGACCGTGCCACTTTTTGCGATTCGGCACTGCGTCGCTTTAACTGACAATTGCGCGGTCCTGCGACTGGACGCCAAACAAAATTGGCGTCCTTTTTTTCCCACAAATAGAGCTTTCTTTTGGTGGTATTTGATCACCTCTGCGGTTATTATTTCTTGTGCTATAAACAAAAATAGAGCGACAAGTTTGAAAAAAAATGAATATTTTTTACTTTTTGCTATAATAAATATCCCCAAAAATATATAAAAAAAACTACTTTTTTTTCTCCGTTTAGGCCGATACATATTCTTCTACATATTTTTCATAGAAATAAAAATCACAATAAGCGTTTATTGATTGGCTTGCGCAAAAGTTAAGATGGGGCATAGTCTTTCAGTCTTTCATTTTTATTAATATTTTTTTTTAATATTTTTTTTTTACTAGTAATGGTGGTGATCAGCGGTACTGCGACCTTATGGCGGACACTTTTGACAAATTTTTGGGACCATTGGCATTTTTATAGCGATCAGTGCTATAAAAATGCTTTGATTACTATAAAAATGCCACTGGCAGGGAAGGGGTTAACACTAGGGGGCGAGGAAGGGGTTAATTATGTTCCCGGTGTTCTAACTGAAGGGGGGGTGGGACTGACTTGGGGAAATGACTGATCGCTGTTCATACATTGTATGAACGGACGATTAGGCATTTCTCCCCCCGACAGGACCGGGAGCTGTGTGTTTACACACACAGCTCCCGGTTCTCTCTCTGTAACGAGTGATCGCGCCCGCCGGGCACGTGCTTCAGGACCAGGAGTGAGCGGGGTGGCGCGCACGTGCCCCTATTGGCTGAATCGCAAGATGATGTAATATTACGTTATCTCGCGCAGCCGAGCCGACCTGTCGACGTATTATACGGCGCCTGGTCGGCAAGCGGTTAACCCATCACAAAATAGATATTTTTTGCCTTTGCTAACTGTAGAAAGGCTGGTGGCAACATTGCTTTGCAGGTTATCAGGGCGGAATGACAGCTGTGATAGGTTTCCTATTCTCTAAAACAGGGGTCTCCAAACTTTCTAAACACAGGACCAGATCAGCAAAAAAGCGTTAGGTGGTCAATCCCCCTCTGTCTTGGCCAAACGGCAGGATTCGCATAATGTTAGATGTGTGGCCACTCTCTGCTCTTTCAACTTCACCCATACTTGCCCAATGGTAAAGGAGCAATTCAGTGCTTTAGAATGTGCTTGGGATGGTGGCATGGGGATTTTTTTTGGAAAAAATTTAGAAAAATTAACTAACCCTTGAAAGTGCATCTCTAGTTTAGTTTAATTTGGGGTAGAATAAAGAGATTTCCATTGCTGTGACCCCAATGAGACGTTTTACCCTCTCTATTTGTCCTGGTGATGATTGCCATAGGACAGAAAATTATGTGAGGTTCAAACTTTTAGGCCCCGTGCAGACGAGGGGACATGTCCGATGAAAACGGTCCGCGGACCGTTTTCATCGGACATGTCCGCTCGGAGATTTTGGTCTGATGGTTGTACACACCATCAAACCGAAATCCCCGCGGACAGACAGCGCGGTGACGTGGCGGTGACGTTGACGCCGCCACGTCCGCAAACCAGGAAGTAAAATACTTCCACGCATGCGTCGAATCCATTCGACGCATGCGGGAGATTTCTGTCCGCTAGTTAGGTGTTCTAACCAGCGGACATGTCGGACGGACAGGTTTCCAGCCGACAAGTTTTAAAGCCTGCTTTAAAACTTGTGTCTGCTGGAAACCTGTCTGCTAGGCTGTACACACGGTCGGATCTGTCTGCGGACCAGTTTCAGCAGACATGTTCGGTCATGTGTACGAGGCCTTAGAGGTGTCAGCAGGCTAATGAGGGATTTCCCTCCATTGTGGGGAGATTTCCTCTCCCTTCCCATCATAATTTTTTTTGGGGGGGGGGGGTTGAAAAAAAGTGTGGAATATGTTTTTACAATGATAAAATATATATGTCTATGAATGGTATTCAAACTATATAACATTAAGACCTTAATTAAGATTTGAGACTTCATGTAAAGTCTTAAATTATTGCAAGTTCTCTCAGCTGAATGCAAGCAAATTCTGGAATACAATTCAAGTAACACTACTTCTCAAACAAAAATACATTTTTGCCACTAGGGGGCACTGCAGGGGGGGGGGGGACACAACAATACACAATCCCTTTATTTATAGATAAAATGACACCTAAAAATCAGGAGAACATTGACCCAAGCTTTTGCAAGAGCAATATATGCTTCTGGATCAGCATTGTCAATAACTGAAAATGCATATTAGCAGGAAGGTTTTAAATTAATTTGAGGCAAAGGGGGTGGTTACCTGTTCTCATGCATAGGTGGAACATTCTTAACATACAGTCCTTGTTGTTTTATTTGTAATAAATTACATTTTAAAAAGCAAATTTAGTTTATTTACTGAAAAAGCTGTACTTTTATTTCAACCATAATACTTTTATATACACTGAATTTCACCTTCCCAATTTAACAAAATTACTGTATTTATTGGCATATAACACGCACCTTCATTTTAAGAGGGAAGTTTCCGATTTTTTTTTACGTTTTTAATAAAGAACTTTGAAGCAAAATAAGGGTCAGTGCCCATCAATGAAGCCTGATCAATGCCCATCTGCAGCCTCAAAATTACCCATCAATGCAGCTACATCAATGCCCATCTGCAGCTTCACAATTGCCCATTAATGCAGCTTGATCAATGCAAATCCGCAGCCTCACAATTGCCCATCAATGCAGCTTGATCAATGCCCATCTGCAACCTCCCCATTGCCCATCAATGCAGCTACATAAATGCCCATCTGCAGCTTCACAATTGCCCATTATTGCAGCTAAATCAATGCCCATCTGCAGCCTCACAATTGCCCATCAATGCAGCTTGATCAATGCCCATCTGCATCCTCCCCATTGCCCATCAATGCAGCCTAATTATTGTCCATCTGTAGCCTCACAATTGCCCATCAATGCAGCTTGATTAATGCCCATCTGCAGCCTCCCCATTGCCATGAATGCAGCCTGATCAATGCCCGTCTCAGGGAGGGGGGCGGGATGAGCGCCGTCAGATTACATACAGCCAGAATCTCCTGTTTACTCAGCGGCCTCTTTAATGCAAAGTCCCACCTCCTGGACCGGCTTCTATGATAGACAGAACACTGGTCCAATGCCGGCCCAGGAGACGGGACTTCCTATTACAGAGGCCGCTAAGTAAACTGGAGATTCTCGCTATATGTAATCTGGCGGCGCTCCCCGTTCTCTCCAAGGCAGCCCATATTGCAGTATCGCCGTATAACACGCACACCATTTGCAACCGATTTGCAGGGTGAAAAAGTGAGTGTTATACACCAATAAATACAGTACTTTCAATTTGTAAAGCTACTACTCCACAATATTTTTTATTTTATTAATTTTTTCCAAAATTTCATTTTTTTTCTGGGTAAAAACAGGGGAATTTTTTATTTATTTTTTCCCCCATGGCTTCAAAATTTTTGGAAATGCTACATTTCTAGAACCAGCAGCCCTGCATGAATGAATGAATGAATGAATGAATGACTTGTATAGCGCTACTCATGCAAACTGAATCGCCTCTGGGCGCTTTGTGAGGATATACAACCTGGAGCATTGAAGGGAAGAGAAACGTGCCAGTTACCCGGCTTGCGAGGGATAAGGCAAGTAAAACTGGTACCCTAGGCAAAGTCGAGCATTTAATCCTTGCATTGAAGGGGGAGCCCTACTTTTCAAATGTCCTTGAAGTTCAGCTTTAAGAACAGAGAGCTCACTGGTCAATCCTAGGATGAATTACTGGAATTTCAGAGAGGCTGTTTACTCTTAACTGGAGTCTATTATCATACTATTAGCTGCTGGTATTATGACCTGACTGGTGAGTGTGGGTCTGGTCTGGCTGCGGGTAATAGAAGTGAGACCAGCATTGGGTGCTTCATTTGTAGACTGTGAATCATTCGCATCTAGAAAGGTGAAGCAGATGAATGTACAAAGGTTGCATTGTCGGCCGTACCTGCACTGTGTAATTGGACGGTCTTATGGAACTTGTAGAGCAAGTGTGGCGGCAGTTGAGCACTCCTATGCACGCAGACTTTAAGAGGATATTATTACAACTTCACAGAACGGAAAAAAAAACAACCTAAAGCAAAACATTTGACTGTGATCTCCCTTGATACCGAAGGAATTTTGTGCGTTATCGAAAGCAAATACTATAGTAGAATGAAAGTGGAACTCTCGCCAAAACCTCTTTTTTTTTTTTTTTAGCATTGAGTGAACACATGGTGTAACTTTCAGAAGCAGTAGAAAATTAAATAGGTAAAAAAAAAAAAAAAATATATATATATATATATATATATATATATATATATATATATATATTATATTATATTATATTATATTATATTATATTAATTAATTATTATTTTGTATAATTTAAAAAATATTTTTTTTTTTTTTTTTTTAACATTCCGCTAGAAATATTGATTTTTTTTAAGGAGCAACTCCAAGCTACAGATAATCTTAAATTGTTAATACTACTTATAAGGGGTCAGAGTTCACTCACTTTAATCTACATTTTACTACAGCTGTTGCCGCTAGGTCCAGCAGGCTTTTCGCAGGGCTTCTGGGAGGAACTGCAACTTCTTGGCAGATGTTTCTGCCCTATGCCATCTCCTTCTCAGAGAGCTATACAGGGTGATGCTTGAAAATAGAGGTCCATGCTGGAATTGCTTTCTGTTTGAAAATGTCAAATGCCCGCTTCAGGCTTTGGAAGCCCCCTGCCCCAGTTAGCTCCTCTCCTATCCGCCCCATATTCCTTTTTTTTACCCATTTTCCTCTGTCATGTGATATGACATTTGGGGTCCTCTTCTCCTTGCAACGGTGGTGACCGGTCCTAAGCTATAGAGAACATTGCTCATGTAGTGGTTTGAGAGCCATTGGTTTTGGCAGCAGGGTCACCCATGAAAGACATTTTATGTGGCTCATCAGGAAACTGCCAAAATTTGCTCTGTGTATGCCCAGCTTTAGAACAAAGTCAGAACTTCTTCCACATGCTGCTTGCCAGTAGCAGTACAATGCCACCCCAGTTTGGTCAAGGGCCAGTGCTGTAGAACAGGGCTCAAGTCCTGCGGGAACGTGTGGGAACGGAGTTCCTGCACTTTTTTCACAGCAGGAACGCAGTTCCCTTTGCAGGACTAGAGCAGCCGAGAGCAGCCGAGCCGCCCGAGCCAATCCTTCACTAAGCGGCGATGCCCAGCTCGAGTCACTGTCAGGGGCAGGCGAACCTTAGTAATCCTTTATGTAACTGGCTGCTTCCTGTATATGGATTCATCGGGTAGTGTGCGGGTATTCCGTCACTTCCTCAATGCCGCAATGTCTCCTGGGAGCTTTTGTCATTGTTCCCAGGAGACATTGCGGAGGTCTGCCGTGAGTTATCGTGGGATTTAGAAAGAACTTGCTTACTAAGGTACAGTGGGGGAAAAAAAATGCGGTTTAGTAATTATGCATATGAGCGTATCATTTTTTTTTTTTTTTGGGGGAGTGGATCTTGGTTCCCACACTTTTTTTCCCCAGGACTTGATCCCTGCTGTAGAAGCAAATGAGTGTTATCTCTTCTCATAAGCTGCCCATAGAGGAGTCGTTTTTTATCGTTCAACCAGTGGGTTGAATAAAAAAAAACTGACTGGATTCCTCCCTATCCACATGTTCGAGGTCCGAATTCACAGATAAGCGTTGAAGGCTACAGCCTGTAGTGCTGATTGAGCAGGGAAAATCTGATAGGGTGATTGAACAGTAGTCCATCTGTAGATCGAATTCTGTTCAACCACAGCCATATACATAAATAGAAATGTGGATGGTCCTTGCTGAACTGGCCGAATTTCAATCCATGTATGTCCAGCTTTAGTGATCCTGTGTGATATGGAAGGGCCATAAAACTTGCATTTTCAGTATTTTTCCCATCCACGTTTCCTTTAGGCTGGGCTCATTCTTGTGCGCAGGACAGGAGTGTGTGCCTGGCTCTCAATGGAGCGGGTTCACACACCTCCGGGGCGGCGCCGGTCCACATTGAAGAAGGGTCCTGTGCATCTTTTGGCTCTGAATCAGGTGCGAATTCAGACAGAGATTTGGGCTTGATTCACACCTAATTCGGTGTACAGGGACGCACTGGACCCCATGCTGTGAGTCGTGGCTGCAGCAAGTGTGAAACCAGCCTCAAAGAATAACTGTCACTTCAGGTATAATCAATGCTTTACAATCAACATGGCCATTGCACAGTGCCGATGTGTAACGTGTTGAACATGTTGCTGCAGGGAGCATTTAGCAGCCCCCGCAGTATGCAAATGTTGACTTTACTAAAATGCTGGTGATAAGGAAGGCCCCCAGCACTATTCATACCACCCTACTGAGAGGCACCTCCGCTTTACATTGTGGGATGTACTGAACGTGTTCCTCCACATCCTCAATGCTGGTGGCATGCCTAGAAGTTTTGCGATGCGTGGTTCCAGGGTGCGCCTTGCAGCAATAAATTAACGAGCAAGAAATACTATTTATGGCCGTTATTTGTATCTGTCACACTGGGGGGTAACTGCACGCTCAATAATTGGACACTGACTAATCGTAAAACCTATACTTGATTCTAAAGGGCACTTGATACTTACATTTTTTTCTTCAATTTTTTGGGGAAATGTGGTAATAAAGCTAAGATTTCTTATACATGGTAGGAATAGTGGGCCAGATTCACAGCAGAGATACGACAGAGTATCTCAGATACTCCGTCGTATCTCTCAGAGTATCTATGCGACTAATTAATAGAATCGGTTACGCATAGATAGCCCTAAGATCCGACAGGTGTAATTGTTTTACACTGTCGGATCTTAGGATGCAGTACCGCGGCCGCCGCTGGGTGGAGTCGGGTATGCAAACTAGCAGTTACGGCGATCCACGACGGATTTTCGCGTTCGGTACGTCGTCGCTAGTATAGTTTCCCGTCGCAATTTTAGGCTTCGTTTGACCTGCCCTAACTTTAGACAGCACACGTATGTGCTGTTTAAAGTATGGCCGTCGTTTCCGCGTCTAAATGTAAAAAATGTTTTGTCTTGCATAAAACGTCCGGGAATACGAAAGTACGCTTCGCACGTCGTCGCCGTTCGAAAAAATGATGTCACTTTGCGCAAAGCACGGCGGGAATTTCAAAACGGAGCATACGCAGTAGGTCCGGCGCGGGAGTGCGCCTAATTTAAATGGCACACGCCCCTTTGAATTACGCGGGCTTACGCTGCCAGCGTAAGTTTTCACACAAGTGCTTGGTGAATCAGGCACTTGCGATGAAAACTTGCGGCGGTGTAACGTATCTACGATACGTTACGCCGCCGCAATTCTACGTGAATCTGGCCCAGAATGTCCTCCAATGTATGGATGTTGGCTGACACACTTCAAAATCTCTCCGTTTCAGGATTTCATGACACTGTTAAAGCAGTGTTAAACCGCCATGCTTTTTTTTTTAAACCTGCAAAGTAAAGTTAGAATGTGCTAGTATGCATCTCATACTAGCACATTATGTGAAACTTGCCTTAAAACTAGGACCTTCAGCGACGCACTGGCACTGCTGTCAGGGCTTCCAACCTCCCCACAGTCTTCCTTCCGGTCCTCTGGCCGTCTGGCTGCGCCACAATGTCACTCCCACACATACATGCAGAAGCCGCTATTCACAGTTCACTGAAGGAATGGCACGGGTGGCCATTCTTTCAGAGCGCATGCGCCAGTCATGTCATTGGCCCATTCACAAGTATTTCCTAAACCGTGCATGTTTTAAGAGATATTTACTGTACCTATAGGTAAGCCTTATTATAGGCTTACCTATAGGCATATGTCAACCATGGGAATTTACTCCCACTTTAAATGGTACACAATTTACAGGCAAAAAAAATCATGCAGTAAATCTGTGCAGTCCATGCACATTTCCCCCGTCTAACCTCTTCAAAGACCCTGCAAGTACAGAAGAATACTTGTTGATCTGCAAGAAATGTACTCATGTCCTAACTCCTGATGTGGACTGACAACACAGCTTTTTTGTGGGTTGAGTGGTATCAGCCCTGCCAAGTTTTCTCTTGCTGACCTACTCAGACCCTCCCACTCTCCCATCTATACAACATAAAGGCTAAACCTTCTGTAGTCCCAGGCTAAGCGTTAGGAGGGCTAATTAGACTCCTTGGAAATGACATAGGAGGTGTGCACAATACACATGACCGCTCAGAATTTCTGATCAACAGCTAGTTTTTACACATATTGAACAGATCTAATTAAATGCTTTTAAATGTTTATCGTATTTATCAGGCTAAAAATTAGCTAATAGGAGAATTTTATGTTTAGGGCTTTGTATACACTTTAAGAAGAGCAATGAAATCCTTGTGCCTAAGTGCTGGTTTACACAGGGGCAACCCGACTTACAGCGCGACTTTGCAAGGTGACTTCTGCGCAACTTAAAGTTGCCTCCAGGACAGGCGACTTTGGCTGTGGCCAATCACAGAATAATCAGCTCTGTGGGAGGGAGGGGTTTGCCTGGGTAAACCATGTTCTCTTCCTGTAAAGTTGCTTCAGTTAGTGATCCGACTTTGGAGGCAACTTCCATTGAAATCAATGGGTACAATTTGGCTACAAGTAGTACAGGAACCTTTTTCTGAAGTCGGAGCGACTTCAGTAGCGTACATTAAGACGGCTCCCATTCACTTCAATGGAATTTCTCATGTCGTGCGACTTGGGGCGACACAAGTCAGATCCCAAGTCGCTGTCGTGTGAACCGCCACTAACTTGTCCTAAACTGATGTTTTGGATACACCCCCAGTTCTTATATGCTACAATAACACAAATGTACTCTTTTGGCTTATTTAGTAAAAAAGTGCAAGGGGCAGTTGTGATAAAAGTTCAAGTATACGTGCCGGCAAAATGCTTTGGATAGAGAAGAGAAGGATTAGTACCCCTGTCTGGTTTTTACCGCTATCCAGGGATATGTTGGAGAGCTTTACCCTCACATTCTGACCTTCTGACAATGTTTATCAGATAGGAAGCAAGGGATCATCTCTCTCTCAACAGGAATAGACAGAAATAAAAATGCTTTTCTGTAGTGGAGTAAGGAAAGGCTAGTAACTCCAAGTCAGATTATTAAATTCTGGTCTTAAAAACCATTGTTGGCAGAACAGAGGGAAGTTGTTGGGCAGCTAGGAGGTGATGTCTGCTTTTACCTTTGATAGCCCGGACCTTCACTTGAATGGATCATGTGTGGTGGCGGTGACATGGGGCATACAGTAATTCTTGCGGCTGCAAAGCCAGACCTCGCGGCTGTGGCATCTGTACCACCCCCTGGCTGCAATGTTGGCAACAGCAGCCCGACTGCCTATTTTTTACCACCTTCTAGCCACAAATGGGTGAAAAGTCATGCACGTTTGATTGGTTGCACTTCGATATGCTGGCCAAATACATGCAGATCCTGGTCTGAAGTTACCTTTCTAGTCTAATTAAATATAGTCAGATGAGATGGACAGGGTCTGAGCATTTTGGGTCATTTTTCAGACAATTGTTGTTTTTTTTCTTCTTTAAGAAACGATTGAAATTGAAAGTTATCAGATCGATGAAAGCATGTGCCTATTGTCCCCCCTGGGTGAAGACTTTCCCAGACTCTGCGGCAGTAGAATGGCTCCCAGATTGTTCTATGTGTTGCCTGAGTTCTGTCATTTTCTGCATCTCTATTTAGTTATAAATGATATCACTCAATTGATAACATAACAAAAAAAAACTATCTGTGTTGACTCAGTACGGGTTTAGATGGGGTTAAATATTCTGGCTCAGAATGGTGAGAACAGTGTTTTATAGTATTGAGGGTTCCCAGTCAATAATCTCTCCCTTGACATCGGCTTTTACTGACGGAATGAGGCCCGGATGCCTTCTCTTAAGAAGTGATTTCTTGGAAAGGAAGGCGGCCCAGACAGGCAGAAGTTCAGGGGAAACTGGCGTGAAAACGGATCCCAAATTTCTTACATGGACCTCGATATTCCAAAGAATGAGTCTAAACATTTGGAAATAAATTGTCTAGTTTGCTTTTTGATCCTTTAATCCTCTGTTAACATAGACGTATTAGGCAACCGCTCACTTGTGGGGGCTTCAATTATAGTAGTAAATGTAGGCCAGTTCTGGACATAAGTAGGTAGATTCAGAGAGATTGCCGCAACTTTGCGGCGGCGTAGCTTAGCGTGTTTAGGTTACGCCGCCGTAAGTTAGCGAGGCAAGTACTTGATTCTCATAGTACTTGCCTGCTAAGTTACGGCGGCGTAGCCTAAAGCGGGTGGGCGTAAGGGCGCCTAATTCAAATTAGTCTGAGGGGGCGTGTTTTATGGTAATGAGGCTTGACCCGAGGTGATTGACGTTTTTTTGAACTGCGCATGCGCCGGGCACCTACATTTCCCAGTATGCATTGCGGCTACGTCTGCCGCACGGGCCTATTGATTTTGACGTGGACGTAAATCCATATTCACGAACGACTTACGCAAACAACGTAAAATTTTCGGCGGCCATACTTAACATTTACTATTCCATCTATTTGATGGAATAACTTTAGGCGGCCTATCTCTTACGTAAACGGCGTAAATGTACTGCGTCGGCCGGGCGTACATTCATGAATCGGTGTATCTACTAAGTTACATATTCTACGCCAACCGCAATGGAAGCGCCACCTAGCGGCCAGCCTCAATATTGCAACCTAAGATAGGACGTCGTATCGTCCGACTTTTTCCGTTTACTAGTCGCAAGTAGAAATTGAATAGGTTGCTAAAGTCAAGAAAATTCTCGTACGACAGAAAAAAAAATCGGAAGTGATGTCATGTGTTGTAATGTATTTGTGTTGTATTTTCGGACGACAACTGTACTGACCAAACGAAAATCGTACGATGTACAAGGAAAATTTTCGTGCATGTCCGATAAAATATCGGATGAACTGTCATGATCGGCTCACGGAAGCCCTGTACTAATGATCCGATTATCGGACGATTCTTCCTTGGACAACATTTTTCGTACAATATTCGGCCTGTGTGTACGTGGCATAAGTGTAATTTCTCTCGGCTGCTTCGTTCCTCTACTATGAGCTTGAATCATTTCTGACAAGTTTTCCTGACACCAAGAGAAAAAAGATGATGGGAGGGACACAGCCTCAGCTTTGTTCCTGTGTGCTAGGTGGAGGGGGGGGGGGTGTCTCCTCCCTCCCTCGTTGAACTCTGCAGAGAGTAATTTTAGCTCTCCACCTCCTTTTTTAACTCTCAGACAGGCTTTATAATTTCAGCACTTTGAATGAATCTAGAGAAGAAATGGTTGCAGAGACAGGTACAAATTATGTGATAGGATTTTTTTAATCTCCATGCATCACCTGAGGCCAGTCGCCTCACTTCGCATATGCAAGGGTTTACTACCATTTTAAACTTAAAGCAGGGGTCCGCCAAATTTTTTTTATTTTTTTTAAAGCCAGTAGCTACAAATACCGCAGCTGCTGACTTTAAAAAAATGGACACTTATAGGGCCGAAACAACTAAGGCCTTGCGGCTTCACTCCCCGGTTCCTTACTACGCATGCGCGAGTCGCGCTGCGCAATCGAAAAGGTCCCTCCTGTCTTCTATCTGCCAGTAGACAGCAGGGCGGGGGGGGGGCAGGAAGTGGCTTAGATTATCCACAGATTCTGCGGATATCTATGCCCGGAAGTGGGTGCAAATACCTGTATTATACAGGTATCTGCACCCCCCTTCCCCCGAAAGGTGCCAAATGTGACCCCGGAGGGGGGGAGGATTCCGAAATGCTTTAGGAATAAAGAACACAAGTAGGTATAAAAAAGTTAGATAATATGCTTAGAGTGATGTCATTCTGTATCCAATGAGTTTCCAGGGAAAGTTTAATGGACCAATCTCGTGAGAAGATGATCCTTTTTGCTTCTGAAATACTCAGCATTCTTAGGCGTCTTGACGGAAGGATGTCCTATGATTCCCTGAACTCTAAAAACTGTCATAGACCAAGAGTAAAATTGTTGTTTAATATACAAAATCGCAGTCCGATTTTTATTGCTGTCTGTGTAGCCATTAGGGAGAATACCTCTCTCCAATTTTCCTGATCACCGCGGTCACCAGGAATTAAAGTGAGGGTAATTCCAAAATTTGAGTAGCCACCATAATAAGAATAGAGGGGAAATCTTCCGATGGGAACACTTGTTACCTTGACAGAAGTGCCATTGCCTTTGGCCACCATTGTTTTTTTGGTTTTAAGATGGAAACCAATTTGCATAAAACGTGTACATATTGTAAAGCTAGTTAAAGAGGAGTTCCACCTAAAAATGGAACTTCCTCTTAACCCACTCCTAGCCCCCTTACATGCCACATTTGGCATGTAATTTTTTTTGGGGGGGAGTGGGGGCTTCAGGAGAAGGGGACTTCCTGTCCCACTTCCTCCTTCCGCCGAGGGGCTGGAAAGGCGATTTAGCTTAATCGCCTTTTCACAGCACCTCCCTGTAGGCGAGCGCCTGTCCAATCGGACGGCGCCGCTCGCGCATGCGCACTGCCGCTCGCGCATGCGCAGTGGGTGCCCGGCCGTGAAGCCGAAAGCTGTCACTGCCGGGTGCCCACACCAAGAATGAAGACGCCAGCCGGCGAGGGGGGGCGAGGAGCCGTGGAGCAGGTAAGTGTCAGTTTATTAAAAGCCAGCAGCTACACTTTTTGTAGCTGCTGACTTTTAATAAACTTAAAAAAAGGGTGGAAAACCCCTTTAATGAAAATGGTAGCTAAAGTGGAACTTTTTGCTCACAGTAGCCAATAAAACCTACTCTAAAAGACCAACTCCAGCACTGATTTGCCAAAAGTGTGAAGTGTTAGGGCTCTTTCACACGGAGCGGACCGTTTCTGGGTCCGCTCCATGTGTCCGCCAAAGCTCTGCGGGGATCCCCGCTGAGCTGTCGGCGGATAGGGCGGTCCCCGCACACAGTGCAGGGACCGCCCTGTCTCTGCTCCGCTGTCCCCTATGGGGGACCGGATGCAGACGGACCGTCTGTCCGTCTGCATCCGGTCTGTCCCGCCGAACGGAAGAAAAATAGGGTTTCTTTGATTCGGAAAAGCAGATCCCGACTGACGCGGACACTAGCGGATGCTCCATCCGCTAACGGACGCGATCCCATAGGGATTCATTACAAATTACATTACAAATTCATTACAAGTCCGTTAACGAACGGTCCGCTGGTGTGAAAGGACCCTAAATCTGCAGTAAACTTAAGGAAAAGCCAATTTATTTATTTTTATTAACCTTCTCTTTATGGCCCCTTTCACAGGGAGTGGACTCTGGCAGCGGATTCTCTCCACTGATCCCCGCTGAGCATACGGATGACATGTCCGTGACTTGGACAAGACCGCTTATTTCTATAGGGAGAGGGGCTCTTTAGGGGACTGAGTGCACTGTGGGTTGTTGAGGGGCATGGCGTGCCACTACGGCTGGTTGGGGGGCACTAAGGGGGCCGGAGGCAACTGGGTGGAGGCCCAGGAGGAGGGGGGCCCACAGCCCAGTGCTTAAGAATGACTGACTTTTCTAGAGGGCGCTAGCCAGGGCTCAAGTCCTGCGGGAACGCGTGGGAACGGAGTTCCTGCACTTTTTTCCCTTTGCAGAATTAGAGCAGCTGAGAGCAGCCGAGCTGCCCGAGCCAATCCTTCACTAAGCGGCGATGCCCAGCTCGAGTCACTGTCAGGGGCAGGCGAACCTTAGTAATCCTTTATGTTACTGGCTGCTTCCTGTATATGGATTCATCAGGTAGTGTGCGGGTATTCCGTCACTTCCTTGATCGAAGGTACAGTGGATCAAAAAAAAAAAAAAGAAACATGCGGTTTAGTAATTTTGCTTATGAGCGTATCATTTTTTTTTTTTTGGTGGGGGAGTGGATCTTGGGTGGGAGTTCCCACACTTTTTTCCCCAGGACTTGACCCCTGGCGCTAGCTTTAGCAAAGTCTCCTTTTGGGGTTATAATGCCTTGCCTACATTTTTCATAATTCAGCTCTGGTGCTTTTTCTGTAATAATTCCCAGTATGATACAAAGCCATGATGTTTATGACAGCCATAAACAGGATAATGCATGCAGTATGCTGAGGTTTGCTTCTGGCAACCAGATAATTAGACAGAGTGAAACGAGGAGCTGGTATGATCTAAAGGAATATGGATAAAAGTAGGGATGGGGGGATAAAATATAGGGCAATGATTAATAAATTCCCTTTAATTATTAGCTCAAATTATTGTGTATGCCATAAATAGTGTCTTTTTTAGATACAAATTCCAGGACCCGCATTGTATATGCAATTAAAAGTCATTCTGCACTGGGACGTTGGTTCACAGCCTCGGGTTCTTATGTAACTAGTGATTTAGGTCTCTCTGCAAATACAATGCATGCAGCTAGATAATGATATTAATTAATGCCTCCTGGAAACTGAAAAAAATGAAAAGAATTGTAATTAAGGTTCTAGATCCCATTACACGCTGAAGAATCGTTCCTATAAAGTAGGTCACCTTAAATCTGCATTGAAAGTCAGATGCTGTGCTGGCTTATGTGGATAAAAATACAAATGTGTGCATGTTCCTTAACCTACATTAGTCAGCTAGCATACACTGATCTGTTATAAACTGAGTTTTGGCGTTTAGTCGTTTTTATGTGCGTGTGACAGTACTCCTCTTGTACTTCAAATGAGTACAAGTCGTGATTTGAGAACCCCTTCTTGTGACGACCCATTCCCAGACACACCCACTGCAGGGTCGTGATTTGAGAACCCCCTTCTTGTGATGACCCATTCCCAGACACACCCACTGCCGGGTCGTGATTTCAGAACCCCCTTCTTGTGAAGACCCATTCCCAGACACTCCCACTGCAGGGTCGTGATTTGAGAAACCCCTTCTTGTGAAGACCCATTCCCAGACACACCCACTGCAGGGTCGTGATTTGAGAACCCCCTTCTTGTGAAGACCTATTCCCAGACACACCCACTGCAGGGTCGTGATTTGAGAACCCCCTTCTTGTGAAGACCTATTCCCAGACACACCCACTGCCGGGTCGTGATTTGAGAAACCCCTTCTTGTGAAGACCCATTCCCAGACACACCCACTGCAGGGTCGTGATTTGAGAACCCCCTTCTTGTGAAGACCTATTCCCAGACACACCCACTGCAGGGTCGTGATTTGAGAACCCCCTTCTTGTGACAACCCATTCCCAGACACACCCACTGCCGGGTCGTGATTTCAGAACCCCCTTCTTGTGAAGACCCATTCCCAGACACTCCCACTGCAGGGTCGTGATTTCAGAACCCCCTTCTTGTGAAGACCCATTCCCAGACACACCCACTGCAGGGTCGTGATTTGAGAACCCCCTTCTTGTGAAGACCCATTCCCAGACACACCCACTGCAGGGTCGTGATTTGAGAACCCCCTTCTTGTGAAGACCTATTCCCAGACACACCCACTGCAGGGTCGTGATTTGAGAAACCCCTTCTTGTGAAGACCCATTCCCAGACACACCCACTGCAGGGTCGTGATTTGAGAACCCCCTTCTTGTGAAGACCCATTCCCAGACACACCCACTGCAGGGTCGTGATTTGAGACCCCCTTCTTGTAAAGACCCATTCCCAGACACACCCACTGCAGGGTCGTGATTTCAGAACCCCCTTCTTGTGAAGACCCATTCCCAGACACACCCACTGCAGGGTCGTGATTTCAGAACCCCCTTCTTGTGAAGACCCATTCCCAGACACACCCACTGCAGGGTCGTGATTTCAGAACCCCCTTCTTGTGAAGACCTATTCCCAGACACACCCACTGCAGGGTCGTGATTTCAGAACCCCCTTCTTGTGAAGACCCATTCCCAGACACTCCCACTGCAGGGTCGTGATTTGAGAACCCTCTTCTTGTGAAGACCCATTCCCAGACACACCCACTGCAGGGTCGTGATTTGAGAACCCCCTTCTTGTGAAGACTCATTCCCAGACACACCCACTGCAGGGTCGTGATTTGAGAACCCCCTTCTTGTGAAGACTCATTCCCAGACACACCCACTGCAGGGTCGTGATTTGAGAACCCTCTTCTTGTGAAGACCCATTCCCAGACACACCCACTGTAGGGTCGTGATTTGAGAAACCCCTTCTTGTGAAGACCCATTCCCAGACACACCCACTGCAGGGTCGTGATTTGAGAACCCCCTTCTTGTGAAGACCCATTCCCAGACACACCCACTGCAGGGTCCTTGCTCTCCATCCAGTAGTGAGTCTGATCCAAGAGAATCTTTGTTCGAAGACATTTACATCCACTTTAATGGGACGGCTGGTGATGCAGCAGTGACACAGAAAGGTGAGGGATGTGGTGGCAGCAGGTGAGTGGATTCCCGCTTACAAGCACTGCCATGATGGATCTGAAATGACAGGTTCTTTTTTAAATGTAAGGACTCATTCTAGCTGGTAGTTAGATACATTATTATTTGCAAACAAAATGAAGCTTTCCTATTTAGAACAATAAGCAGTCAGGTTAGTAAAACAGCGATATCAGAACCGATTCAGTCATACAGTTTGCAATGTACATAGACTTGCAAAACAATTAGAAAAAGGAATATTTCTGAACTTTGTTGTATTTCATGGTTACTGTGAAATTGTGTTAATGCATCAATGCAGTGCATGCAGCACTTGGATTAATTGAATGAGTTTGCCCAAAAAAATTATATTGCGGAATATACAGCTAATGCTACGTAACTCGGCTTCATTTCATGCTGAATAAACTAAATTATTAATGTATCCTAAACAGAAAACTATCTTTAGATAGATTTTTACTCCAAAAGCATTTTATCCTAATTATATTGAAGGATTCCATTTCCATTGGTCCTTCCCCCTCCCCTAATCCTGAACAACATACTTTTCTTCTTTTTTTTTTAAATAGCATCGAATCAACCAAGATGAGAAAAAAGAGAGAAGAAAAAAAAGAAACCCCCTGGAATAAAAAAGAGAAAAAGTAAATACAATTTCCAAATCCAATAAAATAAAATAAATCCGATCGGCAGGGGAGTTGGAAGCCTCCTCTTCCTACGCTTTCCCCTTCTCACGGTGCAAAGAGGGACTTCCCTTCCTCCGAGTATTTCCTCCAGTGTTCCATTGAGCCCCATGTCTTGGAATAGATCTCATGTCGGTTTTGAGATGATAAGAGATCCTCCATCCTATTGGTGCTTATTTTTAAATGTCCCCCAAACATTGGACCTGATATGTAAAAGTATGAGAAGGAAAAGGGGTGCTTGTTGTCCATAGCAATCCTTCAGATTGTCACGATAACTCTCCCCAGATTGTCCCTACAATGGTTTGTAGCAGCGATGAGAATTCTTTTTTTTTCATAGACGTGTGCCTGATGCACCAAATCATTTAGGAAACTTAGCGCCAGGAAATGCGTGCTTGCGTACAACGAGGGAACAGACACTATTGTGACAGGATTGTTGCTGTCAGCCGGATTGGGAAAGGCATAAATATACCCAGCGGCAAGAATAGCTGCAAACATTTGTAGAGGAAACAGGAAAGTTACTATCCTTCTGTCAGCAGCTTCGGACAGCTTGGCCCGGTGTCAGGGCATTGTCTGAAATGACTTTTACACCAAGAAAGTCAGTAAATAGCCAGGTTATTCTGTACATCCGTTTTCTTTTTTAAATAGTGGTCGGTTTATTTTATCTAATACATTTAGGCTGCATTCACACTATAACGTGGCGTATTTTGCCGCGATTTGTAAACTTTTTTTTTTTTGACAAAACATTTTACATTGATGTCTATGCCGAACGCCGAAAGCCGCCTGAAAAAAAGGGTCCGGGACTTGTTTTCAGGCGGCAGGCGTACGCCGTTTCGGCGTGAGATGTGAACCATCTCATAGACATCAATGTAAATTTGCCCCTCCAGCGGCACGAGCGTCGCGCTTCAGGCGTATATACGCCTAGGTGTGAATGGGCTCTTAGCGCCGAGTAGATACACACAAATAAACACATATGCATTCTACTACGGTATTAAAAAAAATAGTATGTGTGTATAAAGTTATCAAAAATGTATCTTGCAACTGTTCTGGTACATGTACACCTAGAAGACCGTTTTGGGCACCCTTGCCCTTCGTTGCAGACACAAAGCTGGAGGATTTTACATTGAAAGAAAATAAAAAAGGAGGGCGTACCGACCTAGTGCATTTCCACTTAAAAGTTTTATTAAAAAGAGAATAAAAGCAATAATCCTAGTCACAAAATTAGCTTAGGTAAGAGCTTTTATGATAGTTGAGCTTGGTCTCTTGGCACATGCCAGCAGGACCTACTGACAAGGAGGATTGGACGATACCTCTTACGTCTGAATGGCTGACGCGTTTCTGGGGCGCACCCCTTTCTTCAGAGCCTAGATGGTAATCCTGCTAATAACACACTCGCTGCCATAGGGTGGCTACACTCACTCCTCCACTGTATCTATGGAAGAGCAACATTATCGCCCTAGGCTGCCCACCATATATAGAGAATCTGCTCTCAATCTTTGGTTGACAGAAATTCCGACAGCAAAAGTCCAATGGAGTATACACACGGTTGGAATTTCCGACCAAAAGCTCATATCTGACTTTTCTTGTCGGAAATTCCGATTGTGTGTACGCGGCATTATCCTCAGCTGCAAAACAGCTTATATAGATCTTACAGGCCCATTCACACTTATTCTTTGTGGCAGCGCACCTACTTTGTGTGCGGCGTGTTGCGGCGCCATTCATTGTTAATGGTCCCCAAATGCATTAGAGCTCAACAAAAAGAGTTGTGTACATTTTCTTATCTATTGTGCTTTGGCAGCCCATTCATAATGAATTTTAAGTAAAACTTGATAGAACACCCTCTGTAACTTAATGAAACATGGAGCATACATTCAGATGTTTGCTTGGCTCTCCATGACCTCTGGGACCTCCTGTCTTTACATGATCTGGGCCTCCTAGATCTGAATTGAAGATACTGGGCTAGATTCAGGTACCTGCGCTTGTTCTTACAGCGGTGCAGCGTATCGTATTTACGCTACGCCGCCGTAACTTACAGGAGCAAGTGCAGTATTCACAAAGCACTTGCTCCGTAAGTTGCGGCGGCGTAGCGTAAATGGGGCCGGCGTAAGCGCGCGTAATTCAAATGTGGAAGGTGGGCGTGTTTTATGTAAATCTATGATGACCTGACGTGATTGACGTTATGCGCCGTCCGTGTACATATGCCAGTGTGCATTGCTCCCAAGTACGCCGCAACGACGTATTGGTTTCGACGTGAACGTAAATTACGTCCAGCCCTATTCGCGAACGACTTGCGCAAACGACGTAAAAAATTCAAATTTCCAAGCGGGAACGACGTCCATACTTAACATTGGCTGCGCCTCCTAATAGCAGGAACTAATCAAGTTCACTTTTTTGCAAGGAAAGTGAAGATAGCTCAGTGTCAGCAAACGCTCATTGGGAAGCACTAGCTGGATTGGACTTTGCTGATAAAGGAGTATACCTATAGGAGATTTCCTGAAAACAGGACATTATCTGTTTGTCTGTGGCTCATAGAGGTGCTGCTCACACAGCTGCTTCTCCTCATTTGAACTGTGATTTTCATATTTCACTTGTAGCACCGCCTGTTGGTGAAATTAGGTATTGTGATGCTGCTGCAAAATATGATTTATGTGGAAACCATTGTGTTTTTAAAGTCAGGCTTTTTTTTCCCCACCAAGCTGTTCAAACAACATTGGGGTCCTGCTGTTGTTTATCTAGTAACCGTGAGAACGCTGGAACCTTCTCTAATTCTATAGAGGGCTCTCAGCAAATTTATGTATTTCTTATACCAGGGTTTGACAAATTTTCTTGGAATCTAGGAGCCAGCTAAAAAAGTTAGGAGCCAGAAAACGCACCCCGTCCCGACGACCTTGCGCACAGAAGTGAACACATACGTGAGCAGCGCCCGCATATGTAAACGGTGTTCAAACCACACATGTGAGGTATCGCCGCGATTGGTAGAGCGAGAGCAATAATTCTAGCCCTAGACCTCCTCTGTAACTCAAAACATGCAACCTGCAGATTTTTTTAAACGTCGCCTATGAAGATTTTAAAGGGTAAAAGTTTGTCGGCATTCCACGAGCGGACGCAATTTTGAAGCGTGACATGTTGGGTATGAATTTACTCGGCGTAACATTATCTTTCATAATATAAAAAAAAATGGGGATAACTTTACTGTTGTCTTATTTTTTAATTAAAAAAAGTGTAATTTTTTCCCAAAAAAGTGCGCTTGTAAGACCGCTGCGCAAATACGGCATGACAGAAAGTATTGCAACGATCGCCATTTTATTCTCTAGGGTGTTAGGATAAAAAATATATATAATGTTTGGGGGTTCTAATTAGAGGGAAGAAGATGGCAGTGAAAATAGTGAAAAATTACATTAGAATTGCTGTTTAACTTGTAATGCTTAACTTGTAATACCAACGGCCACCACCAGATGGCGCCAGCTCACACAAGGAAGAGCTGGGGACTTCACAAAAAAAAAAATATATATATATATTTTTTTATTTTTTTTTGCCCACCTTCCAAGCCAAGTCACCAGGAGGCTATTTCTAGTCGCCCTGGCGACCGGGATTTGTCGAGCCCTGTCTTATACAAACTACCTTTAAGCAGGCCTACTTGAAAAATCACCTAAGCTTTAAGTTAACCTTATCAGTTCAAGTGGCTTGGATAAGCCAGAAGAAGTCCAGTTAAATGTGACTACTACTAGCTAGCAAAATGTTTTCTGCTCTTTTATAGGCTTTTTGATATACATCACAGACTTAGTTTGTGAGCTTTTTCAGCAGAGGTTGTCTTTAAGCTGGCTGTGCCCTAGGTGGTAGTAACTATGTCAGTGATGGAATTGTAAAGTGTCTTCCTCAACCCCCTCACGCTGACTTAACACAAATTTGCGGCTTTACTAGACTGGGTTTTTTCTTTTGGGCCGCATATTTGCATATCTCCGTTTTTTTGCTGGGAGCGCAACGCACGGCTCTCGCCCAGCACAGAGACCGGGGTTCATGGAGAGCCCCCGGGTCCAGTACTTAAGATCGGGACACAGAACTCCCAATTCCGATCAACAAATCGCTCTGATAACCTCTGATTGGCTGTCACAGAGATCAGTAACTGCAAACCCACCCCTGTATTTCTGTATTTTTTCTCTGTGTGAATGGAGAAGAGAGATGCATCATATGTATCTGGTCTGTACTACGGGTACAAACCACAACTAACATACACATATGTGGTATCATTGCAATTGTCAGGAGCAGGAGAAGTTCATTTGGGTTGCTCTGTTGGAAGGTTATGGTAGTAGCACGAAATAGAATAAATAACACATACAATATATATTGGTTGTTGGTGCGTTAAATTGAATAGTAGATCTCTCGTGTTTTTTTTTGTTTTTTTTTTGCAGCAAAGCGGTGTTGGAAACAAGTAACAATGATTTTCTTAAAAATTCAATTTTGCTTTATTTATATCATATCAATGATATAAATAAAGCAAAATGAAATTTTTAAGAAAATCATTGTTACTTGTTTCCAACACCACTTTGCTGCAAAAAAAAACAACGAGGGATCTTCTATTCAAAATGGTAGTAGTACGATATATATATAAAGCTAAATAAAAAAAATAATAACGTGTGTGTGTGTGTATATATATATTTATATATTTATTATTATATATATATATATATATTTTTTTGTATTATTATATATATATATATATATATATAATAATAATAATACAAAAAAAATATATATTATTTTTTTATTATTATTATTATTTTTATTTTTTTTTGCTATTTTGGTCTAGTTTTTCTTTGAAAAGAAAAAAAATCAGGAGATATCCTTTACCATTCACCACCAAATGAAAGCCCAATTTGTCCTGAAAAAAAGCCTGGTGTAATCCGTCTGGATACACAAAGTAGCTGTGATGATATGTACGGTACTTGGACATTTAGATTTGTTTTACCCTTATGCGCGAAGGGGTTAAAAAAAATTGTGTTTAGCAATTGACCAAATGTATTAACTGTTCTTCTTCTTTTTTCTACAGGGCAGCAATAGATGAGGTGGAAACAGATGTGGTGGAAATTGAAGCCAAACTTGACAAGGTGAGGAATACATTGCGTGTGCTGAGCACTTCAAGGTCACTATTGTCACACGCAGCCTGACTGCCCTTCTAGCCTCCATCTCCCAGCATAGGAGTAGGTGACCTCATCACTGGGCTCTTCATCCCTAATGCAAGCACACTGTTACCACTGACAGACAGCCGTGGACACAACATCTGCAGCCACTGAGCTGGAAACATTCCTGAAAGTGTTTTCCATAGAGCTGTAGAGCATGTCAGACATTTGTGCTGAGGGAGCATTCTTGGGTTGTATGTATCCCCACACAGCCATATCTCCACGTATTACAGATCTGGAGCGACCTGCTACCCGTCTGGACACCAGATGAGAAGGAAACCGTTCCCACGTCTGCACACGAGACACCCACATTTACTGGATCTGACAAACAGACATTTAAATAAAAGCCATGAGGCTGTTAGAGCTCATACAGAAAACAAAATTCCTGCAAGGGAGAAATATGGAAGGATTCTGCTCTAAATATAAAGCATGGCATTGTTTAAAGGCTCCTGGCAGATAAAGACACCTGATATTGGAGCGCTGTGTTCATGAAGGCAGCCTTAACGTATTGGAATAGAACTTTAATGTATGCCGTGTCAGTACTTGGATTTGATTTGGTATTGTGTAATCTCTGTACAGCAGAGTTCAGACTTGGCGAGGAAGAGGCAGCAGTGCCAGTCAGTTGGGGGCATGCTGATAGGATGCCCCTGTTGAGGATTTTCTCACTTGTTTTTGCAATTGACAGGAATTGAGGGATAATCTGTCAAGTGGAGA
Source organism: Rana temporaria (assembly GCF_905171775.1). Taxonomy (NCBI): domain Eukaryota; kingdom Metazoa; phylum Chordata; class Amphibia; order Anura; family Ranidae; genus Rana; species Rana temporaria. Next base: position 101,040,441 of record NC_053498.1, on the reverse strand, counting down.
CACAAAGTGCAATAAAAACCTGACAGACGTTTTAACTTTCTCCCTACTTTAACTGTCTGTGCTGCCAGGATATGCAACGCTTCACCCTAAAGGTGAAGTTCTGCTTTATGCCCCCCATCACATTAGGCACATTACATTTTTTTGGGGTAGCGGGTACCTAGTTTTCATACTTCAAGTGGAAGTTCTCCCTCCCCTCTTTTTTCCCCCACAGTCTTCTGGGGTCTCAGAGGGCTGCAGTGCAACACAGTGGAAAACCAGCTGTGAAGTCACAAGAAATCACAGCCGGCGTTCCACTGTAAACATGCCGGTGCTGAGGCCCCGAAGACTGGCGAAAAACCAACCCAAGTTAGGACAGCGCTGGAGCCCTTGACAGGTAAGTGTCCTTTTATTTAAGGTCAGTAGCTACAGTATTTGTAGCTGCTGACTTTACATGTTTTTTCTCTAGGGTGAAGATCCCCTTTAAGCTGGCCTTATACACGAGTAGAATTTCATTTGAATTAATTTGGTTTTACAAAAATGTTTATTTGATTTTCTGATTGATAGTGGGTCAAATTAACATTCATTTTCAACTGTAGTGATGAGAAAGTTTGAAGGGCCATGATGAAAATGTTGTCCATACGACTGTTTGTTCGAAAATCTACTAGTGTATGGTCAGCTATATTGGGATTTTCCCTACTACGCAGACTCACGCCCTTTATCCCGAAAGAGGACATTGCAGTCGTGGTGGGAACAATCATCAATTCCAGACTCGACTACGCAAATGCCCTCTATCTAGGACTCCCCAAATACCAAATCACTCGTCTGCAAGTCGTTCAAAACACGGCCGCTCGATTAGTGACTGGAAAAAAACCATGGGAATCAATCTCACCTTCACTGAGATCCCTTCATTGGTTGCCAGTAAAAGACAGAATCACTTTTAAGGCACTCTGCCTAATGCATAAGTGTATTCAAGGCAACGCCCCCCAATATCTATGCGAAAAAATAAAAGCCCATAACCCCAATCGCATTCTGCGATCCACCAATCAAAACCTTGTCCAGATACCCAAAGCCAGATACAAGTCCAAAGGAGATCGAAGATTTGCAGTCCAAGGACCCTGCCTGTGGAATGCTCTACCAACCACCATCCAACTGGATTCGGACCACTTGGCCTTCAGGAGAAAGATTAAAACCCATCTCTTCTGAGGTCAAGGGGTTCCTTACCCATGAAATGGATACAGCGCCCAGAGGCGATTCAGTTCGCATGTGTTGCGCTTTACAAGTCTCTCTCTCTCTCTCTCTCTCTCTCTCTCTCTCCCCCTCCCCTTGCTTCCTGCCTCGGTGACCACTACAGGGCTGTCCCTGGGAGACCCAACTCTGACCCTGATTTAGAAGTGCTTGTCACTTTTTTCCTCTTCACCAAATAAAGCATATTCACACTTAAAAGCGAAGCATGGGGTATTGCTTTTTTGCAGATTCATACTTGCTTAGCTGGATGCAGCATTGGTCCCCCGGCGCCTTTAACTCTAAGAACCAAGCAATCTAAAACCGCAGATCGCTCAGTTCTCGGAGATCCCGGAGCAGAGAGTTGGTGACTGTCAGTCACGGCTCCCTGCTCTGCCCTCTCCTCGCCCACTGGAGCGATGGGCTGGAGAGGGCGAGAGCAGCTGGCTCAGGCTCTCCGCGGTTCACTGAGAGGCTGAGCTGGGTGCGGGTCCAGGCATGTGGGTGGATCCTGACCCCTGTGTCACTATATAGCCTGAGCCTGGACCATCTTGGCGATTACAGCAGACAACGGACTTCAGCCCGCTGTTTGCTGGAAACGGGTCGCAGGAGTGCAAAATGTACTGCACTCCTATGATCCACAAGAGAAGTACAGCTAAATTAGCTTTTGGCTGTACTTATCCTTTTAATAGCTAGATAGCACTGTTTTGTTCTCCATGTTACATGAACTGTTTGTATGTAAGAGATATATTGCAAAGGAGATCTGCAAGTCCAATTTAAATCAAAGTAATATATATACTGTAATTATTTGTGCTAAAAACTGCTTAGCATGGCCAGGCTCATACTGGACCAATGCAGTGATTACATCCTTCAGTGTGCAATATTTAAATCTATATTAAAACAGGAGGTGGATCCAGCCACAGACCCCACCCATCTTAGAGGGAGTGCAAACGTCTGGTCAGAGGTTAGAATGCCAGTGGGTAGCAAATATTGCACCAACCTACAGGCTGGTAGACTAATCAGCATTACAATGCAATTCATGGGAACATCTTGCTTCTCTGACTTCCTCTGGCTGGGGCTGATCCTTAATGTAGAGAGCAGCTCTTCTATGATCAGCACCACACTCCACACCACAGTGAGTGCAGGGCACCATGGGGATTTAGGAGGCAGGCCCATGATCCATGCACTCAAGACATGTAGGAGTGTTGGACCCAAGCGAAAAAGTCACATTTTGTCTCTAGTTTAGGAAAAGCATCTCTCGGTAAATAGGGGTATTCACAGAGTTCCCAAAAAAGTCTGAGCAATGTGTAAAAGGATGACAAATCCTACAAGTTGGTACCAGTCCAGTTTTCTTAAGAAAAAAATCAGAAGATAAAGCCAACGCATTTTGGGGAATCAGAACTTCCTCTTCATCAGGGCTAATAAAAAACAGATAAAGTATATAACATCATATAAACCAGAAGATGACATATTATACAATTACCCATGTAAAGAACTATGGGCCAGATTCACAGAAGAGATACGACGGCGTATCTCTGAGATACGATTGTCGTATCTATGCGACTGATTCATAGAATCAGTTACGCATAGATAGCCCTAAGATCCGACAGGTGTAACTTGTGTTACACCGTCGGATCTTAGGCTGCAATTCTAGGCCGGCCGCTAGGTGGCGAGGCCATTGCGGCCGGCGTAGAATATGCAAATGACTAGTTACGGCGATTCACGAACGTCCACGATGCCCGTCTATCTAAATTTATGTCGTTTCCGTAGCGATACGCGTCGTAAAGATAAAGCTAAGCCCTAGATCAGTGGTTCTCAACCTGGGGGTCGGGACCCCCTCGGGGGTCAAATGATGATTTGCCAGGGGTCACCAAATCCTGAGCTGTTCTTGTAGCCCACACCACTCTCCCAGTCTTATTGTGGCCGCTCAGCAAGGCTGTCCCTGAAACCAGCGGCCACCCGCTCAGCAGCCGCCCATTCAGTTCACGGCATGGCTGGGGGGGCAGAGACTAGAGGTCAGCTGACTGGTGAGGAATGTGAAGTGGGAGGGGCTGGATTCTGGCATAGGTGTCAGTGCTATGAAACACCACAAAGTCGGAGACAGTTAGCTGGATTCAGATAGCTTTACGCCGGCGTATCAGTAGGCCGACGTAACTCTGAATCTACGCCGTCCTAAATTTAAGCGTATTCTGGAAACCAGATACGCCTAAATTAGGCTAAGATACGAGCGGCGTAAGTCTCCTACGTCGTCGTATCTTAGGGTGCAATATTTAGGCTGGCCGCTAGGTGGCGCTTCCGTTGAGTTCGGCGTAGAATATGCAAATGACTAGATACGCCGATTCAGAAACGTACGTGCGCCCGGCGCATTTTTTTAACGTCGTTTACGTACGGCTTTTTCCCGCGTAAAGTTAGTCGAACAAATAGCTGGCCTAGTCAATGTTAAGTATGGCCGTCGTTCCCGCGTCGAAAATTGAAATTTTTACGTTGTTTGCGTAAGTCGTCCGTGAATGGGGCTGAACGTAATCGAAACCAATACATCCTTACGGCGTACTTTGGAGCAATGCACACTGGAAAATGTACATGGACGGCGCATGTGCCGTTCGTAAAAAACATCAATCACGTTGGGTCACCAATCATTTACATAAAACACGCCCCCTCATCCTCATTTGAATTAGGCGCGCTTACGCCGGCCCCATTTACGCTACGCCGCCGTAACTTAGGAGGCAAGTGCTTTGTGAATACAGCACTTGCCTCTCTGACTTACGGTGGCGTAGCATAAATATGATACGCTACGCCGCCTGAAAGATGCGCCGCCCTACCTGAATCTAGCTAAGTGAGTGTCCTATAGAGATGCATGTACCATAAAGAGGTTCAATACTGTATGAGTGGAAGCAATAAATGTCCGTGGGTTAGGGCCGCAAATTACTTGCCTTGCCTTGGGTGCTGACAACCCACGCTACGAAAATATTTTTACTGTTAGGGGTCCCCACAACTTAGGACATTTTTTCAAGGGGTCACGGCACTAGAAAGGTTGAGAACCACTGCCCTAGATGATCTAGCCAATGTTAAGTATGGCCGTCGTTCCCGCGTCGAAATTTAAAATGTCACGTTGTTTGCGCAAGTCGTCCGTGAATGGCGCTGGACGCCATTTACGTTAACGTCAAACCAGTGACGTCCTTGCGAAGTAATTTAGCCCAATGCACGTCGGGTAATTTGACGGACGGAGCATGCGCAGTACGCTCGGCGCGGGAACGCACCTAATTTAAATGGTGCCCGCCCCATTTGAATTAGGCGGGCTTTCGCCGAGCGGATTTACGTTACACCGCCGCAAGTTTACAGGTAAGTGCTTTGTAAATCAGGCACTTACGATGTAAACCAGCGGCGGTGTAACGTAAATGGGATACGTTACGCCGCCACTGCGTAACGTAAATTTACCTCAATCTGGCCCTATGTTTGCATTTTATAGTCTGGTTTATTTATTTTTTTGTCAAGAATATTAAGCTTTTTCTGGACTGGCACCAACTTGTGGAGCTCATTCTTCTACATTTTGCATTCACAGTCTGTTCTAAAACTTTCACCTATTGTCATTCAACCAAGAAGACATCTTGTGGCGTCCTGCTGGTATTGAAAGTAAATATTGCAGGCTGAGCAGTTGTGTTTTTTTTTTTCTTATGTTCTGAGAGCGAACATTAAACAAATCCCACTGTTTGGATTTCATTTAAAAGCATAGATACTCTTTAATAATCAGGTAACAAGCAGTGGTGGCACACTTCTTTCTCATGCAGATTGGAAGTTTTTTTTTTTTTTAATCAGCAGTATTACGATATAATGTATCCACTGGATGATGCACACTGAAGGTACAATGAAGCAGCACTGCAGGATAAGCACTGGCTGCATCATGGGATCTGTGCGAGCGCTCCAGCTAAGACAGTCCATGCAGAAGAACAAAACTTGTAACTCCTGTACTTGAAGCTAGTGAAGGGTTCCAGTGGATGTAGTTATACTTTTTGGGTATATGGGTCAATGGTGGTATATTATGACTCTGAAATGTATGTTGTTGCCCAGTGTGAACTGTAGGCCATGCTGTGTGATCATGCCAAACTAATTGTAGACAGAAGAAAAGAGACTTTCTGGCTTTAAGCCAACAGTGAACATTATGCGTTAGGTAGATTATATACATCACATGTCTGTGCAGGAAATAACTGAACAAAACAACTCGGTAATTCAGTTTACAACATCAGAATTTACAGAGATTGTTCTACCATAAAGCAAACCTGTCATGAGAGAAACATGTAGACGGTAGCTGACCATTCTAGTTGCTTTACTGTCACATTTATGCTTTGGCATCAGAACAGTTTAAAGCAGACTTTCACTCTAGAGCAGTGGTTCTCAACCTGGGGGTCGGGACCTCCTCTTGGGTCGAATGACAGTTTGCAAGGGGTCACCAAATCCTTGGCTGTTCCTGAAGCCCGCACTGCTCTCACAGCCTTTTCGCTGCCACCCAGCAGGGCTGTCCCTGGAGCCTGTTGCCACCTAGCTGGGCTGTTCCTGAAGCATGCAGCCGCCAATTCAGTTCACGGCATGGCTGGGAGGCAGAGACTAGATGACTGGTGAGGAATGTGAAGTGGGAAAGGCTGGAGGAGACCCTATCTCCAGATTTCGGCATAGGTGTCACTGCTACGAGACACCACAAAGCCGGAGATACAGTGAGTAACACTACCTGTGATTATAGTTGCCATTATAAGTCCCCACTACAGTTCTCAGATCAGCAGATGACCTTGATCAAGAACACCTAAGTTAGCTGACCAGAACTCCCCCCCAGCACTGCCACTCTTTCCAACTCCCCCCAGCACTGCCACTCTTTCCAACTCCCCCCAGCACTGCCACTCTTTCCAACTCCCCCCAGCACTGCCACTCTTTCCAACTCCCCCCAGCACTGCCACTCTTTCCAACTCCCCCCCAGCACTGCCACTCTTTCCAACTCCCCCCAGCACTGCCACTCTTTCCAACTCCCCCCAGAACTGCCACTCTTTCCAACTCCCCCCAGCACTGCCACTCTTTCCAACTCCCCCCAGCACTGCCACTCTTTCCAACTCCCCCCAGCACTGCCACTCTTTCCAACTCCCTGCCAGCACTGCCACTTATCCCATTCCCTGCCAGCACTGCCACTTATCCCATTCCCCCCACTAAGGAGTAAGAGAAGGAATAAAAATGGAGAATACATGGAAGGGAGAGGAAAAGAGAGGGTGGAACAAAGAAAAAGGAGAGAAAGAATAAGAGAACAAAATAGATGGCTAGAGAGGGATGGGGGGGAAGAAAATAAAAAATTCGGACAGCGAGAGATTAAAGGGAAAGAAAGGAGAACAAAGAGAAAGATTGGTACATCCTAAAATGTACCATAAGGCCCCTTGCACACTGGGGCGTTTTTCATGCGGTACAGCGCTAAAAATAGCGCTGCTATACCGCATGAAAAATCATGCCCTGCAGTGTTCAATGTGAAAGCCCGAAGGCTTTCACATTGAAGCGGTGCGCTAGCAGGAGCGCACCAAAAGTCCTGCTAGCGGCATCTTTACCGCGGTATAGGAGCGGTGTGTTCACCGCGCCTTCCCATTGAAATCAATGGGAAAGCGTGGTAATACCGCCCTTTTTCGGCCGCTAGCGGGGGTTAAAGCCTCACCGCTAGCGCCCGAATATTGAGGTAAATACGACGGTATAGCCGCGCTACAAATAGCGCGGCTATACCGTCACCGCGGCTCCACGCTGCAATGTGAAAGCAGCCTAAGCGGTTTTAATATTGTACAAGTGGAAGGGACTTAGGAATCGCTAAATGTCCTTGGGTTAAGGGCGCAAATTACTTGTCTTGCCTTGGGTGCTGACAACCCACGCTACAAAATAATTTTACTGTTAGGAGTCCCCACAGCTTGGGGAATTTAATCAAGGGGTCACGGCTTTAGGAGACCTAGAAAGGTTGAGAACCACTGCTCTAGAGAGTCTCGGTGTCCCTCCTTGCATGCCTCCCGCCACCACAGTATAAAACGTTTTGTTTTTTTTACCCCAAGACCACCCCCCCCCCCCTTCATGGCCACTACTTTCGCCTAGGCAAGAATGGCATATCCCACTCTCATAGCCTCCTGAGATAGCTACATCACATCTCCCAGTAGCTTGCAGGGGTGGGACACAAAGCAGTCAGTTAGCAGAGCTCACGCACGTCATGGTAACTTCCTAAACCTGGAAGTGGCAGCTGGCTAAGGAGGATCAAGATGGCAGCATAGGACCGGGCTGTCACGCCAGAACAGCGAATTGCAGCGTGCCAAAGATGGATTCACGGGGCAGGTGAGTATATTTATCAAGAAAAATTCCTAAATAACAGCACTTGGCTTACAGCATTTGCTGCATGCTTGTTCCAGGTTGGTATCTTCAGAAAAATGTAGGTCAGACACAACCAATCCGTCAATTTTCAGTAACGGAAGAGCCCATTGTTCATTCATGACAGGTGTACTTTGACTTGGGAAATTATAGTGGCACATTGATATCAATTTAAAGAGCCTTTCCATCTTTAAAACCTACTGAAATTTCCTGGGTCTTTTCAGTTTACAGTATGTGGCCCCACACCATTAATTTTCCTTTTAATGGGCGCATTGACAGTTTGTCCAGAATAAACAAAATTATTGGTTGTGTGGCAGCACTGGTCCAGATTCAGGATCCTGTTTGGTCAATAACCAGGGCTACCATTTGGGTGCTCCCTGATGGGTGGTCTGTGGGACCTTGTGAGAGTCCAAGGCTACTCAACTCCTGCAGGTACCCAACAGGACACTTGTTCCTCAGGCTGAAAGTTTGTATGTGTGTGCGATGAGGGCACCTTGAGTGAAGAGTCATAAACTCAAGCTCAGACTTTATTTGTAGGAGGTAAAAAGAATGCAGCCAATGAGTTTCAGGGCATTGCCACTTCTTCACGGCTTTTAGTGATAATATTGGGTGTTGCCACTCTGGTGACCAGGTAGGTAAAACCTTGTGAGCTGCCAAAACTGAAGAAATATCATGAACTAAACTAAAAATTAAGAACAGCTGCTTGCACTTCCCACACTTCCCCACAATGTGAAAAAACTAACATAGTATATATACTGTTATACTGTGCCACGCTACTAGTACTCATCAATTAATAAAACATGTGCTATAAAACAATATAAATTCAAATGCGTAACATAAAAACGTGACTTGCAATAAATTTTAATGAAAACAATATAAAGTGCTTGTGCTCCATGAATCACACACAGTCCTTAATGATATAAAATAATGGTTCGCAAAAGTCCATAAGAATAACATGAATTGAGTAATAAGGTGTCTTCATGCAGTGTGTACTCCTCACCCACCGGGTGTACCCTCACCTTAAGACCGCTTTCACACTGAGGCGCTTTGCAGACACTATGGCCCAGATTCACAAAGCACTTACGCCGACGTAGAATAAGTTACGCCAACGTAAGTGCAAATGTGCGCCGTCGTATCTGTGCACCAGACCCACAAACAGATATGCGCCTAAAACCAGGCTACACCCCGCCAACGTAGCTTGCTTACGCCGGCGTAGGGTGGGGCGTACATTTAGGCTGGGAGCATGGTGCCGCTCCCATTGATTAGCCATTCAAACATGCAAATTAGGGAAATACGGCGATTCACTAACCTGCGTGCGCCCGACGCAGGCTACGCAAGGTGCGCGTAAGTTGTACGTCCGGCGTAAAGTTATTCCCCATAAAGGAGGTGCAACCCAGCAGCAGACATGCAAAGGTCTGCACCAGGGAACACAAGCCGGCGTATTTTACATTGGACGTGTGTCTGGCTGGGCGTAGGTTACGTTCACGCCGTACGCAGTGATCCGGCGTAGTTTAGGCAGTTGTTCCGACGTGGTTGTGAGCAGGCGCAGGGGGATGCGTCCACGTCACGGCGCATGCGCAGTTCGTGATACGTATCTGTCTGGCGCTCGGCCCATCATTTGCATGGGGTCACGCCTCATTTGCATGGGTCACGCCCACCTACGCCGGCCTGCGCCCTCGAAATCTACGCCACGCTGACGCAGCGTTGGGAGCAATAGCTTGTTGAATGCAATGCAATTACGGCTGCGTAATGTGCGCCCACACTCTGTGAATCTGGGCCTATAATGCTAAAAGTAGTGCTTGCGAAGCGCCCTGAAAGAGTGGCTCCATTCACTCCAGTGTTAAAGCCCGTGGGCTTTCACACTTGAGCGGTGCACTGGCAGGACGGTAAAAAAAAAACGCTCAATATACATTCAACTAACATTAGCATAGTCAGAAAATCGCTTATAAAGTGCTGTAGTACCGAGGGGGGATAGAGTCACCTAAATCCCGGTTCCCGAGCCCCGGTTTCACAGCGTTTAATGCATCCTATACCTCCTCTCCAGACCACTTCCTGCTTCCCACACGTCAGACAATTGGGCTCCTCCTACCGGTTTAGTCACAGATCTCGTGACTTCCTCTGGTGACCAGTTCAGGATCTGTGGATCGTGACAGTGTCTGAATTGTTCCAGTGAGACATTCAAAGTTTAAGAGGCATTTAAAGAGATAAGTGGTTCCCAATTGTGGTTCACTGCCAGCCAGGCTGAGTCAGTGCATTTTTGTTTCCATCCTCCCTGCATTTGTGTTGACATTATCTTGCGGCCATCCCTCAACTACCTTTATTTTCTGAAGGTAATATAGGCGGCAGCCTAGCTGGACTTCAGCCATAGCAGTCACGTTGCATCTACAAGTCTGAGGTAAAGCGTTACAGGGACACACTGATAGCTTTGCTATTTAAGAGGCTCGACAGTCTTCTCCCTGTGCCAGGTAACAACTATCTTCTCTGCTTTTTTTCTTTTTGTTGTCAGTTGGTGAAACTATGCAGTGGAATGTTAGAAGCCGGGAAAACCTACCTTACTACCAACAAGCACTTTGTGAGCGGCATCCGAGATTTGGCCCATCAGTGCAAGAAAGATGAGATGATCTCGGTAAGTTTCAGCAGTGCTGTATTTTTAACACCTAAGAAGAAACCCATTGCATAGCTAGTGTTTTTTATTGCCTTTCCCCATAACTTGAAGGTTTCTTTCTTTTATCAAAGTTGTCTCCTAAAGCTGATGATTACAGAAAGGCGTTGCATTATTCAGGACGGACAGATACATATAGTCATTGCCAGACCTATCAGGATGGTCAGTCACACCTTGAACTCCAGACACAATACAAGCTGTGACCTGCATAGCTGCTTCCTGATGGATCATTCAGTATTTCATTGTAGCTAGCGAACAAAAATAAAAGTGTTTGAATAAAATATTTGTTTATTAAAGTGGAGGTTCACCCAAAAACTAAATTTTTAACATTCGATTGAGGCTCATTTTGGGAAGCAGAATCGGGTGTTTTTTTTTAAATCGAAGCAGTACTTACCGTTTTAGAGAGAGATCTTCTCCGCCGCTTCCGGGATGGGCTGCGGGACTGGGCGTTCCTATTTGATTGACATGCTTTCGACAGTCGCATACAGCGCGTCACGATTTTCCGAAAGTAGCCGAACGTCGGTGCGCAAGCGCCGTATAGAGCCGCACCGACGTTCGGCTTCTTTCGGCTACTCCTGACGCGATGTATGCGACTGTCGGAAGCCTGTCAATCAAATAGGAACGCCCAGTCCCGAAGACCATACCCGGAAGCGGCGGAGAAGATCTATCTCTAAAACGGTAAGTACTGTTTCGATTTAAAAAAAAACACCTGATTCTGCTTCCCAAAATGAGCATGAATCTAATGTTAAAAATAGTTTTTCGGGTGAACTCCCGCTTTAAGTAAATTGTATAAAAAGTTTAGACATAAAACATATGGAATGCATCTATAACATTGTCATAATAGTATACAGTACTCTTGCACCCAATATTTCATTGAACTGCCATTGACAGTCTATTGGTACTTAACCAATCAGCATTGTACCCTGTACATAGAATCATATTGGCAACTCATCTGTTCCTTATTTCTATTTATTTTCAGGAATGTTTGGACAAATTTGGGGATAGCCTGCAGGAAATGGTTAACTATCACATGGTAAGAGCATGCCAATTTTAAAAGATAAAAAAAGTACTGTATTCTGCATATGTCTGCTTGTCGACTGTGAAAATTACATTGGTTCTAGGACTGAGAAAATCAATGCTGTTGTTGTTTTAAACATTATACCACCAACATAAACCGCCTAGTAATCAACATCGCGACCTGTGCTCCTTCATTACTCTGAAGACTGGGATCTGCTTGGGTTAAAATGGCTGTACTTATACACAATCATTGGGTCCTGGATCCTGGAGACTTTGTAGAGCTTGGAACATAATAAATAAAATAAAACATCTATCTCCACATCCTACCTGTTCCCCACATTGTATCCTTAGGCCTCTTTCACACTGGGCGGATCAGTAATGATCCGCCCCATGCACCTCCGCTTGCCGGCGGATGACAGGGCGGTCCCCGCACACTGTGCAGGGACCGCCCTGTCTTTTCTCCGCTCTCCCCTGTCGGGGGATCGGATGAACACGGACCGTATGTCCGTGTTCACCCGATCCGATCCACCAGACGGAAGGAAAAGTAGGTTTTTCCTCCGTCACACTTTGGCGGATCGGAGCGGGTTGGATGTCAGCGGGCATGTCACCGCTGACATCCGCGGCTCCATAGAGGAGCACGGAGCGCCCGTTCAGGTCTGCAAAAAAAACTGACAGACGGACCTGTACGGGCGCTCAGTGTGAAAGAGCCCTAAGTATTTGCTGGCTGATTCTGAGGATTCCCTCTTCCACTTCTCTTAAAGTGGGGTTCCAACCACAATTAGCATTTTTTAAATGTATGTCCTTTCATCCTGCGTTTTTATAATATAAATCCGGTCACTTACTATTTTACAATCTGCCGCCGCTCCGCATAGTTATTCAAAAAAGATAGTTTATAAAACTATGTCCACACCGTTGTCATTTTGCTTGTGGGCATTGTGAAGCCCACAAGCACTTACTTCCTGGAAGTCTTGGATGGGGAGTGATAATTGGGTAGCGCACTGCATCCTGGGAAATGATGACACACACACACACAAAGAACCTCAGCTCTGTTTGGACTGTTCCTGGTAGTCGATGTCTCGTGCACGGCTTACCGCTGCCACTACCAGTTGAGCCAGTCCCCTTTTACAGGTGGTACAGTCTTAAGCTGCCCATACATCTAATGAACCGGTTGAAATTTGGTCAGTTGGGGCCTTGTTGCCACCCTCCTGCCTGACCTCTTTTAATTGAAAACATCTTCTGATGGAAAATTTCTAGTGAAACAGTGGCTGCATTCAATCAGGTGCAGACACAGTTTGGGTATTCTGTCAGCCGCTATCACTGGTCAAAATACAATTGCCACAGCAAGAGATTTGTCCATTCCTGCTGCATAGCGTAGACAGAGAAATAGGTTAAAAAAATATTCATTCAGCTTTTAGAGTGAAAAAAGCTTTTTAAGAGTTTCTCTTTATTTCTCAGCCTGTTCATCCCTTTACAGGACACTGATGTTATGTTTACATTCGAGATCAGAACGTTGAAAAGTTACTCAGTAACTTGCAGGGAAAGGGGATCAAGGGGAGAACAACTGGACTCCTTCAGTGTGAAATTTGAGAATGAATTACTCCACGGTGCCTGTATCTACATGGATCAACATATTTACTGCTTGTTAAGAATATTTAAATACTTGAATGTCCATTAATTGGACAAATATTCACTTTAAGCCTTAGGCTTCATGCACACTGGATGACAACTCCATCGTTAAGGGTGTTTTATGATGGAGAGGAGCGTTTTGCTGCTAAAAAAAAGCCCAACACACCTGAATGTGTGTAAACGCTCTTTATGGAAATTTTTTTACACTTTTTTTTCCTGCCAGGAGAAAGGCATTTAGAAGAGCTGGGCAAACTCCCAGTGTGCATTGGGGTCTTATTCCAATCTTTAGTCCACACCTCTGGTGAAATTTACATTTTATATCTAAATACTATGATGTGTCAAAGTGATTAATATGGTCATACCAATACTAGTGGCTAAAATTGTATATCATTGGAAACCTCATTTGACAAATGCCTTGACACCTAGTGTACCTTGCTACTGGTAACAAATTCTGTGTACCAAAATAAAATAATTTGGCTGGCAGGGAATCTCCACAACCACCATACTACTTACTTGCCATATTTATTTGCGACGTGCCCTGAGGGTTGAAGTGCATTGATAGCTGAAAATGACCTTTAACTGGCATTTACGTTTTCAGATTTTTTTTCTTAACTGTGACCGGGGTGAATCGGGCAAGTAGGACTGTGCGCTGTGCTTATTTAAAGCATTCATCTCATTTGCCTGTAGAGACTGGATTATTCTAGCGATTGCTGAGCACATCTGCTCGCCCGGCTGGGTGTTGCATAATCTCTCAGTGATGGGGTGCCAGATGTTGCAGAATTTGCAGCCCAGGAAATGAGAGAACAACCATGTCATCTCTTTCCAGTTTTTCACCCTGAATCAGACAAGTGACAGTTTTAAGGGGGACAGAGAGCTGTGCGGAGATAAGTCTCTTGGCTCGGAGCGGCAAAGGATGATCTTTTAGAAAATTAAGCTTGCTGTGTGGGTGATTAGCAGAGGGATTCAGGCAGACAGCTATTCGAAAGTCTTGGCACCTATAAATACTGGCATTGGAGGGGCCGGGAAAGCTTCATTCATTAATCAATAATATAAAAAGGCAACTAGTAAGGGAATGCACATTCAAGTGTAAGGCTACGTTTCCACTTGTGCGACTTGGAACTACAAAATCGCATGGCAAGTCTTGCATCATGATTTCCAATGAGTACCATTCATATCTGTGCGACTTCAAAGTAGTCCCTGCACTACTTTGGTCCAACTTTTATGCGACTTGAGGTCAATAGACCTCAAGAATACACAGACATTGCTTCAAGTCTCATCAAAATTGCAGCAAAATCGTGCGACTTTCAGATCGCAATCGTGGAAACCGCCTAAGTGGAAGAAAGGCAAAGAGCATTTTTAGTTATGGATAGACTGGAGAGGGATTAGAACGCTTGTCAAGTTTTTATTGCAGCCTCTGCCCCCTATTTGGGACATAAATTTTCTTTTTCTGTTTAGCTTACTGTTATCAGTGAAAGTAGATCCTAAATTTTGGTTGTCACAGGACAGGAGTAGAGTTGAAATTCGCTAATGGTGGATTCCTTAAAGTGGAGGTTCACCCGGAAATGTACATTTTTAACATTAGATTCATGCTCATTTTGTCGAGGGGAATCGGGTAGTTTTTTTTTTTAAAACAAAGCCGTACTTACCGTTTTAGAGAGCGATCTTCTCCGCCGCTTCCGGGTATGGGCTGCGGGACTGGGCGTTCCTATTTGATTGACAGTCTTCTGACAGGCTTCCGACAGTCGCATCTATTGCGTCACGATTTTCCGAAAGTAGCCGAACGTCAGTGCGCAGGCGCCGTATAGAGCCGCACCGACGTTCGGCTTCTTTCGGCTACTCGTGACGCGATAGATGCGACCGTCGGAAGCGTGTCGGAAGACTGTCAATCAAATAGGAACGCCCAGTCCCGAAGACCATACCCGGAAGCGGCGGAGAAGATCGCTCTCTAAAACGGTAAGTACTGCTTTGTTTTTAAAAAAAACGACCCTATTCCCCTTGGCAAAATGAGCATGAATCTAATGTTAAAAAAAAAATTTCGGGTGAACTCCCGCTTTAACTTTGCAAGGAATCCTCCTCCCTTCCTGTTGTGGCCACAGGGTTTACAGGGTTTATTTACTAAAAAGCTGGAGAGTGCAAAGTCTCACTTCTGCATAGATACCGATCGGCTTTCAGGTTTGATTGCCTAATTGAACAAGCTGAGGTTAGAAACTGATTGATCTCTCTGCACAAGTGAGACTGATTTTGCACTCTCCAGTTTTAGTAAATCTACCCCAATAAGACAGAAAGTCAAGGGGAATCTCCCCAATGGGACACAGATGGCAAACAAATCTTACAAGGGGTGGGCTCTCCAGGTGATTTCATTGGATGGCTATTCACATGGGGTGGCGGGATCTGGGGGGTTGTTAAAGGGGGCTTCCAGATTCCGATACGTCCCCCCACCCGCAGACCCCGACAACCACCGGCCAGGGTTGTCGGGAAGAGGCCCTTGTCCCCATGAACATGTTGAGGGCATGCTGCCAGGTATGGTTCAGGAGGGGACTCTCGCTCCTCCTCTCCGATTCCTGACCACCTGGTCTGGTATGGATTTTGGGGGGAACCCGTGCCCTTTATTTTTTCATTTTGGCATGGGGGTGTCAAGCCCAAGTCCATACCAGACCGTTTTTTTTTTTTTACATTCAGCTGTCAGCGGGGATGTAATAGCAACCAGCTATATACAGTGAATGTAAAAAAAATAGAAAAATCGTGGTAATCAAATGCATTAGTGAGAATTGAGCCTGTGAATCGAGACACAGTGGGAGGAGTCTTAAACTTTAGAGTTGTCCTGAGACTAGGAGGTAAGGGTACATCTTCAAATGGGGGGACAAATGTTCTGATAAGTTGTCTAGGAAGGGAATTCTTTCTTTGGGAGATTTCTTCTGACTTCCTGTTGTCTCTAATTACAGGAAGTGAAATAAATTCTTCTCAGGAGAAGACACACGCAAAAAAATTCAGATTTTCAACTCTACCCTTTTTTTTTATTCAAAACATTGAAAAAAAAAGTTTTGTCTATGTAAATACTTTAAAGTTTATCTAAATACAATAATTTTGTAGATTTGGATAGAGTAGAGAGGAATTAGAACACTCGAATAAAACTGGTTGTAAACTCTGTTACACCACTTTTACCTACAGGTAAGCCTATAGCAAGGCTTTCCTATAGGTACCTTGAATATCTCCTAAACTTGCACAGTATATGCGCTGCTCCCGACATCATCGGCGCATGCTCACTGAAGAAATGGGGCACTGGTGGCGTTTCTTCAGTAGCCGTGCCATGACCGGCGAACCCGGAAGTAACTCCGGTGGGAGATGTCTACCCTGTACTCGGAGTGCCGACTCCGATTCAGGGCATCATTCTGAGATAATTATTTCATAATGAGCTAGTATGCGATGCATGCTAGCTCATTATGCCTTTCTCTTGCAGGGTTTGTTTTTTTGTTATTTCCAAGGTTTACAACCTCTTGGAAGGTAAAAATCCTCGATCTTGAGTTGCCACCAAAAAAGAATAGAGGGGAAATATAATAGGGACACTTGTTCTGGTGTCGGCTGTCTAAGAGGATGGAGGAGCTTCCTCTCACTTCTTGCTGTGGCTGTGGGGCAGGAAGTGAAGGGAAATCACCCCAATATGACACATATAGCAAAAAAAAAAACAGTGTTATAACCCTCCCGATCTCTATCCAAAAAAAAAAAAAAAAAGGTTTTGGCGTAGTTATACTTGAAAGATGTTATTATGTTATTCAAAGTTAACGAAAGATCCACTTTAAGACCTCATGCATAGTTAGTGTTTAGCCCTGGTCAGGGCAGCCATCACAAATTTTGGGGCCCCTTACACAGTTTAGGCAAGGCCCCCCTGGAGCAGAGAACCGGGGGGGGGGGGTCCCTTCTCTCTCCTGCCACGAGATAAGGGGGGGGGGTGGATGTGGTAACGAAAGTGTCATCTCTTCTATCTCCTGCCACACGATAAGCGGGACAGAGGGGTTGGTGCTGACAAACAGTCAAGTCTTCTCTTCTGTCTCCTGCCACGAGTTGCTAAAGTCAGACAGAAAAAAAACAGGGGGGGGGGTGTTCCCCTGTCGCGAGTTGCTAAAGGTGAGGGGGGTCAGACGAAAAATATAAATAAATTAATTAATTAAAAAAACACGGGGCGGGGGGTGGCCGGGCCCCTTACAGGTGTACTACCTGTGCCTCCCTGATGGCGGCCCTGGTGCACGAGACTAGGCAGTCCGGTGCAGATGTAAGGCTCAGGTGCACCAACCAGCCTATAAACTCTGAGAGGAGAGGCTAACAGCTGCTGTGGCTGGACAGGGCTGAACAGAGTGGTACTAACATTTAGGGTGCACTGTTTGTTTGCATTCTGGGCATACGTCATTGGGTGTTTACTGCCCTAAACATTAGTGCTGTTTGGTGCACCGTCTAGGCACAGAAGCTGTCAGCCTCTCATAGAGTTTACCAGGCTGCTGAATGGTGCACCTGTGCCTTCCGCCTTCCCTCACCTACAGTTGGAGTCTCGTGCATCCGTATGAAAAAACAGTGTACATGAGGCCTAAGGCGCTGGCGTCAAGGCAGACCAGTAGTCTGTAAGGATACTACCTTCCTTTATGACGGACATTAAAGTTTTACCCCATTTTTCCTGTCACTTGATTTCCAGATGACCATCAGCATGGATAGCATAGTGTTTCCTGTATAGCCTTGGCTAGGTGTCTCCCTCCCCCACTGTCAGCCCTTATGCATTAATCATGCCTGCAGAGACCGGATGAGGGAAGACCCTTTCCCGTAAAAAAAAGCACTGCCAGGAGATAAGGAAAAGCTCAATGGATGTGTATTTCATATCCAAATGTTTCCTGTGTGGCAGCCCCCCTCCAGGCATCTCCCCTTACTCCTCCCTACTGTCTTCAGCTAAACCCTTTACATGAAGTCATCAGGAAATGAGAGGGGATTTGCCGGGTGACCTTCCGCTGCCTCCCACCTCTACAGCCTGGTATCAGTCCTGCTCTTGACGCACATGCAGGAGGCCCACAGCTTTTGGCATTGTAGCTTCTGCTATTCTGAGGATAGAAGAGGGATTATAGTGAGCAAACTGCTAAATCCGTTTATTTTGATTTTCCTTCCAAATCAGAGGGAAACCAGCTCAGTCTCCTGAATGAGATGGAATTCTGAAGATGGTAATAATGACGCATGCACGCTACAGCTTAAACACTAAGCACATATGAAAAAAAAAAAAACACTAATTAACAATTCATGAAGTAAAAAAAAAAGTTATGACCTTTATTGCAAACTTACCTGGGTCCAGCTTGGTACAATGTATGTATGTATGTATATCTCCATAGGTGTGCGCAGTCTATTGCATTAGGGTGTGCACCCCAAAGCTCAAACACACATGCATGTGTGTGTCTACATATATATGACCCGACACAAGGCTTGACTAATTTTCTTGGAATCTAGGAGCCAGTCTTTCGGCTGCATGCTCCTCTATTCCCCCCATGCTGCTCTGGTCCCCATGCTCCTCTATTCCCCCCATGCTGCTCTGGTCCCCATGCTCCTCTATTCCCCCCATGCTGCTCTGGTCCCCATACTCCTCTATTCCCCCCATGCTGCTCTGGTCCCCATGCTCCTCTATTCCCCCCATGCTGCTCTGGTCCCCATACTCCTCTATTCCCCCCATGCTGCTCTGGTCCCCATGCTCCTCTATTCCCCCCATGCTGCTCTGGTCCCCATACTCCTCTATTCCCCCCCATGCTGCTCTGGTCCCCATGCTCCTCTATTCCCCCCATGCTGCTCTGGTCCCCATGCTTCTCTATTCCCCCCATGCTGCTCTGGTCCCCATGCTTCTCTATTCCCCCCCATGCTGCTCTGGTCCCCATGCTCCTCTATTCCCCCAATGCTGCTCTGGTCCCCATGCTCCTCTATTCCCCCCCATGCTGCTCTGGTCCCCATGCTCCTCTATTCCCCCAATGCTGCTCTGGTCCCCATACTCCTCTATTCCCCCCATGCTGCTCTGGTCCCCATACTCCTCTATTCCCCCCATGCTGCTCTGGTCCCCATGCTTCTCTATTCCCCCCTATGCTGCTCTGTTCCCCATGCTCCTCTATTCCCCCCATGCTGCTCTGGTCCCCATGCTCCTCTATTCCCCCCCATGCTCCTCTATTCCCCCCCATGCTGCTCTGGTCCCCATGCTCCTCTATTCCCGACATGCTGCTCTGGTCCCCATGCTCCTCTATTCCCCCCTTTGCTGCTCAGGTTCCCATGCTCTACCCCTCATGCTGCTCTGGTCCCCCATACTCTATCCGCCCTCCTCCATGCTGCTCTGGTCCCCCAATGCGCCTCAATCCCCCCCCCCCAATGATTCTCTGGTTCCCCCGCAGCGCTCACCTCCTCTCCCTGGCTAGTTAACTTCAGCATGACTGAATACAGACATGCTCCTCGGGATTCACACTGAGAAGCTCATCATACGATCCGGAAGGACGGCGGCCACACACAGCTGTGACATAAGCTTTCTCGGCACTCGTTCTCCCGGTCTTTCCTTCCCCGCTCTCCATCTAGTTTTTACGCGGCAGCAGACAGGATGGAGAGCAGGGGAAGGAAAGACTGGGAGAACGAGTGCCGAGGAAGCTTATGCCACAGCTGTGTGTGGCACGCCGTCCTTCTGGATCGTATGATGAGCGGCGATCTGCTGTCATTGAAGTCCCAATGGCCAGTACATGCCTGGGGCCAGTTTGCTAATTCTAGTCACCAATGCAACCTGGCGCCTGGGGTTTGTCGAGCCCTGGCCCGACACATTGATCTCTCTGGCGCCACAGTGAAAGAAGTGCATAAGCACTTCTCTTATGGAAGAGCCGGTATTGGGGAGATCTTTCCCATCTCGATAATGCTAATGCGCGCAATGTGTTTAGGGTGTACCCAGGCACACCCTGCACACCCCTATGTATATCTCATGGCTGATGGGCCACTGGGAAAGCTGACAATCGGTGTAGGAGTCAGTGCTGGAGCTGCAGCCATTACATTTCCTCTTCTCTTATTTTTGGATTGTTCAATAAAAAAACTTTTTTGATTTAAAAAAAGAATGTGGCACTCGAGTTCACGCACAAACTCCTCCATCTTGTATCGCGCTCCATGCTTTGGAGGTTCTCAAACAGCCTGAATACGTAGCTATATGGCAGCCCATTGCTGTATGAAGGTTATAGAACTCCTCCCTGAGAAGCCGTCCTTGCCTCATGACACAATGTATACATTCCTTCCATATAAGCTGCCTAAGATGGTGAAACTTTTAAAGCCTGTATGAACCTGCTAGTATGGAGTGCTGCGTTCCGCTGTGGTGACTAGAACCATGATTGCTTTGTGTAGTGATGTTTACTGTTTGGGGCATGCAGACAATGCGATTGTATAATTGTGTTCCTTCCGGCTGCCTGCAGTAAAATAAAGCTTCTACATGCAGCATTCCCCTGTCATGACTCCTAACGGCACATTTGTTCATCGCTGACCTCATCATTTGTTGCTCACTGAAAATTGGTCTTGTATCAGTAAAAACACGCACAGGCCTCACCCCCAAATAATCGATTCAACCCTTCTGTATGCTGCCGACACCTCATGAGAGAAACATGGAGGCTGACATTGCAGAACTCTCTGAATTCTATTTCCTGGCTGTCTTGGTGACCCTCTGATGCCGCGTACACACCATCACTTTATGTGATGAAAAAAAACGACGTTTTGAAAAACGTCAATTAAAATGACCGTGTGTGGGGGAAAACTTCGTTTTATGTCTTGTGAAAAACGACAAAAGTCGGTTTTTGTTTTCTGATGTGCAATGTGGGGTCTGTCCCTAAATGTCGTTTTATTGTAATTGTTTTATGTTTAATAAATATTGTTATTTTTTACTATTTCCGTTTCCTATCAGTGCCGTGAAAAGTCCCCACCAAAAAAAAACCCCACTCCCTTGCCCCCTCTGACCTATGAGTTTGAGTTTGATGTTTATTGGTTTCAAGCAGCCAATGATATCTTAATAATCAGGTCTCACTGTTTTTACATCCTTTGGGGGTTATTTTTTTTTATTTTTTTTGCAACAGCGACTCTCAGGCCCCGTACACACGAGAGGATCCATCCGCTGGAATTGATCCGCGGACCGGCTCCAGCGGATAGATCCCCTGGTGTGTACAATCCAGCGGATCTGTTTCAGCGGATTTTTATCCCCTGGGATGGATTTCCAGCGGATAAAAATTTGAAGACATGCTTTAAAATCTATCCGGTGGAATCCATCCCAACGGATTGATCCGCTGGTCTGTACAGACTCACCGGATCAATCCGTCCGAATCAATCCCCCGCATGCGTCGTAATGATTCGACGCATGCGTGGAATTCCTTATATGACAGCGTCGCGCACGTCGCCGCGTGATGACGCGGCGACGGCGCGACACGTCATCGCGAGGGAATTTCAGCGCGGATTTCGATCCGATGGTGAGTACACTCCATTGGATCCAAATCCTCGCAAATCCTCGAGAGGATTTATCCGCGGAAACGGTCCGGTGGACCGTATCCGCGGATAAATCCTCTCGTGTGTACTAGGCCTAAGAAGATGACATTAATCTGTCTAAATTTGGAATAAACTGTGAGAATTTTTTAATTTAAAGCCAAACTCTGGGAAGCCTGACTACTCTCTTGCAGTGGGGATGGACCAGCACTGCATGGTTTAACCACTTGTTTAGTCTAGGGGGCTGTATAATGAATTTTTAATTACCTGATCCTCCGTTCCTCCAACAGACAGCTCTCCCTCATACTTCGACAGTGGACTGTTCCTCCGCATGCTCAAGCTCAGTGCAGGGCTATGGAAGTTGCATTGGTCTTGATCAGAGGTCTCCAAACCTTTTAAACCAAGGGCCAGTTTACTGTCCTTTAGACTTTAGGGGGGCCGGACTGTGGCCAGTGGTAGCAGAAAATGTCTCAGCATCAGTTGGAGTAAACAATTCCACATCTTTGGTGTCAGTGAAAGGAATAGCCGCCCCCCCTTTGTTTGTGTTATTGGGAGGATTTGTGCCCCGTCATTGGTGTCATTGGGAGGAATTGGGCTCTATCGCTTGTGTCATTGGGAGGAATTGTGCCCCATCATTGTTCTCACTGCAAGAAATTGTGCCCCATCATTGTTGTCACTGCAAGGAATTGTGCCCCATCATTGTCACTGCAAGGAATTGTGCCCCATCATTGTCACTGCAAGGAATTGTGCCCCATCATTGTCACTGCAAGGAATTGTGCCCCATCATTGTCACTGCAAGGAATTGTGCCCCATCATTGTCACTGCAAGGAATTGTGCCCCATCATTGTCACTGCAAGGAATTGTGCCCCATCATTGTCACTGCAAGGAATTGTGCCCCATCATTGTCACTGCAAGGAATTGTGCGCCATCATTGGTGTAACTGCAAAGAATTAAGCCCATTATTAGTGTCATTGGTAGGAATTGTGCCCCATAATTGGTGTCATAGGGAGGAATAGTGCCCCATTGGTGTCACTGCAAGGAATTGAGCCCATTATTCGTGTCATTGGTAGGAATTGTGCCCCTTTGTTGTTGATAGTGAATGACATAGCGCCTTAAGGCCAAATAAAAGCAAGCAAAGGGCTGCAGTTTGGAGACCAATGGCCTTGATGATGACAGAGGACCTTAGATAGTTGGAGCACAGGGGAGAAGGCACTGTGAGGACCACTTTAACAGCATGAAGGTGCAGGTAAGTAGGGCTACTTTCCGTGCCCCCTAGACCTAAATGAGCAGTTAACCCTCGCATTGCAGGCACAGCCCCAATGTAAGTGAGAGAATTTTTTAAGTTTCCTCCTGGAGTTGTACAAGGGCCAGTTCACACCAGACGCAGTTCTGTGCGCATTTTTCCTGCGCAAATGTATTCCAATGGCTCTAGTTCACACCATGCAGTCAGTTTCCGGTGCAGAAACTGACTGCATGGTGTGAACTAGAGCCATTGAAATACATAGAAAACGCTGTGCATGCATTTTGTGCAGAAAAAAAACGAACGGAACTGCGTCTGGTGTGAACTGGCCCTTAAATAGCCTTTCTTATACCTCCCCGTTTAGGTCGGATTACACAAGCAGTCTGTTGATAATGCAATTAGTATGTTGCAAAACAATGTTCAAATCAAAGAATAAAAAGTGTGGGTAATTCTAGTATTTGACACCCAGGGCATAACATTTTGCTCTCTACAATTATCGTCGGCAATCATTTTAAAATGAATAAAAATAATGGTGTCCCCTAATGTTGCTGATCAGTAAAGAAGTTCCACCTTGCATTGGTGGTCAATGAAGGTGGGAGGCCAATTGCTTGAGGAACCTCTAGCAACCTCAGGAGGCACTCTGGTTGGGAGAGGCTCCTTTATAATATCCAGATTGGAGATTCCTGAGGCTGCTGTTCATTCCTGACTTTAATGTCTGTCACTGGACTTTCTTATCCAGGATGAATCGGTAATGAGTCAACACAGACTGTTCAAAATGCAAAGCATCTGACGGATCTGGCAGCTTGCTTTGTTTGCATATGCATTTCTTTGTAGTTGGAAAACACAGGCCCATGTGAGCGCGAGCAACGTGTCACACTGACAGCGAGGCAGTGGGAATGATGATGTGACAATGTCGAGCCTTAAAGCTAAATCTCAGGCACATGCACTTTCATTTAAATACATTATTCAATAGACACAGAGGATATGCAGTAAATCCACATTGTGTGCACCGGACACCTTTGTAAACTCAGATTTTACATTGTGGCAGTGACATCATTGTTGTGCTGTACATAACCTGTGCTGAGAGCAGATTTGTGGGAGGGGCCCTGCAAGCCCTCCCACAATAGGCTGCCTGCAGAAAACGACAGGAGGGGGTGGAGACCAGACAAGTCACACTGCACAAGGAGAGGGATCAGCACTGACCGGTCCTTATAAGGGGAAGTTAATACATAACGCCCATTTAGTTTACTCATATATTCCTTTTAAAATCAAGAAATCTTTTTCTGTTGGGCTTTTATTTATGGAAGTCTGCCCTACACCGATCTGCCATAACATTATGATCACCCATGGAGTCATGGACTCCACTAGACCTCTGAAGGTACACTGTGCCATCTGTAACCAAGCAGTCAGTAGCAGATCTTTTAAGTCCAGTAAGTTGTGAGGTGGATCGGGCCTCTATGGATCGGGCTTGTTTTTCCAGAACATCCCACAGGTGATTTGGAGGCCAAGATAACACCTCAAACCACTCCTGAATTCGTCAGACCAGGCCACCTCCATCCATTGCACTGTGGTCCAGTTCTGATGCTCACATGCCCATTGTAGGAGCTTTTGGCTATAGAAACGGGTCAGCATGGGCAACTGGTCTGCATAACACAGCCCCATACACGGCAAACTGATGCGTTGTGTGTTCTGACACCTTTATATCAGAACCAGTATGAACTTTTTTTTTAGCAATTTGAGCTACAGCAGCCCTTTTGTTGGATCAAGCAACACAGGCCAACCTTCCCTCCCCGCATGATTAGTGAGCATTGGTCGCCCATGACCCTGTCTCCGGTTTGCCAGTTTTCCTTCCTTGGACCACTTTTGGTCGGTGCTGACCACTGCAGACCACATGAGGTGCAGTTTTGGAGATGCTGTGACCCAGCCTTCTAGCCAATACAAGTTTGCCCCTTCCAAAGTCGCTCAAATTTTGCGCCCATTTTGTCTGCTTTCAACACATCAACTTCAGGGACAACACGTTTATTTGCTGACTAATATATCCCATTCACTTTTAGATGCCACTGTAACAAGATAATCATTGTTATTCACTTTACCTGTCAGTGATCATACTGTGATGGCTGATCATTGTATATTGCTCTGCCACCAAGCTAAATTCTAGTTTGCAGAGGGAGTGCCAGTGGCCAGGAGTGAAGCATTTTGGTGGCCATACAGGAGATGGAGCATTCAAGGCTGGTGTCCTTAGTGTGGTAAAATCCACTAGGATTGTAAAGAGAAGGCGGGAGGAGGCCAGTGCCACAGAGTCTACAGGATAGATGGTTCTGAAAAGTGCTGTCACTCTACTTATGCTCTGCAGCCTCACAGCACAAACACATCAGGGGACAGTTCAGGCAAATGGTTAAATCTGGAACTGAAAGACCAGCAGGGGTTATAACCAGGGGCGGACTGACCATTGAGTCACTCGGGCACTGCCCGAGGGCCCCATGTCACTAGGGGGCCCCATCAGGGTTGCCGGGCTCAGTAAAACCAGGGATATGTATGTAAAAATCTTTGTTTTTTTTACATCTGTCCCTGATATGTCTGAAACCAAGCATGCTTCTGATGTGAAAATCCAGAGATTTTAGCTGCCCCGCCTCTGCACTGCCTCCTGGCGTGGTGGCCATCTGTAAGCCCAGGGGCCCCATAATCTTCTATTGCCCGGGGGCCCCATGAGTTGTCAGTCCGCCCCTGGTTATAACTAGAGAAGAGCATAGAGCAGCACAGAAGATGCTCCTATTCAATAACAGGATTATATTGCTCTGGCAGTGGCTTGGAGCACCAGATTTAAGCTGACCTTAGATGGATCAAATCTCAGCTGGCTCAGCAGCGATTGGCCGAGATTGTATGGGCAGGCTGGTTGTACCCAAGTCGATCCATCCATTGACTTGAGTACAACCAGCCTGTCATATTTTTACATGCGACTACTGCCGGTGGCTGAAGCCGCTAGCAATAAACATTGTGTTCTGCCAGCCAAGCAGGTAACACAATAGTGCTGCAGGAGGGATTCTGCCATTAAAACTGACTTTGTTGATGGGGGAATCGCACTTTTCTTTCCTTCGCACTATTTACCGTACAGGGACAGACACCAGACTCCAAACAGATTGCTGAGATGCTGTTATTGATATTCGGATTCTTCATCTGTAGGTGGGTTGTGTATTTTCTTGGAGAGGTTTCTGTAAGCTGATATTGCATTTGTCACATCAAACAATGGCCACCTGTTCACTATCAGACTCAACAAAGCATGTTGTTTTATATAGCTTTTTAATGAGTTTACCTACACTACAGAAATTAAAGGGGGTTCCACCTTAAAAAGAGGACACCTTTTTCAGACCTTTCCATGGAGTATTATGAAGAGGTCCTGCACTTCCACCGACTTCACTAAATCCCTCGCCAGCTGCAGGTGTGCCCCTCAGACAATCCCAGGAGAGCCTCTGGGTGAGGGGACCACCTGAGGCGATAGCTGGGAGCCAGAGCTATCAATGGTGGTTGTGAGGTCACCCGAGGGACAGTCTTCTCAGATCTGTTCCTGTCAAAGCTGCTTAGATCTTCAATATGTGCGTTCCTGGGATATATCACCAATGGCATATGTTCCTAAATGCCAGCATCACTCGGTTCAGTGTCCAGCCGCAGTGTATTTCGGGTTGCCATAGATTATGATAAACTCCTGGACGCTGCACCTATGCCCTGGAAAACGCTGTGATTTGACGCTTATGGACGAAGCACCCAGTTGGCATGTAACCTTATTTATGACAGCTACTTATATAGCCCAGTCAGCACTTTACAAATATATTGTACATTCACACCAGTCCCTGCCCTCAAGGAGCTTACAATCTAAGGTCCCTAACTCACATTTATACGTATACTAGGACCAATTTACACAGGAGCCAATTAACCTTCCAGCTTGTCTTTGGAGTGTGGGAGGAAATCAGAGTATCCCGGGGAAACTCACGCAGGCACAGGGAGAACATACAGACTCCAGGCAGGTAGTGCCATGGTTGGGATTTAAACCAATGACTCAAGTGCTGCTTGGTGGAAGTGCTAACCACTTGGCCCACTGTGCTGCCACCTTATTCTTTGATACCGAGATTTAAATGCCTTGGTGCAACTCAAAGGATTGCTTAAAGTACCTGCCATGCCAAAGCTGTCCGCACTGAGCACAAAACACCTCATTTTAGGAAACAACACTATTTGAATAATTTAACTTCGGATGGAAGAGCTGACCGCTTGCTTTCATAGGTGCTATCTTACAGCGGAGTTCCACCCAAAAATGGAACTTCCTCTTTAAGTGATGGTGACCCCCTGACATGCCACATTTGGCATGTCATTTTTTATGGGGGGAGTGGGTACCCTATTTTTAGAGGCATCCAGTTCCTACTTCCTCCCGGGGGTCTGTGGAACAGGTCCCAGAAGATTGCCCGGCCATTCACAGCGCGCAGCGTGGCTCGCGCATGCGCAGTGCGTGACTGGCTGTGAAGCCACAGCCAGACACCCAAAGTAAGAATGCCAGCGCCGTGGAGATGAGGGAGAGAGGAGTGGGGCTTCGTATGCCCGCATCGCTGGACCGTGGGATCGGTGAGTGTCTGATTATTAAAAGTCAGCAGCTACACTTTTTTCGCCGTAAACTCCAAGTTCCTGGAACTGGACTACTTTTCCATATTTTGCTAAACTTCTACCCTTCCTTTACCCATTCAGGAGGCATCTCAACTGCCAATTCAATTAGGTTGACTGCCAGTGCCATTATTAAGATGGACCCATCCCCTATTGGGTCCTTGAATTGCCCTGGTCCTTGCCCAAGATGCCCAAGACTCTGTATTCCTAGACCACAACTCTGCCATATTTCACCCCTGGGATAAGGTCATCAAGACGTATCCTAGGCTTGACAATCTTAATAGCTTTGCGTTTCTGAAACTGGGTTTTGTGAAGGCTGACACTTCTCTTTTATTTTATTTATTTTTTGCTATACCTGCATCATTTGTAACATATTTTGATGCCCCTTGAAGTGATGTACTGACCAGCCACAATTACCAATACACTTCATTCTTTAAAAAAAATATTTTTTAAAAGTCGGCAAAATCAACCTCTTTTGTATCTTCTTAAATTCAACATCATTCTGCCATGAAAAAAAGTGTGAGTGGGGGATCCAGGAGATGATTTTTTTTTGGTGACTGAGGTGATTTTTCTTTTTGTAGTGAACATTCACATCTTTGGCATAATGACCCTGTCACTTCTAGATAATTCTTCAGTTTTGACAATCCACATGTCACAATAATAGGCTATGCACGTGTGCCTTTGTGCTATGCTAGTGTCATTCTACTGACCTCTAGTGGCAATATAGCAGAATGCGATAACCTGCTGACTTGCTCATCCGAATCTCCTATGAGTTTGTTCTTTAGATTGTACGAGTTATTTAATCAGTGTATCTCTTCTGTTCTTTGCTCATCAAACTGGTCAGTTCACATGCATTAATATTTCGTTATTTACATTAACGTTAAATTAACAGTTTAACCCTTTATTTTTCATAAAACAATATTAAAGCCTAACTCTAAAAACATTAATTCCAAAAAACATTCCCTTCTGGTCGATCTATGTACATTACAAGGATTATAACATACTTTTTGTCATCTGAAGAAATCCTTGTTTGTTCCTCGGTGCCCCTGTGTAGAGTGGGTCTAATGGGTCTGAGCCGTCGTACCTATGCGCCTGATTCTTAGAATCAGTTACGCGTAGATTAGTATTCGGTCCGACCGGCGTAAGTCTCTTAAGCCGTCGGATCTTAACTGCATATTTACGCTGGCCGCTAGGGGCGTGTTCACGAATGTACGCCCGGCCGACGTTTACGTTAGGCTTTTCCCGGCGTAAAGTTACCCCTGCTATATGAGGCGTACATGCGGCGTACCAATGTTAAGTATGGACGTCGTTCCCGCGTCGAATTTTGAACATTTTACGTCGTTTACGTAAGTCGTTCGTGAATGGGGCTAGACGTAATTTACGTTCACGTCGAAACCAATACGTCCTTGCGGCGTACTTTGGAGCAATGCACACTGGGATATGGCCACGGACGGCGCATGCGCCGTACGTAAAAAGCGTCATTTACGTGGGGGTCACATAACATTTACACACGCCCACATCTTCCACATTTGAATTAGGCGGGCTTACGCACTTAGAATACTGCACTTGCCTGTCTAAGTTGCGGAGGCGTAACGTAAATAGGATACGTTATGCCTGCACAAAGATGCGCGCTCCTACGAGAATCTGGCCCTCTGTGTACAGAACACTTCCAGGTAGCCATATTGCATTATATTCTCAGAAAATTACAGTGGCTGCAGATTGGAAAGCAAAGGTTATTTTTAATAACATTCAATTACAATATGACTTTTGTCGCAATTTGTATACACTATATTATTTTTTCTTTATTTGCTATTTTTTTTCCCT
The DNA here is from genome assembly GCF_905171775.1 of Rana temporaria. Taxonomy (NCBI): domain Eukaryota; kingdom Metazoa; phylum Chordata; class Amphibia; order Anura; family Ranidae; genus Rana; species Rana temporaria. The sequence goes on along the minus strand of NC_053498.1, from coordinate 101,011,369 downwards.
GTGAAAGTGGAGTTACCCTTTAAACATTCACCTGGAGTGATCCAGTTTTCTGCTTTCTTCAACAGAAAATTCCTAAAAGTCGGGAGTTAGGAATATTTTGACTAAAATATACATAGAACCTGCTTGCAGAAAATTAAACAGGCCTATGTGTTAAAACCTCTAGTAAATCAAACATTTTGGCCCGGATTCACAGACATCGGTGCATTTTTAGGCGGGTGTAGCGCATCTCATATGCGCTACGCCGACGTAAAGCAGAGAGCCAAGCACCGAATTCACAATGCAAGTGCTCCCAACGTTGCACCGGCGTAACGTAAATTCGTCGGCGTAAGCCTGCCTAATTCAAAGTAGGTGGAGGGTGGGCGTGATCCATTTAAATGAAGCGTGACCCCATGCAAATGATGGGCCGAACGAATGGCGCATGCGCCGTCCTGTGGACGCATCCCAGTGCGCATGCTCAGAATCACGTCGGAAATACTCCTTAAGATACGTCAAATCGCTGCCTACGACGTGAACATAACCTACGCACATCCCTATTCACGTACTACTACGTAAACAATGTAAAATACGACGGCTGTTCCCTGGTCCATACCTTAACATGACTTACCCCTGCTTTATGAGGCTTAACTTTACGCCGGACGTACGACTTGCGTAAACCGCGTATATGAATGCGCCGGGCGCAAGTACGTTTGTGAATCGGCGTATCTCCCTCATTTGCATATTCGATTCGTAAATCAATGGAAGCGCCCCTTGTGGCCAGTGTAAATATGCGCCCACGATACGACGGCGTAGGAAACTTACGTCGGTCGTAGGAAGCCTATTTTCAGGCGTATCTAGTTCTGTGGGCATGGGCGCACAGATACGAAGGCGCACATTTACACTTACGCGGCGTATATCGAGATAAATGTTTTTAAATGTTTGAAAAAAAAAAATAAAATAAAAACAATCACACACAGTAGTAAAAGTAATGTAAGCTGGAGGCCTAAAGTGTATGACTGGGTAAGGCTTCTTACACATGAGGCGGAGTCCGCCTGCTCCCGATTTCGGCGGATCGGGTCAGATGTCAGTGGACATATCTCCGCTGACATCCGACGCTCTATAGGACTGCATGGAGCGGCCGTTCAGGTCTGCCGTCAAAACTGACAGGCAGACCTGAACGGTCCGATCGTGTGAAAGGGGCCTAAAATGAAGAAATCCTATTTAGTATAAAGTATCTATGCAGGACACACGCTTCCTTTTGTTTTAGCTCCTCAAGTATAGAAAATACCAATTGATTTGCTAGAAATTCAGTGAGCATCCTTCCTGTTATAAGATGACAGGCAGCCTGTAGTGGGTGGAGCCTGTTTGATCCCTCCCACAATCTGATCCCTGCACAGACTGTGTACAACACAATGATGATGTCATTGCTACTTTTACAAGGTAATTTATATCCTTTGTGGCTATTGGGGAATATCCAGTATTTAAAGGAACGTTTTTGTGTGCGAAGTTCGGTTTTAAAGGGACACTACACAATATCCTTATTTGCAAAAAAAAGAAATCCATACACCTATACCTAATGGTTCTGTAATCTATTTTCATTAAATAGTGTCTTACAGTGTCTTTCTGCCTCTTTGTAACGTCCGCCGTCAGCTTCCAAATCACTCCTATTTCCCCCCAGTTCTGTTTGTTTGGAATAAGCAGTTGCAATTGTGTGCATTGTTCTATGCACACCACAAATTCCATAGTCCATAGTCCATCTCAGAAGAGTGTGGCTAGGTTCCTACATACAAGTGGGACCATGGAGACGTACGTAGTCACCCTCCAATAAGAAGTCAGATCACAGCAGCAAAGACAAAGGTAGTTGCAGGGGATTGAGAGCAATATAAAGGACTTTTTGCGTAAAGAATACATATGTGAATAGAATGCTTTCTTTGGAAACCAGAGTTTAGACACCTTTCACACTGAGTTTTTCAGGCGGTTTAGCACTAAAAATAGCACCTAAATACCGTCTGAAAAACTCCTGCCCTACAGTCTCAGTGTGAAAGCCCGAGTGCTTTCACACTGAGACGATGCGCTGGAGGGACCGCTCCAAAAGTCCTGCTAGCAGCATCTTTGGAGCGGTGAGAGGAGCGGTGTGTTTACCGCTCCTCCACCACTCCTTCCCATTGAAAACAACGGGACACCGCGGCTATACTGCCGGCAATGCACCTCTGCAGGCCGCATTGCGTGCGGTATTAACCCTTTTTCGGTCGCTAGCGGGGGTTAAAACTGCACCACTAGCAGCCGAATACCGAGGCAATTCCGACGGTATAGCGCGCTAAAAATAGCAGCGCTATATCACCACCGCATCTCCCACCTCAGTGTGAAAGGGGCCTTGGTGTCCTATGTTCTTGTCATTATGTTATGTTTCTTATTAACACATACAATATTTATACATGCCCTGTGTAATGTATCTATTTTTTCTTTCAGATCCTTTTTGATCAGGCCCAACGGTCAGTGCGACAGCAGCTTCATAGTTTTGTAAAAGAGTAAGTCATTTTTTTTACTGTATTATCACTGGATTGTAACACTATTATACAGGATTTATATAGCGCCAACAGTTTGCGCAGCGTTTTACAACATGGGTCTTCAAACTATGGCCCTCCAGTTATTCAGGAACTACAATTCCCATCATGCCTAGACATGTCTGTGAATGTCAGAGTTTTACAATGCCTCATGGGACGTGTAGTTCCGCAACAGCTGGAGGGCTGTAGTTTGAGGATCCCTGCGTTTACAACATGAGGGCAGACAGTACAGTTACAATCCAATTCAATGCAGGAGGAGTCAGAGGGCCCTGCTTATTAGCGCTTACAATCTGGGATCTATATAGCTATCTTATATAAGAAGTATTTTCTCTGTTTTGTGTTTGTGTACTTTGATGATATTTTACACCAGAAGATATAAAGTCCAGCGTGGTCACATGATAAAAGATATCTGCTACAGAAATAAAGTGGTTGTAAACCTCAGACATGAAATATGAACAAAGCAAATGCCTCTATAATGTGTAGTTATCATGTTCCGCAGCACTAAGTCTCATTTCTGTCTGCTGCCTAGTTCCTCTATCTGCATGAGTCAACTTCTGATAAGGGTAAGGGGGGGATCTCCAGCGCACGGCCTGTGATTGACAGCCTTAGCTCTGTTCCTATGTACAGTGGGGTGTGTCCCTTCCCTCCAATCAGCTCTTAGGCCCCATACACACGGGAGGATTTATCTGCAGATATGGTCCAGCGGACCGTTTCCGCGGATAAATCCTCTCGAGGATTTCAGCAGATTTTAATGCGATGGAGTGTACTCACCATCGCATTGAAATCTGCGCCGAAATCCTCTGGCGATGACGTGTCGCGCCGTCGCCGCGATTATGATGCGGCGACGTGCGCGACGCTGTCATATAAGGAATTCCACGCATGCGTTGAATCATTGCGACGCATGCGGGTGATCCCTTCGGACGGATGGATCCGGTGAGTCTGTACAGACCAGCGGATCCATCCGTTGGGATGGACTCCAGCAGATGGATATGTTGTGCATGTCAGCAAATATCCGATCTGCTGGAATCCATCCCAGGGGAGATATATCCGCGGAAACAGATCCGCTGGCGTGTACACACCATAGGATCTATCCGCTGAAACCCATTTGCTGGGATTTATCTGCGGATGGATTCTATCGTGTGTACGGGGCCTTAGAGCTTCCCTCACTAAGCTCTGCAGAGTGTAATTTCAGCTCCCCGCTCCTTGCTTTCCGAAAGCTCAGACATGCTGTGTAAATTCTGTCGCAGACAAACAGGTCCAACTTATGTAGGAAGATTTGCTTCATCTCTGTGTATCACCCGAGGCCAGCCATTTGGTTTATCACGCTTTATTAAATTATGGTCACATACTGACCTGCACCATCAACTGAATCCCTAATAAACTAAACTGTAGATTTAGGCCTCATGGCTGAACTCCAAACGGCTATGTAGGCAGATAAATAAATATGAGAGCTGTTTTTCCTGCCCAAGAATTTGTGTTTCTGTCCATCCATTCCCAAGATTTACACAGCTCTGCCACCCAGCGCACTCCTGTCTATCAGATGAGTTGGCCTGTTCTTTCTCTACTGCAGCTTCACTTTGATTTGCAGTTACCCTCCATACTCTGACCATGTGACTGGAAAGTGAAAAGAGAAGAACACTGATGAGCTCATCTCTCTTTCGCTCTACTCTATCCTCCTGTCTGCATGCTCCCTGCACTGCAGCATACCTGACTGGTTCCTTGTGCTTCTTTCCCCTTCCCCCACTGGCCTCTGCTGCACAGACTGTAAAAAGACCAACCCCAAATACTTACCTGAGCCCAATCAATCCATTGCTGTTCCCAAGAGCAGCAGCGTTGGTCTCTCTCTCTCTCTCTCTCTCTCTCTCTCCGTCTCTCTCCTCACTGGACATGGAGGCAGCGGTGGGAGCCATCGGCTCCTGCTGGTGTCAATCAAATCCTGTGAGGATGGGACAGGGGGGCAGGGCTGAGCCCCATTCTGTGTGTCAATGGACACACATAGCCCAGCTCAGGAGCGAGCCCGCATGAGTGCCCCATAGCAAGCAGATTGCTATGGGGGCGCACTGAGAAGAGGAGGAGCGCCAGCGGGGGATCCCAGAAGAGGAGGTTTGGGGGGAACTCTATGCAAAGCCACTGCACAGAGCAGGTATGTATGACATGTTTATTATAGGAAACAAAAAGGTTTGCGCTCCAGTACTACAACCCCTTTAAAGCTGATTTCCAGATATGATACTTATTGCATCATTACATTGGTCCAGCTTGAGGGACCGCTGGGAAAGCTGACAATCACTGAAGTAGATCTCTGCAGTCTTCTGGGTCCTGTTTACAGACCCCAGCGTAGGGTGACCACGTGTCCCGGATTGCCCAGGACAGTCCCGCATTCTTCCGGTCTGTCCCGGGCACCTTCACTCTGGGACAATACAGTGTCCAGGAATGAAACTGGCACAGGTCCCAGCATGAACTCCTCAGAGCTTAAGATGTGACACCCCCCAACTAGTGAAGATCTACAGGTCGCAGCATAGATCTGTGAAATCTATGGGGTCACACCCTTAGATCTCAGGGGTTCATCCTGGGAGGTTCAAATTTGGGGGGCAGTCACATCGTTGGATATCAGGGGTTCATGCTGGGACTGGTAGTCCTTTACTTTGGGGGTGTGTGACCTCCCTAAAGTTAAGGACTACAGGTCCCAGCATGACCCCCCCCCCCCCAAAAGAGCGGAAGATGTGAGACCCTTGCCCTCCAAATAGTGAAGAACTACAAGTCCCAGCATAAACCTGTGAAATCTACCCTTAGATCACAGGGGTTCATGCTGGGTGTTGTAGTCCTTCAAATTTGGGCGGTGAGTCACATCTTTAGATATTAGTATTTCATGCTGGGACTTGTAGTCCTTCACTTTTGGGGGGTCCCACCATGAACCCCTCAGAGCTAAAGATATGACCCCCCCCCCCAACCAGTGAGGACTACAGGTCCCAGGATGAACCAGTGAAATCTATGGGGGTCACAAACAAAGGTATAAAAATGATCTATTTTTAGGAAGAGGGGGGGGGGGGTGTCCCTGAATGGCAGTTTGGAAATGTGGTCACCCTACCCCAGGGAGTCTCGCGCTTGGCACTGCCGCCATTCACAGAGGGCCTTAAATACAATTTGTTCTCTAGATAGACGAGGTGGAGAGGCAGGGTGGTGACATTGCGATCTCCACCATGTGCAGTCAGAGAATGCCTTATGTTCACTGACAAAATACAAGGCCTTCTGTGAATGGAGACAATGCTGAGCAAGAGAATGGAGACAATGTTGAGCTATGCAATAAGGCAGCCTCCCCCCCACACAGGGCCTGGAAGAATGATGCAATCGCTGTAGTAGCAGCAACTACTATAGTGTGATAGTCATCGTCCACAGCAGTCCCACAGGTATCAAATACTTTGAGAACAACAAAGGAAGGGTTACCTTCAAAATTGAATGGACCTTTAGGCACCAAAGTAACAACACAAGTAAATAAAACAATGTATTTATTAAATACTGTTAAAAAAAATTGCGGTGGAGTACAACATCAAACAAAAGTTTAGCTGACTGCTGGTTCTTGAAAGGATGTCATATGCAAGGTCTGAAAACCAATCCCCCCCAATAGGGCCTAGAAGAAGGTAGACCGGACACCGATAGAGGGGAAGCGAGGGCCACGATTGGCCACACAATCACAGCTACAACACAATAATAAAAATGGCTAAATGTACTGATAAAGTAAATTTCTAAACCAAATAAAAAGGTTTATAGGGGGAATAAGGACCACCCACAAGAATCCCTCAGGGACCATGCCTCATGAGATACTGTATACACACTTACATTGTGCCAAGCTTATACCTGGAGTTCAGCTTTAACTACTTGCCGTCCAGCCGCCACCGTTATATGGCGGCAGGTTGGCTTTCCTGCGCGAATCACCGTAGCTGTACGGCGGCCGCTCAGAGTGGTATAGGGGGCGCGTGCAGCGCAACACCGGAGCCAATGCCCCTTGGCGGCGGCCGAGATGTCCACCGCCGACCCTCAGAAAGCCAGAACGGGGATCTGTCAGCGTAAACACAGATTCCCATTCAGATCCCCGACAGACAGAACTCGAAGAAATGTTTAGATCCTTATCCCGATGCAGCAGTTAAATTTCTCGTGGGCCACTGCCCTCTTCTCCCCGGTTACTTCTGGGTGCCAGCGAAGCTGCTACTCTTGTGGCCTACGTACTCTTGATTGACTGGTCAGGGAATGACGTCATCCCACGCACAGAAGTCTGTCGATCTGGTACAGCCAGAGTGTGCCGGGAATGCATGCGGAGCTCAGTGTGCATTCAGTAGAAGATTGCGAGCAGGCTGGTAAGTGTTTGTTATTGCAGAGGAGACATAGTATGTCTCTTTTGCAATAAAGAGCACCGAGTTTTTATTAGTTTTGTTTAGTTCCGCTTTAACCAATGCCTGGTGCAAAAATTAAAACATTTAGCAAATCAGAGGATCTTAATATGACTAGTACAGTGATGTTCACCTTCCCCGGTGAGATATACATACGGGGCCAGATTCACAAAGAGTTACGCCGGCGTATCAGTAGATACGCCGACGTAACTCGGAATCTAAGCCCGTCGTATGTTTAAGTGTATGCTCAAACTGAGATACACTTAAACCTGCCTAAGTTACGACGGCCTGCGCTGTCGTAGCTTAGGGTGCAATATTTATGCTGGCCGCTAGGTGGCGCTTCCATTGAGTTTGGCGTAGAATATGCAAATGAGTAGATACGCAGATTCACAAACGTACGCTTGCCCGTTGCAGAAACGATATGCCGTTTCCGTAAGAGGTATGCCGGCGTAAAGAGGTATGCCGCCCCCTAGGTGGCGTATCCAATGTTAAGTATGGCCGTCGTTCCCGCGTCGCAATTTAAAAATTTTGCGTTGTTTGCGTAATTCGTCTGTGAATGGGGCTGGACGTCAATTACGTTCACGTCGAAACCAATGACGTCCTTGCGACGTTATTTGGAGCAATGCACACTGGGATATTTTACGGACGGCGCATGCGCAGTTCGTTTGTCGCGAGGACGCGCATCATTTAAATAATACACACCACCTACCCGCCGAATTTGAATTCCGCCGGGTGATTTACGCTACGCCGCCGCAACTTTACAGGCAAGTGCTTTGTGAATAAAGCACTTGCCTGAAAAACTTGCGGCGGGGTAACGTAAATGAGATACGTTACGCCAGCAGAAAGATCCGCTGATCTTTCTGAATCTGGCCCACTGTCATTGATGCCAGCTGGACCAATGCGACAATCCAAATAAAGATCGCACCTAGACTTCAGCTTTGAGCATTGGGCCTCAACACAGCCACATATAGCCCCCATCAGAAGCCCATGTGACTGGCTGGGAATGCAGAAGAACAGTTTAGAGACCAGGGCAAAGCATTGTCACAAGTGCCTGAACAAGGACCTTCATGTCAGACCATTGGCTATTTTAACCACTTCAGGACCACCCATCGCACTTATACTGTGGCAGGATGGCCCCACTGCAGTGGATCACGTACATGTACGAGATTTTGTATTTCCGGGAAGGGGGCGCGCCACCCGGCTGTGCTGTCATTTGCTCCAGCTAAAAACATCACTAAGCCTTGTCTGGGTTGCTTGTAGCAACCATGTGTATTAAAAATGAAATGTGGTGAGAAGGAACACATCCATGCCTATGTAGGGTGCATGGTGAGAGTGAAATACAAATAACAGGTGTATTTGGAAAAGCTTTCCTCCTAGGCAGCTCTGCGTAATTCAGACGTCACTGGAAGTTATGAGGCTTTATGGAGGAGAACAGAGGCTGGCTCTGCCCGGGTTCAGCAGTGCGATCGATGTATGTAGGCCACAAGAGTAGCAGCTTCGCTGGCAGGCCGAGGGAGACAGTTTCCATAGTAACGGGTAATTAAGTGAGAATCTGTCAGAAGCAGAAGCCCTGTGTGCTTGGGGGAGGGGCACGTAAAGGATCTCGACATCCTCCATATTTACTTTTCCTCCTTCCTGTCCTGAGCGACTCTCAGATCAGACTTCCATAGCTATATCACAGCCCTGCTCATTCTGCACCATTTTCTTCTGATCATTTTATAAATGGGAAAATCTCACATCATAATCATAAGTCACAGCGTTTCAATACATACCGATATACAGTTTTAAGCATTCACTGACATTTGCAGTTTGGATAAGTCGGTCAGGGAGGCGGAGCTCTCTCCTAATCCTAATGGCACTCCATGTACTGGGAACCACACAGTAGGGGGAATCTGTGCTGCACAGGGTGATTAGGGTGTGCCTGGGCACATTCGGCACACCCTGTGTGCACGCCTATGATTTAACACCCAATACAATGCTTGGGTTAGGTCCAGGGTTTTTATGAGTAACCTAGAGGACAGGAACTTTTGCTTACAACCATCAGAAGTGCTCATGGCTACCAGAGGTTCCCAACTTGTTAGAATATCTGGGATCTAGCTAAGCATTCCTTCCTACAGAAGCCCTAGTGTACTGCTTCAGTCCATTGGGCTAGTCACATAACAGAAGTCAGTAGGTCCCAGGACTACAGAGGGCAACCCTAAGTCTCCCTGCCTGTCATTATTTAAAAGACTTTAACTCTTCAATGGCTGGTCCTAAAAGCACTAATGATCAGGGTATCGACATGACCGACAACTAGTATTTTTCATAAGATCAGTGATGACAACTCAAAAACCCCAAACCTTAAAAAAAAAGGTAATACAGTAAAACCTTGGATTGCAAGCATTATTTGTTTCAGGAACATGCTTGTAAGCCAAAGGACTTCTTGTATATCAAAGCAAATTTCCCCATAAGAAATAATGGAATCTCAAATGATTTGTTCCACAACCATTTATTCATAGGTCCATCAGTTTATACCATATGAAAAGATTATAGCAATGTGATAGGTTGTGTAACCATAAAATATCTATCCACAAGGGGATTAGAAGCAAAATCCAACAGGAGCTACAGTGTATAAAAGAAAAGAGAGGCGCCTCTAATGCTGCATTCACACCTAGGCGTATATACGCCTGAAGCGCGACGCCGCAGCCGCCCCTCATACGCTGGAGGGGTGATTTTACATGGTCGGCTATGGAGATGGTTCACATCTCCACGCCGAACGTCTGACACCTGCCGCCTGAAAAAAGGTCCCGGACCTTTTTTTCAGGCGTCTTTCGGTGTTCGGCATAGGAGATGTGAACCATCTCCATAGAGGGGGTGAGGCTGCATTCACAATCGCTGCGTTTTGTCGCCGCGAATCGCGGTACAAAACGCCGCTATTTGCCGCCGCAATTCGCGGGACAAAACGCCACGATTCAGTACACCTAGGTGTGAATGCAGCCTTAGTGTAGCAATATGTTGCTAAATGTTGTACCTCCATTAAATGTAACCATATTGCTACACTTGGAGGCGCCTCTCTTCTCTTTTATACTCAGTTGTGACATGATGCTACTCTTATATCAAGACATCGCTTGTATATCAAGTCAAAAGTTATTAAAAAATGTTGCTTGTGTTGCAAAACGCTCTCAAACCAAGTTACTCTCAAACCAAGGTTTTACTGTACTGTACTTGTTTTATCTAGAAAAGTCTGATCTCTTATTTGTCTGCTGTGATTCCAGGTAATCATTGTTATTGATATCAGGATTAAGATCGCGAAAGCTCCAGGAGCTCCTTTCATTGCCCAATAAACCAGTCAAGTTACTTAATGATGGTTTTGTGCCCTGGCTGTTTCACATGTGCTCCTTTGTGCTTTTGTGCATTCATTTCAGAGATGTGAGGAAATTCAAGGAGTCAAAGAAGCATTTTGACAAAGTCCGGGAAGATCTGGACATTGCACTAGTGAAAAACGCTCAGGCCCCTCGCCATAAACCGCATGAAGTGGAAGAAGCTACGGGTACCCTGACAATTACAAGGAAGTGCTTCCGGCACCTCGCCCTAGACTATGTACTACAAGTGAGTGATGTTCATTTCTGTTAATTAATTATAAGAACCTTTGCAAATGTACCTGCAGTTGAGGACTGGGAACCTTTTGCCTGGGGGGCAAACACATCCAAGTCCTGTCACAGTGTTTGGTGGGCACATTGGGAAAGGTGCTTTTTCCTAAAGGATATGATGCACTTTTTTTTTACTGCCGACATCGTGGGCACCCTGGACAGGTAAGTGTTCTTATTAGAAGTCAGCAGGTACAGTGTTTGTAGCTGCTGACTTTTAATTATTATTTTTTTTAACACGGACCTCCACTTTAATACAGTGAGGAAAAAAGTTTTTGATCCCCTGCTGATTTTGTACGTTTGCCCACTGACAAAGAAATGATCAGTCTATAATGTTAATGGCCGGTTTATTTTAACAGTGAGAGACAGAATAACAAAAAAGAAAAACGCATTTCAAAAAAGTTATAAATTGATTTGCATTTTAATGAGTGAAATAAGTATTTGACCCCTTCGCAAAACATGACTTAGTAGTTGTTGGCAAATCCCTTGTTGGCAATCACAGAGGTCAGACGTTTCTTGTAGTTGGCCACCAGGTTTGCACACATCTCAGGAGGGAGATCCCTTCATTGGTTGCCAGTAAAAGACAGAATCACTTTCAAGGCACTCTGCCTAATACATAAGTGTATTCAAGGCAACGCCCCCCAATATCTATGCAAAAAAATAAAAGCCCATAACCCCAATCGCATTCTGCGATCCACCAATCAAAACCTCCTCCAGATACCCAAAGCCAGATACAAGTCCAAAGGAGATCGAAGATTTGCAGTCCAAGGACCCCGCCTGTGGAATGCACTACCAACCACCATCCGACTGGAGTCGGACCATTTGGCCTTCAGGAGAAAGATTAAAACCCATCTCTTCTAAAGGTCAAGGGGTTCCTTACCCATGAAATGGATACAGCGCCCAGAGGCGATTCAGTTCGCATGTGTTGCGCTCTACAAGTTTCTCACTCACTCACTCACTCACTCACTCCTCGTTGCAGATCCTCTCAAAATCATTAAAGCGGTTGTATAGGCTAAAAAATATTTTTTTCCTGGCACCTGTAATTAAAAAAGCATAATGAGCTAGTATACGACGCATACTAGCTCATTATGAAATACTTCCCTTGGGACGAGGTGTCGGTACCGCTGCCGGTCCACGCCGAGGGAGATGACAGGTAATAAACTGAGATTAGGAGCACTCCCTTTAAGAGAGTGCTTCTAATCTCAGCTTGTTACCTGTATAGAAGACACCTGGGAGCCAGAAATCTTGCTGATTGATAGGGGATCAAATATTTATTTCACTCGTTAAAATGCAAATCAATTTATAACTCTTTTAAAATGCTTTTTTCCAGATATTTTTGTTATTCTGTCTCTCACTGTTAAACGAAACCTACAATTAAAATTATAGACTGGTCATTTCTTTGTCAGTGGGCAAACGTACAAAATCAGCTGGGGATCAAATACTATTTTCCTCACTGTATGGCGGCCCTTGTTGTCCCTGGTGCTCATGTTTGTGGCACATGCCACAAATGCAGCCATTGTGTGACCCTAATTAATATCTAACCTATCAGTTTACTGCAATATGAAGCACACCTACTGTTATAGTAGTATGCGCTGTTGTGGATTTCTATGCGACACCGTATATTGATTTAATCTGCTGGTAATTGCAATATGAAACCTTGTCTGCTTCTTTTATCTAGATCAATGTCTTACAAGCCAAAAAGAAGTTTGAAATTCTGGATGCTGTGAGTATTGATTTTAATATGTAATTAATTTCATTTTCCTTTATGCAACACAGCCATCAGTCTGGTGATCATTGCAGGAAGCCGACTTGCCTGCAGAGACGGATCAACAATGATGTTTGTTCTGCTTATATTTTGCCTTCCCTGGTTCCAGTGCCGGCCCAAGACATTGTGCTGCCTGGGACCAAGAATTATTAAAGGGCCCAGAGGTCCCCAGGGCCCCAGATGGCTACACCCCCCCCCCCCTTTTTTTATATATTTTTTTTATTTCTTTTTTTTGTAAGGGGCCCAGAGGTCGCCAGGGCAACCCCCCCCCCTTTTTTTTGTTCGTCAGCACCCAAAGCCCCCAACCTCAATTTGCGGCGGCAGCACCCCCCGCTTCTCAATGCGTGGAACCCCCCCTCCGCTTCTCAATTCACGCCCCCCCCCCGCTTCTGAATCTCTTCAATTAGCGGCGGCAGCCCCCGCTTCTCAATGCGTGGCACCCCCCCTCCGCTTCTCAATTCACGCCCCCCCCGCTTCTCAATCTCTTCAATTAGCGGCGGCAGCCCCCGCTTCTCAATTTGAGGCGGCAGCAAACCCCCCCCCCCCCCAGTTCTCTGCTCCAGGGGGCCCAGGCCTGAAGCTTTGTAAGGGGCCCCAAGAGTCTGTACAACTGTGCAAGACTGATGACAAGACTGGCGTTTACCTTTGAAGTGTGTCTAAACTAAAACAAAAAATTGAATATACTGTATTGCATCTTACTAGTCCTTGGTGTGGTGGCTGCATTTGTTTTCTTTTTTCAAGCTTATTTTGCTCTATTTTTACCTGGAAATGGTAAACATCATCACTCCTCAACTTTATAGAGAGAGCCATGTTCGGTACCCTTGGCAGCTGGTATGAACTACAAACATCTCTGCATCTCCATTACATCAGGGGGCAGAGCAGTTGGTAGTTTACAGAAGATGGCTAGATAGGAAGATATTCTTTGGTGCAGCTCATGAGAAGTCACAGGAACACTGCAGTTCTGGGCAAGATCAACAAGGATTTTCTGCATTTGCTGAAAATGTTAGTTGGGGAAAAAAAGAAATCTAATGCAGCCACCATATGTAAGGGCTGCAAAATATCACATTTTCATTATTGGGGTAGTTATCCTTTAAGGCAGAATGGGGCCCTAGGCAAGATGGCATCGTCGCCCTACCTCCTTTACTTTGATTGGCATTGCTAGAGATTGCAGTAGGCATAAAGAAGCCCTATTTGCATTATCCTAACTAGCAAGGCTTTATCAGACACCAGTTGACTACAACTCCATACTCCTTTGTGAAGTCACAGGCAGGTGCACAGCTTTGCCCAACTGCACTCCCTGGTTTATTGCAGGAGCATGAAGCTTGTAGCTGGACCCCCTAGAGATCCATGGAGCCCTAGGCTCATGCCTAGGTTGCCTTTGGGTGCCCCAGCTCTGCTAGCCTGTGGTGTTTTTTTTTTAATAAGAACGGTTCCATTAAGAAGACCAGTATAAAATGCAAACTTCTGATTCTTCTGCAAACTTCCAAGTGTGACTGATCCTATTATTTAGTGGCTTTAGTGCAGCTCTGTACCAAATATGTATACACCACACAAAACAGGAATTTGAATTATATATGGGCATCATGGTGTTGGTTCACCTGTTCTCTTGAAGCCTGTAGACCTTAGGAAACCTTCCTTGCAGCTCCTACCTTTGCTTTAGCTGTCGCCAAAATCCAAGGTGTCAGCTGGTGTCAGACATTAAGGGAAGCAAGGGCGTCACTTCTCTGGTCTTGTGATAGTGCACGGGACTTGTGATTGGACAAATGCTACATCTTTACAGACATGCTGTTGCCTTGCTCTTAAAGGTACTATAACGGTGTCTGTTTAAAGTATGGCCAGTATCCTGGCAAAGTATAATGTCTTTTTTTTTTTTTTGTACTGCTAAGCATTTTGGAAAGATGGTATCTGCTACATTAGTTCCATGCATAAAGAGGATATGTTTGGGACTTTAAATGAAGCATATGAACCAACATACGTCTCCATCCCTATTAATGGATAGAAGAAGGGGGGTTTGGGACTTTGAATGAGATGCGTTTTTTTAGCAATAAGCAATAGTTAAAAAGATTTTTATATATATATATATATATATATATAATGTTTCCATAATATCCAGGCTCAAAATTACAGACCAATCAGCAACAAAACAAAATTCACCTGTCTAACAGTAAGCATTAAAAACAGAGGTTTAGTTGCACGCATCTGCAAATACATGTGTATGCTGCAGGCCCCGTCAAGGCTCTCTGTGTACATTAGTTCCATGCTTTCCATTACTGTCCTGATGATACAATGTAGCACAGTCCATGTTCACAAGACTCTTTCCTTCATTCCTGTAATCAGAGACTTCTAATAGCTTATCTCTGTCCATATTTTTTATATACCCAATGTCTGTGTGCGCAGAGGATTCTGGTTTATTCCCGCAGGCCATTTCCCTTTTTATGGAGGTTGGATTTATTTTTAGCTTCTTACATTGTGTCCTTGTGCTGACTTGTTAACCTTACTATGCTTCTCCCGCATGCCTCTAGGTAGAATGTTAATAATTCAGATAGTTCTATGGTCCACCACCTCTGTTTTTCATTTTGTTAGATTCTCTTTGTATTTGTTGGCCTTTTGTGGTATTAAGGCTAACAAAGCATGCAAACAGGAAAAACAAATTAAAAATACCTAGAGAGGGACCACAGAGGGAGTGATAATGTTATGTATGATATTGACTTACGGAGACCTGGTAAACCCGCTCCCATCATACAAAGAAATTATTTAAAGGAAACTCACCTTTGGCCTTAAAGTGGAAGTTCACCCTAATACTAAAATCTCTAAATCTACTGGCATCAACAATCTAAGACTAGCCTATCTAGCCCTGTAAAGAAGAAATTGCTATACATACCTTTTCTGAAACTGCTCTGGTCCGGTCTCCAGCAGCAGAAGCTCTTCAGAACAGACAGCTGGGAAGTGACGTCACCCATAGTTACTATGGGGATTCCATTATTGGCTGCCTCATCTACACCCTCCTCCACAAAGAAACTGCCGCTGACGGCGCAGCATGGGACTGGACCAAAGCGGCTTAAAAAAAGGTGTATATGTAGCGATTTCTTCTTTTTCGGGGCCATATAGGTTAGTCTTGGATTGTGGATGCCAGTAGGTTTAGAGTATTGGGGTAAACTTCTACTTGAATTTTTGTACCCCCCTTCCCCTCAAACTCGTTTTATTTTACAGGTCCTGTATTTTATAAGAATTCTCCTACCTTTTTTAGTAGTGCATATCATGCTACCATGGTTTAAAGTGATTGTAAAGGCTTGTTTAAAAAAATATAAATAAATAACAAACATGTTATACTCTTCTGTGCAGTTGGGTCCTCCTCTTCT
The DNA here is from genome assembly GCF_905171775.1 of Rana temporaria. Lineage (NCBI taxonomy): Eukaryota > Metazoa > Chordata > Amphibia > Anura > Ranidae > Rana > Rana temporaria. The sequence goes on along the minus strand of NC_053498.1, from coordinate 100,995,697 downwards.
CAGGTCCCTTTTTGCTGCTCCTAGCCCCTTCCTCTTATTGAGTGCCCCCACAGACAGCAGCTTCCTATGGGGGCGCTGAAGCAGAGTCACAGCTCTGTGTGTCCATTCAGACATGTAGCCCAGACCCGGCCCTGCCCCCTCTATCCCCTGATTGGCTGATTATCTTTGATTGACAGCCGGAGGAGCCTATGGCGTCACTGCTGTGTCTCAGCGAATCAGGAGGAATGTCCCAGATGTCTTAGGCATTCATGGACATCGCTGGGGAGAGATGGGGCTCAGGTAAGTAATAAGGGGGGTGCTAGGGAGGCTGCTACATACAGAAGGTTTTTTATCTTACTGCATAGAATGCAGTAAGATAAAAATAAAACCTTCTGCCTTTACAACTCATTTAAGTGTGCCCATGTTTATAAATTTCTAAAGTTGAAAAAAAATTTTTTTTTTGCAAATCACTGATCTTGCCCTTTAACTGAAGGGTTTTCACATCCAAATTCAGCCATTTTTGAAGCTCCAAATGTATGTCGGTCCGTGCAAACTCTTCATTGATGGTAAAGCTGTTCAATAACTGTGATCAGTACCCTGAAAGTGAGCTGCTGTTTGTTAAGCCTGTATAGAATGGAGGAATGCCGATCCTTGTGTTCAATCACTGCAGCACTATAGTGAACCATTAATGGGTCCATTTGCATCGCTCACAACTTTTTAAATGGGAACGAGACACACCTGAGTTTGTAGGTATAGGACACCCCCGCTACACCCCCTTAACCACTTCCCTACCGGCCCATAGTAAAATGACGTCCACAAAGAACTTCTGCCGTTCAGAGTGGACGTCATGTGACGTCCTGGGCTTTCCGGGTGGTTATCTGAATGATGCCTGCAGCTAGAGGCATCATTCAGATATCCTTCTAAACTGCCGGCGATTCTGCACAACGTAAGAACGATCATAGCGGCGGTTCCGCCGCTAGATCGTTCTTACAGGCGGCGGGAGGGGACATCCCCCCCCTCCCGCCGCCATCCGGTGCTTCTCCGGGCTCTCCCGTGCCATCGGGGGCCCGGAGAACGAATCGTCCGGCGCTCGCAGGAAGCATAGAGATGACTGGTGACCAGATGGTCACCAGTCATCTCTATGACCGTCGGAGGACCCGGGCGCGATGTGATGACGTCACGCCCGGGTCCCCGTAAGTAAACAAAGCCGCGATTGCGGCTGCTAAGCAACCACAAGCATGAGATCGGTGAATTTTTTTTCACCGATTTCATGCTTTCCAGCCTGGAGGAGAGATGTGGGGTCTTATTGACCCCGCATCTCTCCATAAAGAGTACCTGTCACACACATTCCTATTACAAGGGATGTTTACATTCCTTGTAATAGGAATAAAAGTGATAAAAAAAAAAAAAAATTAAAAAAAAAAGTGTAAAAAAAGAAATAAATATATATAAAAAAAAAAGAAATAAAAATTAATTTTTTTAACGCCCCTGTCCCCGGTAGCTTGCGCGCAGAAGCGAACGCACACGCAAGTCCCGCCGACATATGTAAACGCAGTTTAAACCACATATGTGAGGTATCGCCGCGTGCGTTAGAGTGCCAGCAACAATTCTAGCACTAGATCTCCTCTGTAAATCTAAACTGGTAACCTGTAAAAAATTTCAAATCGTTGCCTATGGAGATTTTTAAGTACCGAAGTTTGGCGCCATTCCATGAGTGTGCGCAATTTTAAAGCGTGACATGTTAGGTATCTATTTACTCGGTGTAACATCATATTTCATATTTTACAAAAAAATTGGGCTAACTTTACTGTTTTTAAATTTTTTTAATTCATGAAACAATTTTTTTCCCAAAAAAAGGCGTTTGAAAAATTATTGCGCAAATACCGTGCAAGATAAAAGGTTTCAATGACCGTCGTTTTATTCCCTAGGGTGCCTGCTAAAAAAACATATATAATGTTTGGGGGTTCTGCGTAATTTTCTAGCAAAAAAATTATGATTTGTACATGTAGGAGAGAAGTGCCAGAATAGGCCTGGTATGGAAGTGTGTATAACTGCCCGGTATGGAAGAGGTTAATGGGAAATTATACCAAAAAAACATAAGTTGAACCCACAAGTGCTTTTTATTTTTATTTTTATTTATTTTTACCACTGCCATTCCTTTATACTGGCCTTTGAATTTACAAATGCAGCAAATTGGATTTTTAAATGTAGAAATTGGATGAAAGGTTCTATATAGGAGTTTTGGTACCTGACCAAGAATGTTTAATCTTCTTCAGACAATTTTATGATCCTGGCAACCCGGTCCAAACAGTAACTATCAACAACTGATCAATCATAGATTTGATCATTTAAAGCAGTGCTCCAAACTGTGGCCTGCGGGCCGAATGTGGCCCTTGGCTTACTGTTCCCCCCACTGATATGAGGCAATATTGCTCCTCCTGACGCCAACAATGGCACACAATTCTTTCCACTGACCCCAGCAGTGGGGCAACATGGGATCTATCGATCAAATTGTGTGCAACCAGCCTGTCAAAATGTTTCTCTTGATCAGCCCCACCGGCTATAGCAGGCCTGTTTTGATAAGTGTATACTGGTGGTGGGGAAGACTCTACACTGTAAAAATACAATAGGACATCACTATAAAAATAAAAAATGTGGGCTTTTATTGAAATGATTGTTATATTGAATAATTGAATGTATATTTGTGAATATTGCAGGTAGGATAAAAGATTAAATCCTTTATTCTTCTTTACTATCCACAGATGTTATCATTCATGCATGCCCAGTACACCTTCTTTCAACAAGGCTACACTTTATTAAATGAACTGAATCCATACATGAAGAAGCTGGCTTCAGAGGTATGCGTGTTTGTATGTGGACTTTGCCATATTGTAACTGATCATTTTCAGCATCATGCATTCTGTGCCCTTTTTTTTTAGATTATAATTTTTTTCTTTATCTTTTTAAATTTAATCTAGGGCTACCAGAGCATAACATGTAATCTGTGTGTATAAAGGGGCACCATAATGCCTGTCCATACAGCTGTTTATTTTCCAATTCCCCTCTCTGAATCCCCCAAAATTTGCCTAGGCAAATACCGACATGCAGGCATCATCGCATCCTTACTCTTCCCAAATGTGTTCAAAAAGATCATAGAGAGCAATATAATCCTTTCCCACTCTATCCAGTATAACAAGTTTGAGCTGGAGTATCCTATAGAAACCCATTATAATTTCCTCTGCTGGAAAAAAAACCAATACAAATTACTGTAATTTTGATTGGTTGCTGTGCGCTTCAGAATTTAGGAATTAACACTTAAAGCTATTTATAATTTAACATTCTATGCAGGACTCATTGCGTGCTAGTCTTGAAAACATTACATATGCTTTAGGAATACTGAAAATTGAAAACAATCATTGGGTACTGTACATCATATTCCTAGTGATGGGCTTATCATGGACATTCTTAATAAATCTCAAATATATGAGATAATAATTTCTTCTTCCTTTTATAGCTGGACCAATTAGTCATTGACTCGGCTGTAGAGAAGCGAGAAATGGAACATAAGCATGCAACAATACAGCAACGGGTGAGTTCAGTATTCTACAGCTTGCATGCCTTCGGAATCAGTAAACCTGGCAAAGCCTTGAACCTCTGTACACATTATAGAAGCCTACTGAAAGTCGGTATACACTACAGTGCGTGCCTTGAAAAGTATTCATACCACTTGAAATTTTCCACATTCTGTCATGTTACAACCAAAAACGTAAATGTGTTTTATGAGATAGACCAACACAAAGTGGCACATAATTATGAAGCGGAAGGAAAATGATAATGGTTTTCAATTTTTTTTTACAAATAAATATCGGAAAAGTGTGGTGTGCATTTGTATTCAGCCCCCTTTACTCTAATACTCCTAACTAAAATCTAGTGGATCCAATTGCCTTCAGAAGTCACCTAGTTAGTAAATAGAGTCCACCTGTGTATAGTTTAATCTCCGCTGTTCTGCCAAGCTCACAGAGGTTTGTTAGAGAACCTTAGTAAACAAACAGCATCATGAAGGCCAAGGAACACATCAGACAGGTCAGGGATAAAGCTGTGGAGAAGTTTAAAGCAGAGTTAGGTTATAAAAATAATATCTCAAGCTTTGAACATCTCACAGAGCACTGTTCAATCCCATCATCTGAAAATGGAAAGAGTATGACACAACTGCAAACCTACCAAGACATGGCCGCCCACCTAAACTGACAAGCCGGGCAAGGAGAGCATTCATCAGAGAAGCAGCCAAAAAAGCAATGGTAAATCTGGAGGAGCTGCAGAGATCCACAGCTCAGATGGGAGAATCTGTCCACAGGACAACTGTTGGTCATACACTCCACAAATCTGATCTTTTATGGAAGAGTGGCAAGAAGAAAGCCATTGTTGAAAGAAAGCCATAAGAAGCCCCATTTGCAGTTTGCGAGAAGCCATGTGGGGGACACAGCAAACATGGGGAAGAAGGTGCTCTGTTCAGATGAGACAAAAATGTGTGGCAGAAAACCAACACTGCACATTGCCCTGAACACACCATCCCCACTGTGAAACATGCCGGTGGCAGCATCATGTTGTGGAGATTCCTTTCTTCAGCAGGGACAGCTGGTCAGAGTTGATGGGAAGATTGATGGAGCCAAATACAGGGCAATCGTAGAAGAAAACCTTTTGGTCTGCAAAAGACTTGTCCTTCCAGCATGACAACGACCCTAAACGTACAGCCAGAGCTACAGCTCATTCATGTGTTAGAATGGCCCAGTCAAAGTCCAGACCTAAATCCAATTGAGAATCTGTGGCAAGACTTAAAAATTGCTGATCACAGACGCTCTGCATCCAATCTGACTGAGCTTTAGGCTATTTTACAAAGAAGAATGGGCAAAAATGTCCCTCTCTAGATGTGCAAAGCTGGTAGAGACATCCCCACTAATACTTGCAGCTGTAATTGCAGTGAAAGGTGTTTCTACAAAGAATTGACTTGGGGGCTGAATACAAATGCACACCACACTTTTCACATATTTATTTGTAAATAAAAATGAAAACCATTTATCATTTTTCTTCCACTTTTTTATGTGCCACTTTGTGTTGGTCTATCACATTAAATACCAATAAAATACATTCATATTTTTGGTTGTAACATGGCAAAATGTGGAAAATTTCAAGGGGTATGAATACTTTTTCAAGGCACTGTATCTAGCCAAAGGTCTGTGGACACCTGACCATGACACCAATCAGCTTGTTGGACATCCTATTCCAAAACCATGAGCCTTCATATGTACTTGACAACCCTCTGTGCCTGTAGCAGCCTCCACTCTTCTTGGAAGGATTTCTAATTTAATTTTCATTTGGCCAAAAGAACATTTCTTCGTCAGCTACTGTTTTTGGACAAGAAGATCTGTTTCATAGTCGGCATTGGGATTCATCACAAAGGTGTTCAGAATGGTTGTGGTCAGGACTCTTTGCAGCCTATTTGAATTCCTCCACACCAAACTCATCAAACCGTGGCCCAGATTCTCGTAGGAGATACGACGGGTCTGAGCCGTCGTATCTTGGCGCCTGATTCAAAGAATCAGATATGCCCAAATTTCACTAAGATACGACCATCGTATCTTATCTTACGCCTTCGTATCTTAACTGCATATTTACGCTGGCCGCTAGGTGGCGCTTCCGTTGTTTGCAGCGTCGAATATTCAAATGAGCAAGATACGCCGATTCATGAACGTACGCCCGGCCGACGCAGTACAGATACGCCGTTTACGTTAGGCTTTTCCCGGCGTAAAGTTACCCCTGCTATATGAGGCGTAGATGAGGCGTACCAATGTGAAGTATGGACGTCGTTCCCGCGTCAAATTTTGAAAATTTTACGTCGTTTGCGTAAGTCGTCTGTGAATGGGGCTGTGCGTCATTTACATTCACGTCGAAAGCATTGGCTTCTTGCGGGTTAATTTGGAGCATGCGCACTGGGATACTTTCACGGACGGCGCATGCGCCGTTCGTAAAAAGCGTCATTTACGTGGGGTCACATACAATTTACATAACACACGCCCACATCTTCCACATTTGAATTAGGCGGGCTTACGCCGGCCTATTTACGCTACGCCGCCGCAACTTACGGAGCAAGTGCTTTGTGAATACTGCACTTGACCGTCTAAGTTGCGGAGGCGTAGCTTATATAGGATACGCTACGCCGGAACAAAGATACGCTCTTCTACGAGAATCTGGGCCCATGTCTTTGGTGAGCTGACTTTGTGCACAGAGGCACAGTCATGCTGGAACACAAGCATTCCCCAAACTATTACCATAAGGTTGAAAGCGCACAATTGTCTAAAACTTTTTTTTTTTTTGCTTTAGCTTTATTAACTCTTCATTGAAAACACTTGAACTCGCATCTCTATTTGGATATACTTGTACTATACATTCCCTTTTAGGCTGCATTCACACCTGAGCGTATTTTTTTTCAGGCAGAAAGTCACATGTTTTTACCGCCATTTTGCCACCATTTTTGCTGCAATGTAAATTGTACAGGTCAAAAGGTCACCAATGTAAAAAGCAGAAAAACGCCTGTAATCTGCCTAAAAAGAAGCCCATGTACTTTTTTGAGCGTCAGGCATTTTGCTTATGTGGCGAAACACTCAGATGTGAATAGGTGCCATTAAAATGAATGGGATTTTGCTTGTTGGGTTTTTTTTTTATGTGTTTTTTCTGGCGTTTTACAAGCTCAAAACGCTCAGGTGTGAATGCAGCCTGAAGGCTTGTTCACACTATGTAGAGTTACCCGCATTTTCCCTCCATGGGTAAATGCAGTTAACTGCTATGACATACTGAAACCAATTGTTTTCTATATGTCATGCTCACATCAGAACTTGGCGTTTCTCTGGGTTTTAGAGTTGTGCGATATTATGCAACATGTTTGTGAAGTGACATGAATTTTTGGATGTGTACTAGAGACCCTGGCAGATATTTTAGTGTGGATCACCAGAGGAGAGATCTCAGTGCAGACGGGAATGTACAGCTGCTGAGACAGTAAACTGCTGAGAGTTTAGTGTCTGGGCTAGTGTGAATGGGCCTCTAAATTAATATTTCTGATTATGATGCATTGCAGCTGCAACTTCAAATTAGTATTTCTTAAACATAATTCGTTTGAGAACTGCTTGTGTTACTGTTTTAGTGCTTTAGGGCTGTTGGTGTAATTATGTGTCCTGCTTGGAGGAGCTCATCTAATTTTTACACTATAGATAAGAGCAGAACTGAAATGGTCTTTTCATTGTGCCATTGTTTCATTGTATTCGGTATTACTCCCATTCTCACTATATTATATGACTCCTTATCTTCGCATCGTTCCCTGCAAAACAATGACCACTGCTATACTCAGCAGTACTGTCTGCCTTTAATGGCGTGCACATGTATTGACATCTGTGAGGAATAGTACAGTCTAAGAGGAAAACTAATCGATAACTTATGTTCATTCTTACTAAGGGGGGGTGGTGATTATTGGATTATTGATCCACGACTGAAGCTTGTCCATATAGTAGGGAGGTGGCTCACCTTTTGTACTTAACGTTAGCCAAAGGATAGAGTGGGGAAAGGTTTGATTGTCTATTAGGTTGTTATTGCTGTCTGTGACCTTGGTGAGGACAATTTTTCTTACTTTCTGCCTGATGACCATTAGGGCATGCGTGTTGTAAGGTTTATTTCTGCTTTCCCTCTAAAATGTTTGTAGATGGTGTCAAATACAGCAGCACCAGTAAAAGGCTTCAGAAATGTGGAGAAGTCACTCCTAACAGGGGCATCGCTCACATCAGTGCCCTGGGTTTTATGTGGACAGGAAGGAAGAAATTCCCCCAAATGGGGACACTTATGCCTCGTTTCCACTGAGCGGATCAGTCCGGGTTGGTTCGGTACGGTACGCTATTTTGAGTGTTTCCATTATGAAAGCGGCCCATACAACTGAACCATACCATACCATTCTGGGTCCTGCTTCAGATGTGGGGCCATAGAAAATGGTACGGTTTGGGTGGATCTACAATACATTCCACTGATTGACGGACACGCTAGGCATTTTTTCTAAACCCTGTATGACCCCTGACGGTCCGACTTGCAGTGGAAACGCTCACCTGAATAGGCCGGACCATTCTAACCCTTCCAAACTGTACCGACCCGAACCGTTCCGCTCAGTGGAAACGAGGCATTAGTGGTAAAAATACAGAGGACTGAAACCCTTACTTCCTATCTCCGTTCAAAGCTAAAATAGTGGAACTCCTGCTTTGGCAGGAGTTCCACTATGAAGTATCAGATACACGCCTGTCATTTCACAGTATTTAGCCAGTCAGAGCCAGCAGAACATGTAAGGCATTTGGACGAATGTATTGCATAATGTATGCTTTTTATTGGGGCCTTATTGGAGCAGTTGGCATAGATCTGCCACCTGGGGAATACCTGCTTCAGACATAGAAAGTTTAAGTTTGGTTATTTTGTTTTGCAATTCGCACATGGGATGGTACTTGCATTCAATGAGAAGTCTCAATTGTACTGGTGGCTGCTCTCCTAGTTGAAATCTTCAGCCCTCTGCCCCCCCCCCCCCCAATACACCTGCAGCTGTCATTTTCTGTTGCTGCGGGGGTTAATGCAGCCTTGCTGGACCTGTCCTAGTAACGCATCAAGAATGCCAACCATGACCACGCTTTCTGCTCACCTCCTCCATTCCTATAAACTGTACTATAGTGTTCAGTAATGAGACGCAATCTAATAATGAAGGATGGATGAGCGAAATGTCTGTCCTCTATTCATAGACTGGGGAAGGGGAGCGGGGGAAAAAAGAGTGGGTCCAGACACTGGGATTGATTTACTAAAACTGAAGAGTGGGTAATCTGGTGCAGCTCCTCATGGTAGCCAAAAATGTCAACAAACACAGCAGCCATTGGTACAAGGGACATTTCACATTAAATGTAAGCACTGTCCCTTGTGCTGATTAAAAAAAAAACAATTGGTAAAAATGTATGAGTAACACGTAATTTTTTTTTTTTTACTCTTTCTTTTAACAACCTTGCTGATCAATCTACGATGCACAGACCCTCCTACAGGTGAGTGTTTTATTTCCTATTACAAACCTATACTACCCCAAAATATTCCTGTTTACAAAAAAAATCTAGAAAACAAAAACTTTAGCAAAAGGGAAGAAAGTACCCATAAGGCACCTGACAGATTTAATCTCCTATTCTCTGTGAAAAATCTGATTATTTTATATATTCATTGATTTTGAATGGGCATCAGTGGCCTCTTGTGTCTCTCAGCGGTATCAGTGGTGAGGTTTTTCTGCAACAATTTGAGCAAAGGCAGCTTATAGTTCAGAATGTAAATAATCAGTAACACTGTTATTATTATAAAGGAGGGCTTTGCAAAATAGAGACAATACAGTTTTAATATGATTCTAATATGATTCTAATACGATTCAAGGCAAGAGGGTTAGGAGGGCCGAGTAGACCGGTGCCATTGCCGGCAATTGCCGCCGATTTGACATGTCAAATCACATGTCAAATCATACCAATGTGAACCAGGGCTAAAGGTTAAGATCGCCTCTTCAAGCAGAAATTCACTTTTCATAATAAATGGAAGTGTTTTCACAGAATAGGTGTGTATTACCACTCTGGAGCATGCCTCCCTTGTTACTACACCTCCTCTTGTTTTATTTCCAGCTACTTTACATACAGTCTAATCTCCCTTAGATCTACCATCAGCTATTAGACTGAATGCAAAGTGTCTGTCTGATTTTTTACAAATTTAATAGAATGTTCAGGTGGGTCTCCCTGTTCCATAGTTTTGATAAATCTAGTGGAAACTCACGTTCCCGCATGTGTATTTTTTTGGGCATTCTAGAGCAGTGTTTGCCAACTCCAGTCCTCAAGGCACACCAACAGGTCATGTTTTTCAGGATTTCCCTCAGATGAAACAGCTGTGGTAATTACTAAGGCAGTGAAACTGATCAAATCACCTGTGCAAAATAATGGAAAGCCTGAAAACATGACCTGTTGGTGTGCCTTGAGGACTGGAGTTGGGAAACACTGTTCTAGAGCATTTCCACCCATCACACATAAGGCATACACATGACCAATGCCCCAAAGAAGCTCTAGAGCCGAGTGTGGCTCAGCTTTTACCACACTATTTGGTATGCTTGCAGTGCGTTTGTCACTCGGCAAACGCACGCCTGCTGCCCATGCTTGGAGTGCCATTAATATATTAGGGCAACGCAAGTGCGATACGCGTTTCCAAAACGCACAGCAAAGCAGTCATTTTTCACAGATGTGAATGGAGCCTCGTTGTGTAATCACACCAATTTCACAGTTCAGGCTCCATTCGCTGTTTCGCACTGGCGTTTTATGGCTATATGTCCCAATTATTATAAAAGACTAATGGTAGCCTTAGTAGTGGTTTGTCTTACTGTGTTGTATTTTGGATGCACCTTCCCTATATATTTTTATGTTTAGGCACCACAGCCAGTTACACTCTTATAAATCTCATTTTGTGGGGGGTTTTGTAGCATCTAGCCTAGTGGGAGAGCATGTTTTTTTGGCTAGTTTTTACTACAACATGCATTGGGCAGCCTAATAATTTCAATAGCCTGCACTTCACGTGGCAAAGTAGCTCATGAGACATTTTAGTGACCAATTGCATCATCAGTAAGGCCCCTTTCACATTGGACTTGTAGCCGCGGTGGCGGTATATCGACGCTAAAAATAGCCGAGATTGCAGCGGGAATCGGCCGCTAGCGGTGCGGTATTAACCCCCGCTAACGGGCCGATAAAGTGTTAATACCGCCCGCAATGCGCCTCTATAGATGCGCATTGCGGGCGGTATTGCCGTGGTTTCCCATTGTTTTCAATGGGAAGGAGCGGTATACACGCCGCTCCTCTCACCGCTCCAAAGATGCTGCTGACAGGAGATTTTTTTTGTCTCCCGCCAGCGCATCGCCTCAGTGTGAAAGCCCTCCGGCTTTCACATTGAGGTAGCTGGGCAGGAGTTTTTCAGGCGGTATAGCAGCGCTATTTTTAGCGCTGTACCGCCTGAAAAACTCCTCAATGTGAAAGGGGCCTTAATAAGGAGGATGTCGGTCATTTGCATAGCATCTTTGCTTGCCCTCCCCTGCCCCTCTCCGTCAGCACTGGGGTCTCATTAGCTAATTGGGAGAAGAGAAACAAAAGGGAGAAGAGAAACATTGAGATATTAGTCGGTACCAGTTTGAAAACGTTATATTTGCTTTGGAAGAATAAATCACCTCTAACGTTGGGTGTCCTACTTGGACTTGTGGATGTTGTGAATTATGTAAAACTAATAGTTTTTACATTTTAGAATGGGGTGCCTCAAAACTGATTATGATTTTTGGGGTTGCCTTGAGACTGTACATCGTTTTTAAAGGGTGCCTTGACTGAATAAAGGTTGAGAAACACTGGTTTAAGGGGTTTTCTACATCTTTCTACGTCTTTCTGAAAAAAAACAAAGACCTTCTTACCTTGTGGGTATGGGCAAATAAAAATGAAAAATGTTCAAAAATATCTTGCTGTGTTCTGAGCAGACTCTGGATGGCCTAATTGAACAATATGCAGAGTTCATGGCCCATCTGTCTTTTGTTTATCATAGTGGTTCATTGATCATCAGTTTTACAAGTGTTCAGGCTGTGAACATGATCCTCCTGAAAGCTTTGCAGGATAATGAATAGTAGACAGATGTGTAATGCCTGTGGACACCTACGTATTAAAGAGAGCTTGGATAAGGGGTCGAAGGTCACCAGGCAGTACTCATGGAGGTCTGTCTAGGATTAGAGTCAAAACAAGTTTACTGCTTAATTTATTCTAGAGACCGACTTGCCAACTCCTAGAAAAGCCTGCAGTGCCCGGTAAGGACCTAGTTCATCCATGCAGGCCACCAAAGATGAACAGCCCCGTATGAAATTATGAAAGGATCAGGACATTTGGGACTTTCAGGAGCAGTAATATTTACTTTCAGCTGCTTGTTGTTGTGCATAGTTGGAAAATCCCTGTGCAAACCAACATAGACCACCCAGAAAAGGAAATATATGTACAGTATAGAGGTCCTACACACTTTCTATGATGAATATATATCTCATCTAGTTAGTTGGATGGTGCAGAGACATTTTAAAGTCTACAAAGCGGTTTCCTGTACAATTTAGCCGACATGTAGTGTTCACCATTGCCCCAATCGCACACAAATATTCCAGCACATTTTAAAGATTTAAATGCACACCAAACAATGGTGGGAGACGCTTGAATTAGGCTGTCATCCGGACTTGTAACATTATCTTTAAAAATTCTTTCTACAATCTGGTGCTGATTCAGTAGGCGGTTATAGTTTATAGACAATAATGACATTTTGGCTTGTTCAATGGAGAAATTAAGAAAAATATTATATTAATCCAATTCCAGCCTCGTGAAGGCTTGTTGTCCTTTATCCCACATTTTTTGTGCATTTTGGCTCATTATTATCATTCACAAATGGTAATACCATATTTGCCAGTGTATAAGGTGACCGGGCGTATAAGACGACCCCCTAATTTTACATTTTTTTAAGATTTTTTCCCTGTACTCACCGTATAGGACGACCCCCCTTCCGAGGCTTCCGATGCTTCATATTGGCCGACTTGGTCAGTAGTCTTGCTCAGCTGCATTTCTTTTAAATTTTGACAGTTAGCCCCCGCTAGTTGTCACATCGAGGGAGCAGAGGCTGATCCTTTCATAACCTGTTACACCCTGAAAATGGGTGTTAACAGGTCATGAACGTTAAACTTATCCTTTAAGAGAAATATGAAGGCTGCCATTGGTGGTCCCCCCAGAAAATGCTAATGGCTGTTGTGATGAGTTTGTTCAAGGTTCAGTACTTTCTGAATCACTGACCGATGCAAGTCTGCAGATCTTGAAAGTTGATGAAAAGTCAGAAGTGCCCATTTAGGGCAAAGGGAAAGCATCTCCTGTTAGCCCACCGCCTTGCCCACCTATACTCACAGATCCATGCTTCTTTGACCATTGTAGGATTCCACTTTGGATACGCTCCAGTGTCTGATGGTGTTGGAGCTTACCCAGGTGATTATTGGCTTCTCAGCTCCTGTATGCCCAGAAACTCATTTAAACAAAGGAGAGAGTTTGAAGCTGGGAGGCAGTAAAAGGGTATGAATTGGTGAGTATAAATGGATCGAGGGGATAGGCGTTCACTTTGCAATAAATGACCAGTGTGACAGTGGCTCTTTACCTACATGCTTATTCCATGTTACTGACTCATAATATAAAAAAACAGGATCAGTATGACAGCCAGCGGGTTAATATCTTTTCATTGAAAAGGTTAGCAGTGGCAGCATCTTTATTTCCTTACTACGAGAAGCAACTTTTAGCTATTTCTACAGGGGGTAGGTCAGGCCACACAGGACACCTCCTCCATACACAGCAAATTTAGCAGTCCATTATAGTGATCAAATGTGACAGCAGAGGGTGGTCCAGGAAGGTGTTAACCACCCACCATATGGGGCTAATGAAGGCAGTCATTGAAGAAATGTAAGTATGCGTTTAAAAGTGCCAATGGATGATCACAAGTTTCATCCTTGCTGTTTAATACCCAAGTGATCATCGGAGGGTCTTTAAAGTTGGTGATAGTCTATATCAGTGATGGCAAACCTTGGCACCCCAGATGTTTTGGAACTACATTTCCCATGATGCTCAACTACACTGCAGAGTGGATGAGCATCATGGGAAATGTAGTGCCAAAATATCTGGGGTGCCAAGGTTCGCCATCACTGGTCTATATAGACAACTATACTATTAATAAAGAAGGTGAAAAATTAGTAAAAAATTAGTAAAAAATGATCTTTCTCTTCTGATAACCCACTTGATTGTTGGCATCATATGACAACGCTATACCACTTATTATCTGGTCTCATATGTTTGCTGGTAATTCCATTACTTGTAACATATGTCAAAATACAAGCAACTCTGTTATCTCATTAACTTCACACTGTCACAACCATAGGGGGTCATTATTTAAATACCATGCATATAGTGTCAAGCAGCTGCATTCCAACCTCCAATACCAGTCCTTTTCACATTCTCTGATGTCCAGTTCTGCTAGATGTTTCAAGGGAAGTAAAAGTAGTTTATACAGAATACTACCAATCCTAAACAATATTTTGTGTGGACGCATTTAATATTCTGCCAGTTTGGTCTGTTATATGAATCAGGTGGGAAAAGCAATTTTCCACACATTTTGGGCCTGCAACCTCTCTAAAAGCCTATGAGTAGGAGCAGCTACCTATCATACAATCTAGAGACTTTGCAGGCAGTGTGATGTAATCCATTAGTGGGGCCTTTTACACGTTTGGTGTTAAATTTGCAAAGCTACATGGATCTAATTTCTAATGGAAAATTTGCTCAATGGATAGTGTTGCCATGTATATATAGCTTCATATTGTGCATGTTTACTGGTGAATTCTCACATTATATTGTAGAAGCATTGTTTAAAGTGGATGTAAAGCCACTCTTATCCTTTCTAAACTACTGCCATAGTGCTGATCTATAAGGATATAGATGCCTCCTGCATGTATCCTTACCTGTCAAATGTCTCCCCTCTGTCTGTTATAAGAACTAAAAAACTGCAGATTCTGTGGGTGGATCTGTTTTCTGGAGCTCTGTGGGTGGAGTCGTGCTGTCATTTAACTCCCCGCCCTCCTCTACACTCCCCTTGTCAACATGCATTTTTTCCGGTGTATTCCATACGCTAAATTCTGCTATGATCACTAACATCCAGTCAAAATCCAGAAAAGTAACCACATGACTTCAGAAAAGGAGTGGGGGTGGGAATTAAAAAATAATGCCTGTCTCCAGGCTAGTGAATGAGATATGTAAATAACCTGTCACTCACAGCAAGGGGGCGGAACAGACTAAGGTTTTTCTCTGCAAGACCATTTTATTTCACTGAACAATAAAAAAGGATTGCTCAGAGCTGGATTAACTCTGTGTGGCAAGACTGGGCACAGATGATAGGAAATCTTATACTGTACATTGTGACATAAAAAAAAAAAAAAAAACATTTCGGGTTTACATCCACTTTAATGTCTGTCATATTGGGGTTTTGTCCCATTTTGTCGCTCCCATAGTTCCTTATTTAAAGTGTAGATGCTTTCCCTTTTAAGTATACAAAAGTGACTGCCCTACCTAAAAACGAACACCATAGTATATTCAGGTATTGTTTTTTTTTATCGAGGCATAGCTAGAGTGGTGGACTAGGCTGTCCTGCTGCTTAAAGTTCCCTTGTTAATGGTAATTTATGGGAAAAAGGGGGAGGTTAAATTTGGGACTTTATATGAGGCGATTAGTAAACCACCTCCATCCCTGGTTGTATAATATAATGGTAATTTATGTTCTTCGTAGGCTCATTGCTCTCTGTGGGAGAGAAGATGACCCCATAGAATCATGTGATAAGAGGCAACAGTGCCACCCAGATGCACAAAAGTACCTTCTAAAACCTGGTTGCAAAGGCCTACATGATGAGTATACTTTTAGCCTGACAAGCTGACTGACAAGCCCTACCTTGAATGGAGGCCACGATGAATAAGTACAGCATGTATGATTTCATGCCTTAGCACAGTTGCATTGTGTGCTTTGATCGAATATAACTGAGGATTGGTTTAGTTACTTGAACCTGCTTATTAATAAGCTTGTTTATGCATTTTTTTTAATAGTTCTCAGTACATAAGAATTATTTCCTTGCATGTCCCTGTAAAAGTCCTTTCTTGCTTGATTTCATCCACAAGTGCCTGTTCCAGCAGCCCTGGAATGAGCTGTGACATTTGGTAAGCAGGGCTGCCTCTATTGTCTTTTTCTTATTATACCCAAGACAGCCAGGAACAGACATTAGTCAATAGGAGGTCAGAGGTGATCAAGGACCTGTCATCAGTGAAAAAAAGGCTCATTACCAGCGCAAGGCAAATCATAAATCCTGTTTCTTCCCCCCTCCAATTATTTTGTTCTGCAGTGTGTGGAGACGAATAGGCGCCAAGTTCTGCTGTAATTTGCAGACTAAATGGTCATTTCCATAATTATAATTACAGGATTTCTAATAATATTATTAAAATATTTCATTTTTTTTTTTTTTTTTTAGTTCTGAATATATATTTTATTAATAGTTATTACTGGATTTGATTTGGTGATTGGCACTTGATCTATCCGAAATCCCAATAATCATGTTAGTAGGTGTCTTTAGTGCAGTGTTTCTCAACTCCAGTCCTCGGGGCGCACCAACAGGTCTTGTTTTCAGGCTTTCCATTATTGTGCACAGGTGATTTTATCAGTTTCACTGCCTTAGTAATTACCACAGCAGTTTGATCTGAGGGAAATCCTGAAAACATGACCTGTTGGTGCGCCCCGAGGACTGGAGTTGAGAAACACTGCTTTAGTGTGCTGCAAGTTGATGTGCAGAATAGACATTAGATGACAATCTGATTGGATAAAGCAACAATCAGATGCTGTCAGGGCACCTACAGATGCCAAACGTGGCATCCTTTACTGAATAGAAATAAGACGTGTTGGGAAAACCTTGTCATATCACGGTCTTCCTCTTGATAAATGAAAGCTGTCTGCAGAGACACCACAATATGACCACTCATGTTTCAGAAAACACCAACTAGAAAAGATGACTTAAGGTAGTTGGTTCATGACTGGCTGCCCAACTACTCTTTAGCATCTGTGTCCAGATTTTGACCAATGAAAGAACAATCCTACAGAAATTCTTACCATAAATATGCCTGTTTGCTTTGCCTGGACATGCATGTTCATGAACTAAATAGACACCCTTGATGTTGGCTTTAGCTCACTGGTTCTCAACCTGGGGGTTGGGACCCCTTAGGGCAGTGCCGGCCCAAGACATTGTGCTGCCTGGGACCAAGAATGAAATGCTGCCCCCCACCCCCCCAGAAAAAAAATCACACCAACCAAAAGGCCCCCACATTCATTATTTTATATCATGATAACTAAAGGGGACCCGTCATGGCTCTATACATGTATACTGGAGTATAAAGAGGACCTGTCATTGCTCTATACATGTATAGGAGTATAAATAGGACCTGTCATGGCTCTATACATGTATAGGAGTATAAATAGGACCTGTCATGGCTCTATACATGTATATAGAGGACCTGTCATTACTCTTTACATGTAAAGGAATATCAAGAGGACCTGTCATGGCTCTATAAATGTATATAGGACTATAAAGAGTACTTGACATGGCTCTATACATGTATAAAGGAGTATAAGGAGGGCCTGTCATGGCTCTATAGATGTATAAATAGGACCTGTCATGGCTCTATACATGTATATAGAGGACCTGTAGAGACTCTTTACATGTAAAGGAATCTAAAGAGGACCTGTCATGGCTCTATAAATGTATATAGGAGTATAAAGAGGACCTGTCATGGCTCTATACATGCATATAGGTGTATAAAAGGACCTGCCATGGCTCTATACATGTATCCAGGAGTATAAAGGGACCTGTGAATTGCCGGCGGCCACAATGTCTTTTGCGCAAACTAATCAATGTACGCTAATTGTGTTTTTTTTTATACCAAAAATATGTAGAAGAATACATATTGGCCTAAACTGAAGAAAATCGTTTATTTTTCTAAATTTTGGGGATATTTATTATAGCAAAAAGTTAAAAAATGTATATATTTATAGCACAAAAAATAAAAACCACAGAGGTGATCAAATATCACCAAAAGAAAGCTCTATTTCTGGGAAAAAAGGACATCAATTTTATTTGGGTAGCGGAGCTGGCGGAACGGGCTGGCGGGCATCAGTATGCTGCCCCCCTAAAAGTGCTGCCTGGTACCACCCGGTCCCATCATAGGGCCGGCCCTGCCCTAGGGGGTCGAATGATGATTTGCCAGGGGTCACCGAATCCTGGGCTGTTTCTGAAGCCCACACCGATGTCCCAGCCTTTTTGCAGCCACCCAGCAGGGCTGTCCGTAGAGCCTGTGGCTGCCCACTCAGCCTCTTCGCGGTCACCCATTCAGTTCATGGCATTGATGGGGGGCAAAATGACTAGAGGTCAGCTGACTGGTGAGGAATGTGAAGTGGGAGGGGCTGGAGGAGACCCTATCTCCTGATTTTGGTATAGGTGTCACTGCTACGAGACACCACAAAATCGGAGACACAGTGAATAACACTGCCCGTGATTATAGTTGCCATTAAATGTTCCCACTACATTTCTCTGATCAGCAGATGACCTTGATCAAGAGCACCTATGTTGGCTGATCAGAACTCCCCCCCAGCACTGCCACTCTTTCCAACTCCCCCCCAGCACTGCCACTCATTCCACCCCCCACCAAGGAGTAAGAGAAGGAATAAAAATAAAAAATACATAGAAGGGGAGGAAAAGAGGGGGAGGAACAAAAAAAGGGAGAGAAAGAATAAGAGAAAGAACAAGAAAGATGGCTAGAGAGAGAGATGTGGGGAAAAAAAGAAATTAGGATAGAGAGAGATAAAAAGGAAAGAAAGGAGAACAAAGAGAAAAAGTGGTAAATCCTAAAATGTGCCATAAGGGGTTTTAATACTGTACAATGAATGAATGAATGAATGAAAAAAACTTATATAGCGCGGCACATGCGAACTGAATCGCCTCTGGGCGCTTGTTGTTAGTGTCTCATGCCTTTCAGAAAAGCAGGGTTTTGATCTGCCTTCTGAAAGACAGGTGGTTTTGCTCCAACCGAATGCTGGTTGGTAAAGCATTCCAAAGCCTGGGGCCCTGGAAAGCAAACCTTCTTTCTCCTTTGGACTTGTATTTGGTTATAGGAACCTTGACCAGATTTTGGTCGGTGGAACGCAGAATGCGGCTGCAATTGTGCGGTTTGATCTTGTCGCATAGATATCTAGGAGCCTTCCCATGGATGCACTTATGTGTCAGGCAGAGTGCTTTGAATGCAATTCTGTCTTTCACTGGCAGCCAGTGAAGGGATCTCAGTGAAGGTGAGATTGATTCCCAAGATTTTTTCCCAGTCACCAGTCTAGCGGCCGTATTCTGTACGACTTGGAGACGAGCGATTTGGTACTTGGGTAGCCCGAGGTAAAGGGCATTTGCATAGTCCAGTCTGGAATTCACGATAGATCCCACCACGACTGCTACGTCTTCTTTGGGAATAAATGGAATCAGTCTGCGTAGTAGGTGCATCAAATGGTGCGCCCCGCTGACTACTGACCCTATTTGTGCGTCCATTGTCATGAAGGTGTCAAACGTGACTCCCAGACTTTTGACTTTGGAGCTAGGGGCGATGATTTGTCCCAGGATGGGAGATGGTGTCCAGTTTGTTGTCGGTGATTTCTTCCGACTGGCATCGAAGATAAAGAGTTCTGTTTTAGCACTATTGAGTTTGAGATAACTCTTAGTCATCCAGTTTTCTATTGAAGAGAGACAATTCTCTAAACTTAGATGATGATCCTTTTTGTGGCAGATGCGAAAATACAACTGCGTGTCGTCTGCATAAGAGTGATAAAGTAGTTCATGGCTACTGATAATATCAAAGAGAGGACGAAGATAGATATTAAACAGCACTGGTGATAAGGGGGATCCTTGGGGGACCCCACATGTCACCGTGCGTTTTTCTGACGTGAAGGATCCCAGTTTCACTGTTTGTGATCGGTTTCCTAGAGTGGAAGGGACTGTGGGTTAGGGCCGCAAATTACTTGTCTTGCCTCGGGTGCTGACAACCCACGCTACAAAAATAATTTTACTGTTAGGGGTCCCCACAACTTGGGAAATTTTATCAAGGGGTCACGGCACTAGGAAGGTTGAGAACCACTGCGTTTAGCTGGTGGAAACGTAAATACAGCAAAACCCATTTTAGACTCACTTTTATTTCTTTTCCCTGAGATCTTATGTCTATGGCTGACTTTATAAGAAAGAGAGGGATGAAAGGCATGTGTATTAAAAGGAGCCTCCTGTCTTTAATGTCTCAAGTCAAAAAAAATTGATAAAATTGCCCTAAAAAAGGACAGCTTGGATGATACAGACTCTCGGGCC
Source organism: Rana temporaria (assembly GCF_905171775.1). Classification (NCBI taxonomy): domain Eukaryota; kingdom Metazoa; phylum Chordata; class Amphibia; order Anura; family Ranidae; genus Rana; species Rana temporaria. Next base: position 100,975,627 of record NC_053498.1, on the reverse strand, counting down.
TCGTACACACGACCGAGTTTCTCGGCAAAAACCAGCAAGAAACTTGCTGGGAGATATTTTTTTGCCGAGGAAACCGGTCGTGTGTACATTTTCGTTGAGGAAACTGTCGAGAAACTCGACGAGCCAAAAAGAGAGCAAGTTCTCCATTTCCTTGACGGGAATGGAGAAAATTGGCTTGTCGAGATCCTCGACAGCCTAACAAGAACCTCCACGAGGAAAATGATCTGTTTCGCCCGTCGAGTTCCTCGGTCGTGTGTACGAGGCTTCAGTCTTGGAGCACCGCCATCCATACACATGTCTACTGCTCCTCCTCCTCTTGGATGCAGCAAACGGCTGTTAGATGGATGTTCCTGAGAGGCAGTATATAGTCATTCTGATTCGGCATCTCTTTCCACTTGATGAAATGGTCATTCTAGTGTTGAAAAGGTTAAACCAGGGCTGGTGGCAGAGACAGATGGGTCTGTTTTATTAACACATTGGCGTGTGCTTCCTTAGCCTATCGGCATGGCTGCCTTTCACTGAGAAAGGATGGAGCTCCTTTGTGATTTGAACAGGGGGTAGGGGAGGTGTGGTCTCTTTCTATGGACTCTTAGGATGAGAAAACATTAGCAGCAGCATCACCTCTATGGCCTGGGGAGTAAGTCAATAAACATGTGCTGGCCACAGCTTTTATCTGTGTCCCGTCCTTCTCATTTGGCTCTACAAGTGACAGCTGTATGCTAATGTTCCTGGTCTCTTGTCTGAGCTGGAGCTAGGGGAACAGGGTTCTAAGGCTACCTCCTTTTGTGGATATTAGTTGATCTCAAGGAAGGATGTAGATCTTGCTACTTTTCATCATCAAAAAGGACCGCAAACATTATAAGGATGCCTGTTTAGTATTCTGGACATTTAACCACGGAGACGTGATTGCTGTCTATACATCAGTCTGACCGCCAGGAACGCAGCTCTCTAAAGAAAATGAAGATATTTGGCCGGCTGGAATACTTGCTGGTAAGTCATTCCAATTTGCGGCAAATTCGTTTTTCTTGTTGGTATTTTGTGTTAATTGTTTGCTTCTCGCAGGGGCCATCTCTGAAATGTGCTGAGGTGTTTGTGTGTATGTTGGCCATTTTCCCAAGGGTTGCTTCTAGTACATACAGTAGATTGCATGCCGTAATCGGGAATGACAGGAGCCTCAGAAGTGCTTGTAAATAATAGCTGGAGGAAAATATGTGATAAAGGATTGATTCTTTTACCAAAAATAGGAAATACGTGATTCACTGGCCGTTTGTGAAGAGAAACTTGGGTAGATTTCAGGATTGCACAGCCTTCATTACATCACAAAGACTTGCCATACCTGCCCATGGCTGGCCCATCATGAAGACTGCTTAGAATGGAACCTCGACCTCTTCCATTTAGCCGAAGGTCACAAAAAAAGCCGAATGGATCAACCTCTTACCAACAGTCAGGGGCGGTCCGTCCATTAGGGCGCACGGGCACCGCCTCCCCTTTCTATCACCACCGTCACCCCCTATTAATGCGTCCGGCCCCTTTGAGGATGCCGGGCACATCAATTACAGTGGCAACGTTTTTTTTTAAGCACCTGGTTGGAGCCAGAGGCTCTAATGGGCTTCAAAATGGGGTGGGCTCCGGACACAGAGCATTGCACTCGGATCCCACCCAGGTGTGTTAGAATAGCGAATGGTGACCCTGGGGGGGTGGCCCTTTTCACACGGCCCGGATGCAGTTTTGGGTTTTGCTCAGCAGGGGATCTGTCTGCTCATCCCCTGCTGAGCTGAGCAGAGCTCCCGGGTGTCAGGTCTCAGCTTATGCAAAGTGGACATAGACACGGCCGCTCTACTCCATGGGCAGTCGGATGGAAATGGACCAGCAGTCCTTTGACATTCAACTGCCCTCTGTTTTGACAGGGGACACAAGTCTGTTTACATCCGACTGCCCATAGAGGAGAATGGAGTGTCTGATTGGGTCCGCCTGAAAAATGGACATACGCACCCGATCTGACAGCCTGTGTAAAAGGGGCCTAACCGTGATGGAGAATGATCAACCTCAAGCTTGGAGTCAACTGTAGAGATCTTCCAGCATGCTGGAAAATCTCAGCACTAGACAAATAGCGTTTGTTTCGTATATGGATGCCATTTATTATATAACAGTGATGACATGAAACCTTCAGAGCAGTGACAGGCCTCATTCACACTCGCGTGCTTATATGCCAAAGAGAAAATATTAATCCTAGAGGTCTCAGGGAGAAAGGGAGAACACTGATTGTAGTGATATTGAGAGACACGTTTATATGCATTTATAGAACATTTCTAAGCCCATATAAATGCATGTTTTTTTTTTATTGTAAAATTTACACTGTGTGCTTAGATACATTTAGGTCCATTTAGTTTAGTTGCATTAAAAAAAAAAAAAAATCTGTGCATCCAGGGGAAAATTAGATACTCTTAACGCATGTAAATACATACAGTGCCTTGGAAAAGTATTCCTACCCCTTGAAATGTTCCACATTTTGTCATGTTACAACCAGAAATGTAAATAATTTTTTGGGGGATGTTATGTGTCAATACTTTGTAGAACCGCCTTTCACTGCAATTACAGCTGCAAGTCTTTTTGGGGATCTCTACCAGCTTTGCACATCTAGAGAGTGACATTTTTGCCAATACTTTTTTGCAAAATAGCTCAAGCTCAGTCGGATTGGATGGAGAGCGTCTGTGAACAGCAATTTTCAAGTCTTGCCACAGATTCTCAACTGGATTTAGGTCTGGACTTTGACTGGGCCATTCTAACACATGATTATGCTCTGATCGAAGCCATTGCATTGTAGCTCTGGCTGTATGTTTAGGGTCGTTGTCCTGCTGGAAGGTGAACCTCTTCCCCCGGTCTCAAGACTTTTGCAGACTCTAAAAGGTTTTCTTCTACGATTGCCCTGTATTTGGCTAGATCCATCTTCCCATCAACTCTGACCAGCTGCCCTGCCCCTGCTAAAGAAAAGCATCCCCACAACAAGATGTTGCCACCACCATGTTTCACAGTGGGGATGGTTTTGTTCAGGGTGATGTGCAGCGTTAGTTTTCCGCCACATATAGCGTTTAGTTTTTTGGGCTATAAAGTTCAATTTTGGTCTCAGCTGACCAGAGCACCCTTTTCTTCCACATGTTTGCTGTGTCCCCCATATGGCTTCTCCCAAACTGCAAATGGGGCTTCTTATGGCTTTCTTTCAACAATGGCTTTCTTCTGGTCACTCTTCTAGAAAGGTCAGATTTGTGGAGTGCACAACCAATAGTTGTCCTGTGGACAGATTCTCCCACCTGAGCTGTGGATCTCTGCAGCTCCTCCAGAGTTACCATGGGCTTTTGGCTGCTTCTCTGATGAATGCTCTCCTTGCTCGGCCTGTCGGTTTAGGTGGACGGCCATGTCTTTGTAGGTTTGCAGTTGTGCCATACTATTTCCATTTTTGGATGATGGATTGAACAGTGCTCCGTTAGATGCTCAGAGCTTGGAATATTTGTTTATATCCTAACCCTGCTTTAAACTTCTCCACAGCTTTATCCCTGACCTGTCAGGTGTTCATTGGCCTTCATGATGCTGTTTGTTCTCTAAGGTTCTCTAACAAACCTCTAAGGGCCTCACAGAACAGCTGTATTTATACTGAGATTAAATTACACACAGATGGATTAGGTGACTTCTGAAGGCAATTGGTTTCACTAGACTTTAGTTGGGGTATCGGAGTAAAGAGGGCTGAATACAAATGCACACCACACTTTTCTGATATTTATTTGTAAAAAAAAATGAAAACCATTTATAATTTTCCTTCCACTTCACAATTATGTGCCACTTTGTGTTGGTCTATTACATAAAATCCCAATAAAATACATTTAAGTTTTTGGTTGTAACCTGACAAAACGTGAAAAATTTGGAGAATGTCAAGGGGTATGAATACAAATAAATAAAACAAATGCAGGAGCCCTGTGTGAATGAGTTAATGTGCTTTACTATTTACCAACCTGCATCATGCATCAACTGTAAAGCTGAACTCCAGGATAAGCGGCTGTTGAATCATGTGTGTTCTCATTTGAACCTTGGTGTACTGTATGCATTTCTCAGACCCGTGCAGTAATCCAGTGTGGAACTTTGTATCTGTATCGGAGCTTCCTGTAATAAGGACCAGTCATTGCTGCTCTCTCTCCTTGTGCTGGGTGACTGGTCTTGTCTCCGCCCTCTCCTGTAGTTTTCTGCAGCCCGCCTTTAGTGGGTGGAGCTACTGTGCTTCTCCCACAGTCCTGCTCTTTGCACAGGCTATGTACAGCACAGTGATGATATCACCACTACTTTTACAAGGAAATGTCTGGGTTTGCAAATGCATATGGTGCACACAGTGGATTGATATCCTTTGTGGCAATTAAGCATAATATTTTACATTTTTTGCACCTTGAGCTCAGCTTAGAAAGGATTCATCTGGTCTACCTATGAACGGTGGATTGCAGTTGGTTGATGTGGGTAACTACATATGACTGCTGTGTGTTTTTCTATATAGACCACTGTGATAATTCCATAAACCTGCATGATTGCAAGCATTTTTTTTTTTTTTTGCTATGGTCACCCTGAAAAGTCTACCAACCAAGACTGGAAGAAATGGTCAAAATTATGGAGACTTAAGCTCCAGCCTTAAATATGATCTAAACCCACTCTCATCCTACTGCCATAGTGCTGATCTTTAAGGATATAGATGCCTCCTGCATGTATCCTTACCTGTCAAATGTTTCCCCTCTGTCTGTTATAAGAACTGAAAAACAGATTCTGTGGGTGGGTCTGTTGTCTGGAGCTCTGTGGGTGGAGTCGTGATGTCAGTAGACTCCGCGCCCTCCTCTACACTCCCCTTGTCAACATGCATTTTTTCCTGTGTATTCCTTACACTAAATTCTGCTATGATCACTAATATCCAGTCAAAATCCAGAAAAGTAACCACATGACTTCAGAAAAGGAGTGGGGGTGGGAATTAAAAATGAATGCCTGTCTCCAGGCTAGTGCATGAGAGATGTAAATAACCTGTCACTCACAGCAAGGGGGTGGAACGGACTAAGATTTTTCTCTGTAAGTCTGTTTTATTTCACTGAACAATAAGAGGATTGCTCAGAGCTGGATTAACTGTGTGGCAAGACTGGGCACAGATGATAGGAAATCTTATACTCTAAATTGTGACATAAAAAAACCCAAAAAAACGCTTGGTTGGGCTTTGTTTTTAGCGCTCCCCAATCTCCCCCCTTAAGGCCGGGTTCACATATGTGTGGCCGCGGTTCCCAACACAGGGTGCGGTGCGTTCATGTTCACTCACCTGAACTTGACCCAAACACGCACAGGACCCTTTGGAATGCGGACCACCACCACCAAAAATATTTGTGAGAGCCGGTTCCACATCTCGGGCTAGATTCGGAAAGATGAGCGCATCTTTCTTCCGGCGTAACGTATCTCTGATACGTTACGCCGCTGTAACTTTCGGCCCAAGTTCTGTATTCAGAAAGAACTTGCACCCTTCGTTACGGTGGCGTAACGTATGTGTTGCGGCGTAAGCCTGCCTAATTCAAATTGGATTGTTGGGGGCGTGTTTTATTTAAATTTGACTTGACCCCGCATATTTGAAGTTTTTTCTGAACGGCGCATGCGCCGTTCGTGAAAAAATCCCAGTGCGCATGCTCAAAATTACGCCGCAAAGCCTCATTGGTATCGACGTGAAAGTAACTTACGCAAATCCCTATTCGCGAACGACTTGCGCAAACGAAGTAACATTTTCAAAACTCGGCGCGGGAACGACGGCCATACTTAACATTAGCTACGCCTCATATAGCAGGGGTAACTATTCCCCCCGAAAAAAGCCTAACGTAAACGACGTAAAAAAATGCGCGGGCGGGACGTACGTTTCTGAATCGGCGTAAATACCTAATTTGCATAATCCTTGCGTAACTATACGGAAGCGCCACCTAGCGGCCAGTGTGATAATGCAGCCTAAGATACGACGATGTAAGACACTTACACCTGTCGGATCTTAGGGATATCTATGCGTAACTGATTCTCTGAATCAGGCGCATAGATACGACGGCCCGCACTCAGAGGTATCTTGTTTCTGAATCCGGGCCCTCATTGTAGATATGTGAACCCAGCCTAAAGAATAAGTTCACATTTCCATAAAAATATATAAATGCACATTTTGTTGCAGATAAAAAAATTTATTATATTTTGATGCACAAATGAAAAATGACTTTTGGCATTTTTTCCCTGGTAAAAAATAAGTAAAAAAGCTGTGTATATTCCTTATATGTAGGTATGTGAAATTTTGACGCGATTAAATTTCTATTGGCTTGCTATTTTTACAATATACACAACAAGGCTTTTGGCTTTGAATTGATCAAAGGCTTATGTAGAATATAATCTTCTATTATATTAGAGTATCCCAAATCAAATTGCGACCTACAGTAAATGGGACAGTTTCATGTATGAAAGCCCAGGTAGTGTCTAGGTGTCATTGATAGTCTCTAAACCCTGCCTTAGTTGGGGTATATTTTACTTTTATCTTTATACTTCTTCCAAAAAATCATAAACCGAGATTGGTATTCATAATCCTGTATGGGAAATCGCCATTTTACAGTATATCTCTCGCCTGATTTGATCGCTTGTTTCGGGGTAGCCGCTGTGCATCAGAATACATTAACCTACATCAGGGTACAGTTAAATTTTTTTTCTTGTGTCCTGTCGGATTGCATAAATTAGCACATTTCCCACGAGGGCACTCAGAAGGAAACTCACACCGCATTGTGCGGCCTCTTTGGCATTGGATTTTGTTGCCACGGAAACCATTGTGATGTCACGGATGGAAGACGGCGCATATTGCTGAAAGTGAAGGAATGATGAGTTAACCCCCTAAGCAGCAGACCATGAGCTTAACTCTTTCAGTAGTCTTACATTGATGTATATCTTCCTTGGTGTGGTGAAGATTTTAGAAAATAAATCTAAAGGGGTTATTTACTGAAACTCCACGGGACAACATCTGGTGCAGCTCTGCATAGAAACCATCATCTTCCAGGTTTTATTTTCAAACCCCATGCACACTGAAGCTGATAAAAGCTATAAAAAAACGCCAGTAGCTTTGCAGGGAGCCTTTCAACGTTTTTTAGCGTTTTTGCAATAGCTTTAATCAGCGTTTTTCAGTGTAGCTTTTTTTTTTTTTTTTTTTTTTCAAAGGATTAAAAAACGCATAAAAAAAACGTTGGCACCTGCGTTATGCGTTTTTCAGCGTTTTTCCCGCCAAAAAACGGCACTTTGAACGCAAATTTCGGGCGTTCAGAAAAAAGCCAATAAACTCCAAAGCTCATTAACACTAAAAACGCCCAGGTGTGCATGGGCACATAGGCTAACATAGAGTTCAATTTATGGGCTTTTAAAAAAAAAAAGCCAAAACGCCAATAAACTGCAGTTTATCAGCTTCAGTGTGCATGGAGCGTAAGGCTGAGCATACACTATACAATTTTATTGTTCAACTTTCCTTTAGATTAAACAAAAACAAATAATATGAGGTCAAATCTAAACTCTTTCTTTCTTGTGAAAAAAAAAATCTTAACCCTTTCAATTTGTATGCAGTCAGGCAGGCCCTTGCACTACATAGTTGAAGGTAAATCTAAAGGAAATTGAATAAGACAATGGTATGGTGTATGGCCAGCCTAATGCCGCGTACACACGATCATTTTTCAGGTTGTAAAACACAAAGGGCCAAATCCTCAAAGATCCTGCCTAACTTATCTTTTCCCATTTAAGTTACACTGCCTTAAAATTTCTACCTAAGTGCCTGATCCACAAAGCACTTACCTAGAAATTTCAGGCCGTGTAACTTAAATTCTCCCGGCGCAAGGCGGTCCTCTTCTCCAGGGGGCGATTACAATTTAAATGAGGCGCGCTCCCGCGCCGGACGTACTGCGCATGCCCATGACGTCATTTTTCCCGACGTGCATCGCGTGTTTTTACGATACGCCGAGTTTTGAGGATCGCGCCGGGTTAAAAAATTGCGACGGGTTAAAAAAAAAATCAAATTTAAAAAAAAATCGCGCCGATCGAAAAAAAGGTCTGTTTTTACAAGGTGTAAACAGTTTACACCTTGTAAAAGCAGCCCTAATTTTAAGTATGCAAACGTAAACTTACGCAGAAAAAACAAAGCTGAAAAGCTTTGTGGATCTCCGTAAGTCCTCATTTGCATACGCAAAGCGGCATTTCAACGCGAATTGCCCCCAGCGGCGGATGCGGTACTGCATCCTAAGATCTGACAGTGTAAGTGTCTTACAGATGTCAGATCTTCTGCCTATCTTTGGAAAACTGCTTCTGAGGATCAGTTCCAAAGATAGGCACAGGGATACGCAGGCTGAACAGCAGTTCCGCCTGCGTATCCCTTTTGAGGATTTGGCCCAAAGTCTCTAGAAAATACAACGTTTTTTTTCAACTTCATCATTAAAATGGCTTTGCCTACACACGATCGTTATAAAAAAAAAGGTGCTCTAGCAAAGCGCAGTGACGTACAACACGTACGACGGCACTATAAAGGGGAAGTTCCATTCAGATGGCGCATTCCTTGGGGCTGCTTTTAGCTGATTTTGTGTTAGTAAAAGACGATTTGCGCTTTTCTGTCTGTTACAGCGTGATGAATGTGCTTACTCCATTACGAACTGTAGTTTTACCAGAACGAGCGCTCCCGTCTCATAACTTACTTCTGAGCATGCGCAGATTTTTTACATCATTAAAGCCCACACGATCATTTTTAACAAACCAAAAAATGGCAACGTTTAAAACAACGTGAAAAAATAGAGCATGTTAAAAAAAAATGTGCCTGTTTTTCAGAACCCGAAAAATGCTCTGAAGCCCACACACGATTGTTTTAAATTACATTTTTAAAAAACTTCATTTTTTACAACGTGTGTACGCGGCATAAGTCTCGGTTCACACTGGGGCGGAATTTCCGACAACAAAAATTTGAGAGCTGGTTCTCAAATTTTTCGATAACAAAATCCGTAAATTCCGATTGTGAGTGGACAATTCCAACGCACAAAATTCCATGCATGCTCTGAATCACGTACGAGACGGAAGCGCTCGGTCTGGTAAAACTAGCGTTCTTAATGGAGATGAAAAGCATGAGACTGAAAGCGCGAATTGTCTCTCACCAAACGTCTACTAACACGACTGGTATTGAACTTCCCTTTTCTAGTGCCGCTGTACGTCACCGCGTTATCGACCTTTAGAATTTCCGACAACATTTGTAGGACCATGTGTATGCAAGACAAGTTTGAGCCAAAATCTGTTGGAAAAAACATCCACGGTTTTGTTGTCGGAATGTCCGATTGTCTGTACGTGGCATAAGAGTTCTGTACAGGGCCATTTTTCATATTGATTGGACCCTGGGAAAACACTTTCTTGGGTGCTCCTGAATTCACTTATGAACTATTTGCATGCAGTGTAGGCTCAGGGGGAAGCTGCGTTGGGCCGCACAACAATGACTGGGCCCGGGGCAGCTGCCCCCTTTTCTCCGTGTTAAAGACAGCCCTGGTTCTGTATTGAAGTTGTGGGAGTCATGCTTGTAACTGTCAGCCTTGCAATGCCTTGTGGGACAACAGCAGGGGGGCCACCAGTTTAAGACCCCTGCACTAGAGGGCTTTGATTCAAAGTAAGTTTCTCATAATGTGCTAGTATGCTGCTTACTAGAACATTATGATATACAGACTTTACTACCACTTTAAATAATGCATTACAATTTAACTAAACCCATTTGATCTTGGTCGATTAAAATATGACTTAAAGTAAAATGCCATTTTAGTTAAATGACTATGACCAAAACTAAATCAAAATTTGACGTAAAAAATAACTTTATCGCTGTTCATATGACCACAGCACAGTCCAGAGGATTTCCTGTGCTATCATGCACCCGTGTACAGAGTCTGAGTGATGTGGTGGATAGTATGAAGGCTGATGCTATGCATACATGTAGCTAGACGTTTAATGGATTGTGAGTATTCTGCAGGAGTGTGCATTGAAGGGTGACAATGGTGACGATCCCAACAGTGCAAGCAAAAGCAGCGTTGTCACCCTTTTAGTGTAAATTCAGGGGAGATTTTTGAACCTCGCAGAGCTATATGCAGTCCAAAGCTAAAAATACATCTTTGACTTTAGATGCTGCTCTATCTTAATATCTCTTTTTCTGAAAAGTGGAATTGTGTTTTTAATGGCCAATACATGCTCAGGTTTTTATTCGTTTTATAAATAATACAAGGATTTTATAGTTGTGTATAATCGAAGTCTATTCCATCCAATACCTTTTTATAGTTTGGCATTTTCTACCCTTCAGATATTGCCCTTTCCACCAGACAGAAAGGTCACCTTCTAAAGAACTGAAAAGCCTGAGCTGAATGTTAAGCGTCTTCAATAAAGATGGCTTCCGCAACGCAAAATGCCATATTCAGTAATTTTATCAATGGCGCCTATTCACTGCCAAAAGGCTTCAGCAGATACTCTGTGAAAGTGTTGGGAGGAAATTGAATGCTGGGCAAAAACATATTCGGCTTCTTAATTACCGCGGAGAGCCAGAATGAATGAAATCTTAATTTGCTGCTGTCCCAGATACCCGGAACCCCCATGACAGGAAAACGAGACATTTTATCCCTTTACAGGCTAAGCTTTGGTTTAGGTCCAACACACAGATTACTCGTAACACAGAATCTCATGTATTATGCAGTTAGAACATTTTTATCTTAATATTATTAATGTGAGTAATATTCCCAGGAAAAACTCAGAAGATATATTATGCCGATGGTTCCCGCTAAGGTGTATATTTATAAAGCAATGACTGTGACTCGCGCCAAAGATTCACTGGTGGTGAATCAATCGCTGCCATTTAAAATGTATGCACCTGGAAGATTTGCTTACAGTGAATATTTGGTGATTGTCAGAGTCACGGCTTTGTAAATATACAGCTGAGCGACCGTTGTAATGCCTCCCTTACTGCATGCCCAAATGCTAACATTACTGCCTGACTGGGCTGTACACATGCTGCTTCGCAGCTACAGCATTTTTACCTTGGGCTGTAGCGTTTGACACCACCTATCAAACTTGCCTATTGAGTTCAATGGGAGTGCACCACAGCTGCAAGCTAAACACTTTGGGGCAGATTCACGTACCACGGCGCATATCTCCGCCGGGCGCACATACACTACGCCGCCGTAACTTTTTTTTTTCGAATCCTCAAAGAATTTGCACCGTAAGTTACGGCGGCATAGTGTATCTTTGGCGACGTAAGGGCGCGGAATTCAAATGGATGTGATGGGGGTGTGTTTTATGTAAATACGTTGTGACCCGACGTAAACAACGTTTTTTTTGAACGGCGCATGCGCCGTCCGTGGGGGTATCCCAGTGCGCATGCTCGAAATTAAACCGGAACAAGCCTATGCTTACGACGGTGACGTCATTCTACGCAAATCCCTATTCGCGAACGACTTAAAAAATTCAAAAGGCGACGCGGGAATGACGGCCATACTTAACATTGAGTACGCCTCATAATAGCAGGGGTAACTATACGCCAGAAAAAGCCGAACGCAAACGACGTAAAAAAATGCGCCGGCCGGACGTACGTTCATGGATCGCCGTAACAAGCTAATTTGCATACTCAACGCGGAATTCGACGGAAACGCCACCTAGCGGCCGCCGAAAAAATGCACCTAAGATCCAACGGCGTACTAAGACGTACGCTTGTCGAATCGATCCGAGATGCAGTCGTATCTTGTTTTGTAGATACAAAACAAAGATTTGACGCGCAAAATTTGAAATTACGCTGCGTATCAAGACATACGCCGGCGTAATTCTTTTGTGGATCTGCCCCACTGACTCACGGTTGCAGGGATTGAATATAAAAAAATAAAAAAACACATTCAGGAGGTGGCATGATCCCCTACCAACTGCTGCTATGCCACCCTCTGAAAAAAGATCCAGGTCACTTTTCAGGGGGCAGTAAGCACGGCCGCCAGTGTGAAACAAACTTGTTACATTTTTGTTAACACTTGTTGTAATCTATTGCAGTTTACAAGTCCTTATTTGTGGTGGCTGCATTAGATTTCTTCTTTTAGGCCAAGTACATTTTCTGCAAGTGCACAAACATACCTGTTCAACCTGCCATAAATCCAGTGTGCTGGTAAGTTTCTGTGTACCGACCTGAAATCTCAAACTGTTACCAGTTTTTCATGCTTCTTCTGTGAACTAAACAACCCCCCCCCCCCCACACACACACACCTTCCTATATTGTAGATGAGGAGAGGAGGAGATATGTGTAGTCCAAATAAGGAGAGCAGCCTAGGGTGATGACCTTGCTCTCCATGGATACAATATGGTGATTTGTTTTTATGGTGTTTTCGCCCTAATGCCGTGTATACGCGATCGGACATTCCGACAACAAAACCGTGGATTATTTTTTCCGACGGATGTTGGCTCAAACTTGTGTTGCATACACACGGTCGCACAAATGTTGTCGCAAATTCCCATCACCAAGAACGTGGTGACGTACAACACATACGACGGCACTATTAAAGGGAAGTTCAGTACCAGTTATGTTAGTAGAAGTTTGGTGAGAGACGATTCACGCTTTTCAGCCTCATGCTTTTCAGTCCGTTACAGCGTGACAAATGTGCTATCTCCATTACGAACGCTACTTTTACCAGACCGAGCGCTTCCATCTTGTACTTGATTCAGAGCATGCGTGGAATTTTGTGCGTCGGAATTGTCCACACATGATTGGAATTTACGGATTTTATTGTCCAAAAATGTGAGAACCAGATCACAAATTTTTGTTGTTGGAAATTCCAACAAAACATGTCCGATGGAGCCTACACACGGTCGGAATTTTTGACAACAAGCTCCCATCGAACATTTGTTGTCATAAATTCCGAGCGTGTGTACGCAGCATAACTATGTTACTGGCAGGATTATACCTTCTGCATTAATGTTTCTTACCTGCCTGTCCGCACTGTACAATGAGTTGCGCATTCACAGCTCGGTGTACAACTTTGACGGTGCCAAGATGAATGAACACTTGCGCATGCATGGGAGTGATGTTATCTTGGCCCGGCTAATGAAAATTAGCGGAGATCAGTACCTGGAAGCCAACAGGCTGAAGATTTTGGTAAGGAGCTCTGGGACACCACTGCGCTAGAGTTCTGCTTTAAACAGTAAGATCATCTTTCCATAATTCCTGGCTCTGTTACCATCTACTTGGAAATTCTGGGTGTTCCGGGTCACCTTTGTGTGTTCATGCTCTTCCTTTTTCATTATCCAAAATATAAAATAAAATAAAGAAATTAGCACAGAGAATGGGAGCCCCTCACCTTGACCATAGCAGGTGTCTAGACCCTGGAACTCAAGAGCAAAGATCTCACCAATTGAGCCCCTGAGAGATATGAGACATTGTTTAACTTTCTAGTAGCTACTAAACACTGAAATATTACTTTGGGTGGACTGACCCTAGAGTATATCAATAAGAAATAGTAGTAAACTGATATTTGTATTTTACAGGATTTCTCCTATGATGACTCCAAGGCAGAATTTAATGTTGATGCCCCAAATGGGGTGGTGATGGAAGGTTACCTGTTCAAGAGGGCGAGCAATGCATTCAAAACGTGGAACCGGTGAGTACAGTGTTTGCCCAAACGCCTCCATTATCCAGCACTTTGCTTCTCTGTGTGAGTTGTCTTTTGAGTAGTGACAGAATTAGATCTAAGGAATCATTTTGCTTTTGCTGATCTCCTAAAATGCTAGTGGTCTGGCTTTTTCCCCATCCAGTGACTTTTATTTGTATCCTTGTGCCACGCAAAGGATGCACATGAGGAATTCAGACTGCTCTGACTTTTTACCTTCTGTTTGTTCTGCCTCAGGTGTTTGAAGGATTTAGACTTCAAACCCCCCTTTTCTCAATTTTCTCAAATAGCGGTGGCTCCTCCCTGCTTCTAATTTTGAGGCAGCAGCACCCCACCCCCTCCCGGTTCTCTGCTCCACAGCTTACACAGCTTCTATGCCTGAAGCTGTGTAAGGGGCCCCATAATTCCTGATGGCGGCTCTGGCAGTGGCATCTACATGTGTATACTGTCATTAAAAACGAGTCACAGGGGGCTTTGTCCCAAGGCCCCCACAGATAAGGGAGACACTAAGGCCCCGTACACACGGTCGGACAAAACCGATGAGAATGGATCGAGGTTCAGTTTCATCGGTCCAAACCGACCGTGTGTATAGCCCATCGGTCTGTTTTCCTTCGGTCCAAAATTTTAAAACATGCTTCAAAACCGTACCGATGGACCGCTGCCCGATCTTTCCAAACCGATGTCTAGTACAGAAAAGCATTGGTTCAAAACCCGCGCATGCTCAGAATCAAGTCGACGCATGCTTGGAAGCATTGAACTTCGTTTTATTCAGCACGTCGTGTGTTTGACGTCACCGTGTTCTGACCCGATCGGTTTTTGGAACGATGGTGTGTACGCACATCAGGCCGTCAGGCCACTTCAGCGGTGAACCGATGAAAACGGTCCGTCGGACCATTCTCATCGGTTTGGAACGACCGTGTGTACGGAGCCTAAGAGAAACATGAGCAATGGATGTTACATTTTGATGTCAATGCCTTCACAATAAATATTCATTCTTCATAAATCTGGTGAAGGTCACATGAATAAGACCTCTCATGGTGAAATCTCTAAGCATGTGGGTTTGAGCAGGGATATTGCTCTTTTTAGTTGGATATATTAACTGGCAATAGGCCTGTAATAAGAACTGCCTCTTCTTTTAATAATGCCATTGCAGATTAGAAAATAAAAGGGGAAAATCTGACTGGTTGCCAAGTGCGGCATACAGGTTATATTCCAGATCTTAACCAGGTTAAGTATATCCTTGTTTAAAGTACAGGGAGCCCAGAAGCGGCCTTGCAAATCCGCAATTCAGGCTCCTGACCCCCAGGACTTCAGGTAAAGGTAAAGCAGGTTGAAGATTTGGCTTGGGATAATGGGAATTACTCATTCAATTTTTATTTTTAATTAACTGAACAAAAAATTAAATTTAAGCAAATTGGTCTTGGGACTCAGATCACATAACGTAAAGTGGTTGTAAACCTCAGACATTATATTTGAACAAAGCATATTCATCTATAGCGTGTACTTTCCTTTCTCCAAAGTGTAATTTCTCTCTACTAGTTCTCCCGTTATCAGCTTGAGTCACTTCTGACAAGTTTTCCTGACGAAAAAGAGAAAAAAGGTGACAGAGGAGGGACCCCCAGCTGATTGACAGCCTCAGTAATATTCCTGTGTGCTGTGTGAAAGGGGGTGTGTCTCTTCCCTCCAATTAGCTGTCAGAGTATTTGTACAGTGTGTAACTGCAGCTCCCCACCCCCTGCTTTGTGAGTCTGTGAAAAACCCTTTTTATCTCTGAGTTTTACAAGGCTGTACAGGACAAATGTGTGTTACCTGAGGCTAGGGACAAGGGGTGGGCAGGAGGGTTAATTGCCCTGGGCGCAGTGAAGCAAAGGTACAAAAAAATTGACGCAAGGTGCTATTCTGTGGCATGTATTATTAGTGGGGGAGAGGGGGTGCAATTTTGAATTTTTTGCCCTGGGCGCTGGATAACTCTACCTGAGGCTAATCACTTCACTAGTTATAGCTAAGGCTTTACAACCACTTTAAAGTAGATCTAATCTCAGTCACTAAAATCTTGTACCAGTTTTAGCTTTATAAAGTTGTTTTCAATATTTTAAAATCTGCAGCTTTCATTAAAACAATACCTGGTGGCCTGTCATGCAGCTCCTTTGTTCAAGCCCCTTCCGTTATAGGAGAACAATTGTCTCCAAATTTTGTTGTTGCGTTGTCCTAGAACAAGAAACTCCAGATTTAAATTTTCTGCATGCTTGTTCTGAATCCATGCTTCAGAGATATATTAAAGTCAGGCATCGACAGACAACCACCATTTTTAGAAGATCAGCATTGGTAGTCTACATATTTATTTTACCACAGGTGCAATTTAACTACATTGGGGCAGATCCACAAAGAAAGTACGCCGGCGTATCTATTGATATGCCGGCGTAATTTCAAAAATTCCTGCGTCGTATCTTTGTTTTGAATTCTCAAAACAAGATACGACGGCATCTGGGTTAGATCCGACAGGCGTACGCCTTCGGATCTTAGATGCAATTTTTCGGCGTCCGCTAGGTGGCGTTCCCGTCGTAATCCGCATCGAGTATGCAAATTAGCTTTTTCCGACGATCCACAAACGTACGAGCGGCCGTCGCATTTTTTTACATTGTTTCCGTTCGGCTTATTCCGCCGTATAGTTAAAGCTGCTATCTGGTGGCGTACTCAATGTTAAGTATGGCCGTCATTCCCGCGTATAATTTTGAAAATTTTACGTCGTTTGCATAAGTCGTCCGTGAATGGGGCTGGACGCCATTTACGTTCACGTCGAAAACAATGACGTCCTTGTGACGTCATTTGGAGCAATGCACCCTGGGAGTTTTGACGGACGGGGCATGCGCAGTTCGTTCGGCGCGGGGACGCGCTTCATTTAAATGAAACACGCCCCCTACTCGCCGCATTTGAATTCCGCTCCCTTACGTCGCGAGAGATATACTACGCCACCGTAACTTACGGCGCAAATTCTTTCAGGATTCAAAGAATAGCAAAGTAAGTTACAGCGGCGTAGCTTATCTCGCATACGCTGCGCCCACGCAGATGTATGTGGATCTGCCCCACAGTGTCTATCAGGTGGGTCTATTATATAGAACAGTCAAATGGTAAAGTCCATTACAAAGCCCTTGGGGAGGACACACAAAGCCTGCTCATAATGAAGATTGGTCACATTGGGTTACCATTCATTGGCTTTTACACTGCACTCATGTCTTGACTTTTGGTCATCACTGACGCTCTTTATTATTCACAGGAGGTGGTTTTCTATTCAAAACAGTCAACTTGTTTACCAGAAGAAACTGAAGGTATGTAAAATCTTATTATGAATATTTTATATCCTATATACTGCATATTCAAATCTGATCGTGCAGGGCTTTTTTGATTTGGAACACAAAGAGATTCTCCTTGTGGTTTCTTTTTTTCTTCCACTTCCTGGAGGGCTCAACTGTCAGTTTAAACACGATATCATTAATAAATGTAATAAAAAATATCCTGTGTATATGCAGGGAATAAAGAAGATCTACGATACAGTAGATGTACAGTAATGTCAATACTCTAGAGCAGGAGCCAAGGTCTAGACATGGGATGAGTACTCAATGGCAGGGCAGTCTTCTACACCTGAAAGTGTGTCTGTAAGTCCATTAGACTCTTACAGAGAGCAGAGCTTGTGCAGCTATGGCCGGTGGTGTTAGTAGTAAAGGGGCAACCCTAGCTAGTATGCATTACAATGCAATGTTTTCAACCCTGAAAAGCTTCTCCCTACCTACTTTCCTGGCAGGATGTCCTGACGGTGGTGGTGGAGGACCTTAGACTGTGTACGGTGAAGCCCTGTGAAGATATAGAAAGGAGGTTTTGCTTTGAAGTCGTCTCACCCACAAAGTAAGTCTGATGCAGTAATGCTTTCTGAAAGCTCAAGCTATATGGCAGATTAAATATCACCCTCTGTAACTTAAAGAATAACACTAAAGGCAACTTTCCTATATGAGAAACACATAGGCTGCCATTGCCACATTCTACATTCTTGGCTGCCCTTCCAAATCTCTGGCAGTACTTTGGATCACTAACCCAGTGACTCGGATTTTACTGATCTCAATGCATGTTGCAGGACAGTGGCTCAGAAAGCATTGGAGGTAAAGGGTCAGAAAAAAGGCCAAGCAACCAGTTTTTAGAAAGGGATTTGCAGTGGCTAAATGTTAGAAAATACGCTGCGCTGTCTTTTACACAGAAACCAAAAAGGTATATGCTGACGCATAAAGTGTTATAGTGAATATATCAAAAAAATTCATACAAAACCTTCATAAATGGATAAAGTGACTATAGTGCAATGAAATACTAATCATTTACCATAATAATCATAAATCAAATTAAATACTGTAACATATGTATAACAAAAGTGACTATAGTGCAATAAAGTGCTAATAATGTGATATAATAATCATATAACCATAAATATACAACGCTGCAATCAAGTGTAATAAAGTGCTACTGTGCATGTGTGTGATGCCTGAATTATATCATATCAACCAGTGCAACAACTTTTTTAAAGTCTATAAATCAATAAATGCTTAATTCAGTGATCCAAACATGCTTCACACTGGTGCTCCCCCCTAGTTATTAAACGCTCACCTCAGAGCCTGTGACCTCTCAATTAAGTTTGGTCAAATCACGCTTGTGACCTCTGGGCTCTGCAGCAATAGTGGAATCCTGGGCTCCTGCAACTCGATTGATGTTTCCCTCTTGCTAATCTCCCTTACTAGTAAGAGCCCCTCCAGTGATGCTTAGGGGCCTCTATTCACCAAAATTGCATTCCTTCTGTACTTTTGTTATGAACATCCCTAAAATGTATCGAAAGAAAATGCTTGTCAAAACCCTTGCGTATATTTCTAACGTGTTCTCCCATATGATCCTTTAATACTCTTATGGTTCTGCCCACATAGATAAAATTACATGGGCATTTGACTGCGTAGACCACTCTAATCGTATCGGACTTTTTTAATATTAGGAACCCTCACACAGCTGTAACATCGTCCACAGCCATGGAAGACCTTGATGTCCCGAAATCTTTGGCTTAAGTGGGGGCGGTTCTACAACATTATGTACCAATCTATCCCTCTAATTGGGGGCTCTTTTATTTACTATTTACAAACTCCCCTTAAGGTAGGGGTCTCCAAACTTTCTGAGCCAGGTTACTATCCTTCAGGCTTTAGGGGGACCAGACAGTGGCCACCGGGACTAAAAAATGCCCCAGCATTAGGGCACCATCATTGGTTTCAATGGAGGAATAGTGCCCCATTGATGGTGTCAGTTGAAGGAATGAATATAGGTGTGTAAGCGACTCCACCTCCTCACATTCCAGTACGAGTAATGGTGCCCCATCACTGGTGTCAGTTGGTGGAATAGTGCCCCAAGGGCCAGATAAAGGCAAGCTAAGGGCCACATCTGGCCCCCGAGCCACAGTTTAGAGACCACTGCCTTAAGGTGTACATCTTGCTTGAGGACATTCAAATATTTATTAATAATCTTCTCCACATCCTTATTTTGTACATTAAAATGTAAAGTTTTTGATCTGCAATGGCTGCCCTCTTCCAGGAATGGTTTCCTTCATTAAAAGTATGTTTAGATACAATATGAAGAGAGTGTGGTGAGAGGGAACACTAGCTATAGCTTAAGCAATCTTAGCAAGTCAGTTTATCTATTATGGGTATTTATATAGCACTAACAATGTACACAGCACTTTTACATACTGTACATTCATATTAGATTACATCTAATGGTCCATTTCAACCTGTGTTATTTAGACCAAATACAAAACTTCAAAAACTGCTACTTTGTAACACAAGTTGTTAAATGAAGCAGAAAGGGGATGGAAAAAGAATTACACACCAGGGATCCATATGTAATGGGGGCAGGTCTTGGTGACAATTTCCCACAATACCCTGAATAGAGGGGACAGGTCTTAGGGGAAATCTCCCACACTACCCTGATAAGGGAACAGGTCTTGGGGCAAATGTCCCATACTGCCCTGAGGGTGAGAGAACAGCTCTTAGGGGAAATCTCACACATTGCCCTGTGCCTGTGGTGAGGGAACAGGTCTTAGGGGTAATCTCCCATACTGCCCTGAGGTAAGGGAATGGGTCTTGGGGGAAATCTTTCATACTGCCCTGAGGTGCGGGAACAGTTTTTTGGGAAATCTCACATATTGCCCTGAGGTGAGGGAACAGGTCTTGGGGGAAATCTCCCATACTGCCCTGAGGGTGAGAGAACAGCTCTTAGGGGAAAGCTCACACATTGCCCTGAGCCTGTAGTGAGGGAACAAGTCTTGGGGGTAATCTCCCATACTGCCCTGAGGTAAGGGAATGGGTCTTGAGGGAAATCTCCCAAAATACCCTGAGGTGAGGGAACGGGTCTTGGGGGAAATCTTTCATACTGCCCTGAGGTGCGGGAATAGCTTTTGGGGGAAATCTCACATATTGCCCTGAGGTGAGGGAACAGGTCTTAGGGGAAATCTCACATATTGCCCTGAAGTGAGGGAACAGGTCTTAGGGGAAATATCACATATTGCCCTGAGGTGAGGAAACGGTCTTAGGGGGAAATATCCCATACTGCCCTGAGGTGAGGGAACAGGTCTTAGGGGGAAATCTCACATATTGCCCTGAGGTGAGGGAACAGGTCCTAGAGGAAATCTCACATATTGCCCTAAGGTGAGGGAACAGGTCTTAACAAAAATCTACCACACTACCCTGAAATGAGGGGACAGATTTTAGCAGCAATCTGAACATTAATTACCCTATAGCATTTGAACTATGTCTGTTGAACAGGAAGTATTGGTAGGGGGCTGCAGATAGCTGGCAAGGCCCCAAACTTTTTCTAAGCTGGTTCAGCCACCTGGCTTGTTAGAAGTCACCCAGAAAAATTAAAGATAGTAAATGGCCAGGTTGGGTGTATGTTCTCTGTTTGGAGGCACCTTGAACTTGCAGCATCAATTGATGCAACCCTGCTGGGTTTATCTGCATCATTACTGGGCTGTCCCTGCTGCACCACAAGGTGATGTGTACTCTGATCATTAGTGGTAGGACACAGCATTGCTAGAACACTGCAGGCATTCACAGAAGCACTGGAATTGCTGATTTACACCAGGTCATGAACCCCAAACCTCTATGATTCACCCTATAAATCCCTTGTCTGGGCTCCTGCTCGCATATGTTATTTATAGAACCCACTGACTTCTGTGCACATTCAAATATCAATAGCGAATATGTCTGGGTGCATCTGCCTCACATTCTCCAGCTCCTGAACCTTTACAGCTTAATTGCCTTTTGGCCTTTCAGAAATGCATTAAAACCATCTGGAGGGAGCTGACTGCTAAGGCCTGATTGAATTAAAGTCCAGCTCATCCAGTGCTCTTTCTTCATAGTTCCATTTGTCCGTCTGTATAACGTGCGTTCTGTAGCACCACCAGTAATGGCAGCTGCGTATTTTCACAATGTTAATAAAACTATTATGTTATTTAATATAGATTTGCACGTGAATTCATATGATCATTTTAAATCAAAATGTAAAGACTAAAAGGAAAAAAGGGCAAAACAAAAATATTCTTCCAGTCGTTCCTCACTGCTTGTTTTACCCAATGTGCTGCTTTAAAGTGACACTAAACTCTGTTTAAAAGCCATTACTTTTATATTTTCAGTTTTGGATGGAGTCAGGAAGACTTAATAACCCTTTTCAGTTTTAATTGCCATCTATCTTCTCTCTGATGAAATTTACGCTCCCTATGTGTCCTAGTAACCTTTTTTTACCTGGACTAAGGGTAGAAACACTATGCTGTGTTGCAGTAATGTTGCTTTGGCACATTGTCGTACTAAAATGGTACCCCTACCCGCCATGTTAATGTGGAACAGGAATGGTCTGGAAGTCTTTTGATTTGGGACAAATGTTGGGGTGATGTCTATCTGATGGGACACAAATAAAATAAAAAATATTTGGCTTTGCATGTACTTTTATGTAAGATTGCACTTTCATTTAATCACAAAGTACTGATTGATAAGCAAGTGTTTTTAATGTTGATGTGCTGCTCTCTACAGGAGTTGCATGCTTCAGGCTGATTCCGAGAAGCTCAGACAGGCCTGGATCCAAGCAGTACAGGCTAGTATCGCCTCAGCCTACCGGGAAACGCCAGATAACTACTACATAGAGGTGAGGAAACTGAATGTAACTGAAGGGTACACCCAAAAATGTCATTACATAGAAGGGCTATCCCAACATTTGACCCCAGAATACGATAGGCTTGTTGATGCAGGTGTTGTTCGATAAAATATGGGCTGGCTTGAGGACATCAGTTCTGATTTATTTTTTTCATTGCTATGTGTTGCAACATGGAGACAAGGGCAGAGATGCAATCATTATGGGCTGCACAGAGAAGGGTTTTTACCTTTTATGCAGAGAATCCTTTATAACTATAGAATCACTTTAATATATTTGTTTAAGACAATCACATGAATTGGCTACATATTACAATCCATGATGGAACTTCGTATTCAATACACATCATTGACAACTTCCAGTGTTCATATGTTGTCAAGACATTTTGCACTTCCTCGGTACAAATTTACCAGATCATATCCCTAGTCTACTGTATAAATATGATTTTAGATCTATCACTATCGCCGCCACAATCATAGCCAGGGTGAAATGCGAGTCCCTCTCAATGAGGTTATAAATAGAACCCTATTTTCTCACAGACTTCCGAAAATGTGCATGAGCAGCGTGCCCGTATGACTGGTTTGGCCCAAATATAGGAGCAACCAAATTATCAAATTATTTAATAAAGCCAGATTGGTCATCTTAGCTTTTAGTTCGGTACATGCTCTGTTACATCAGGAACTTTTATAAATGCATTTATTTTTTACCTCTTTTTTTCTTTCTATATAGAGGCTTGACAGGACGGCATCCCCATCCACAAGCAGCATTGACTCTGCCAGTGACTTACGGGAACGCAGCATTAAGGGGGAAAGCATACTTCAGCGGGTGCAGAGTATCGCTGGAAATTACCAGTGCTGTGACTGTGGCCAGACAGATCCCCGGTGGGCCAGTATCAATTTGGGCATAACACTTTGCATTGAGTGCTCAGGAATACACAGGTACATCAGTAAATAATGTTTGAGAGAGAATAGTAATAACATTGAATGGGTTTTCAAAAAGTAATGGAACTTCCCCCATCTGACTAGGATTCATTTGTTCAAAGTCTCACTTCCCCCTTGTAAGGATCCTAATTCTACTATTTTTAAAGCAAACCTGTGCTTTGCCCACATGGTGGCAGGAAGAATCCTCAGTCTTGCTTAAACACTGAGTTAAGTGCAGAGAGGGAATAAAAGTATGGCTATTCTACTCAGGGTCAACTAAGTTTTAGAAGAAGAGCCTTTCCTAAACCTCTTCCTCCACTTAAAGAAATCACTAAAGCAACCCGGTGATGGAAGAGGCATATTCACACATCCTAAAGTCAGCAGTATGTGCTGAAGATGACTGCATGTGGGTTTGTCTTCACATTAAACAATTCTGACTTTATATTTAGAAAATTATGGTTAATTAAAATTAATATTTTGCATTTAGTGACCTAAAATTCCATTTAAAGAGTTACTTTACAAAAATCTGATATTTCCGTATTTGGTAGATGCTGGAGAGGTAAACCACCTGACAGTTTCTCATGTGGGTCTGCTCATTGCTGTGCCCTCAATAAGGTGTATTACTCTCCTTGTTGGATCATTTGTTGGCTTTTTGTTACTGAGAATGAAAGCGTAAGTGATTGGGACATACAAAAGGGAAAAAAGACACCCAAAACTCACGTGGATCGGAACAGAGTTGGGAATTATGATAGGGAGATTTTGCTGTTGGATGTTGACGTATCCAAGACATTTAACCACTTAAGATTCACTTACAAAAGAGCTATACGAATATTTAGTCTTGGAAACATTTTGGAAATGTAGAATTTGTTTAAGCATAGAATGCTGTGGAATGTTGTGCAAAGGTTCATTGACTATACCTTTGTTGGAGTGCAGTTGGATTTCACTGGCATATATAACTTTCGTATTGTAGGAGTCTTGGTGTGCATTGTTCTAAAGTACGCTCGCTCACGTTGGATTCTTGGGAACCAGAGTTATTAAAGGTGAGTGAAGTACATTTTTATACCAATAGTGAGTTGACATCAGTACACAAAATACAAATTGTCATATATGTATTGCGCTGCCAAATAGTAATATAAACAAAATTATAACAAATTATTCATTAGCATGCATACATATAAATGAGACAGCCCCGAATAAATAGATAAAACCTACAGTTCATGGAAAGTCCAACCACATAAAGCTCTTTAAATAAATGTAAAGTCCACAAATATATAAAGGAATAATCCAGCCAAATAAAGTGCAAAAGAACCACTTTTTATGTATAAAAAGTGCTGTGGAATAAACCACCTAGGTGTTCTAGTGCAAATACAATCTTCACCACTGTGCACACCACCAATAAGGGCATTAAAGCCGCTTACCAAATGTTTGGACCTCTGATTATAAGAGGTCTAATAGCATTTTAGGGAAAAATCCCACAATGAATGAGGGCAACCTCATTCGGTCACACAATCAGCCAACGTGGTTAAAGGGTGGATGTGTGGAAAACGAGCCTCCACGAGACCTATTACTACTTGCTGCTTCAGCTGACATCCCAACTTGGGTCTTCAGCATGCAAGAGTAAGGGAAACGCTCATGGTGCAGTATTAAAAACAAGTTTATCAAAAAAAATCTACTCGCATGAGAAAAAAGTACATCTGCATATTTCATAGACCGCATTCAACACCCCTGTGGGCATGATGATGTCACAGCTGTAACTCCCCCCTACGTGTTTCATCCCAACGGATGTCGTCCTGGGGCATAAACTGTAGGTTTTAGCTATTTATTCATTTACTATTCATTATTCATGTTTTGGGACTCATTTATATGTATACATGCTAATGAGTTCTATTTGAATTTGTTTATATATATCACTATTTGGTAGCGCAAAACACATTTATTTGCTTTGTTTCACTTTTTATATCTGGTGTGTGGATATAGTGAGTGCTGCTGTCAGTACTCTGATGTTTTTGGCTTGGCATTTGTAACAATAGACACTTTAGCTCAAGAATTACATTTTTTTTAAATATTTTTTATAAATTGCCATATTTGCTTCTCTCCCTGACTTTTCCTTAGCTGATGTGTGAACTGGGAAACGGCATCATAAACCAGATCTATGAGGCGAAATGTGAACAACTAGGTCTGAAAAAACCAACTGCTGGATGTTCTCGGTAGGTATTATAAATATTTATTTAAAAAATTTCTTCAGTGGCCAGAAAAACAGAAACTCTGCAGCAGAAGTGGACTAACCTTTGTATTTAGATAGTAGAGCTAACTAAATAGAGAACTGCAACAAACACTCCATTTTATAGTTGCCATGCATATGGACAGAATACCAAGAATAGATTTAAAGCTTCACTCGAGACAATTTTTTTTTTATTTTGGATAACGTGAGGAAAAGTTAACATTTCTTTTAGGATTTTTTTTCCATCTTTGACCCCATTGGGGAGATTTTCCTTCACTTCTTGTCCATGTGATTCCCATATAGGAAAAGAGAGCAATCAAAGAACAGGAAGGCACAGACTACAACAAATACATTCTCTGTCTTTTTATTGGATACATTTTCTATAACCTGTCCTGACAGGAAGCAAGGGAAATCTCTGTAGGGACATAAACGGCAATAGAAAACATTGGGGTTGACTTACTAAAATGTTTATCTTCAGCTTGTTCAAAGACCCCCTCACGCTGACCTAACACAAATACACACGGTCTCACTGGACTGTGCTTTTTTCTGTGGGGCCATATATTTGCGTATTTTCATTTGTGCTGGGAGAGTCCTGCAGGGGCCCAGATCGGGACCCGGAACTCCCGATTCCAGGTCACCTGATTGCTGTCATAGCCTCTGATTGGCTATCACAGCGATCAGTCACTGTGAACAGGGCTGTGGAGTCGGAGTCGAGGAGTCGGAGTCGGGGGAAATTTTGGGTACCTGGAGTCGGAGTCGGCAAACAATGCACCGACTCCGACTCCGACTAAATTTAGGTTGGAATTAAAAAAAAAAAAAAGCAAGTTTAAATGTCCCAATTAACAAAAAGTTATAATTAATGACTTCTCTACTGTAAGAATAAAGACCAATGCATGCAGTGCCTCACGTAACCGCAAAACGAACACGTTAAGTGACCGTGAAGAAGCATGCTTTTCATGTGCTTCACTATATGGCACGCAACGCACAATTAGGAGCTGCAATACTTATACTTTCCATAGTGTTGTGTTCTGCTTTTACAGGGAACGCATGTTAGAGAACCAGTAAGTGTCCAAATAAAAAAATTCCAACAGGAGTTTTATAAAGCACTAAAAGAAGTTGAAAAGTATGATCGCTCATCAAAACTTACTGATGAAGAAGCCATCCTTGTTTATCCAGAGATCGTTAGTGATGTGGCCAGAATAGTTACTGCAACGCCACCCACCCAAGTCAGTGTCGAAAGATTATTTTCAGCCCTAAAAATAATAAAGTCTGACTTAAGAGCCTCTATGAAAGAGGATCTGGCAGAGGCAATTCTCTTCCTTAGAACTCTACATTGAATTGATTTGCATTTGCTAAGCCTAGAACTACATTTCAAGATTAATATAAACCATTTCTAGGTTTTACAGATTTTGTTTTTGGTTCATTATAGATAAGCTTTGTTTTTGTTCTAAAACAACCAAATAATGTGGTTTGTATTTTTGAACTGGTAAAGATCCTGTTCCTGATGTTTATGCCTGCTGCTACTATCCAGCCACTTGATTGTTTTCATTGTGTTTGTCTTTTGCTTAAACTGTGCAATACAGTAGACTGATGGCTTCCCAGCCAGTAGTCCTGTGGTAGGTTGCGTTTCTTTCCCTCAAGGAATGTATAAAATACATTCGCATATTAATACAGAGGAGTCGGAGTCGGGGAGTCGGAGTCGGAAGTACATAAAACTGAGGAGTCGGAGTCGGAACATTTATCTACCGACTCCACAGCCCTGACTGTGAAGCACGCCCGCGTGTTTTTTATCTGTGAATGGAGATGCATCATATCTCTCTCTGTCCTTGCGGAGTTAAAAAAAACTAAAACAAATTATAATAATAAAAAAATTCCTAGATTAAGGTTTGATCTTGGCCAGTGCCAGAGGTCGTGTTTGGGTCAAGGTCAGGGTCAGTATTTTTTGGACAGGGTTTCTTTCTTTTTTAAATTAGTATGAGTGACCGTGTCAGTGTGTTTGGGATACAAAAACAGCCAAATGCGCACTATTGTTTCTGGGCTGTACTAGGGGTATAAACAACAACTAACATACACATATGTGGTATCACTGCGATCATCAGGAGCAGGAGAATTTAATTTGGGTTGTTCTTTGATGGAAGGTTATGGTAGTTGCAAGAAATATACAGCTAATTTAATAAAAATACATTTTAATTTTTTTACTTGTTTGGGCCACTTTCCTTTGATAATACAAAAAAATACACAAAGTAGTTATGTACAGTTTTGCCAACACATGTCAAAGTTGCGCTTAGACATTAAGATTTATGTTACCCTTAGGCACGAAGGGGTTAAGCGCTGACAAAAAAAAAAAAAACCTGGAAGCTGATTGGTTTCTATGCAGCGCTGCATCAGATTTTGAACCCTCCAGTTTTAGTAAATCAACCCTCTATCCCTCTCTATCCATTCTCAACTCTATAAAAATAAAGCATTCTGGCTGGAGTTAAAAAAAAATGATTGTTTGTGCCAAAACAGTGGGCTTGAGCATTGCAACATTTTTTATTGATGGGCAGTTCCAAGTGGGCAGTCTGGAAGGTGTACAATGAGTGGATCAAAATACAAGACTCTGGGCTCAGTTCACAAAGCTAACCCACCAGATTAAGGATACTTTTTTTAACAAAAAGAGGGTCACATAATTTCAGATCAGTCACGTGGATAAAAAAAAAAGTGCCTTATGCCCCGTACACACAATCGGATTTTCCACCGGATTGTGTGTGAAACCCCCTGCTGTCAGGTCCATACAATGTATGGGCCTGGCAGTGAAAGGGTTCACACAACATTTCCTTGTGGGGCACTGGCCGGATAAATCAACTGGGATAACCAGTGCACTGGTGTTTAGTGGCACAATGCCCTCTCTGCTGACTTGGACTGCTGTTCTCAGCAAGTCTCTTTTCACTGGTCAGCAAGCCATGTCTTATGCCCCGTACACACGACCGGATTTTACTTGGGATAAACCTTGGATGGTTTTTCCGACGAAATTCCGCTAAAGCTTTGCTTGCATACACACGGTCACACAAAAGTTCTCTGAACTTTCGTCCGTCAAGAACGTGGTGACGCACAACACTACGACGAGCTGAGAAAATGAAGTTCAATGCTTCCGTTCACGCGTCAAATTGTTTCCGAGCATGCATCGGAATTTTGTGCGTCGGAATTGCTACAGATGATCGGATTTTCCGATAGGAACTTTTTCCGTCTGAAAATTTG
The DNA here is from genome assembly GCF_905171775.1 of Rana temporaria. Classification (NCBI taxonomy): domain Eukaryota; kingdom Metazoa; phylum Chordata; class Amphibia; order Anura; family Ranidae; genus Rana; species Rana temporaria. The sequence goes on along the minus strand of NC_053498.1, from coordinate 100,947,326 downwards.
AGAACCAGCGGAAATTCTGACAGCAAAAGTCCATTTGGAGCATACACACGGTCGGAATTTCCGTTCAAAAGCTCACATCGGACTTTTGCGGTCGGAATTTCCGATTGTGTGTATGGGGCATGTATAAAGCCTGGATGATGTCGGGTGGTTCCGGCCATAATAGCAAATTGCTAGTCCACAGTATAAAAATGAACATCACAATGGGGAACAGTGATCAGTATTAGAATGCATGTACAATCACACTTGCCTGTTATAGATTATGACCTCACATGGCCAACAGTTGTCTTTATACATCTCCATAGTACAGGCAATAAGTTCTCAAATCATCAGATACTATTGTCGCTTTTTCTAAATTAAGAGTTGTGTAATGTGGCCATTTTATATATAAATAGTTGTTTTGAAATTCTTAATACTGACAATCCCAACAATAAAGGAAAATAAGTCTCTTCAATTGCATTTTTTTTTATCAGACAAGCCAAAGAAATCTGGATAAAAGCAAAGTATGTGGAGAAGAAGTTCCTGAAGAGACTGGGTAGTGTAGAGGTAGAAAATGACAGGAAGTCTTCCCAGAGGTGGAGTGTAAAGAAGTGTCAGCGGAATAACAGCTCCATTAAAGCACCCACAGCGAGGAGGAAGTACAGACATGACGGAGGAAACACGTCGCCTGCAATGCTGTCCTCAGGTATGGCTCTGACAGGTCAAAGCTTTAGTTCATTTATAGTTGGCTATATTTTTCAATAATGAGACTTTGGTTTTTTGTTTTTTTTTGTACAAATGCTGGAGTCTGTAGGCAATCATACTTTACTAATAGCACACTATTCCTCCCACTAACACCAAAGATGGGGCACTATTCCTCACACTGACACCAATGATGGGGAACTATTCCTCACACTGACACCAATGATGGGGAACTATTCCTCCAACTGACACCAATGATGGGGAACTATTCCTCCCACTGACACCAATGATGGGTGCATCAAAGATGCAAACAATCCTGAGTATCGATGTTAAAGACCACACACTATTGCATTTCAGCCAAAGCCTACAGTTTGGTTTTTGCCGGAGCGAAGAGGGACCCTGTCCTATACGAAGGCAAAGAGACACATTTTTTTTTAAAAGTGGTATTAAACCCAAAACCAAAAATGAAATACTGTATATTGCAGCTTACCAACCATTCGATGTGGTGGCTGCATTTCTTTTCTTTCCTTAGGCTTTTTTTCCCCTCTGTTTCACCTGATCTGGCCAGTAATACACCTCCTGTATTACAGTGCCCCCACTCTGGATGAATATACACAGGGACCACCTTTGGACAGCAGCATTGTCAGCCTGGGGGTGGAGGAGGACGGACGGTTTATATGGACTAGCATATTTACATACACTAGCAAACTGAAGCCAAACTCCAGATAATTCATTATAAGAGTTACAGCAAAGTTTTCTTTTTTTTTTCCTTTTGGGATAAAGGTTTTACATAAATAAAAGCTTATCGCTGCAAGCACCCCTGCTAGTTTTAAATGGTTTATCTCATCTATAACTGATACATTCTGCTGGAGAGCTTGTGTTTTTTTAAAAGCAACAGACATATTGGCAGGATCACCAGATGAAAACAGAAGAAATAATGCCTAAAAAAAGAAACTGAATGCAGCTATCACATCTAAGAATTGGTAACCTGCATTAGAATAAATGTTTGCTTTTGGGTTTAATTCCACTTTAAAGCAGACCACAGTTTAGGTCATAGCAAAGACAACTGTAAGATCAACCCTACTCTCACTCTCTGGTACCAAATACAACAAGCTTTCCAAAATTCATGCATGGTTATATTTGGTCTTTGGACAGTGGTAATGTTGGGCCAGATTCTCGTAGATATCCGGCGGCGTAACGTATCTCCTTTACGTTACTCCGCTGCAAGTTTAACGGGCAAGTGCCTGATTCCCAAACCACTTACCTGTAAACTTGCGGCGGCGTAGCGTAAAGTCCACCCGCGCAAGCACTCCTAATTCAAATGATCCTGGTAGGGGGCGTGGATCATTTAAATTAGGCGCCGATCGTACTGCGCATGCTCCGTCGGGTAAATTACTCGACGTGCATTGCGCTAAATGACGTCGGACGTCATTTGTTTTGACGGTAACGTAAATGGCGTCCAGCGCCATTCACAGACGACTTACACAAACGACGTTAAATTTTCAAATTGCGATGCGGGAACGACGGCCATACTTAACATTGAGTACGCCACCTAGGGGGAATGTTTATCTTTACGCCGCGTATCGCTTACGGAAACAACGTAAAAACACTACGACGGGCAAGCGTACGTTCGTGAATCGGCGTGACTAGTCATTTGCATATTCTACGCTGACCGCAAAGGAAACGCCACCTAGCGGTCAGCGTAGATATTGCAGCCTAAGATACAACAGCGCTGGCCGTCGTATCTTAGGCATGTTTAAGTGTATCTCAGTTTGAGAATACACTTAAACATACGACGGCCTTAGATTCGGACTTACGTCAGCGTATCTGCTGATACGCCGGCGTAATTCTTTGAGAATATGGCCCGTTGTGCACAGATAATATTTTTTTTTTAAAGCCTCGGATATAAAATGAATTGCTTTACAGCAACTTTGTGCGCAATATTGCATATGCTGCTATCTGTATGATCTTCTCTTTTCAGCTGCAAAGATTGAGCGGAAGTTCCGTCGGGATTCCTTGTTCTGTCCAGATGAGTTGGATTCCCTCTTCTCTTACTTTGACACGGGTGCCGGGCCACGTAGTAAGTCTATATCACTGTTCTTCACCATCCAAAATCTCCATTTTCATTCTATGACCCACAGGAGTATGCACTGTAAGAAAATCTCTCCCTCTTGTTGCACACAGATATGTTCTTACAAAAGTATTTGGAATACTGGGATAAAGAGAGGTGGGACTTGAGTAATGGAGTATAAGCAGGCAATGGTAGTAGGAAAAAACTGCTGGGATAATTACGGAAGTATAGGATAAAAACAAGTAATTCATAGTATAAAATTGGAATCTGGTCAAGGCTGGAGAATAGAAGGTGATCCAGCTTTGTTGTTTAACTACAGCAGAGCAAAGTCATCATCAGACCGTCTGTGTTCCCTGGCCCTGGTTGATTGAGCAGACAGAAAAATACATTTATCTGCAGCTCCTATATATGTATTTTATTGATATGTTATTGACTTATTATACCAGTATTATAAATAACAACACTGGTATAACATGTATGATTCATTTATACTGATAACATCTACCATAAATGCTATTAGTTTGAGGACATGCATCTTTGGGTTTGGCCCTTAATTTAGTGGACATCCACCTCTGAACATGGATCTTATTTCATATGGCACCCACCCCTGAGTCTGGCCCCTTTTCTGAGGATACCCACCTTTTTGGATATTATTTCTGAGAAGGCCCACCTCTGGGTATGGCCCTTTTTTTTTAGGACACCCACCTCTGGGCCTAACCATTAATTCTGTAAACACAAATTTCTTGATGTGGCCCTCATTTCCAGAAATTATTGTCTATACCCACAGTTATCTTTAGAAATAATCTTCTCCCACAATATCTCTACTCGAGAGGATTGAACTTGTATGGATGGTAGTACATAGGTCTAGGAGTAAGCATAAGATGGTGCATGAACACTTTTATCCTCATAGCACAACATGTCGGGGGAGAGATTTTTCTTCCAAGCTTATACAATTCTTTGCGGAATGTAATTTGTAGAAGAGGCTGAATCTTTGGTCACTGAACCAGCTTGGCACGCACCCGTTGCTATGGCTTGCAGCTCAGCATTGCTCCAGCACCAACAGCAAATCTGTTCATCTTTTTTTAACTTGTCATCAATAGTATTTGCTTCAAAAAATTATATTTGGTAATTAAAGTACTGAGTGACACAACCTTTCTTTTGCCTGCTTAAGCAATTTTGTTTTGTTTTTGTTTTTTTCTTTTTTGCATAGTTGTGGTACACTTATTTATTTGACCCTTCCCATTCCATATAATCCAACACAAGCACTTATGCAGAGTTAAATTTACTCCTAAAGGGACCCCTAATGGCTTTATTATCCAGGTGTGGAGACACAAACTCTCTACTCTGTAGATAAACTCATAGGCTAGCTGCCTGCTTCTAGCAGTTTGTGATCTCCACTTATTACATGGGTGTAATGCAGTGTGGAAATCATTACACAATCAAAGGAAAACATTTTAAAGCGGAGGTCCACACAAAAAGTGAACCTCCGCTTTTTGGAACCCTCCCCTCCTCCGGTGTCACATTTGGCACCTTTCAGGGGTGAGGGGGGTACGGATACCTGTATAATACAGGTATTTGCACCCACTTCCGGGCATAGATAGCCGCAGAATCTGTGGGTATCTACGCCGCTTCCCGTCCCCCCCGCTGTGTTCTGGGAAACGCACAGTTCCCAGAACGCAGCAGGAACTCGTTAAAGATACTCAGTGCGACTTGTGCAGTAGGGAACCGTGCAGTGAAGCCGCAATGCTTCACTTCCTGATTCCCTCAACGAGGATGGCGGCGGGGGCAGCAGAGAGACAAGCAATTGCACGTCTTCTGCTGTCAACATCGCGGGCACCCTGGACAGGTAAGTGTCCATTTATTAAAAGTCAGCAGCTGCAGTATTTGTAGCTGCTGGCTTTAAATATTTTTATTTTAGGTGGACCTCCGCTTTAAATAAGTTAGTGTCATGAAAGGCAAAAAAAAATGTTTTATTTTGAATCGAGTAAGGGAGGGTTATAACACTTTTTTTTGCCATTTGTGTCCCATTGGGGGGATTTCCCTTTCATTTAATTTAATGTCCTATACCCAAAACAGGAAGTGAGAGGAAATCCCTTCAAGGTAAGGGAATCCCAGTGTGTCACCAGAAATAGTGTCGACATTGGAAGATTTCCCCTCTATTCCTGTTTGGATATCAACCCAGAATTTAGGATTTTCTTTTACTTTCGATGATTACTGTAAACAGGACAAATTAAAAGGGTGAATCTCCCATGGGCGGTTTATCCGACGGACACCGTTTTGCTCAGCGCGGGGGATCAATCTGCTGAACCCCGCTGAGCAGGCGGATGACAAGTCTGTCTCCACTCACTGTGCTGATATGGACCTGTCAGAGCTCTGCTCTCCTCTATGGGGAGATCAGATGAAAACGGACAGTCTGTCCGCTTTCATGCAATACGATCTGCCAGTCTGATGGAAAAAATGGTTTCCATCCATCTGGATTTCATAGACTGGATCGGATCGCAACGGGTGTCAGCGGATATGTCACCGCTGCCTCATAGGGGTGAATGGAGTGTCTGATTGGGTCTGCCTGAAAAACTGACAGGCGTCCATGTGAAAGGGGCCTAACGGGGGCACAGGCAGCAATGGAAACTAACAGGTGTTCTAATCCCTCTCTATCCAAAACTAATAAGAATAATTTTGCCTTAAGGCCCCTTTCACACTGCCGTGACTTAAAGCGGATGTGCCATGGGAACAAAATATTAAAAGCCAGCAGCTACAAATACTGCAGCTGCTGACTTTTAATATTAGGACACTTACCTGTCCTGGAGTCCAGCGCCGATCGCAGCAGAGGACGAGCGATCGCTCGTCACTCTGCTGCTCCCCCCGCCATCCACGCTGAGGGAACCAGGAAGTGAAGCGCTGCGGCTTCACTGCCCGGTTCCCTACGGCGCATGCGCGAGTCGCGCTGCGCCCGCCGATTGGCTCACACGCTGTGTGCTGGGAGCCGAGTGTTCCCAGCACACAACGGGCGACAGACGGGATGTGACGGAATGCCCGTCTTTCGCCCGTAGCGTGTGGCCGGAAGTGGGTGCAAATACCTGTCTTTAGACAGGTATCTGCACCCCCCTCCCCCTGAAAGGTGTCAAATGTGACACCGGAGGGGGGGAGGGTTCCGATCAGCGGGACTCCACTTTAGGGTGGAGAACCGCTTTAAGTCGCGCAATTTTGCGGATGCAATTTTTTTCCACGATTTCAGGGAATGCCTGTGTGAACTTGAGGACTATGGACCTCGCCTAGCATCAAAGTCAGACAAAAGTAATGCAGGGACTACTTTGAAGTCGGTGCGACTTAAATTCGCACAGATATGATTTGTTATAATTGTGAAATGGGAATTATGGGGTACGAGTTGTCATGCGACCTTGATGTCCAAAGTCGTAGGAAAAGTCACACAAGTGTGAAAGGGGCCTTGGTGACACACCAAATCTGCGTTCATTTTGAAAGGAGCCTCTACTCCTTTAGTAAATCAACTTCAAATATAAAACAATTCTTCTCTGTAGATTTTGTCTGTAGATACAGTGCAGTTATGTGGTATCTCTGAAAATCTTAAAAAGCTAATGTTTGTTAAATGTAAAAACTTTAAATGAGTCTCTCTCCCAAAACGTATTGGACATTTATTGGTAAAGGTTAAATCCTCTTAAGGGCTTCCCGTGACACCCACATTTCTCCTTTTTTAATTGAGTTCTCTGCATGTAAAGTACCCACCAGGGGCTACTGACAATAGAATACATACTACAGGAAACAAAGTATTATTTGGAAGAAGGATTAAAATCTGAGAAAGGAGGATGAGGACAAATTTCCTATATTTTTATCTCCCCTTTTTTTATATAGTAAAGACATCTGTAGGCTTTTACCCTAAACCAGATGCTTGGCAATGCCAATTATTCACCTCTATGCAGAATCAAAGATGAAATCATTAGAAATAACTGACTCTTGTCTGAAAACATGAGAACATGTTCTGCCAGGGTTCATTCTTATCAAACTGAAATAGCACACATTTATTGTGGTAGCTGCATTTACCAAAAATGCACTAATTATATCATAACTAGTTTGAGTGCCCCCTGTATCTTGTCCCCTGGCACCCTCATTCTTGTACGTCTATCAGCCATAACATTATGACCACCCACCAACCCGTTGAGTCATGGACTCAACTAGACCTCTGAAGGTATGCTGTGGTATCTGGCACCAAGCCGTCAGTAGCAGAGCCTTCATGGATCAGACTTGTTTTTCCAGCATGTCCCATAGATGCTTTGTTTGATTGAGGTCTGGAAAACTCTTCAGTCAACACTTCAGACTAGTCGTGTTCCTCAAACCATTCTTCAATTAATCAGACCTGGTCACCTTCTTTTATTGCGCAGTGGTCCAGCTCTGATGCTCTTGTGCCCACTCGGTAAGCTTTTGACTGTGGACATGGGCCAGCACGGGCACCCTAACTAGTCTGCAACTACACAGCCCCATGCGCGACAAACTGTGATACATTGGGGTTATTTACTAAAACCGGAGCATGCAAAATCTGGTGCATCTCGGCATAGAAACCAATCGGCTTCCAGGTTTCATTGCATGTGGAGGGCGCTCTGGATAAGAAGGAGACTTTAACAAACAGTACATGACTGGCTCTTGAAATTTAATTAATGCACCACAGCAGCACTTCAAAAGAAGGAAGCACACTCTATATAAAAAAACAGAGCAGAGAATTATGCGCTTCTAAGTGCAATAATAAAACACTTTAATGACAAGGAAGGTTTAAAAACACTTACAAGATGGAAGTGAAAAATGGCATATCAACGAATCCATAAAGTTCAGCGGGATGCCTACTGGGAGTAAAGACAGCTGCAGTTGGAAGTTCAGGCCGACAAGCGGTGGTAAATGCTGTATCTCTGATCCAAGACGGAGAGCCGTGCTTACACCACCAGCATGGAATCCAGACAACCAGAAGTGATGTCAGAGTGGGTGGGACATGTTTCGGAGCATGCCCAGTCGTTCCATTTGGTTTGAAGGAGTGACTGGGAATGCTCTGAAATATGCCGTGCCCACTCTCATGTCCCTTCCGGTCGCCTGGATTCCATGCTGGTCTTTACAGCATGGCTCTCCATCTTCGATCAGAGAGACAGTTCTTTTAGCACCGCTGGTCGGCCTGAACTTCCACCTGCAGCTGTCTTTACTCACAGGAGGTATCCTGATGAATTTTATGCATTCATTGATAGTAGGGTTGTCCCAATACCACTTTTTTTACCGATACTTTTTTTCAAGTACTCGCCGATACCGATTACTGATACTTTTTTAATGTCATGTGACCGTGACGCATTGATGGCTGGCACTGACAGCTGGGCACTGACAAATGGCACTGACAGACATCCTCTCATCCTCTTGCATAACTGTAGAATATGATTTAAATTACAATAAAGGATGTGAAAATGGCACTTTGCAGCCTACAGTTTTATAGGTGGTACTGTTCTGGCTTTATAGTAATAAACCTGCACTAGGAAAGACTTGGATTAAATTCAGAGACAAACTTGTAAAAGGAATCTGTTGGGCTTCCTTTGGAAATTAAAAAAATACTGTAATGTAATAATCAAAAACTTAGCGTGTGAGAGAACATGGATTGTAACAATCTGTACTGTAACCACCAATGAGTCAAACTACATGAAGAAGGCGATTGCCTGATCCGATACCTGGGAGAGAGAGGCAGCGTGTAATGCCTGTGTCCATGTATAATGCTCAGACGACGGCCATCCAGTGTACAAAAGCCACGCCTCCTCCCCGTCCTTGTCCGTGATAGGGGAACTCGGTTTCCCAGCAGTGAGTTAGTGTCCCGCCTATCACGGACATCCTCTCATCCTCGTCCATGGGATGAGGATGAGAGGGTGTCCGTGATAGGCAGAACACTGACTCACTTGCTGGGAGTGTTCCCCTATGACAGACGAGGAGGCGTGGCTTTTGTACACTGGATGGCCGATGTCTGAGGATTATACAGGGACACAGGCATTACACGCTACCTCTCTCTCCCAGGTATCGGATCAGGCATCGGAGGTATTTGCGCGAGTACAAGTACTCGTGCAAATGCTCTGTATCGGTACCGATACTAGTATCGGTATCAGGACAACCCTAATTGATGGGCCTGTTTTCACTTCCATTTTGTAAGTGTTTTTAACCCTTCCTTGTCATTAAAGGGTTTTATTACTGCACTTAGAAGCGCCTTCTTCTCTGCTTTGTTTCCAGGTTTTATTGCCAAAGCTAAATTGAACAAGTTGAAGTTAGGTGCTGATTGGCTACCATGCACAGCTGCACAAAATTCTGAGTGCAACAGGTTTAGTTAATCAACCCCACTGTGTCTTCTTTCTGTGGCAACCAGCTTTACCTTTTGAGGAATTTGAGCTACAGTAGCTCTTTTATTGCATCAGACCGCATGGGCCAACCGTCCTTGACCAAGACCGAGAGAAAGCTGGTGGGGGTTGTCTTCCTGGTGGCGTAGCAGATGTTGCCAGAGCCTGGAGCCAGTCATTTCTGAACTTTGCTGTGGTCAAACAGTGGCTCATGGGAACAATGGTTCACAAGAAACTTACATCTATCCTTACGGATACCCACGTCAAGTTCCTGCAGAACTCTGGGACCCGTGGATAGCCTTCAATGACCACCTAGGCCTGGACTGCTCCTTAATGTCCATATGATGGCCCGAATCAAGGCAGGACGGCAGACTGGGTCGTATGGTAACCCCCCCCCCTCCTCCCCAGGCAAACTCCCCATCTCTCACTGTCCTGTTCTTCTTCTTGCCTTTCTCTGCAAGCCATAGAATATCATAGGCCGCACTCGCCTCTTTCTTTCTTGGTGTTCCCCTTCTGAGCATCAGTGCCCTTTTCCCCCCTTCTTTCTTACTTGTTCTGAGTCAAGAGCTTCTATAAGGCATATACTGTACATTCATATTGGATAGTCTCATGAGTTAGGTTGATGTTGGATATGCACCAATTGCTTTCATCCCAGTGAAGAGTTATGTATTGCTTTCATGTCCAGGTGAACCTGTTAACGTATGTTTGCCTCTACTATAGTTCCCATTCTTTTTCTTATCTAACTGTTTTGTGCATTTGTAAAATGTTCAAAAACCCAATAAAATCTTTGTAAAACAGACTCCCCACATGCATCAAATGTTTCCTTCCTTAGACCACTTTTGGTAGGTCCTAAAAGCTGCAGGCCAAGAACATCCCACAAAAGTTGCAGTTTTGAAAATGCTCTGACCCAGTCATCTAGTCATTACAATTTGGACCCCTGTCAAAGTTGCTCAAATCCTTACACTTGCCCATTTTTTTACAACAAAATTTACTTCAGGGTCACCCCACCCACTTTCAGATGCCATTGTAACAAGATTATCAATTTTATTCACTTTGCCTGTCAGTGGTCTAAATATAATGGTAGACAACTGTACAGCATACAACAGTCCTACAGTGGATCTCTGTGAGCAGAATACCGACTATGGTGCATCATTCATTGTGCATGCTGCTATCCACTGCTTCACTGCACTATGTGTGAACAGCAATGCAGATTATCAAAGGAGAAGGTTATGTATAGCCTGACATGAATGAGAATGTGTCTCTCTGGCACATGTATCAGCTCAGTGTTTAATGTACTTGAAGATGGTTTGAGAAACACTCCTCTAGATAACTGATGAGTCTCATAGTTGGAATTGTTTTCCATAGCAAGTCAAGTAATTTAAAAGCAATATTTGACTGGTAGCATTTCCACGTTTTCTTTTGCTCTAGTTATTATACATATATCCTAAAAGAATTTTCAGCAACCTGCCGATGTGTCCTACTTTAAAGTTATCTGTTGATATTGCCATCCCTAGGCATTGCTGTCCATAGTATAATGGGTTTTACATATACCTTACTCTAAAGGCTTGTACACGTGAGCCGAATATTGGACGGTATTGGCTGGTTCAACAGAAACTGGCTGACATTCAGGCAGTGTATACAGAAGCCTGTCGAACGGGCATGCTGGAATACCAGCATCTGATCAGCGCTAGCAGCCACTGGCTGCTAGTGCTGATCACTGTGTTCCGATGGGATTGGGGGGGGGGGGGCAGTCCACCTGTCAGAACACAATAGCACAGTGGAGAGATTTTCACACTAATATCGCTTAGTATGGTGACCTTCTCAGTTTTTTTTTCATTCGGCCCGCTGGGTTTAACGGAAGAAAAACTTCTAGTGTGTACCTGACTTTACAGTTTTGTTATGCGTTTTTGTAACTAACTGTCATACTGATAATTCAGAATGCAGACTGCCATTTGTGAAACAGGAAAGAAGAAAGCTGCACTAGCTGTTGCATTGTAAAAATAGTTGTCAAAGGATAGCTTACATCTGTTTTGATAGGCGGTTTAAATGTACGGTAAGCATAAAAATGTGGAGCTCATAGGAGAGTCCCTTTTCAGGTTTATTTATTGGCTTTAGAATAAAGATCCTCAACAAAATTTTAACATCTAATTTTCAGGTAAATCATCCCGTAATATTCAAAATAATCTTAATTGCTAGGTTCTGGCAATGTGGGGATAACAACAAAAACAAAAAAAGTAATGTGGCATTGCTTAGTAGATTTGTGCATGTTTACTGCTGTTTTTTTTTTTCTGTTTTTATTTCTACCAATCACTACTGTATATATTCTAGAGCTAAAGTATGATCCCCTTATAAAAGATTAATCAAAACCATATTAATATTATTATTATATAATTTTCAAAAAGTGTTGGATGTGGACTATCCATATTTAAATCTGATTCTGTTTGTTGTGTGGTCAGAATCCTCTGAACCCAAAGATTTCACCTCATTAGCAATTGCATGTGTAGTTCCATTATCATGGTATTACTAGTAGATGTAAGACCTTACTATTTCATTGACTATGCCATCACCTTCCTCTTAGGTGCCAACCAGCTTCCAGCGCAGCACCCCCTGCCAGCTGCACCGTGGACTGGCAGTGGCGCTGAGCCCGGTGGGAGCGCTATGCCGTTCCTCCCGGATGGAGGTAAGGTCGGCGACAAGAGAAAGTCACCCATTTACATACCTACAAAATTAAATACTGTTAATGCATCAAAGGATATCAATGATATAAAGGTTTCCAACATGGCCGAATGCAAGAAAGGTCGGCCATTTTGTTCCTGAGCAAGAAAATGCAATGTATGGCTTTATAAACTTTCTTTTTCGACTTTTGTATGAAATGAAGGCTTATAAAGACTGATTACTGTAGCTGTGGATCAGGGGTCAAGTCCTGGGGAAAAAAAGTGTGGGAACTCCCACCCAAGAACCGCATGTTTTTTGTTTTTTTTCGATCCACTGTGCCTTAGTAATCCTTTATGTTACTGCCCGCTTCCTGTCTATGGATTCATCAGGTAGTGTGCGGGTATTCCGTCACTTCCTCAATGCCGCAATGTCTCCTGGGAGCTTTTGTCATTGTTCCCAGAAGACATTTCGAAGGTCTGCCTTTAGAAAGATTTAGAAAGAAGCAAGTTCAAACAATAACATAAGCTCCCAGGAGACATTGCGGCATCGAGGAAGTGACGGAATACCCGCACACTACCTGATGAGTCCATATACAGGAAGCGGCCAGTAACATAAAGGCTTTCTAAGGTTCGCCTGCCCCTGACAGTGACTCGAGCTGGGCATCGCCGCTTAGTGAAGGATCGGCTCGGCTGCTCTAGTCCTGCAAAGGGAACTGAGTTCCTGCTGTGAAAAAAGTGCAGGAACTCCGTTCCCACGCGACTTGAGCCCTGCTGTGGATACATTACATAAGCATCATACAATTTAATCCTGAGTCACTCTGCAATAGTAAAACTTTGTTTCAACATCAGGATAGTATAATGAGAATAGAATGCAAAGAAGACAAATTATAGAATACAAGAAAGATGGCGTCGTCCACCTTGCTAAGAAGAGCCTACGTTCCAGATCCTGTAAATTCCTAGTTGTTCAGGTCTTCTTGCATTGTCTTGTTTAAATATTTGATCATTTCCCATTTGTCATGATAAGTGTTAAAATTCAATAACTGAAAATTAACTGTAGATCCTTTCTAAAATAATCTACGTTGATTCTAGCTGAAAGACATGTTTGGTTTTAAATCAAATGTTTTAAACTGTTGCCTGAAACAGAACAGGCACCATTGTTGATATGCTGTGTATTTGGCATTGTACTTAAAGCTGAATTCTAGACATATATATATATATATATATATATATATAAATGCTAATGAATGAAATTGATTGCAATGAATAAATGCATCAATACATTTAATTTTTATATATGCAAGCAGTGCAAATATCTAATTTTGGCCTGGCCTGGGAGACGGAAATGCAGCTCTGTTGTGCTGTGATACATATGGACTAACCAGAAACATGCTGCTAGTAGGATCGAGCCGAGTGATGGAGATAATGAGCTCATCATACCTCTCATTCCCTTTTCACTGTTCAGTCAAAGGTTGGGGGAGGAACAGAGCTGTCAGTATTGCCTAACTGTAGGAGATAGAAAAACAATGTATCCTTTGTAACTGTAGCAGCTTAATAATAAAGTGATTCTAAAGTCAATTTTATTTTTCCTTAATGCATTCTTTGCATTTGGGTAAAAACCCTTCCAGTTGCTGTGACTCCCCTCCCCCAAACACTTACCCGAGGCCTGTATCGATCCTGTGCTGTTCCCAACTGCAGGTCTTCTCTCTCCTCTCATACTGACTTGGCTGAGGGCAGTGAGAGCTATTTGCTCCTGCCAATCAATTACTGTGAGGATAGAGGAAGGGTGGCGGGGCTGAGCTGCACTGTGTGTGTCTGTGGATGCACACAGCCTGGCTTGGCAGCCCACCCCACACATGTACCCCTATAGAAGGCCGCCCTAAGTAGGAATCCAGAAGAAGAGGTTCGGGACCGCTCTGTGTAATATTCTTACACAAAGCAGGTAAATATAACATGTTTCTTATTTTAATTTAAAAAAAAGTGAGCTCTTACAATCGCTTTAATCTACACAACACGCTTATAATGCCAATGTTGCCACAGATCTGTTCACAGAATACAGAACTTGTACAGATGTGGCAGAATTGTTATTTTATGTATGGTTATACAATGGCAGGGGACACAGATAAACAAATTAATACGGTTTGTCACGTTTTTGTGCTAAATATGTAATATTTCTGATTGGATTTCCTGTACATATTAAAACATAAATATTTTTAAACAGTACACAAAGTACGGTAGCACAGTATTTGCTTGCAGACTTTGCTTAGCCATTGAGATAAAATAGTAAGCAGCCAGATGACAGGCATGTTATGGAGATGAGGGAGGTGTTCTGTAGCCTTGGAGAAGGGAACTGGGCAGATCCTGATGCTTGGGATTTTAGTGCAGCAGAGGCAGAGCTGCTGTGTCCTTACCGGGAGGTGAGGGCTTATTGAACTTCTGTCATATCAATAGGTATATTTCAGCACTTGCAGCATTTTTGAGTTAAAACATGGCAAGATGTGGATGTATTTTAGAGAGCACAAGCTGAAGTGTCAGGCCACGTACACACGACCGAGTTTCTCGGCAAAAAACAGCAAGAAACTTGCTGGGAGATATTTTTTTGCCAGAAACCGGTCGTGTGTACATTTTCATCGAGGAAACTGTCGAGAAACTCGATGAGCCAAAAAGAGAGCAAGTTCTCTATTTCCTCGACAGGAATGGAGAAACTTGCCTTGTCGAGTTCCTCGACAGCCTAACAAGGAACTCGACAAGGAAAACGATGTGTTTCGCCCGTCGAGTTCCTCGGTCGTGTGTACGAGGCTTGAGAGTAAATAACAACAACCATGCTAAGTAAGGTAACCTATATAAATCTTTTATAAAAGGGCTTGTATATAGATGTTTTCAAAGGCCCAGTTGTGATGGACACAGTGGCTCTATAGCTAAATCATAATTCCACAGGCTGTTAAGACTGCCTAGCCCTGGGAACGCCAAAGCCGTTAGAATAGTGGGACATCTTCATCTGAGCTCTGATATTCTATTGGATGTTTTAATAAGTAGGGTGGAAAGGGTGAGATTTGCTTTTTTATGCCAAGGTACCTTTTAGATATACTTTAAGTATAACATAATTTTTCATTGTAGTACTTTCTATGTTCCAATGATATTTTTTCAGTCTAATTAATTTTTAACATGGATTTGGTATTTTTCTTGTTGGCCCCGCAGGTCTGAGCAGTGACAGTGGCCTTGGAGGAAGCACAGATGGAAGCAATGACGTCTTAGTCTTTGGCTCGGTGGTGGACAGTGTCACAGAGGAAGGTGAATATTTACACTACAGTTACTATTCCTTAGAAAATAACTTCATCTCCATTTACAGAATTTATCAAGAAAGAAATAAATTAAAGCAATATGTTTTTTGTTTTTTTTTTTCCTTTTTTAAACCACCACCAATTGCTCTTAGGTAGTTTTTTGAAAATGCGAGGGAGAACCCTCTTAAACATGTCCGTTTCTCTGCCTTTGGATGCCATATTGGCAAAAAAACTCTTATCACTATATGCCTCTCATAAAGTCATAACATTGTGGGTTGATTTACTAAAGGCAAATGGGCTTTTTGCCAAGCAAGGACATGTTCTCCCGAGCTTGGTAAATTAGCCGAAGCTCTGTTGACTTCCATCATTAAATTATGTGGAAGTAAAAATGCATTTTTTGTATTATTTTTTTATACATGATAAGGTGGTCTTTGCAAAGTGAGACTTCACCATATTCAGTAGGCTCTGGGGCAAATTCCCTTGCAAATTTCAAAGCCTATTCACCTTTATTAAATTACCCTCTATGTTTATGCATGTAATACCGGGATCGGGATGTGGTGGTTAATACCAAACCCTGCGTCTGATATTCATTGCTGCTCTCTGTATGATAGGGTTAATTTGAAGCCACAAAGTATTGATAGTCCTATTTTTTTTTTATTTCCAATAGTTTTTATTGAAAGAAAAAGAATATTACAACAATACAAAAGCATCGCCACAGATTCAGAAAGTGTTAACAAACACCTGAAAGGTCTCCATCACAATACATAACACCGTATATTGTTTGGCAGCATCATCGTAGCAAAAAACATAATAAAATACTCCAGGGTAAAGCACGGAGTGTAGTCCACCCCAAATAGTCAATGACACAGCCTTAGTAGGCCCAAGACCAGCCGGTCAAGGGTCCCGGATCTGGAAACCCCAAATCCAACCTGCTGCCAATATTACCATCTAAACGGGAGGACCCGCGTTGAAAAGCTTCCGTAAGAAAGGTAGAGGTGTAAAGAAATTGGCAGAAATGTAGTCCTATTTGTGTCTAAAAAAATTGCCCACACAGACCTTTCATATTATTTCATGCATTTTGCCCAACAAATCAAAATTAAAATCCTAACAACAACATACAACGTTGTCCACAACTCTGTCCTCTTTGCTTCTCCTAGGACCTTTTGCTCTGTAGCTCCCTCATCATCTCCTTCCATGCTTTTCTCCAAGACTTCTCCAGCCTTTCCCATTCTCTGGAATTCTCTACCCCAATCTGTCCAGATATCTTCTACTTTGTCTGCCTTTAGGTTATCCCTGAAAACTCATCTCTTCAGGGAAACCTATCCCACCGTTATCTAAAATACTGAATTTTTACTTTCTTCATCAACTCATCTCCAGACTATTACTTTTTGTATTGCATGCCCCCCCCCTACCTTTTTAGATTGTAAGCCCTCACAAGCAGGTATTGACTTGTGTTGTAACTGTCTCTTGTACTGTACCATTTACTTATTTTTTTTGTAAAGTGCTGCACAGACTCTTGGCGCTATATAAAACCTTTATATTAACAACAATTTAATTTCATGTCTTTGAGCGAAAGAAGGAAAGGAGATCCCAGGTGCTGTGGAGGCAGTTTTTATTTTGGATATATAATGCCGCGTACACACAAATTTTTTTAAAACGTCATTTAAAATGATGTGTGTGGGCTTCACATCGTTTTTCGGCTTCTGAAAAACGACAAAAAAAAAATCGAACATGCTGCATTTTTTCATGTCGTTATTCAAAATGTAATTTTTCCGTGTTGTAAAAAATGATCGTGTGTGGGCAAAAACGACGTTTTATACTTGCCCAGAAGCAAGTTATGAGACGGGAGCGCTCGTTCTGGTAAAACTACTATTCATAAAGGAGTAAGCACATTCATCACACTGTACCAGACAAAAAAACGCGAATCGTCTTTTACTAACAAGGAATCAGCTAAAAGCAGCCCAAAGGCGAATAGAACTTCCCCTTTAGAGTGCCGTCGTACGTGTTGTACGTCACCGCGCTTTGTTCATCATTTTTTTTAAACGATGGTGTGTGTGGGCAACGTCGTTTTTAATGATGAAGTTGGAAAAACTTTGTTTTTTTGGACATGCTGAAAATGATTTTGTTTTCTCATGCCGAAAAACGACCGTGTGTACGCGGCATAAGGCTGAGTAGGGTTTGGTTACCTGAGAACCTGAGCTACATTCATTTTTTTTTTTTCAAGCTCAATATTTTTTATGAGTGACAACTTTTCTTTCTCTATAAATTTAGAGTGTGAGATCTCAGAAGAGTCTAGCGGAGAAGGAGAGACTGAACAAGACCCGTCGGATCCAGAAGACCTGAGGGAATTGCACCCTGGCTTGCTGATGTACAAGGCATCCCGGGCCAGGAACCTGCCTGTCATGGCTGAAGCATTTGCCAATGGGGCTAATGTCAACTGGGTGAATGATGAGGACGAGAGCAAGACCCCTTTAATCCAGGCTGTGATGGGAGTAAGCATTAATGCCATATCTCCAGTGCAAAGACATTACTACATGTCATTGGGTTCTATAGTAAATGACCTGTATCATTATTTTAGCTCTCCGGCCTCCATCTTTAGAGTCTTCCCAGAACTGTAAAACTTACAGCAAACTAATTGCTTTTTATTAGAAGTCCAGAAAGACCTATAAGCCTATTAACATGCAATTGCCATATTCAAAATCCACCATTCAAAAAATAAGTAAATAAAACAATATAACATAAATGTAAATTAAATAAATGTCCAATAAATCAAACAACAAATCAGTGATGTGTATATAATGGTGATAAATAATGTCCAAATGTGATTAAAGATATATTCCACTTCTCTAATGCAGTTCAATCCACTCTTGGTGATGTAAAGCAGGTTTTGTGCACTTCCACCTGTTTTACATCACCATGAGTGGATTGTAGTGCATTACAGAAGTGGAATGTATCTTTAAAGTGGTCATAAAGGCAATACTTACCTGAGCTCCCTGTCGATCTAGCGATGTCCTGGAGAAACTGTGGGGGCCCCCAGCAGGAGGCAAAGACCAAGTGTGCCGATGTGGGACCCAAGATGAGGAGGATCCTGGCTGCTCTGTGCAAAACCACTGCCTAGAGCAGGTACAGTGCCTTGAAAAAGTATTCATACCCCTTGAAATTTTCAAAATGTTGTCATGTTACAACCAAAAACATAAATGTATTTTATTGGGATTTTCTAGACCAACACAAAGTGGCACATAATTGGGAAGTGGAAGGAAAATGATAAATGGTTTTCAAAATATTTTACAAATATCTGGAAAGTGTGGCGTACATTTTGTATTCAGCCCACCTGATCAATACTTTGTAGAACCACCTTTCGCTGCAATTACAGCTGCAAGTCTTTTTGAAGATGTCTCTACCAGCTTTGCACATCTGGAGAGTGATATTTTTGCCCATTCTTCTTTGAAAAATAGCTCAAGCTCAGTCAGATTGGATGGAGAGTGTCTGTAAACGGCAATTTTCAAGTCTTGTCACAGATTCTCAATTGGATTTAGGTCTGGACTTTGACTGGGCCATTCTAACACATGAATATGCTTTTGCTCTAAACCATTCTATTGTAGCTCTGGCTGTATGTTTAGGGTTATTGTCCGGCTGGAAGGTGAACCTCTGCCCCATTCTCAAGTCTTTTGCAGACTCTAACAGGTTTTCTTCTAAGACTGCCCTGTATTTGGCTTCATCCATCGTCCCATCAACTCTGACCAGCTTCAATGTCCCTGCTGAAGAAAAGCATCCTCACAACATGATGCTGCCACCACCATGTTTCACGGTGGGGATGGTGTGTTCAGGGTGATGTGCAGTGTTAGTTTTCCGCCTCACATAGCATTTTGCTTTTAGGCCAAAAAGTTCAAATTTGGTCTCATCTGACCAGAGCACCTTCTTCCACACATTTGCTGTGTCCCCCACATGACTTCTCGCAAACTGCAAACGTATCTTCTTATGGCTTTCTTTCAACAATTACTTTCTTTTTGCCACTCTTCCATAAAAAGCCAGATTTGTAGAGTGCACAACTAATAGTTGTCCTGTGGACAGATTCTTCCACCTGAGCTGTGGATCTCTGCAGCTCCTCCAGAGTTACCATGGGCCTCTTGACCGCTTCTCTGATTAATGCTCTCTTTGCCCGGCCTGTCAGTTTAGGTGGATGGCCATGTCTTGGTAGGTTTGCAGTTGAGCCATAGTCTTTCCATTTTCGGATGATGGATTGAACAGTGCGCCGTGAGATGTTCAAAGCTTGGGATATTTTTTTTATAACCTAACCCTGCTTTAAAATTCTCCACAACTTTATCCCTGCCCTGTCTGGTGTGTTCATTGGCCTTCATGATGCTATTTTTTCAATAAGGTTCTTTTAACAAACCTCTGAGGGCTTCACAGAACAGCTGTATTTACACTGAGATTAAATTACACACAGGTGGATTCTATTTACCAATTAAGGACTTCTGAAGGCAATTGGTTCCATTCGATTTTAGTTAGGGATATCAGAGTAAAGGGGGCTGAATACAAATGCACACCACACTTTTCACATATTTATTTGTAAAAAAAAAAAATTGAAAACCATTTATCATTTTCCTTCCACTTCACAATTATGGTCTATCACATAAAATCCCAATAAAATACATTTACATTTTTGGTTGTAACATGACAAAATGTGTAACATTTCAAGGGGTATGAATACCTTTTCAAGGCACTGTAAGTATAACATGTTTGTTATTTTTATTTTAAATAAAAACAAGACTTTAATATCATTTTAATTACATTTCGATATTCTTTATCACCATCATACACACATCACCGATTTGTTTTGTGGTTTATTGGACACCTATTTTATTTCATTTATGCTATATTTTTTTATTTACTTATTTTTCGATGGGTGGATTTTGAATAGAGCAATTGCATGTTAATACACTTATAGGCTGCGCAACTCCATTTACACATATTTACTATTACACTGTGAGAACACATAAGGTGTTGCAGCAACTGTTTAATAATATTTTACACTGTTATGATTGGTTGGAACAATA
The DNA here is from genome assembly GCF_905171775.1 of Rana temporaria. NCBI lineage: Eukaryota > Metazoa > Chordata > Amphibia > Anura > Ranidae > Rana > Rana temporaria. Next base: position 100,927,229 of record NC_053498.1, on the reverse strand, counting down.
ATTTTATTTACAACATTTTTGTCAGCAGGTAGCGCAGGGGTCACTATCTATTTATTTTCATAGTCCAGGAGACTTGCGTCCCTGAATGCATAGAGCACTAAATGCAGGTACCACTCCGTACAGAGGGCCAGATTCAGAAAGAATTACGTTGCGCAGCGGCGGCGTAACGTATCCCATTTACGTTGCACCGCCGCAGGTTTACAGCGTAAGTGCCTGATTCACAAAGCACTTACCTGTAAACTTGCGGCGTTGTAACGTAAATCCGCTCGGCGCAAGCCCGCCTAATTCAAATGGGGCAGGCACCATTTAAATTAGGTGCGTTCCCGCGCCGAGCGTACTGCGCATGCTCCGTCCGTCAAATTACCCGACGTGCATTGCGCTAAATGACGTCGCAAGGACGTCATTGGTTTGACGTTAACGTAAATGGCGTCCAGCGCCATTCACGGACGACTTACGCAAACGACGTGAAATTTTAAATTTTCATGCAGGAACGACGGCCATACTTAACATTGCTTAGACCACCTAGGAGGAAGCCTTAACTTTACGACGGGTATCGCTACGGAAACATCGTAAATTTAGATCGACGGGCATCGCGGTCCTTCGTGAATCGCCGTAACTAGTCATTTGCATGTTCTACGCCGACCGCAATGGCCTTGCCACCTAGCAGCCGGCCTAGAATTGCAGCCTAAGATCCGACAGTGTAACACAAGTTACACCTGTCAGATCTTAGGGCTATCTATGCGTAACTGATTCTATGAATCAGTCGCATAGATACGACAATCGTATCTCAGAGCTACGACGGCGTATCAGGAGATACGCCGTCGTATCTCTTCTCTGAATCTGGCCCAGAATTTCTATTTCTAAGGGGCCTTAGGAAGTTACCAAATAAAGAGCTACTCCTCCTTTTTCACATTGTGTTCCCAATTGTTAGGGTGTTTCTTTATTTGGGAATGAAAAGGTCAGTTCGATGCAATTTTGGGACTTGAAAACAGCATCTCATACAGCCGTACCAAATCAATATGATTTCTAACAATCGGAGGACCCAGAAATGTTGATGGGAGACGTTAGCAGTCCTCAGATACAGGCTGCATGCTTAGGATTTGATCTATAATAAAAGCTACCTAATATAGACCTTATAACCCCACCACACTTCCTACAATGCAAAAATAAGAAAGACGGGTTGGACAGCCGCACTCCAAAAAATTGTTCCTTTTATTGTAAAATCAAATCACAAAAAATACATGCCACAGCAAAAAAACAGATGCAAGCTGACGCGTTTCACACTGTAACTCAGTGCTTAGTCACCATGTACCCATTGTCATTGTAGTCACTTCCTACAATGTTTACTCCTGATCTTTTTAAAGAAAATCTGTCATAGTGCTCATTCAGGACAAAGTAATAGTCTTACTATCACATTCACAACCCACTTATGCTTTATACCCTAAACCTTCGCTGTGTTCCTCTGCCTCTCTGTCAGCTAGGCCCAAACACTGTCACATAAGGGTGCCATCATCAACCCTGTATAAACTCTGACAGCATCCTACACAGAGTCTTAACAGGTTTGACTCCTGGAGGAACAGAGCAAAGTACAATATGGCTAGGTTGTGAGGATGGTCAGTTGCGATATGTACTATAGTTCTAGGAAGGAGATTGGAAGAAATGCTGCATATTTAAATCTGCATATATAAATATATTTGTTATGAAATATTGTTTTTCTTTTATGTTAAAACTTTGAAGCAAATCTCTAAAAAGAGAAAAATGGTGGGAAGCCTTTGCTGACCTCCTTCAACTCATAACTTCTATTTGCTATACTGTTGTTCTAAGTTATTATTTTTATTTTAAGGTGGTTGTAAGCCTCTGACATGAAAAATTAACAAAGCATATCTTTCTATAGTGTGTATATGCCTCAATCCAAAGCAATTAGTGTGATTTCTGTCTACAGTATCTCACAAAAGTGAGTACACCCCTCACATTTTTGTAAATATTTTATTGTATCTTTTCCTGTGACAACACTGAAGAAATTACACTTTGCTACAATGTAAAGCTTGTATAACAGTGTAAATTTGCTGTCCCCTCAAAATAACTCAACACACAGCCTTTAATGTCTAAACCACTGGCAACAAAAGTGAGTACACCCCTATGTGAAAATGTCCAGATTGGGTCCAAAGTGTCAATATTTTGTGCAGCCACCATTATTTTCCAGCACTGCCTTAACTCTCTTGGGCATGGAGCTCACCAGAGATTCACCAGAGATTCACAGGTTGCCTCTGGAGTTCTCTTCTACTCCTCCATGACAACATCACAGAGCTGGTGGATGTTAGAGATCTTGCGCTTCTCTACCTTCCTTTTGAGGATGCCCCAAAGCTGCTCAATTGGGTTTTGGTCTGGAGACATTCTTGGCTAGTCTGTCACCTTTACCCTCAGCTTCTTTAGCAAGGCAGTGGTCATCTTGGAGGTGTGTTTGGGGTTATCATGTTGGAATACTGCCCTGCGGCCCAGTCTCCGAAGGGAGGGATCATGCTCTGCTTCAGTATGTCACAGTACATGTTGGCATTCATGGTTCCGTCAATGAAATGTAATTCCAAAAATCACTGGGAGCACTCATGCATCCCCAGACCATGACACTCCCACCACCATGCTTGACTGTAGGCAAGACACACTTGTCTTTGTACTCCTCACCTGGTTGCCGCCACACATGCTTGGCACCATCAGACCACAGGACATGGCTCCAGTAATCCATGTCCTTAGGCTGGTTGTCTTCAGCAAACTGTTTGTGGGCTTTCTTGTGCATCATCTTTAGAAGAGGCTTTCTTCTGGGATGCCATGCAGACCAATTTGATGCAGTGTGCTGCGTATGGTCTGAGCACTGACAGGCTGACCCCCACCCCTTCAACCTTTGCAGCAATGCTGGCAGCACTCATATGTCTATTTCCCAAAGGCAACCTTTGCATATGAAGCTGAGCATGTGCACTCAACTTCTTTAGGTGTGAAACCTGTCCTGATAAACTGCTGTATGGTCTTGGCCACCGTGCTGCAGCTCAGTTTCAGGGTCTTGGCAATCTTCTTTTAGCCTAGTCCATCTTTATGTAGAGCAACAATTCTTTTTTTCAGATCCTCAGAGAGTTCTTTGCCATGACGTGCGATGTTGAACTTCCAGTGACCTGTATGAGAGAGTGAGAGTGATGACACCAAATTTAACACACCTGCTCTCCATTCACACCTGAGACTTTGTAACACTAACGAGTCACATGACACCAGGGAGGGGAAATGGCTAATTGGACCCAATGTGGAAATTTTCACTTAGGGGTGTACTCACTTTTGTTACTAGCAGTTTAGACAATAATGGCTGTGTGCTGGGTTATTTTGAGGGGAACAGCAAATGTATACTGTTATACAAGCTGTACACTCACTACTTTACATTGTAGCAAAGTGTAATTTCTTCAGTGTTGAAAAGATATAGTAAAATATTTACAAAAATGTGAGGGGTGTACTCACTTTTGTGAGATACTGTAGTTGCTCTATCTGCATGAGTAATTTCTAAAAGTCTGTGCAGACTCAAAAAGATCCAGGGGGGATGGGAGCCCCAGCACACAGTATGTGATTGACAGCCTCAGCTGTGCATGTTCCCTTATGGAAAAACGGTAGGGGGGGGTGGGTGTGTCCTTTTCCCCCACTCAGGTCTCAAAATACACTCATCTCTCCTCTCTGTGCTGTGCAGTGTGTGATGTCAGATCCACCCAGATCCACACTGTTGTCTGCTTGAGCTGAGAAAAGCTGTGTAAGTTCTGAAATGTAAACAGATGTAGAGGAGAGATGGCTGCAGGTACAACTATATGTAGGAAGACTTGTTTCATTTTGTGTATCGCCTGAGGCCAGTCACTTCACAAAGTATATGTAAGGGATTACAACCACTTTAAGTTACTATTTGGGAACCAGCATGGAAACCAGGAAACCAGAGAAAAATCGGGAGTCCATCTTTGTATACTTGTGCCAGGTCACTGGGTACTGATGCAAGCAAGCATGACGGCCATATAATTAGTATTTTTTAAAAGAAGGCGTCAGTAATGGCAGCCTCCATGTTTTTTAAAAGATGCCTAGATAACCCTTATTTGCCGTACTTTACCCTGAACTTGCTACATGAAATATATTGTATTTGTGTGTATATATATATTATAGCAAAATATATTGTATATCCTCAGGGATCATTGATAGCCTGCGAGTTTCTGCTACAGAATGCTGCAGATGTGAACCAAACAGATGTTAGAGGGCGAGCACCTATACATCACGCCACCTATCTGGGGCATACTGGGTAGGTACTGGGCCTTTATGCCAGAATACAGGTCTCACATATAATTAAATCTGTTAAGATAGCATGTTAACGATTTTGCCTCGGTTTTTAAAACTGGAGTGATATACTAATAGGTAGACTAGCTGACGACCTTTTGGGTCATGGGATCAGAGATTATTATTTAATTTTTTTGAAGTAATTCAGACTTGCCTAGTTATGATATGATGCGGAAAAAAGGTGGCCACTTACAGCTCCTAAGGGGCAGATCCTCGTAGAATTGCATGGGCGCGCAGCGTATGGGAGATACGCTACGCCGCTGTAACTTACTTTTTGAAGCTTCGAATCCACAAAGAATTTGCGCCGTAAGTTACGGCGGCGTAGTCTATCTCGCGGCGTAATGGCGCGCAATTCAAATGCGGCGAGTAGGGGGCGTGTTTCATTTAAATGAAGCGCGTCCCCGCGCCGAACGAACTGCGAATGCGCCATCCCTAAATTTCCCGCCGTGCATTGCGCTAAATTACGTCGCAAGGACATCATTGTTTTGACGTGGACGTAAATTACGTCCAGCCCGATTCACGGACGACTTACGCAAACGATAAAAAAAAAGTCAAATTATACGCGGGAACGACAGCCATACTTAACATTGCGTACGCCACCAGATAGCAGCTTTAACTATACGCCGAAAAAAGCCGACCTAGAGACGACGTAAAAGAATGCGACGGCCGCTCGTACGTTCGTGGATCGTCGGAAATACCTAATTTGCATACTCGACGCGGAAAACGACGGGAACGCCACCCAGCGGACGCCGAAGAATTGCATCTAAGATCCGAAGGCGTACGAAGACGTACGCCTGTCGGATCTAACCCAGATGCCGTCATATCTTGTTTTGAGGATTCAAAACAAAGATACGACGCAGGAAATTTGAAAGTACGCCGGCGTATCAGTAGATACGCCGGCGTACTCTCTTTGTGGATCTGCCCCTAATTGTTTGAATTCTTCCACATTTGTATAGCAGCTTGTTAAATTTATATCTTCCTATTAGTTTATTGCGGTCATGTAGAGCCTGTAGCTGTACAACAAGTATATAATATATGCTGTTGGTGTGTCTGCTTAGCGCTAATGCCTTGATTTTTGTCTGCTTCCTATTCAGTCAGGTGTGTTTGTTCTTAAAACGAGGAGCCAATCAACATGCTGTGGATGAAGACGGACAAGATCCACTCAGTATATCTGTGCAGGCAGCTAATGCGGATATTGTCACTTTGTGAGTTTTTCATTACAATTTTTGCCTTTTGTGATTTTTATATGTACAACTAACACACAGACAAAATAAGGCCTCATAGACACTGGAGTTACCTAATCATGCAGTGTGATCACCACTGTAACCCTTCAGTTAAAGTAATTCTAAATGCTAGGATTTTTTTTAAACGTTAATGCATTTTCAGCATCAGGGTAAATATGCCCTAGTACCTTTCTGTGCCCCACCTGTTCCCAAATACTTACCTAGTCACCGCCACCAGGTCCATGACGATCTGTGTCGCTTCCTTGAATTTAGAGGTTGCAGAGGAGGTTACTGAAGGGAGTTGAGTGATAGGCTGTTGTCTGTAATGCCTTGTACACACGATCGAAATTTCCGATGAAAAAAGTCAGACGGAATTTTTTTCATTGGATATTCTGACCGTGTGTAGTCCCCATCGGTCTTTTTTTCCGTCGGAGTTCAGAAATAGAGCATGTTTTATTTTTTTCCGATGGGAAAAAATCCTATTGGAAATTTCGATCGTCTGTGTGAAACTCCAATGGAGAAAAAAACATGCATGCTCAGGATCAAGTCAACGCATGTTCGGAAGCATTAAGCATTTTTCTCGGCTCGTCGTAGTGTTTTACGTCACCGCGTTTTGGGTGGTCGGAATTTGGTCTGACAGTGTGTATGCAAGACATCTTGAACAGAATTCCATTGGATTTTATCCCATCTGAAATTCCGATCGTGTGTACAGGACATTAGATTGCTTGTAGGAGAGAGCAGGGGGCTAGGTTTGCTGGGGTTTATGTGTTTATGATCCCACGTAGCTCGGCTTAGGTCCCAAACGGGAGCGCGCACACACACACCCAGGTATTGCCCTCAGAACCTTTGAGGTTATGGTGACACCCTCTACAGGAAGAGAGGTGGAAAGCAAAGGACAGGAAAGCCACCACAGAGAAAAATAAGATTAAGATTGTTATTGATAAGCTTGAATAGCTAAAAAAAAAAAAACTAGGAAGGTTTAAAGGGGTTGTAAAGGTAAACGTATTTTCACCTTAATGCATTCTATGCACCATAATAAAGCATTCAGGTATCTGATCTTTTCATTAGCATTGTGTATATGTATACTTGTTAAATAGATATCTAGATGAGTTTATAAATGTGAAATGAAGCATAGAAAAATCACCATCATATGGTCACAATGCACCAGCTATGACCTAGAAGTGTCCCCTTATACTATATTATTCTTCCTTTCCTGACATGTACCACCAGTAGTATTTCCTACACACTTTAAGACAAGATATTCAATGTTTTCACTACTGTGCCACATAAGATTTTTTTTTTTTTCAAAGTCTTCAGTGTTCAGAACACAAGCTCATTAGAACCTCTATTCCCGCAGGCTGCGACTTGCTCGGATGAACGAGGAGATGAGAGAAGCAGAAGGACCATTCGGACAACCAGGTCAATATCCCAGCAACAGTCCTACAGAGCAGCAGTACAGGAAGTGCATCCAGGAATTCATCTGCCTTAATATAGATGAGTGTTAGACAAAGCCCCACAAGGGGGCAGAGTTGATCCCTACTTTTGAACTTTTTTCACCACTAGCTGCTCTTGGCATCCTTTTTTTTTTAATGAAAAACCTGCATGGGGAAAATCTTCTGGCACCAAGGGTGGGGAAAAATAAACTTGTGGACCAGGGGCACAATAAAACCAACATTTTTGGAAGGGTTTGGACCAAAACTATTTTTCTTTTTCTTTTTGCCCTCATCACTGCCGAGAGCAAAATGCAAGATGGTGATGTGTAATTTATGCACTTTTACAAACTGTGATTCTTTTAGGGTTTAATGTGTTGAGATCAGAGCAGAGCAGACACTGAGATGACTACGAGTCAGCAGGTTAAGCCTTGGCTCTTCTGCCTCTATAGTGCCTGACTGTATATTTATTTAGTGGTAAATCTGAAGTGACCCAGCTGAGCCAGTGAAAGGTACTCATACATATAGGGACTTATATCTGATTCCTAGCTTAACTTAGGGTTCTTGTCTTAATCAAATAAAGGTTTGGTCTACCCGAAATAGATATTGTAGTCAGCAGTTTTGGTCAATTGCTGGCTTCGAGGGAGGATATTTCCATTTTGAGTTTTTAAATCCACCTACCTGATGCAGCTATTCTGGGGATGGGTGAATTCTGACCAAACTTGCTGCTGGAGTTGATGTGAGATATGCACACTATATGATCAAAAGTTTGTGAGCACTTAACCATCATGCCTATAAGAGATTGTTGGGCATCCCATTCCAAAACCATGTCTTTAATATCGAATTGCTCCCGATTTTTGCAGGTATAACAGCCTCCACTGTTCTGGAAAGATTTTTCCACAAGATTGTGGAGTGCATTTGTGAGAATTTGTGCCCATTTAGCCAAAAGAGCATTTGTGATGTCGGGGACTGATGTTGGATTACAAGACATTTCACAAAAGTTTCACCATACTAAACACATCACATCATTACCATGTCTTTATGGAACTGCCTTTGTACATGGGTACAGTCATGCCGGAACAGAAAAGGGCCTTCACCAAACTGTTGGCAAAAAGTTGAAAATGCACAGTTTTTTTTAATGTCTTTTAATGATATATCATGAACAGTACCCTTCTCTGGAAACACCTGAAATCGGGAAACACCTGAAATCGGGAAAAAAGTTTTACACAAACTTTTGGCCAAATAGTGTAAGCAGCAGTAAGTGATACAACCTGCCAGTGCTTACCTATGACTGAACAATCAATTTTAGACATTCTGCCCCTTTGAGGGGGTTTGTCCTGCTGTAGAAAGTTTGGATGAAATGTTTACCAGCTGATGTGTAGAGCTCATCATTGTAGAGTGATGGGGTGTCTGTTGCTTTGCTGTAATGCTATATGGATGGGGTTGGGCTATCTGTAGAAACCCATAGATTCAGCACTTTTGGTATTTTCTGTTTTTCCTGGTTTTTATTTGTAGCGTACATACACAAGCATACTTTGGGATTGTGTCGAAGGTAGTAATGTTTCGTCAGATGACAACGTTCTTGAAATCATTCAGAATTCATTGATAGGTGCGGTTGACCTCCTTCTGACCTGCATTTCAACCGCTTTAATCAGGTTTGCATTCCCATAGACTTGTGCAGTGATTCAAATCCCGCCCGATGTGAAAAAAAGCCTGTCAACACAGTGAGGCAAAGAGCAAGCAAAGTGAAATTGGGTTGTGGGGACCTACCAGCTTTGCATACTATTATTGGTTTCTGTAAAGCTTTGTTGAATAACCCTACTGCCCTTTCAGCTTATGTAAAATAATGAATGTGGCGCTGACTCAGTAGGTACAAAAATGCGTAGTGCAAAAACATCAAATAACAAAATCAACAAATACATAAATAGTCCAAAATGTCATTAAAGTATAGAAAAGTGCACCTGCATAATTGAATAAGGATCCACAATCTTTAATATCATCTAGACATATGGAAGTAAAATGTGCAGGAAAGTTCATCCAGTCCTAAATGTGTAATCACACTCTCTTCCACATCCGTGATCCACCATAGGTGTGCCCTAGCCTCTCACCTCGGATAAAGACCCCAATGGGTCTAATGACGCTTCTGGTAAATAATACAAGGATCCTTTCCAATCACGCAGTCTTCCCCTTGGAGTATAAGGGATGGCAGGATTAAGCAGCAGTGTTGGTGGATAAGAAAACAGCGTCCTCCCTCTAATATTAAATATGTCCTCTTTTAACTCCTCCACTCTCCTCCATATAAAACTCATAGAAGAAAAATGAGATCTCCATAGTGTAGTCATTCTGTAAAAAAATATTTATTTCAAAGCAGCAACTTGCATTTAAAATCAGAGTATTCAGCAAAGATAAACACAGGGACTTACGATCTCGGCCGCGACCAGAAGTAGAACGTCACTCGGCTTCCTCCCGACGCGTTGCGTCGCAGATCATGTGACTTACTCAAAGCTTATGTGGTTCTCTCAAAGATCTCTTGTTACATACCGGATTGTTTATAGTAAAGCACTGCAAAATAAAGAAAAATAATAATGATCTTGTGAATAGTGCAGTATCCCAATACAGCCAATCGGATTTCAGGATAATGTAGTCTTATTAATGAAAAGATGATTTCTGATTGTTTGCTGTGGATTGTTACACTTGAACATCATTTTGTTTGTACTGCCTTGCTGAATTAGTCAGTTTAACGTCTTCACTGCCTTTGGATATCTAAGAAGATGAGAGAGAAAAAGAGATGGTTATATGCAGGGAAGCCTGTTTGTTTTTTTGTTTGTTTGTCACTGTAGTCCACTGTTTCCAGCTGCCCAGAAATCCACAAACAATGCAATTAAAGTAAACCTGTATTCAATTCTGAAGTTAAACTTACAGAAGGAACCAACCGATGCTGGCCAGTACAAAACTGAGCCCCAGAACTCCAGCAGCCTTAAGATTATTGCACCTTCCCGGCACTGGGAGCACAGGCAGAGATGACCCATGGTGCTGTACCCTGTCCCTGAGTCAGAACAGAAACAGAAGAACAGAAAATACAAAATAAAGAAAGGGTACATGATAAATCATGTATGTATACTCCATTGTCTGTGAATACCATCGTCTCAGGAACATTATGATCCCCTACCAGTTATAAGGCGATCCATTACATGGTCAGCAGGCACCAGGTCTGGTGTGTTCAACCAGGGAGACCAAAATGTATCAAATTTACCAAAGCTACCCCCTATGTTCAAAGATGTATTTTTCTAGTTGGAGGGCATCTCCCATTTGGGCTATCCATTCCTTTATAGTGGGGGGGGGGTCAGTAGATGTCCAGTGCCGAAGTATTAACTTACGAGCCTGGAAGAATGCCCTAGCTGTGGCCTGTTTGGGAACATCATCCACCTGTAAATCACACAGAATCCCCAATAGGCATTATTTTGGTTCCTCTGGTAAATGTACCTGAAACACCTGGTTAATGGGACCGATAAACCCCTTCCAATATCTGTGTAGCTTTGGGCAGTGCCACATGAGATGGATCAGATCCCCCCCGGTCTCTGCTGCATCTAGTAAACGTAGGAGTTTCCCTTATGCCCGTGTGGAATATCCTCGCTGGTGTGTAGTGAACCCACAAGAGCAGGTAGAATTGCAAGAGCCACATTCAGTGAGCATTGTTTGACCCCTAAGAGAGCCTCTTCCCACTGCTCCTCCTCAAATGCCCCTGCATCCGTCTCCCACCTAGATATCGCACTAAAACGATGGTCTCATAGGAAATTGTTCAACAGCATTGAGTAACATTGTGAGATGAATCCTTTATAGGTGTCCACTTCATACATGTAATAAAATATGGGGGGTTGTATCCAAGAATCAGGCCCTCCTTGTGCTTTTATCGCATGGTAAAGTTGCTTATAGTAGAATAGCATTGAGTCAGGGAGTTGAAAACGCTCTTGTAAATCCGCAAAAAAGCGCTGCCTCCCTTTAGCTTAAATGTGGTGCAGATGAGTAACCCTAAAGAGTGTCCATCTTGCACCATACTTTAGCCTAACCAGCTCTGGGTCATAGGCATTACTCCAGATAGGGCTGGACCCTGGTGAACCCTGTAATCTGTTACAGTTGTCTACCCTTGTTCCAGGTTTTTCTGCATTACTTGTGCGATTTACAGAAGGCTAGCCCCTCTAATCTGCATTCAATCCTCTCTACACCCATTGTATGAATAAGTAGCCTAGTGGAGGGGTCCCCAGCTCTCTCATTTATTCCATTGGTGGAACACATGGAGCACGCTATATGCTGCATTGGGGAAGCCAAATAATAGAGCTAAGGATTGAGGCGAGCCAGTCCTCCAGCATCTTTGGGTCTCTGAAATTCCTCCAATTTCACCCTTGGGTTTTTTTTACTGCCAAAGAAGGGACCTAAAGACGATATCTATAATACAGATCATTTTCAGGGGGATAACCACTGGGGAATTATGGAGGACATATAGCAATTGTGGCATTAGAATCATCTTAATAAGGTTGGTCCAACCAACCAAAGACATTTTTAAGATTTGACCATACCTTAACCCTATCCCGAAACCTGGAGTAGGGGCGTTAAGTTGAGGCTTATATAGTCTAATGGGGGCGGAGTCACCTGAATAACCAGTTATTTTAATGCAGAAGATATAGGTATATTGGCCGAGAGGGAGAGTCTGGCGCCACATCTTGAAACATCAGGGAGGCCTTGGACCAATTTATTATCAAGCCTGAGTATGTGCCGAACTCAGTGATTACTGCCATTACCTCTTTAAGAGAGGATGTAGTGTCGCCCAACATTGGCATGGTGTCATCCGCAAATAACATAGTTTCTCTTGTAGGCTCCCATAATGAAACCCACATATATTCAAATTGGATCAAATAAGAGCCACCATGAGCTCAATGGCAGGGGCGAATAGAAGTGGAGACAGGGCAGCCCTGCCTTGTTCACCTATGTAGATCAAAACTAGGGGAGATCCTACACGCCTGTCTAATGACGGCCTTTGAAGCCTGGTAATGTAATTGGACCTATGAGATGAAGCCCACTCCAAAGCCAAATTTGCGCATTACTGCCCACAAGTATGTCCACTCAGTGCTACCAAAAGCTTTATGGGTGTCAAACCTCTTGTCATCTAGCTGTGGCTAGCTCCTGGGCTCCATTTAGAAGGATAACTTATTAACCCTAGACTATCTACAGGTTCACTTTAAGATTTTCCATTGACTTTATATTATATCAATTTCCTGTGAACACCGGCTCTTATGTTGGTAATACACTTGACAATTTTGTGGCTTTTAGCCATAAACTCAATTGCAATTGTCATTGAGGTGCTGATGGATTTTCATCCAATTTTCAAACACATGGTCACTGGAGATTAGCAAACATATATGGCTGAAAGTCAAATGAATGCCACAAACTGGCCTAATATGTGGCCAGCATCACATTGTCTAGGAGCAATTGTAAAGTAACTGTTGGTCTGTCTATAGATAAGAAATGATTGTCATATGATCTGGCCGATATCGGTCACATTGGAAAGTAATCATTTATTTCAAGATTACTCTTGACCTGTGCATACACAGATACATGGGGTAAGAGCCAGTCAGCATGGAATGGATATCAACGACCACTCATTATTGTTACCCAAGATTGAGATGGAGCATAAAAAAAATTCAAGGTTTTGGTTGTTTTCAGGTCGGTTCCTTGATGGATGACTGTTCATTGTTTTAGGCATTTGATTGGCTGTCATTGTTCTTGTTTTCAAGTTGGCCATTGACATTAGATGACCGCTTTCATTTAGGCTGGACAGCAGCTACTACCTTTATGTGTTTAGGCTCTACCAAAGGCACCAACTTTTGAAAAAACCTTGTCAGCTTGCTGCTTTTCCCCTTGAGGTGAGTTGGTGCCAAGCGGCGGTGTCTTTTGCAGTTCCTGTTGCCTCCATATGGTAAATATGGGCACTTAAAAAATAAAAATAGTAATTTCATGTACCAATTAGATTTTGTCATGGGTACCCATTTATAGGGACATATAGTGTATCTGCAGGTGGTAAGATCAGCAGTAATAGATGTCGTCATGTAACAATGACCTACATTAACCAACAATTCTGATTGTTTTGTATCTAGTGCTTATGAGATCAAGGACCACCTTTGCCCATTTTCAGTCCCTTTAAATTTCTCTAGCATTTTGTGCTGATTCTACACACCAATGTACACTTATGTGTGTATGTTCTGAATAGGGTTTGGTATGGAATACCAGCTTAGCTCCCTTCACAAGGCAATTGATGTAACACTATGCAGTTTAGCAAACTTTCTACATTTACCCACTGTGCACTAGAGACCTAAAGGGGAGCTGCTATTCTTCAATGCAGTTTCAATGGAAAGCTCCATTCTCTTTTACTCTAGCAAAATCTTTCTGATTCTTGTGGCTTGTGACTGTACTAATCTTTTGCTGCGTGTTTTTCCTTCGCTCCTTCTTGGGGCCATGTGATTGGAAAAATCTGAAGAAAGAACTCTTTCTGTCACCACCTCGGTCAGCGTGGGAGACACTTTATTCACGAGGGCCTTTGTGTTTTAGCAGTGTAAAGGTTAGGTGCCCTAAAGCTAAGTTATCAAAACCAGTCAAGGTCAACCGATTGAAAAACAGAGCTTTTGCTTGTAGGAACAAACCACGTTCCAATCTCATCAAATAGACCTGTTTAGTTCTATTGGCCTATTTTACTACAAAAATAAAAGCCAACTTCAGTGTCCTGTCCAACCACCCTCCATGTAGAATACGCCCAGAGAATCTTGGTATGCATTGTTTGTCATATCAGACTTCAGGGGTTTTAGCCTTCACTTTGGATAAGTTTAAATCTGAAGAGGTGTCACTTGGGTCCCAGTGCAGGATTAATAACCCTCAAGGCTTCCTAAAGGGCGTCTCTATGTCACCTCTAGTGCTATGCAATTCCATTGTATGAAGAGACCAGAACATCTGGGTCATAGAGAGGACTGTTATGTCATATTTGGGTATTTAATCTTCATCAAGACATGGTCTTGCCCTGTAACTCCATCTTTTCAACACATTTTATGTTGCAAGGCATGGCAATAAAAAATAGCCAGCTTTATAAATCTTATAAATTGTACAGGTTTTGAAGCATGTGCTATACCTGTGGAAAATGTTTTTTCTTGTTGCCCTAGGGCAGTGATGGCGAACCTTGGCACTCCAGATGTTTTGGAACTACATTTCTCATGATGCTCATGCATTCTGCAGTGTAGTGGAGCATCATGGGAAATGTAGTTCCAAAACATCTGTGGTGCCAGACTGGAGGTCCGCTAATTGCATATCCCTGGTTTAGGTCATCAAATCTGCCATGAAGATCCAAAAACATGGAGTTACAACATATGTGTTAATCTTTCATGTGTAACTCCTTAGCCTGCAAGTGAAACTTTTGTTTTCTGTTCTTTGTTTTCCATGGCATTCAAACCATCCCTTCTTTTTAAGTTTGAGAACATCTGGTTATCAACTGGCATACCTTTTTATAATATCCACTCACAGGTTTAATGAAGCCCTGTCTAAAATTATTATGCACCTTGGGTCCACTAGTATACTGTCTTTTTGGGGTGATGGATGCAGCTCAGCACCCTCTTAGAAAAGCACAGAAAATACATTTCCATCCTTCAGAATTATTGCTAAGATCATTTTACATGCTCTCTGAAGAACATGCAATAAATTCCTAGTCATACAATCACAAAATAATTTAAATAAGCGGGAATGGGAGCCATATTTGTTATTCGTCTCCAAAGGCCTATAACATGCTTAATGAGGAGTTCCATATTATTATAACTGTCACTGTAAAAAGCATTAAGGACATTGGTTAGAATTTAACTCAGAATACGGAGGTGGATATCCTTTAGAACATCCAGATTTAATTCAATTTGGGATCAGAGTTTAATGACATTTGGTGTCAAACAGAGGTCATAAGACCACCAGAATGCACTGCCAGTTAGAAGCATGGCTTCTTATACCATCTATTTACCAGCAGGACTTGATCTTATATGGAGTTTAAAAAAAAAAAAAAGGTGCTAACTTTATTGGAGGTTCTTCTATATGGCCATTTTAATACTATCAGTCCGCCTCAGGATTTGTTACTAGGCGTTTACCGTCTACCATTTACCAAGAACCTTTGTGACAGGCTTTAGCCAACCATGCAGCCTGCCATTACACAAATCACCATTTTTGATGCCATGGTCAAAATATTTTCTGGTAAAAGTTGTACATTTTATGTAAAGGAAAATCTATCTACTTGTGCACTTTTTCCTCCTAGCAGTATTGGAGATTACATATATATGTATATGTTTCGTTTGTGTAAATGTAATTTTGTAAGTGATAAAAAAAATTGTTTTGTACTGCTTTTCACTTCTGTTTTTCTTCAGTGAAGGTGTTATTTTTATTATGATAATTTATTATGGATTTTACCACAAAGCAGTGTGTTGCAGAGAGACGGTTTAAATCATGTCACATACTGCTACCTAAAGGTTTGAGCTGCTTTTTTTTTTTTTTCTGTAGGATATATTCTTTTTATAAAAACACTGTTAGTTTATGTTGAATGTTGTGAATCTGCTGGTAAACTGTGTATTTTTTTTAATTTTTTTATATATATATATATATATATATATCTATTGGGCTCTGAGCCTCCAGTTAGCTAGAGCCAATCAAAACTCTGCACTGCTTTGCTAGTTTTTAGGCATAAGAAACAAAATACATATTCTGTATAACACATGGACGTTCTATATTACTTACAGTGTAATTGCCATAAGAATGGGTTTGCAAATTCCTTTTTAATTTTTTTTGGTTTCGTTTTATTTTTAAGCTTTCACTAGGAAGTCTGTATTTTCCATGTTACGCAAATGTAATTTGGACTTATGAGAAAATACTTTCAGAAATTAATGTTTTTATTGCATTTTTTAATGTATGTTCTGTGTGTGTGTGTGTGTTATGTTTATGTTTTCGTTTTCTGCACAAATATTTACATCAAAAGGCACACGAAATAATTTGGGCTTTATTATTAAAGTATCTGAAGGAAGAATATGGTAACCGATCTAATCTAACCACAATCAAATTCTTCCATGAATTTGAATATTGTAGTTTGGATACCTGGGACATTTTATTAAAAAGAAAAAAAAAGTATTTTATAATGCAGAAACCTTTGAAGCTGAACTCCAGGCAAACCATTAATACACAGTTGAAACATATATATCATATAAGGTCAGTTTTATTTGCTAAATGATTTATATTTTTTTCCCTCCAGTCTTGAGATCAATAAGATCCTGCCAAGCACAGCCAGCCTGGAGACCTGATTTGTCTATGCTACAGTAAAGGAGTTCTAAAGGCAGAAGGTTTTTATCTTAATGCATTCAATGCATTAAGATAAAAAAAAACTTCTGTGTGTAGCAGCCTCCCCACCACCCCCTAAAACTTTATTGAGCCCATCTCTCTCTAGCGATGTCCACAAGTGTCTTAGCCTTCCGTCACTCTCCTCCTGATTGGCTGTGACACAGCAGTGCCTCCATTGGCTCCCACGGCTGTCAAAGTCAGTTAGCCAATCGGGGAGAGAGGAGGCAGGGCCAGGTCGAGGCTCCATATCTGAATGGACACACAGAGCTGTGACTCGCCTCGGGTGCCCCATAGGAAGCTGCTAGCTATGGGGGCACTCGTCGGGAAGTAGGGGCCAGGAACAGCGAAGAGGGACCCGAAAAGAGGAAGGATCCAGGCTCTATGCAAAACCAACTGCACAGAGGAGGTAAGTATGACATGTTAAAAAAAAAAAAAAGACTTTACAATACAGTTAGGCAGACCATGCACGGTGGAAATTCACACAAATCCCCCATCAACACAGGCAGTGCTGACAGGGGAATTGGCAATTGTCTTTTCCCGGCGGGGAGACAGGGGCAGGTGGGGGGAGGCGTCCCCGCCGGAAGAAGGCGGTAATTATAGCTATAGCAGCTTCTAGTGATAATCGCAAGAGAATCCAGCAGGCTGGTTGTACCCAAGTTGATCAATTGATTAACTTGGTACATTCAGCCTGCCCATTAATGGTTTGAATCTCATCCGATTCCTGCTGAGCCTGGCTGAGATTCAAAACGTGTATGGCTGGCTTTAGGTCTTGTCCCTGCCTTAGCCTTTGATTGGACAGTGAGGTCAACTGTTACTATGTTCTCTCCTTGTATCGGCACTTTCATTGTTAGCATGAGCACTACTGATTGTATGGAGGAGAGAGAAGCAACACGTAGCCAGAGGACTGCTGATACCAAGTCAAACCCAGGTACTAACACTAGTTGCATTTAAAAACACACTTAATGATTTTTAAATAAGCACATGCCTGCGTAGCCTTGAAGATGCCCAGCCCAGCACCTGATCCTAAGGAGATCGTGAAAGTGGAGGATGGTTGTGTATTCTCTCAATGTCCCTACATAGATTGACGTTTGCCTAGAGTTCAGTGTTTGTATTTTACCTTTACCATATCATTTATACATCTGGTTCAATCATGACTGCTACAGTGATGTCCAGTTTGTATTTGCCAGCTGGTCTGCAATTGAATCTTCTCATAGGCCTCGTTCACATGGGCGCTGACGTCCACATACTATGAATAGGCTGTTTTTTTCAGCATCTTTAGTCTCCAGTTGCTGCTTGCAGGCAGCCTATAAAGATGTAGCAGCTGCACACCACGTGTGCTAATGTGACAGGTATGTGAGTGCAGGTGAGCGGCCATTAACACAAAGTGTGCATTCAGGGCCACTTACCTGCACACCTGTCACACTAGGACAAGCAGCTGTGTCAGTGTAGTCGCTGCATCCTAATATACTTGGATTGGCTGCCTGCTCGCAGAACCTGGATCAAGGAGACGCTGAAAACGAACTGCCCATTCACAGTGTATGGGTGGCAGCACCTATGTGAATGAGGACTGAACATCTCCCAAAGATAGTGATTTGAAATGTATGAATTTCCCAGGCTGGAGTCATAACCGCTAAATAGATGATATCTTCATTTGTGGTTAGAGAAAAGTAAATAAGCATACTCTGTACGTAAAGACTATTTGGTTCCTTATTGTTCCATCCTTGCTAGCCTAACTAAAAATGAAGTGTGCTTTGCTTTACCCTTCCCGCTGGAAATTTCTGTTGCCATAGGCCTGGGCACCTTTCCACAAACCTAACCCCAGGACAATTGACAGCTATAGCATACCCCAATTCTATATTGGCACATATTATTTGAATGGAAGCAGATGTCTAGACTAATTTCTATGAATATGTTCTCTTTGCTGAAAAAAATTGTAAAAACCACAAAAATTTGTATATATTTTATTCAAATGCTGTAATCAATCAAATGTTTTGCTTTCAAATAGAATATGAAATTATCACACTTAAACACCAGGCTTGAAATATTTAAACTTTTGTAAAGGAAGGGGTGTTGCCTGTAACAGCTATCCATGGAACAGACCAGTTGCTATGGGTTGACTTTCCTTTCTTTGTATTCTACACCGAGCCTTTCCTGTATTAGAATAGGGAATGATGGGGTGTCAGATATTGTTAGCTGCTTCTCTGCTGCAGGGAAAGAAGGTAAACATTTTATTTAGTGCCATTTACCATTTTCAACAGCATCTTATGTTATTGCCCAATTGAACTTTCTGTTTAAATCCGCTAAAAACATTCCAGGTGCATTCAAACAAAACGTATTCAAAGCCTTGCGGTTTGCTTTCTCTAGCCACAATGTATGTTGCAAAGCCTGTCTCCTGCCAGCACGCTGTGCCCTTTGTGGATGTAGTGATTTTCTCCAGCAGCCCAATATGCCTCTTACTGAGATAGAGCTCTCCAATCAGCAGAGAGTATATACTTTGCCGATTTGCGGAATTATAGGTATGGCTCAGCAAGGGGCATGTCAGATCTCTGCAGGGAGACCATTGCTACCACACAAGAGCGCAAGAATCCTTTTTCTGCTCAAATAACAATTCTTATGTTCTCTTTCAGTACCATCAAAGGCTCATAAAAACATAGGAATACTATAAAAACCATAAAACAAAGGTGTTTTAATAGTCATTGACATTAAATCTGGCAATTTATCTTCGTGAAACTTTCAGTTTTAGAAATAATATTATTTTTATTTATTTTGTATGACCTTTTGATAATTTGTGTACATCTGGACTACTTTTCTAATAGTCGTCTTGCTGAGAGTTTGTACTCGGCATGAATTTACAGCCACTTGTAAAGCTTGTTAAAGGACTGTGATGGCCAAATCTTTACCCTCCTATGGACAAGTGTGTGTAAGGCTTACCAGTAACACGAGAACTGCTTGCATTTACTATTAAAGCGAAATGCGTGGTGCACAGAAACTGGATTCTTCTATTGAAGATGACCTATAAAGTCTTGTATTTGGCCATCTGGTTATGATGCTTCGGTTCTGGAGCACGTACGCCGTCAAACTATGAAAGAATAACCCTCTTGAGATCTTTTTGTGCATCCATCAGTTGTATGATCCTGTAAAGTGTACATATCTCTGTAAATCGAAATGACGTTAATTCTTGAGAAAATGGTACCCTGTCCTGGGACAGAGCCCCCACGTTTATGTCAGGGAGTTAAATACGCATGATGACTATAGATAACTGCACAATGGGAACCCCTCTTGCTGTATATAGGCTAATGCATATTATACCTTTGACTTCTTGCTTGCACCATGGATGGTGCTCTTTATTTTTGCTTGGTCAACTTTTCAATGTTTCCTGTGAATATTATATGTCATGATCTCTGTACTTATTTCAGCTCATTGTTCCAAGCAAGGGCTCCTTGGGACACCGTAAATGGACCCTAAAAAAAGAGGATAAGGCTAAGGGGCTATTGGGAACAATGAGTTTACAATTTAATGCAAAGGTGTTTGGTGTGTGTTGATATAGTTGCTATAGAACACGCACATTCACGCAATCCTGATGTTTTTACTCCTTCTTATAAGCACTGTTAATAAAATTATACTCAAACTCTTCTTCTGATCTGCTTGCCTCCTTATTGCCTTTTCTTGTCTTGCTTTATTAAAACCTTCTCACTCAGCACACTCTATTCTTTTATGTTCTACTTGGCTGCTTTGCCTGTTGTAATCTATAGTCTACTTCTGAAGTGTTTGACACATGTAGTGGTTTATAACTCCAGCAGAGGTTTACAGCAACATTAACACAGACCTAATAGAGAAACCATCAAGATAGAATGAACTTTGGGTTTAATGGAGTAAAACAGCTTGTGTAAATGGGTGTTTACCACAACAAAACTGCCTTTTTTCTTCCCAAGTCAATGGGAACTCCAAATCAGTCTAATGCAGCCTAGAGGTAGGTCTGAAGCCATTTCTAAAGGACCTTGGGTGTCTATTTGATGCATCCCAATCTGTTCTTGGCAGTGTGCACCTGATTTGCTGCAATTGCCCATCTACACAAGTCCCTAACCAGAAAATATGTCAACAGATCACATATTTTTATCCCATTTTTTTTTTTTTTTCCCCCATAGATCACATATTTTTAGAAGCGGGGCTATGATCAAAATATTGTCAGTATTTCTGACAAAGCTACATGCAGTTATATGTGATTTACACAAGTAAATAAATGTTATGTGCTCCATTGCAGTCTTCTCTGTTAGCACTTCTGGTTAAAGAAAACCTTTAAAGTGGTTGTAAAGGCAGAAGGTTTTTACTTTAATGCATCCCGTGTGACCAGGAGCCCCCCTAAATAATTACCTTAGCCCGATTTTAATCTGGAGCAGAGGCTCTCTCTGCTCTCCCCTTAGAGAACAGAGGCAGCAGCGGCATACATTGGCTCCTGCCACTGCTATTCATATCCAGTGAAGAGGGAGGTGGGGGTGAGATGAAGCCTGCACAAGTGCCCCCCATAGGAAGAAGCCTCCTATGGGGGCACTCAGAGAAGAGGAGGAGACTGGGGTCTGGCAGGGGACCCTAGAAGAGGAGGTTTGGGACCGCTGTGTGCAAAACCATTGCAAAGAGCAGGTAAGTATACTATGTTTAGCATTAAAAAAAAAAAAAGGGATATAGACACTTGGCCCTATGTTAACCAGATTGGATCTTGCATTGACCTGTCTTATGTTCCAGTTGTTATACCGGCAACTTTGCTTGTCCCTCCTAGTGCTGCCTCTTTATAATGCTATATGTCCTTTTATGTTTTTTTTTCTTTGTCCTTTCTTTTGTTTTTCCTTTGCCTGGAAAATGTTGAAAATTCAATAAAATTTAAGTTTTCAAAAAAAAAAAAAAGGATTTACAATCACTTTAAGGCCTTGTTCACATACGTATAAGAGCATTGTGTATGGCAGTAAGCGTTGGACACCTTTTTTGAAGCCTTAAGGCTAAGTTTACACTAGCTTCAAAAACAGGCCTTTCATGAGCGCTTTTCAAGCTCTGCGAACGCCTGTCCAAATTGTGTGCACTGCGTCACAAGCACCCTTATGGCATTTACGGCCCATTTACGATGAGTTTAGAAAGTTATTAGCGAAGATGATAACCCAAAAATCCATAGAATGGGAAAAAAAACAATGCAATGCAAATGTATCAAAAAGGCACCAAAAACATGCCGGTAACGCACCAAATGAGGTGTCTTAATGAGCACACACATTTCTTTAGATTCATTACTAAAATGCAGCACTTAATTGTACATTTCAGTGTTTAAAAAGTACTGTAGTACTGTTTATACATAGTACACTGAAAAATAGCGCAAATATTTGTGGCTCGTTATAACTAAAAAGCATGCAAGAGTGTACTTAAACCCAAGGGCACACGTTTCCTGTGATGGACAACACTCACTAACACTGTTTCAGTAATTCAAAATCTTTGGGAGATATGTAGGGTTTATTGTGTACCCCAAACTGTCCAGTGGAGCAGTGAAGCCAGAGTTACTATTGTTCAAACAAAGTCAATTGGGGGGGATTGTTGGACTCCCATGGGGGATTATTACAAAGAAATACAATACAGATATAGCAGCATCTATACAATATGTGTGGCTTGACAACTTTGTGACTAAGTGGCATATCTAGATATTGTTTACCTTTTTTTTTTTTTTTTATAGCTGGTGATTTCACCATAAAGATCGTTGTTCAGGCGCTTCCTATATAGTGTGTGCCAACAATCCTAATTGTGCTCCTGTGTTGGCAACATCAGGAGGCCTCCCCCGGGTTGGCTGAGAGCGCTGATTGGGAATCCGTCGCCAGACCTTTTTCATTCATGAGCCTTTGACAGAAGCCGGATGAAATTCTGCCTGACCGGCTGCCATACACACAGGCCACATGTCGGAGAGTTTCTATTGAACTGGACGATGCTGGCTGACTTTCGGCCTGTGTGTTCTAGGCTTTAACCACTTAAGGACTGCTGCACAACAATATACGTCGGCAGAATGGCACGGCTGGGCACATCAACGTATATGTACGTTGCCCTTTAAGCCCAGCCGTGGGGTCCCGGGCACGCCCCCGCGACCCGGTCCGAAGCTCCGTAACCTGCGGACCTGATTGCCACTGGAGTCCCGCGATCGGTCACCGGACCTGAAGAACGGGGAGAGCTATATGTATGTAAACACAGCTTCCCCGTTCTTCACTGTGGCGGTGTCAAAATTGTCCGAAGTGTCCGCCATAATGTCGCAGTCACGAAAAAAATCGCTGATCGCCGCTATTAGTAGTAAAACATTTTTTTTTTATAAAAATGCAATAAAACTATCCCCTATTTTGTAAACACTATAAATTTTGCGCAAACCAACCGATAAACGCTTATTGCGATTTTTTTTTGCCAAAAATAGGTAGAAGAATACGTATCGGCCTAAACTGAGGAAAAAAATGTTTTTTATATATTTTTGGGGAATATTTATTATAGCAAAAAGTAAAAAATATTGCATTTTTTTCAAAATTGTCGCTCTATTTTTGTTTATAGAGCGCAAAAAAATTAAAAAAATTAAAACCACAGAGGTGATCAGATACCACCAAAAGAAAGCTCTATTTGTGGGAAAAAAAGGACGCCAATTTTGTTTGGGAGCCACGTCGCATGATTGTGCAATTGTCAGTTAAAGCGACGCAGTGCCGAATTGCAAAAAGGGGCCTGGTCCTTTAGCTGCATTTTGGTACAGGGCTTAAGTGGTTAAGGATCTTCTCAAACAATGGAAATAGTGAGAATGATAATTGGGTGAGACTTGCGGGTAGAAAAAAAAGTATAAATCTTTTGAATCTAAATGTTTTTTTTATTTTTTATTTTTATTATGCTTCCAATTTTATTATGCTTCCAACTAGGGTTATGAGTTTAAAGGGGTTGTAAAGGTTCGTTTTTTATTTTCTAAATAGGTTACTTTAAGCTAGTGCATTGTTGGTTCACTTACCTTTTCCTTCCATTTCCCTTCTAAATGTTTTTTTCCTTTGTTTTCGTTGTCTGAATTTCTCACTTCCTGTTCTTCCTCAGTAAGGTGTTCAGTAAACTGTTCTAAATGACTTTCCACCACTCGGATGATGGTGGAAAGCTTACCGAGGAGAAACAGGAAGTGAGTAATTCAAACAAAGAAAAAAATAATTTAGAAGGGAAATGGAAGGAAAGGGTAAGTGAACCAACAATGCACTAGCTTAAAGGAACCAATTTAAAAAATAAAAGAGGAACCTTTACAACCCCTTTAAGGTCATTACAGAAATGATTCATGCATACAAATGACATAAATCAAGTTTCTCCAAAGCACTGCTGCACTAGTTTTTAGTCATATGGTATGGAGCATTGCAGAACAGGGAATTAGAGACATTGGGCCAGATTCACAAAAGAATTACGCCGGCGTATAAATTGATACGCCGTGTAATTTTAAATTTCCCGCGTCGTATCTTTGTTTTGTATCTACAAAACAATATACGACTGCATCTGGGATCGATCCGACTGGCGTACGTCTTAGTACGCCGTCGGATCGTAGATGCATTTTTTCTGCCGGCCGCTAGGTGGCGTTTCCGTCGAATTCCGCGTTGAGTATGCAAATTAGCTAGTTACGGCAAATGTACGTCCGGCCCGCACATTTTTTTTACGTTGTTTGCGTTCGGCTTTTTCCGGCGTATATTTACCCCTGCTATTATAATTGCTTACTCAATGTTAAGTATGGCCGCCGTTCCCGCGTCGAATTTTGAATTTTGTACGTCGTTTGCAAATACGGCTGTACATCATTTACGTTCACGTCAAATCCAATACGTCCTTGCGACGTAATTTGGAGCAATGCACACTGGGATTTTTTACGGACGGCGCATGCGCCGTTCAAAAAAAACTTAAAAAACGCGGGGTCAAGTCAAATTTAAATAAAACACGCCCCCAACATCCCCATTTGAATTACGCTGCCTTACGCTGCAACACATACGTTACGCCGCCGTAAATAAGGGCACTGATCTTTCTGAATCTGGCCCATTGCTTCTTTGAAATGAGAGGAACCAGCTGGAAAGGTTTGGTTGGGTGTTTTGTATGGACACTTCCCAGGATGCTCATTAGGTAGCTGTTTCAGTTCTAGCTGGGTGGAGACCCTGCTGCAGATCCAGAATATTTTCACAAAATGGATATGCAATTGTCTGACTTGGGTTTGTTTTTTTTGTCAGGTTTGCTTCAAATCCTAACACTTAACTCTTTGCTATGTCTCTCTGAAGAAAAAACTGCATGGATAAATATTACTTTCTTTCTAAGCTGAGCTTTCAACTTAAAAACATTTGGAAATGTAATTAGCAGTGGGCAGGTTTTAGCTTTACAACAATAGAGATTCTCAGTAAGGTAATTCTAGTCTCATTTTACTTGGCTATTTTTTTTTATTTTCGCTCATTGCATTGCAGGTGACACCACTTATTTGGATATTTTCCGTGAGTTTTCACACATGGCATCCAACAACCCCGAGAAGCTGAGCCGGCGAAGTACTCACTTCAGGCAATCTTGTCGGTAATGGATTTAGGCACGACTTTATTGGAAAGAACTGGTGGTTTTCTATAAAGGCTGGCATATTCTAGTTCTACAAGACTTGAAATCGACATGATACATCACTAAATGAAGAAGAGAACAAGTTCTCAAATTGTGGTTGTGCAACCACGGAAGCCCTCAAGTTGATGGAGCTTGATGACGGTGTTATGGGAAATGTGATTCCCTCCATGCTTTGTAGTAATCATTTTCTTCTCAAGAATTATGAATACAACATGCATAAAGAAGACGAATTGGCACCAATCTAATTGCCT
This sequence comes from Rana temporaria, assembly GCF_905171775.1. Lineage (NCBI taxonomy): Eukaryota > Metazoa > Chordata > Amphibia > Anura > Ranidae > Rana > Rana temporaria. Next base: position 100,901,981 of record NC_053498.1, on the reverse strand, counting down.
AAAAGAAACGACCCCCTCAATGATCTGAAACTCCCTGTGTAGTAGCAGAAAGGGGAGCCTACAACAGCCCTCATACGGACATCAGGTTTCATGGCTGAACTCCAGCCAAACATAAAGACCACAATTTTCAGTACCATTATAACTGCCATGCAGCACATTCACAATAAGTGACCATTCATTTGAACTTGGCAATTCTGACTTCTGCTTTTTCGAAGCAGCAAATGTTGATGACTGCTCCGTGTTACATAAATCCAAGTAGCCATAGGTTTTCTTTAAAAAATCCCTTTATAGGAAGCCTGTGCTTAGAAAAATAATGATTCTGAAATTACTGACCATTCCCTCTAAAAATGCTATTTGCCTGACTCTCATGCTGATCCATCAACTGCAATATTTCCTGAGCTACTGACCTGGAACAAATATGTGAATATGGACTTTGGGCCAGATTCACGTAGAATCGCGGCGGCGTAACGTATCCTAGATACGTTACACCGCCGCAATTTTTCATCGCAAGTGCCTGATTCACAAGGCACTTGCGATGAAAACTACACCGGCGGCCTCCGGCGCAAGGCGGGTCAATTTAAATGGGCGTGTACCATTTAAATTAGGCGCGCTCCCGCGCCGGACCTACTGCGCATGCTCCGTTTCTTAACTCCCGCCGTGCTTTGCGCGTCGTGACGTAATTTTTTTGAACGGCGACGCGCGTAGCGTACTTCCGTATTCCCGGACGGCTTACGCAAACGACGTTAAATTTTGAATTTTGACCCGGGAACGACGGCCATACTTTAGACAGCAATACACTTGCTGTCTAAAGTTAGGGCACCAAAAAAAACTAACTTTGCGACGGGAAACTAGACTAGCGGCGACGTAGCGAACGCGAAAATCCGTCGTGGATCCGCCGTAACTCCTAATTTGCATACCCGACGCTGGTTTACGACGCGAACTCCCCCCAGCGGCGGCCGCGGTACTGCATCCTAAGATCCGACAGTGTAAAACAATTACACCTGTCGGATCTTAGGGATATCTATGCGTAACTGATTCTTTGAATCAGTCGCATAGATAGAAACAGAGATACGACGGCGTATCAGGAGAAACACCGTCGTATCTCATTTGTGAATCTGGCCCTTTGAGCTTCCCTGGCTGCAGGCATGTTTTAGTAGCTCTGAAAGTATTGAAGAGGATTGGCATGATCCACAATTTTAGAACAATGACACCCCCTACATCATTTTCGCACAGGTTTCCTTTTGCATTTCCTTTTAATTGTAACATTACCAACGTATAGAAACCAGTCAGCTGCTAAATCTTGAGGGCCAGATCCACAAAGAACTTTCTATTAATACGCCACGTAAGTTCTACGATGTGCCGTCGTATCTTTGTTTTGTATCCACAAAACAAGATATGCCTGAATGTGGTCTAGATCCTACCGACGTACGTCTTAGTACGCCGTCGGATCTTAGGTGCATATTTACGCTGGCCGCTAGGTGGCGCTTCCGTTGATTTCTGTGTAGAGTATGCAAATTAGCTAGATACGCCGATTCTCAAACGTACGCCCTCCCGGCGCATTTTTTTTTACGTAAGGCTTTTTTCGGCGTAACGTTACCCCTGCCTCTATGAGGTGTACGCAATGTTGGGTATGGACGTCGGCACAGCGTAGAATTTTCCGTTGTTTGCGTAAATCGTTCGCGAATAGTGCTTTGCGTAAGTTACGTTCACGTCGAAAGCATTGACTATTTGTGACGTGATTTCGTGCATGCGCACTGGGATACGTTCACGGACGGCGCATGCGCCGTTCGTAAAAAGCGTTAATTACGTGGGGTCGTACCAGATTACCATACAACACACCCACTCCAAGCCTACTTTGAATTACTCGGGCTTATGCTGGCAGATTTACGTTACACCGGCCCGCATATGGGAGCAAGTTCTTTGAGGATACCCTAGGAGCCACTCTGATTTACGGCGGCGTAGCACATATGAGATGCGCTACGCCCGCCTAAATATACGCCCGTTTTTGTGGATCTGGCCCTAAGTGTCTAGAGATGTCTGGTTGTAAACCTTCAGTACAAACATCGGCAGTATATATGCATTAATAAACGAGCACGGCTGGGTTTCTCAAATTCCCCGCAATGAGGAAGTTGCATATTCTTTTTATTCTCAGCCTTCCTTCTCCCAAATTGTTGCCTACATTGTACCGCACCTCAAAAGCTGGAAATCTGTTTATTTTTTTTTTGTTTGTTTTTTTACTATGATGAATTTTTATGAACTTTTATGAGCATCCCATTGTTTCTCTGGCTGGTCTAGAGAAGAGCTGTGGGATAACATATATCAGAAAATGAAAAAGCAGGTTTGCCACAGAGACTATTAGGCGAGCCTAAGGAATTATTTTACACTACAAATAGGAGTTGTACTCTGTGGAATCAGATTTGTCTTGATGGAACTACCACTGCCAGTGATGCACCTTTCCTTTTATGCTGTGAAGTTTGAGTAAATCTAATGCATGTACGCAGCAGGCCACTTATAAGGTTATTGTGCGTTTTGCACCAGGAAATCCTTAAATTAGATTCTTGGTACTAAGAAATAAAACCTCTCCCACGCTATGCAAGCATTGGCAGCGTGAAGCACCTCTTACTAGAAAGCTGATGCAGACATTACAGAGTAGCGCCAGTCATTTTTGTTTTCATTAAAAGTCAGCAGCTGCAAAAACTGTAGCTACTGACTTAATAAACACACACTTACCTGTCCCAGGATCCAATGATGTGCTCACCCTTACCATCTGTTACCATGGGCTTCTCTCTACGACACCTTAACGGTGAGCACCTAGCTGTGACAGCTTGCGGCTTCACAGCTGAGTACTCACTACACATGTATGAGCCTAGCTGGGCATTGTAAATTGTCCCACAGTCTTCTGGGACCTGTGATGTGTCCCAGAAGACTGCCAGAAGGGGAGGGGAGAACTTCCACTCACATTGCCTAAGTGGGAGTGGGTACCTGTCAAAACCAGGTACCTGCACCCAAAAAAGTGTCATTTGGAGAAGAGGGGCCTTAAAGCGTAAATTTCCCTTTTGGGTAGAGTGCCGCTTTAACCGGGTTGCTCTGCTCTTCACAAAATAGGTACAACAATGTGCAACTATACTACATCAAAACCATATGCAAATCATTCAAATCACACTCCCTGGCCACTTAGTAAGCCCATGCAAAGAGAAGTTATAATATAATGCAGTAAAAAAGTAGAAACTCGGCAAACAATGATGCATCTATTCAGATGGATTGCTTAGTAGAAAAGTTGTGACTTGGTGCTGCCCTTTGTACATCTCAGTTACTCTAAAGCTTTGTACACACGATCAGATTTTCCGACGGGAATTGTGTGATGACAGGCTGTTGTCGGAAAATCTGACCGTTTGTATGCTCAATCGGACAATTGTTGTCGGATTTTCCGCGGACTAATGTTGGATAGCATGCTTTAAAATTTTCCGCCAACAATTGTGTGTTGTCGCATTTTCCAAGCGTGTGTACACAAGTCCGTTCGGACAAAACCCCAATGTACAAACACGCATGCTCAGAAGCAATGCTCACCATAACACAACATTAGCAAAAGTTGACCAAAGGGTGGCACCAAAGAGCTGAAAAAACATGTTGTTTCGTGTTTGTTTGCTGACAATTATTTGCCGTTTGTATGCAAGACAAGTTCCTGGCCAACACACTTCGGACAAAAGTCCTACGCTTTGTCTGCAGAAAATCAAATCGTGTGTACGAGGCTTTAGTATACATATCACACAGTATGGTTATGCAACCTATATAGGCTGGCTTAGTTACAGAGTTAGAGGTTTGTGTACATGGGCATTTGAGATCAGTTGGAGGTCAGATTGCATGTACACTACACCAGAAGATACCATTTAAAAAACATATTCCATATCCTTTATAAATGTAAAAAAATATATATATTTTTTACAAGTAATACTTACCTAGGTAAATGCAGCATGTTCTGTGTCAGTCACTAGCGCTCTACACTGCCCACCCCGCTCTCATGGGAGCTGCTGGCTCAGGTTTCCGGTCCAGGCTCTTGGATGGATCTGACTATATGGTTGCAATCTTTACCCAGCCGCCTCTGTGATGTCCGCTACCAGCAGGCTTGAGCCCACTGAAAATGGATCATAGGAGTGCAAAACAAACTTCTCATTTTAAATCGCTTAAAACGGAGGTTCACCCTAAAAAACAACTTTCTACCATGCCATCCAGCATACTAGCGTCAGCTACAGTATGCCTTTATTTTATTTTTTTGCGATGTACTCAGTTTAATCCATTAGTTTCGTTTCAGACTCCCGCGGGGAGTAGGCGTTCCTATGAAGAGGGGAACATGATTGACGGCTGGCTATGGCGCGTCACGCTTCCCGAAAATAGCCGGAGTAGGACTCGGCTCTTCACGGCGCTATACGGCGCCTGCGCACAGACTAGGAGCTGACTGCGCAGGCGCCGTGAAGAGCCAAGTCCTATTTCGGCTATTTTCGGGAAGCGTGACGCGCCATAGCCAGCCGTCAATCATGTTCCCCTCTTCATAGGAACGCCTACTCCCCGCGGGAGTCTGAAACGTAACTAATGGATTAAACTGTGAGTACAGCGAAAAAAATAAAAATAAAGGCATACTGTAGCTGACGCTAGTATGCTGGATGGCATGGTAGACAAAAATTTTTTTTTTTTTAGGGTGAACCCCCGCTTTAACCAAAAAGGGCTTTTTCAGCCCTTCATACACTATATGGCCAAACGTATTTCAAATAATTGCACCAGTATGCAAACATAAAGATCAACCGTACACTTCAAATCTTAACAGTTTTGTGAAGGCCCTTTTATGTTTATTTTTCAAGTCCACAAATACATAGTCTGATGAGTTTGGTGTAAGTGAATTCAAGGATACTGCACAGAGCCCTAATTTCAATTCTAATAAACACCTTTCCGTTGAATTAGAAAGCCAAATGCAAGCCAGGTCTTGTTTAATATCCTTACCAAACCTTACAAAAACGGAAAATTGTATCATACTTACCAGTAATTTTCCTTTCCTGGTGCCTATCCATGGCAGCATACTAGTGATAGAGCTCCGCCTCGACTCCTCCCTCAGGACTAGTGAATAGAATAAATTAAAGGCATAGCCCCTCCCCCAACATTCTCCGTACTATAGAATACCGAGGGTGGGAGCGTATGCTGCCATGGATAGGCACCAGGAAAGGAAAATTACTGGTAAGTATGATACAATTTTCCGTTTTCCTGGTGCCTCCATGGCAGCATACTAGTGATAAATAACTAGCTTGACGCGGGTGGGATAATGCTTAACAATAAGAGTTTTTAATCAGAAGAGGACATAGCAGCCTGAACTGCCCTTCTTCCGAACTCCACCGTTGTGAGAGCTCCTGGGTCAATGTGGTAGTGCCTGAGAAACGTGTTACGAGACGACCAGGTGGCTGCCCTGCACACCGTCTCCAGCGATACGTTAGCCCTTGTTGCCCAGGAAGTAGCGACTGCTCTAGTGGAATGAGCATTCACTCGAGATGGAGGTTCCATATTCTTCGCCCTGTAGGACCTCTGTATTAGCTTCACGACCCATGATGCTAGAGTCCTGATGGAGGCTTCCTTGCCCCTGTGTTTACCAAAAGGTACGATGAACAGTCTCTCTGAGGTTCTGAAAGAGCCGGTGGCCTCTAGATAGGCCTTGAGTGTTCTGGACACATCCAGTTTGTGGCAGGTTTCTGTATTAGTATCTGCAAATATTGGTAGAGCCCAAGGTTCCAACAGGTGGCTTGTAGAGGCGACCTTCGGCATGAACCCTCTGAGTGGGCGAAGTTCTACCCTGTCAGGGAAGAAAGAGATGTGGTCTTCCCCAATTCCTAAGGAGTGGAGTTCTGAGATCCTCCTACCGGAGGTGATGGCTAGCAGAAACGTTGTTTTCAGCGTTAGGTTCCAAAGGGTTATTTGTTCTACTGGAGCAAAAGGTTGGATTGACAGAGCCTCGAGGACCAGAGACAGATCCCATTTAGGGAAGGATCGTCTAGCAGGCGGACGGATCTTTAGGACGCCTTTAAAGAAGATAACTAGCAAAGGATCTTCTGCCCACCTTTTACTGGTTGCGGCTGAAATTGCTGCTACCTGAACCTTGAGGGAGCTTAGACTAAGACCTAGGTCAAGTCCTGTCTGAAGGAAACCTAATACATGGTTTGTAGAGGGGACGATAGGATCAAAGCCGTTATCGACTGCGTAGGACACAAATTTATCCCAGATCTTTGAATATATATTATTCGTTGTGGGTTTCCTGGCCTTTAAGAGGGTTGAGATGACCCCTGACGAGCAGCCTAGGGACTCGAACCTTCGCCTCTCAACTTCCAGACTCGAAGGTCCAACCTCTGAGGGTTTGGGTGAAGCAGTTTGCCCTGCAGCAGAAGTTGAGGGAATGCTGGGATCTTGATTGGTGGATTCACACTGAGACGCATGGCAAGTGGAAACCAAGGTCTCTTCGGCCAGTATGGGAGTATCGTCAGTACCTGCACTGATTCCCTGAGTAACCTCAGGAGAAATTTGAGTATCAGTGACCGCGGAGGGAAGGCATATGCCGTGGAGAAACTCCATGGGCATGTCAGAGCATCCACTGCTTCGGCTTGCGGATGTGGAAACCTGGAGACAAACCTGTCCAGCTTGGTGTTCTCCGAAGAGGCGAACAGGTCCACCTGTGGGGGATCCCAAGAGTTGGCAATCTGCCGGAACACCCGTGGGTGGAGCGCCCACTCGTTGTTGTCGCAGAATCTTCTGGACAATGCGTCTGCTTCCGTATTCAGCTTGCCTGGGAGGTATACTGCTCGAAGGTCCAGGAGGTTCTTCTCTGCCCAAAGCATGATCGGCTCTACTTCCTTGAGGAGCGATCTGCTGCGTGTGCCCCCCTGTTTCTGCAGATACGCAACCGCTGCCCTGTTGTCCAGGCGAAGCAGAATCCTCTGACCCTTGACTTGGGATGTCAGGGAAGTTAGTGCCATAAAGGCTGCCCTCAATTCTAGGATGTTGGACACTACGCCTTGGGTGGAGAATGACCATTTCCCCTGTACCTTGGATTCCCCGCAGTGGGCTCCCCAGCCCTGTCCGCTCGCATCGGACGTAATTGTGGTCCAATGTAGGGACCCCAAGTGACGGGGTCTGGAGAGGTTCTCTGGTTCTGTCCACCATTGAAGACTCTTTCGCATCAGTCCTGTGATCAGGATCGTCTGGGACAGTCGACGTTTCCTCCACTGCGCCAAGAAACCAGTCTGAAAGAATCTCAGGTGCCAATGGGTCCATGGGACCATGGGGATGCAGGCAGACATAGTGCCAATGAGGCTCAGACATTGTGAGGCTGTTAAAACCGGACTCTGGATGGTTTTGATCATTTTCTGAATGATAATCTCCCTCTTTGGCGGTGGCAACGACACTGTACCCCTCAGGGTGTTGAATGCTGCGCCCAAGTAGACCATCTGTTGAGTTGGTGTGAGTTGGCTCTTGTCTAGGTTGACTAACCACCCTAACTCCCTTAGAGTTTGGAGCAGAATGGTTCGATGGCACATCAGTTGCTCTGGGCTGCTTGCAAGGAGTAGGATGTCGTCTAGATAATGATACACCCTTAAGCCCTTCTCCCTCAGGGGGGCTAGGGCAGACAATAGGATTTTGGAGAATACCCTGGGAGAGGTGCACAGTCCAAAGGGTAGAGCTTGGAATTGAAGATGAGTATGACCTACTGCAAATCTCAGGTATTTCTGGACTTTCGGCTGGATTGGAACATGCAGGTATGCGTCCTGGAGGTCGACAGAGATCATCCAATCCAACGGCTGAACTGCCTGGATTATTGTCTGCAAGGATTCCATCCTGAAGCTCTCGGTGTGAATATACCGGTTGAGCCTCTTCAGGTCTATCACAGGTCTCCATCCGCCTGTCCTCTTGGGGACGAGGAATAAGGTGGAGTAAAAACCCGTGAATTGCTCTGCCAAGGGCACAGGAATGGCTGCTTCCTGACGCTGGAGTGACACTAAAAAGTCTTTTAGAGCTTGAGCTTTCAGGGGAGAAGATGGAATTTCCGATCTCTTGAACGAGCTCCGAGGTGGAGTTTGAAAAAACTTCCAAGAGTGCCCCCATTGAATAGTGGACAGAACCCAGGGGTCCTGGCAATGGGTGGCCCAGGCTGAGATGAAATGCTTTAGCCTGGCTCCCACCGGGAGTGTCAGGGATGGCTGGACGTCAAAAGGACTGCTTTTGCTCCTGAGGAGCCGGTGGGGCTTTCATCTTCCTGTTCAAGAAGGATTGCTGAGTGCCTCTCCAAGGTCTTCCTCTGAATTGACCCGCACTTCTGAAGTCGCTAGAATCTGAGCGGCGGAACCTAGAGGGACCGCCTCTGAATCTTCGTGTTCTCCTATCTTGTGGGAGCATACCAGACTTCCCTCCTGACAGCCTAGAGATTGCATTATCCATCTTATCTCCAAAAAGCGCCTTCCCATCAAAGGGAATCTTGCACCAGCTCTGTTTGGATGAAAGATCAGCTGACCAAGGTTTCAGCCATAAGGCCCTTTTTGCCATCACGGAGTGTAACATAGATCTCGCCGAGCATCTAATGGTATCAATGGCAGCGACTCCGACAAAGTCTGCTGATAGCCTGAGTTCCTCTAAAGCTTTTATTACGTCTTCTGTTGGGACGTTCTGACGCAAAGCAGTCTCAATGTTATCCGTCCATGACCTAATGGCATTAGAGACTGACGTGAGGGCGATGGCCGGTTTACAGGCCGCTCCTGCCGCCAAGTAGCTCCTCTTTAGTTCTAGGTCAATACGCCTGTCTAGGGGATCCTTGAAGGAGGTGGAATCCTCCATTGGTAAGGTCACGTTTTTGGCAAGGCGTACCACTGATGCATCCACCACAGGCATGGAGTTTAGTGCCTGTGTTCCAGACTCTGGTAAGGGATACACCTTGTTGAGCCGGGTCAAGGAGAACTTTTTATCAGGCTTTGCCCATTCGTTGAGAATGACCTGGCTAATCTCCCCCATTAATGGGAAAAGAATCTGCTTCCTCTTGAGAAAGGGAAAATAGCTTGTCGCCTCTTGAGGGGGATCATCCGCCTCTTTCCAGGAGATTGCTGACTTTACTGCCTGGATAAACGGGGTTACCAGGGAAAAGCTGAACCCTGAGGGTTCTGACTCCTCTGCTGAGTACTCCGAGTCATCTCCGGTTGAGGAGTCTCTGCCTGACCGATCAGTCGGTAGTACAGGTTGCCCGACTGTTGAGGGCCCCCGGGAGACTGGGCTCCACATTCTGAGTCTGTGGTACCTGCGAGGTCGGCTGAAGAGGGACAGAAGCCAAGAGCTTGGAGAAGGAGTCCCTCATGGCTTTGTCCAGCAGTTCTACTGCCTGCCGATTTTCCTGCTCGCGGTTGGACGCATAGTCCGTAAAGCAGTCCTTACAAACTACCTTGTCGGGTAGTGGCGTAGCCCCGCATGTCCAACACTTCTTCCTTCTTTGGCCTCTAGAAGATGGAGAGTGGTCATGACCCCTGGATCTTGACCTCTGTGATCCATGGCGTAGAGATCGGGATCTTCGTCTTGAGTGGGACCGGTGTCGCGAGGAACCCGATCTGCGGTCAGGGCTGTCATTATCGCGAGATCTTGATGACTTTCTGGTCCTCTTGGAGTGGGCAGGGCTACGGTGTAAGGAACTCACGTCAGAAAACAGTGAGGGCACTTTTTTTTTTTTTTTTTTTTAAATACTCACGAATCGTTGGTCCATACCTAATGGTGTGAGGATCTTTGTTACGCGGCGAATGACTCATCTGTAGAGCTTGGGCGGAAGGATCGGCTGCAAAAAAGGCGTAGAGAGGCCGCAAAAAATAAATAAATAATAATAATAATAAATAATAACAATAATGATAATACGAGGAATCAAAGGACAAGAAAAGGGCACCTGTCTGCAATTCTCAGACAGGTGCTGCTATGCTGGCACTTTCCCCCCCCATCTTCTCCCTACTTACCAACAATTTTGGGGCTGAAAAACCTAGCAGGGCTTAGCATCCGTTACTGCAGCAGACAGCCAAGCCCTGTCTAGGTCCTTATTTAAACTTTCCTGAGGGAAAACCTTCCCCCAGGATCCGCCCCCAGCCAAAGACTGGAAACAAGGGCAAAAGAGCCCTGTTTCCAGAATCCAAAATGGCCGCCGTGTCCCGCGTCGTCATCGCGCATGCGCCGCGCACAGCCGCGCATGCGCAGAAGCGCCGGCGCCCGTGACACAGGAAGTACTGTATCAGGGCGCCGGAATCCTCAGAGAATGTAGGTGCAAAAGCACCAACAGTGTGGGCGCTGATCAGAGCGGCCCCCCCCTGCCATAGTGAGGGACCAGCTGACTCCAGTGATATCTGACACAGGGCAGACCCCCCAGACTGTCAAATCGACAGGGTACCTACTCTTTGAAAGTCCAGGTTTTTTTTTTTTTTTTTTTACACAGCATTACAATTTAAAAAAGAAAAACATATATACAACACAGCAGAAATGAAACAAAAAGGGAAAGAAAGTCTGGCCTGGGATAGTGGAGCCGATCCTTCCGCAGCTTCCATGTCATTCATAGGTGCTCCTGGCAGTTTGCGTTCCTATGAGGAAACTCTGCGATGCGACCCCAACAGATCCACAGAGGGGTCTCCCAGCTTATTAGCGCTAATAGCGGCCCAAGAACAGGGACTGCGCCCGGGAAAGGCTAAACCCGGCGGACGCTGCCGACTGCAGAGGTATGGACATACTTCTACTCTTCACCAGTACAAGAAGGTATGGAGGAAAAAAAGGAGAATGTTGGGGGAGGGGCTATGCCTTTAATTTATTCTATTCACTAGTCCTGAGGGAGGAGTCGAGGCGGAGCTCTATCACTAGTATGCTGCCATGGAGGCACCAGGAAATTATATTATGGCCGAATGGGCATAAATTCTCAAAGACACACTCAAAAAATCTTGTGGAAAGCCTTCACAGAATAATGGAGGTTGTTATAGCTGCTAAGGTTGGGCCAGCTGCATATTATTAGCTTTAAAATGGGACATCCAACAAGCTTATATAGTTGTGATGGTTCACAAACTTTTGGCCTGCAAAACTACAAAGTACAAAAGTTCTGGATTATGAAGTGTATCTTAAGCCTCGTACACACGACCGAGTTTCTTGGCAAAAACCAGCAAGAAACTTGCTGGGAGATATTTTTTTTCCGAGGAAACCGGTCGTCTGTACATTTTCGTCGAGGAAACTGTCGAGAAACTCGACGAGCCAAAAAGAGAGCAAGTTCTCTATTTCCTCGACGGGAATGGAGAAACTTGCCATGTCGAGTTCCTCGGCAGCCTAACAAGGAACTCGACGAGGAAAACGATGTGTTTCGCCCATCGAGTTCCTCGGTCGTGTGCACGAGGCTTCAGAGTTGCTTCCAATTAACCATTGTTCAGCTACAGGTATAGCTGTAGAGTCACTATCCACACCTTTAGTGTAAAGACCTTCTACCTCCTTGAAGTTAAAGTCCCTCCACTATATTGATGTAATATGCCATTTTCTCTACAGCATGGCTCGCTATGTATTGTACACCAGCTCTATATTGTTTACTTTCTTTTAGCCATGAAGCATTGTGGGGGGTATACTGGTATATTCCCTACAGTGATTTGCCTGTTTGTTCCTGATGGTGGGACACCATTATCAGTTGACGATCATGTACAGAAACCTTTATACTGCTGAGTAATATATCTTTTGGCAAAATGTATTATTTAATAAAGCTTAAATCAAATAAAAACAGAATAAAGCATTAAAGTGGATTCAATGGAAAGTTTATTTTGTCTAATTCTTTGCTTTTTTTGTTGTAATCAATGCCTAGCATCAGATAGGAGTTGTTGGGTCTCAACACTGGTATTTTAGTAACACATGAATCCTGGAGGAAGGACCCATTGGTGTCTTGGGCACTAAAATGGTAAGATATTGTGGGTCCTGGGTTTGTCACCCCAGCCCTATCATAATGGAGTCAACTTTTTTTATTCAGCTAACAAATACTGTAAAGAACATAAAAATAAGTATTTTTTCAGGCACTGCATATCATGAACAATTGCCATGTTTTTTGTTTTGTTTTTCAAAAAAAAATATCTTTTTATTTATTTTGTTTATTTTTTTATTTTTTGCATCTCTGTGCTACTGATCTCCAGCCGCTTTAACCCACTTCATATCTACATACACATAATGCTCCAGCATCAGCAGCATCAAATGGTTGCTCTACACTGGCTTTCTGGTATTGACAACAGTTGACATTCCATAACAGGAAGTGCCTGAACAAAAACCTTCATGGCAGGATCACCATTTTTTTTTTAACGGAATGTTTGAAAAGATTGGAAATAACCCCCGGGTTTACAATAACATACTTTATACAACATTTATGAAATGTTATTAATTTGCTTTAGATCTACTTTAATGCAATGCCTAACACTAAGTTATGCACCCCTGTATAAACTCAGGTGTTTGACGAGGACCCCCTGGTACGTACTAGTTCATTTAAAATACAGCTTGAAAGACAGCTTTGAGTTTTAAAAGAGTGGGGAAGGGCTAGAAACTCTGTTTTATTGCTTCCTCTGTCCCTGCCCCTCATTTGTCCCAGTGAGTTTAACTACGGGGGCACAGACAGAGATAAAAACCTATTCTCCTAAGATTCCTATTCTTCCCACCTTTACTAAACTCCTTATCTTTCTCCATTTGAGAGAATGGTAAGGACACAAAAATATCCACTTTGAACACAATAGCATCAATTCAAATTTCACAGGGGTCCTAAATATTCCAATGCTATCAAAAAATCTGGGCTGAATCTTAGGGCTCTTTCACACGGAGCGGACCGCTTCTCGGTCCGCTCTGTGTGTCCGCCAAAGCTCAGCGGGGATCCCCGCTGAGCTGTCGGCGGATAGGGCGGTCCCTGCACACAGTGCAGGGACCGCCCTGTCTCTGCTCCGCTCTCCCCTATGGGGGACCGGATGCAGACGGTCCGTCTGTCCGTCTGCATCCGGTCCGTTCCGCCGAACGGAAGAAAAATAGTGTTTCTTCCGTTCGGAAAAGCGGAACCCGACTGACGCGGACGCTAGCGGATGCTCCATCCGCTAACGGACGCGTCCCCATAGGGATTCATTACAAGTCCGTTAACGGACTTGTAATGAACGGACAGACGGAGCGGACGTCTGAAAGGGGCCTTAAATTTACTAACATTTTTAAGATGTACTTATTTAAACTAGCAGGTATTGGTTCTCAAAACTGAAGATTCGCTGTAAATAAATACATCAGATGGCCAAAAATGGACACCTCTTATTGACAATTGTTTGCTTTCGGCCCTTTGCAAACAATTTGGGGGCGGCCCTTATCTGTTGATAGGTCTGGTATGGAGCAACTCAAGTGGTCTAAACAGAGCCCTGACCTCAACCCTACTGGACACCTTTGGGATGAATTTGGAACACAGCTTTCGAGTCAGGTCTTCTTGTCCAGCATCAGTAGTTGACCTCACAAATGCCTTTTTGGCTTTATTAACACAGATTGCCACAGACAAACTCCAAAATCTTTTGATAACCTTCCCGGGAGAGACAGGCTGGTATAGCATAGCTGCATAGGCAGGAGTCAACTTTAATTGCCCATGGTGTTGAAATAGGATTTCCAGCAAGTTCATATACCTGCAAGTGTGATGGTCAGGTGTTCACAAATCTTTGGCCTTATAGTGCGCATACAGTTTTATTGGATATAATGAAGAGCAATAATAATACATTAAAGTGATTGTAAAGATATATATATATATATTTTTTAAAGTAACAATCATGTCATACCTGCTCTACAGCTCTATGCAATGGTTGTGCACAGGGCAGCTCTGCTCCTCAAGTCCCCAGCCAGTGCTCCTGACTCCTACATCCTTCTGAGTGCCCCCAAAGCAAGCCCCCTGCTATTGGGGCACTCATGCAGGCTCAAACCTGAGCTATGTTCTGTGTGTCCATTGACACACACTGTATAGCTTGGAATTGTCCCCTGCCCTCTCCACACAGGCTATGATTGACAATAACAGGAGCCAATGGCACAGAGCTAGATCAAGGTCGGGCTCAGTTAAATGTTGGGGGGAGCTTTATATATAAATTATTTACTTCTTGTTAAAGGAATTAAACAATGGAACATAGAACAGAAAGCAAAGAACATATAACAGCTCCATATGATCAAATAAGACCTGGCAGTATGAAACATAACAAATAATGCAGAGCAATGTTTCTCAACTCCAGTCCTCAAGGCGCCCCAACAGGTCATGTTTTCAGGATTTCCCTCAGATGAAATGGCTGTGGTAATTACTAAGGCAGCGAAACTGATCAAATCACCTGTGCAAAAGAATGGAACACCTGAAAACATGACCTGTTGGGGCGCCTTGAGGACTGGAGTTAAGAAACATTGATGACATATGATGTAAATACACAAATAAAAAGGGCATTCAATTAAGTCTGTATAAACGGCGCTAAGAATGACCAGGAGATGGGAACATTCAGTAATAAAACTGGAAATTCTAAGATAATTTTTGTATTATAGATCTAGATGTAGAAAAAATTAGTCCAAACTTTCCTTGAGAATCATAGCGAGGTTCTCTGTTTCCTGAATCTCCTCAATCTTCGCCTTCCAATGGGCTAAGGTCAGGGGGGGGGGGGGGGGGGGGGGTTGAGCTTTTCCATAATGCGGGAATACAAGCCTTTGTGGCTGTTTGTAGATGTTTAAGTAGAGACATTTTTTATTTCTTATTAGATAAAGGAGTATCATTCAGGAGGTAAGCAGCTGTTTTTTTTTTGTTAAGGGTCAGTACTGGTAGGGCCTTGATTGTATTTTCTCCTATATGGAGGAGTGTCCCCTCAAAGTTCCCACAGCGCCAGCATGTGTTAGGTACTTGGGGAAACATATGGTGTAATTTTGAAGGAGTTCTGTACCATCACGTGAGGATCTAATAGCCCCCTCCTGGTATCGAAGATGTTGGCCAGGGAAACTATGTGAGAAAAGAGAAGGATTATTTCCCTTTGGTCTTGTGAAAAAGAGGTATTAAAATCTCAATCCCATTGATGCAAAAATGGGAGTTCTGGCGTATCTACCAAGTCAATTAAATGGGCATAAAAATGAGATAGTGTGAGAAAACAGTTGGCCGTCTAGGCAGGTCTGCTCAAAAGGAGTGGGCTGGTGTAATGTGCGATGATCGACTGGGAGGGATTGGAGATGTGCATTTAGTTGGGCACGAAAGTGGAAGTGAAGTGGGTAGTGAAACTGAGAAGTGATGTTGCACCTCAGCAGGAGTCTTTAGTTATCAAAGAAATTAACGTCTATAATAATTTTGTCACAACAGCTCATCAAATTTGGGATCTCCAATGCCCAGGAGGAATGACTGGTTGCAGAGAGAGAGAGAGAGAAAAAAACAGTCTCAAGAGATATGTGGTAACCCACAGAGTGGCACCTACCGTGGAGTGTTGTCCAACACACAGGGCAGTATAAAGGGGAAATTCCCCTACTAGGAGCAGGCTTACTATTACTTGCTGAAGGTCAACCCAAGGTTTATGATTTTTCATGGCACACCATTCCATAACTCAAATTAGAGTTTTTTTTACCATAATGCACAGAATACATTAAGGTAAAAAAAACTTCTGCCTTTAGAACCACTTTAAGTGCAATAAACCTCAGTGACTTATCAGATTTTATGTCATACTCCTTTTCACATGCCCAGCTCGGCCTTTAAAGGGGTTGTAAAGACAAACATATTTTCCTCTTAAATTAAAGTCTGACAGTAGCTGATAAAGTAAAAAGTAATGTTTTGCATTATAACTAGTTTGATACATGTTGGAATCGAGCTGTTTTATTCACCTCCGTCACTCCTGAATCGTTATTCTCACTGACTTCCTTGTTTGCGGTGCGCATTCATTCTTGCTACACCATGGCCTACTGGGAACTACAGTTCCCATTAGGCTTAGCCTCCATGCCTGTGAGGGATAAGAGGGCATCTTCACGCAGGACTGTAGTCATAGGGAGGGGGTGGGCACATTCTGCTTTCCACCATGCAAAACGGCTCAGATGCTGGTGGAAAGCAAGAAGAGGAGAGACAGGAAATTGCATTTTCAAACCTGGATTACTGTATTTTGGAGGTCAAAAGGAAAAAACGAGGTAAGTGATCTTTAAATGGTGAATAAAGTGACAGTGCTTATGCGCTACTATAGACACTTAATGAATAAACCCTAAACAAAATGTATCAATAAGTTGCTGCAAAACCTAAAGTGTTTACAATACACAAATATATAAATGAAAGAGGTGAGGGGTTCCGCGCAACCTAGCACGCGGACATGGTGAAAGTGCTAAGTATAAATAAATAAATAAATAAATATAAATACTGATCAGTGATAACACAAACACGAGCAAATGACAGCTCAATCCAATCCAGTGAGAGAGTGAAAATATCCAAACATCAAAATAACAATACTATATATACTATGTATATAAAATATAATATGCAGTAAATATATAAAAAATATATAAATATATGAATGTATATAGTGAAGTCTATAGCCGTAAAAGAGTGTCCCTTCATAGGATGAGAAATGAATAAATAAATAAATCAATCTGGTGATCCAGTGCTAGTAGTGATTCTTCAAATAAGCATAGGCTGCCAGAAGAGATGTAGCTGATGTGATCACAAAACAATCCAATAAAAAGTGTTGATAGATGGGTGTAATAATCCCTCCCTGAGCTCCCGGGACTCTTACCTCCGCACAGATAATCAAGTGCATCCACTATAAGTATCTCGACCAGACCTCCGTATGTATGTGATATTTAAATGCTCTAGCTTACAGCAATCAATTGATCTAATAAAAAACGAACCTTTAGTGTTCCTTTAATGTAAAGTAAGAGGTGAGATGGCTTATTATGAAATATTTAGAATAATGTAGACTTTCTTGTTGTATTCTTTTTGTACTAGTTTCCATTGATTGTAACAGCCATACATTATTGAAGCTGTCAATAATAATATCACTGACCCCATGTTGAAGGTAAAGCTTACTTTACGCAGACTGCCCATTCAGCCTAATGATATCCTTCTCTTTAAATAGGAACCACACTCAATCTAAATTAACCACACAAAAAGTCAAACAACACCTGTATGTTTTAATTAAGCCTTTAATTAAAATTCCAATAAGATCAGAGTTTTCCAAGTACACTAACTGGGCCAGTTATTTTAATAATTGCAGTCTGAACATATGCTGGGCTTTTCAGATAATTTTGAAAGCACGAAAAGCAAATACTGTATGTACAGAGCAGTTTATTTGTGTTTTTTATCCAGATTTTACAAAGTTTGTGTTAACTACAGAGGCAAGTGGTAGCTATTTTGTTGCGGCCTGAACTATTACTGAGCCTACAAATACATTTGCATATTGTTACTCCTTCCTGATGTCACTGATTACAAATGAACTGATTGGGTCAAAGGTTATAGGCCAGGATGGAAAAATGTCTCTTTTATTGTGTGGTTACAGAAGGCACTATTTATTTTGCAATAATGTACCATTTTCTTCATAAATCAGAATGTTAGATTTTATTACAGCAGTTTGCAAGATTGTGTTAACTATGAGGCCGATTTCTAAAAACTGGAGTACTATCTATCTGCACCATTTTCTCCCCTTTTCCTAAATCCACTCCATATGCATATACAATGGCACTGCCCCCAACAGCATGCTTCTATATCATGACCCAAATACTCCTAGACCAAATCTGAGGAAACAATAAACTACATTCCTAAGCTACCCATATCCCCAACACCAATGCTTACTCTGATCCCGTATTTGGGTAAAAGTCCGTCTCAGTGAGCAGAAACATATTTCCATCACTGAAACCTATAGACACACAACTAATGGAGCCCAACGCACATCACAGTAGAAAATCCCACCTCTACCAGCATGCTGTTTCGAAGGACCCTTGCTCTAAGTATGGAAGCAGTGGCCTCCTCGTAGAGGTCTGACATGCCCTCTGCTGTGTCAGACCTATATATTGGCAATAAAAACAGCTCATGCTCCCTGCTGATTAGAGAGCTCTAGCTCTGACTCAGGAGAGGGGCATGTCGGACCTCCGCAGAGAGACCCCCCTCACACACTGCAGTCTACTGGTGAGGGGCATAATTGTCTACTTGGGTTGTGGCAGCTTTCTAAAGAAAAACTTTTTGAACACCTTTTGTTTTGATGCACCTGGAATGTCTTTAGCTGGATTAAACTGAACATTCAATTGGACTATATAATATAAATCCCTGCTGGAGCCTAATTTATCACAACTGCTGTGAGAAAAGCCACAAAACACACACTATTGAGCCACAGTTGATGGAATGATAACAATCGTTAGCAAATGTAAAGAACTTAGGCTGCTATTGCTGACCTAGCTGCATAATAGTCTATATCGTTATATATGCCTTCATTTCTACATGTGTAAGAGCAGTAACCAATAAGATTTCTCTTTTTTGTCACACTACGCTCTCTACTTTTAAAAAATTATGTCTGGTTGGTTCTTATGGTATGGTGTTTAGTCAGTATAAGTGAGCATCATCATGTTCCAGAGTCATCATAATAAGCATTTGGCATATGATCCGCAATGGGTGGGCCCATCATAGCTGACTG
Source organism: Rana temporaria (assembly GCF_905171775.1). Taxonomy (NCBI): domain Eukaryota; kingdom Metazoa; phylum Chordata; class Amphibia; order Anura; family Ranidae; genus Rana; species Rana temporaria. The sequence goes on along the minus strand of NC_053498.1, from coordinate 100,883,316 downwards.
CCCTTTGCAATATAATAAAACATAAAGCGCATGGAGGGAATATTTAATTTTATTTTATTTCTGCTCTCTGGATTACCACAACAGCCAAGTCTACTAAGCAAGCAATATATCCTAATTTCTACAATAAGAACATATGATATGTGGTGTTTTCACTAACAAAAAGGCCTTGGCCCTCTGCACACTCCCAGGGCTGAGAAGTTTCGGAAATATACATTGTAATTTTCCAGCTCTTTCCGGAAACAATTTGCAGCCTTTTCATCGCATTCACAGACCATCTTCTCACAGCGATCACGAGCTTTCACTGGGGACGGAAATATAGAAGTGTCACATAAAAAGCAGCATTACCCACTGAACACATTGTGGTGAAAAAGATTACAGAATACACAACTTGCCACCAGTAACCAGTGGCCAGTTATCCTGGTGTGTCACTGAAGCAGTTCCACTGGACTCCAGGCTAAATACATAGACACAGACAGCAGGGGTTTTCCCCACTCTCCACTCCCTTGTCATAGGACTTGGTTGACAGCAGCAAGAGCCAATAGCTCCCACTGCTGTCAATCTGCCCTGTAAGGAGGGAGAGAGCCACTGTTCTCATGCACAAGGATGGATCGAAATAGGGCTCAGAAGGTTTTTTACCTTAACGCAGAGAATGCATTAGGGTAAAAAAAAAAAAACTTTAGGGTTTAGAAATACTTTTAGGAAGAATTCCAGGTATAGATATTTTTACAAATTCCTACTGATTGATCTATTGGGCTTGGATCAAAAAGGTTGGGCTCGGGGCGCAGAGCACTGCGCCTCGAACCCACCCATTAGCACATCAATATTTGCAATTGTCTTCAGGCTTCTCCTCCCGACCAATCAGGACAGGAGGTGGATCTTAAGACCGGAGTACCCAGGAGTAGAAGCGAGGAAAGCCGCAACCATGGATGGGGTAAGTGCGGACCTGGCAGGGGGCTTTGTTTGCCACCCCCCAAACAATTGAGCACCAGTCGCCACTGAATATAAGGATTATTGTGAATTATTTAAAAATATAAAAACCAAGGTAGGTTGCCTGAGTTTACTTTATTCTTGTGATCAAAAGTTTAAAGTGGTAGAAATTGTTGTATCTTCTGAGACACTTACTGCATTTAACCTTTTGTTCCTCTTCGGTATAGAAGCGGTATGTCTGAACCACAGGGTTGCATCCTCTCATTTCAGCCTCATTGTGGCAGCAGGCCTGTTCATGGCAGCACCTGAAACGTAGATGTTTGTTAGATAGGTTATGAAAGTGATCACTTTTCTTGTCTGCGCTGAGCTAATACAGGTCAAGAAAGGTCAGTGTAATTATCTACCAGAGAAGCTAAGTGTGGCAAAATGCCCACTTGACTTATTAAATCACTTTGATATCTACTGCTCACAGGTAGGGATAAGCCGAAACACGACCCCTGTTCCGTTCGCACCAGAAACTTCGAACGGACCGACCGTTCACGCAAACATTTAGCACCCCATTGACGTCTATGGGACTCGAACGTTCGAATTCAAAAGTGCTCATTTTAAAGCTTAATATGCAAGTTATTGTCGTAAAACGTCTTTGAGAACCCGGGTCTTGCCCCAGGGAACATGTATCAATGGAAAAAAAGTTTTAAAAACTGTCGTTTTTTTTTTTTGGAGCAGTGATTTTAATGATGCTTAAATAAAAAAAAAAAACATTTCTTTAAATGATGTACCTACTGGGTGTCTATAGTATGCCTGTGAAGTGGCACATGTTTAGAACTGTCCCTGCACAAAATGAGATTACTATAAGAAAAAGTAATTTAAAACTGCTTGCGGCTTTAATGTAATGTCTGGTCCCTGCAATATGGATGGAAATCATTGAGAAAAATAGCACAGACACAGACAGTACACACACTACGTAGCTTTAGGTGCACACTGCAGAGGACACAGACAGTACACACAACGTAGCTTTAGGTGCAAACTGCAGAGGACAAAGGCAGTACACACCAAGTAGCTTTAGGTGCAAACTGCAGAGGACTAAGGCAGTACACACACTACGTAGCTTTAGGTGCAAACTGCAGAGGACACGGGCAGTACACACCAAGTAGCTTTAGGTGCAAACTGCAGAGGACACAGGCAGTCCACACCACGTAGCTTTAGGTGCACACTACAGAGGACAAAGGCAGTACACACCAAGTAGCTTTATGGTGCACACTGTAGAGGACACAGGCAATACACCACGTGAGAATACTGCAACTAGCACAATCACCTGCCTGCCAGTATATTAGGAAGAGCTGATCTAGCTAAACTATACAGTGTAAAAATATATATACAACACCTGGGATGCATATATATCCTCTACACACTGTAACTTTAACTGACTAGCCTGCCTGCCTGCCTGCTCTATCTACCTGCAGAAATTACACTCTCTCTGTCTCTCTCTGTTCTCTCTTAACCACCGCAACACACTACACAAGGCTGACCTGCAGGCGGCCTTTTATAGTGTGGGGCGTGTACTAAACCCCCTGAGCCATAATTGGCCAAAGCCACCCTGGCTTTGGCCAATTATGGCTCTCCATTTTTTGCAAGCTGTGTTTGGCCAAGCATGCGGGTCATAGTGCATGCTTGGCCAATCATCAGCCAGCAATGCATTATGGGTTGTGAAACGTAACTCTAATTTGGCGCGAACAGCCCAAAACTTTTGTAATTCGACGAACGATCGAACATACGATGTTCGAGTCGAACATGAGTTTGACTCGAATACGAAACTCATCCCTACTCACAGGTTATGTTACTGGCAACACTGTACCAATTGACAAAACACTTGTTGAAGTTTATTGACTTAGATCAAAGTAACTCCAAGTAATGTGGACATGTTAGTTTATGATTATATATTCATAGAAGCAAGCTGAAATATTTGCAGGCCCTACATTAAAATTATATAAATGCGTTAAAATAGATCACCTGCATTGTTGATCATTATTATGATGTTTACAGTCATCTACATTAATTTATTTAGTCCAATATTTATGAGATTGGATGCCTAGTTTGTCCTCTGTCCTTTTGCAGCTTCATATAAATGCAAACTTTTAAATTTAGCCACATATAATCTGTTCATCAGTCATCAGTAAAAGCTCTGCACTTGGGTACGCATTATTGAGGAGTTACCATCTACCTGTTGGAATTTTAATTTAATACTAGAAAAAATTGTAAAAGTAGGAGTTGGAGCACACAAAGGTGGATTGGATCACTCAGAACTTCAAGGTGGACTGGAACAAAGCCAGGAATTATAGTCAGGAGACCTCTGCTGGGGTATCAAAGAAAGCAAAGCCAAGCACTGATCCATCTAACCTCCCCGTAGTTTTCAACGAAAAAAAACCTTAGTTGGTGGAATGACCCTTTAAGAACTATCTGGCTCAAGTAACATTGTATACAGATAAACACAATACATTGTACATATCTTGAGGAACCTATTTATGAGAATTTTGTAGAGAAAACAAAAATGTTCCTCAAAAGTGTAGAATTTACCCATAACAACCAAATAGGTTTTATATTTAATTACTGGTCAAATGAAAGAGGAATCTGGTCGGCCACTTTGTGATCATAATTTCTGGAGAACTTTCTGTTTTCAGTTTATACAAACGGGCTCTATAAAAGATTCATTGATCCAAAAATATAACAGAATTACCAGTCAATGGCATCCACGGGTCTTCCTCCGGTGTTGGCACCACAGTGGCAGCCATAATCAGAGAAGTTAGCTAGGCCATAAACGATGGTGGTCACTTTAATCATTTCATCAAATTGTACTGGAGTGCTGGTGACCAGGGCAATGACTGCAAGACAAGATGAGATTTCTAATAGATAACCCAGACATGCACATACATAGCAAGATACCAGAATTGATAAATGTCTCTATTTATGATGGAACTGATTCTGATGGAGTGCACTACATTTCCAATGGTTCTCTAGGTAGTTTTGTTTCAGAAATTGAATGTTTTTAATATGAGATGATTTTATGCTGGTTATATTGCTCCACTTGGGGCATTCCCTCCATCTTGCATACCAGGCAAGAAGTAGAATCTCTCTAAAGTAAAATCCTTTCTAACTGTAATCTAAACCTTAATGTAGAACTATACCCATTTTTTTTTTTTTTTTTTTTTAAAGTGCAAGCCCTTACTTAGTGCTTACTGCACTAAAGAAATATATTGATATATTAAGGTATTTCTTTCATTGTATAAACCATGAGCAGCTGGGAGTCATTGCAGAACCTATTAAATTATATGGTTGATTTGGGTATTGTGCACAAAAGAAACATATCCCATGACCTCCAGTTACAGTACACCCTCTTGGTTTCCACCTCCCGACTCTGGTGGGCTAAAGACCTCAGTGAAGATATGATGGAAAGGAGAAGGACAAAAAAAAAAACTTCTGAGATTCTTTAAAGCATAACTAAATGCAAAACTTTTTGTTTTGAAAAGGAAATTGAACATCTTTTTTTATTGCTGTCTGTGCCCCCATTAGAGAGATTCATGCTCTCATATAGTCCTGTTTCCACTATCACCAAGAGTAAAGGTAAAAAAAAAAAAAGGCAAATTCTTTCAATGAGTACACTAATTCTGATGACCCTGGTGAAGAGATATACTCACACTTCATGTTTTGGCTATGGGACAGAAGCAAAGGGAATCTCCCCAATAGAATACAGACGTAAAAAAAATTGACAGAGGCTTAGAACCCACCCGTATGCTATCCAAATTGACAGAAAGTTTTGCCTTTAGTTCTACTCTCTAACCTAATCCTAAAGAATCATATTCAACTGAGAGGGTAGTTGAAGTTTAGGTGGAAAAGCTACCAATTCTACTCTGAGATTACACAGTGACAGCATGCTGTGATCTAATAGTCTGCTAGTCATAGGCGTGCACACAGGGTGTGCCAGGCAGGGGTGGACTGACAACTCATGGGGCCCCCGGGCAATAGAAGATTATGGGGCCCCCGGGCTTATAGATGGCCACCACGCCAGGAGGCAGTGCAGAGGCAGGGTAGCTAAAATCTCAGGCATTTCACATCAAAAGCATGTCAGTTTCGGACATATCGGGGACAGATGTAAAAAAAACACAGATTTTTACATACTGTCCCTGGTTTTATTGAGCCTGGCAACCCTGATGGGGCCCTCTAGTGGCATGGGGCCCTCGGGCAGTGCCCGAGAGTCCCAATGGTCAGTCCGCCCCTGGTGCCAGGTGTGCATGGGTGCACCCTAATCACCCTTTGTGGCACAGATTCCTCCTGTTTAGACCCCTGATATAAAAAAAAAAGCAAAAAATGTAAAACAAAATAGTTAAAAAAAAAAACAATTGTACAAAATAATAATAATAATAAAAAAAATACTAACACTATCCACTACCCTACTGACAACAATCTCTTCCCTACTGATACTGCCCACTGTTCTACTGACACGTAAGTATATATACACATACACACACACATGCATGTGTGTTTTGAGCTTTGGGGTGCACACCCTAATCCAATAGGCTGTGCACACCTATGCTGGGAGTATATGTTTAGAAGCTTTTACCAATTGTCAAAAACAGAAAAAGAATTACCAAACTGACTTCTCCCAATGTGTAAAGCAATTTTTGGTAAACAGTGCAATAGATAAAATAAAAAGTAGATAGTATGCTTACTGCATGTCACTGTCAGTCCCAGAATAAGACACCTTGCCATCTTGGGTTCTCTGTGCTGGTCTCAGGAACTGATAATCTGCCATTTGTGTGTCCCTTATATACCGTCCCCCCGATATATCCCTCCTTTCAATCTTTGTAATGACACCCTGCACCTGCATTGAAAATTAGTAGGTAAAGACAAAAAAACACTGTGTTTAATATTACTGCTTGAGAAATCAGGGACATCAGCGGTGAAACTGCGTAATACGCCCGTAATAACACAGGACACATCTACAGAGGAAATTAAATTGTCTGATGCCCTGAAGAAGAAAGAAGTATTAAAGAGGATCTCTGATAATCCTTTGTTGCTTTTGGACTCTCAATTTATATGACCATATGATAGCTACCAAAGTGACTCGTACTTCACAAATCGCCCTTTCTTTTAACGATACTTGGTTCCACAGCATTGTCCCAAAGGGGGCTTCTAAGGTTTTTTTTTTTTTTTTTTAAGATTTTATTTTTAAAAGAAAAAGAAGCACCCATACAAATTTCCCAGGAATGTTCACAAATAGAGATATTCAGAAAATGTAAAAAGAGAAAAAAAATATATAAAAAATTCACAAATACTCCAGAGCACATGATGTATAGGAAAACATCTCTGTGAAAGGTCAACCCTCTCTAGTAAAAAAATAAAATACCCCACCTTTATTATGGATCGAAATTAAAATTAGAACATAATGCATCTATCCATTTTCTCCATATCGTTTAAAACTTCAGAAAGGCATTATGTTGAGCATAAGTATATTTTTCAAACATTACATATCTATCCAATTCCCAAACAGGGTTGCCAACTTTCAGTAAATTACAAACAGTTTGTAAAATTTGTCTGTGAATGTCCATTACAGACATGCAGACTGCATGTCCGTAACGGATATTAATGGACAGATGCAAAAATTACGGATGTTACAAACTATTCACAAATTTACTGAAAGTTGGCAACTCTATTTCCAAATCCAGTTCTTAAAGCGGGGGTTCACCCTTAGAGGGCACTTTTCCCCCTTAGATTCCTGCTCGTTTTTACTAGGGGAATCGGCTATTTATTTTAAAATATGTGCAGTACTTACCCGTTTACGAGATGCATCCTCTCCGTCGCTTCCGGGTATGGGCTTCGGGAATGGGCGTTCCTTCTTGATTGACAGTCTTCCGAGAGGCTTCCGACGGTCGCATCCATCGCGTCACGATTTTCCGAAAGAAGCCGAACGTCGGTGCGCAGGCGCAGTATAGAGCTGCACCGACGTTCGGCTTCTTTCGGCTACGAGTGACGCGATGGATGCGACCGTCGGAAGCCTCTCGGAAGGCTGTCAATCAAGAAGGAACGCCCGCTCCCGAAGACCCATACCCGGAAGCGACGGAAGAAGATGCAGCTCGAAAACGGGTAAGTACAGCTCATATTTTACTACAAATAGCCGATTCCCCTAGACCGAACGAGCAGGAACCTTATGGGAGAAAATTTTTTTTTTCATAAATGGGTGAACTCCCGCTTTAAGGTTCTTTTTGATAGCTGGTAGATCACTCATCCCAAGGCTTTGGAAATCCCTTACAATTTCTTCTATATATGAATGGATAGTTGAAATGCAATATCTTAGATACATGGAGGAAATGCCTGCAACTATGTAGGATATGTTTGATAACATTTTCAAAACTTGGGGACCCTGGATTTAGTTACACACTTGCACAGTCACAATGGGATCTCTTCTACCACTAAAAACATGAATCTAATTACAACCAATTGCAGGGTCTTCGCAGTGATGGTGTCAGAGCTGCGCTCAGCCCTTCCTTCTCTGAGCTGGCCGCTCAGCTGTCAGCTAATTGCCAGCTCTTATCTCTCCACAGTGACTAACCTGTTGATGATCCGGCTCATCAGTCCTGCCTACTTAAGCCTTCCTGTTCACTTGCTCTCTGCCTTCGCCTTGGTCAACACAGAGACTTGTGCCTGCGTTCCTGTTGAAGACTTGTTTGGCTGACATCCCTTCTGGATCCTGATCCTGCTTGCTGTTCTATTACATTCTTCTCTGGCTCTATGACATTTGGCTCGGCTGACTATGCGATCTGGTTCCTGAACTCTGGCTATTTTTTGACTACACTTACTCTGTTTATCTTTTTATTATTATTAGTATTAATAATAATAAACAAGTGTGATTTAACTGTACTTCTGTCTCGGTCTGATTCATGGTTTCTGACAGATGGGTACCCTCCTCTTTTTACTGTTATTTCTACCCTTCATTTTTTTTACTATCTCTTTGTTTCTTTATTTTCCAATTTATATTTGTTTATTGAATTCTTTTTTAAACTTCCTTCTCTGCCACTTCACCAGCTGTACAATTGTATACAGAATACTCACCTCAGTTCACTTTTAAAGAAAATATAATATATGCACCTATCTTTGGGAAAGGGAGGGCGCAGTATAAATTTTTCCATCTGAATGAATTAAATTCAGAGGCTTCTTAGCTCTATACACAAGAGAGCTGACATATTTTGGGCATGAGAGTGTCTCGGTCTCGATATGTAAATATACAAAGAAGAAGAATTCCCAGAGGATTTTGTGAGACACAAACCACAAGGTATAAAATGTACAAAATGTATTGAACATTTGAAAATTTTTCATACAAATAGAATTTCTGGTAGACATATGCATGGGTTTCCATAGTTACATAAATCAAGGTGTAACTGATAGTCCAAGGTGTAAGGCCCCGTACACACGACCGAACATGTCTGCTGAAACTGGTCCGCGGACCAGTTTCAGCAGACATGTTCGGTCGTGTGTACGGCCGACCGGACAGGTTTCCAGCGGACATTTGTCCAGCCGACCGTTTTCCGGCGGACAAATGTTTCTTAGCATGCTGGAAGCCTGTCCGTCGGACATGTTCGGTCGTCTGTACAGACTCACCGGACATGTCCGATCGGCCGCCATCCCTCGCATGCGTCATACTGATTTGACGCATGCGTGGAAGCTTTGAACTTGCAGGGCCGCGCACGTCGCCGTGGCGACGGCGCGGCCACGTCCCTGCGTATTGTTTACGCACGGATTTCTGTCTGATGGTGTGTACAACCATCAGACAGAAATCTCCGGGCAGACATGTCCGCTGAAAACGGTCCGGCGGACCGTTTTCAGCGGACTGTCCGTCCGTGTGTACAAGGCCTCAATGTAAATGTATAATTAATAATTTTCTCTACATAAATAAATGTCTGAAATTAGAGACAAGGCTGTTAAGAATCGGAGCAGAAAGGGAAAGGAGGGGAAGGGGAGGAAAAATGGAGGGAAAGGGAAAGGGGAGGAGTAATGGTTCTTACCCTCTTACTTAGAGTATGGTTCATTCTTTCTGAAACCCCATTTGTTCTGAGTTGTATGGTACAGTACTTTGCAAAAATATACCAAGCTTTCTGAGAATCACTTATGTGTTATTAACTGTAATGCCGCGTACACACGATTGAAAAAATTCCGACAAGAAAACCGTGGATTTTTTTCGGATGGAATGTTGGCACAAACTTGTGTTGCATACACACGGTCACACAAAATTCCGACTGTCAAGAACGCGGTGACGTACAACACTATAACTAGGCGAGAAAAATTAAGTTCAATGATTCCGAGCATGCGTCAAATTGATTCCGAGCATGCGTGTTTTTTGCACGTCGGAATTGCATACAGATGATCAGAATTTCGGACAAGAACTACACCACTCCAAAAGTGCTCCTAAATCGTTGCAAAGAAGACTTTTTTGGATGCCCTGCCAGCGCAGCACCCCAGTGTGAAAGCACTCGGGCTTTCACAATGAGATTGAAGCTGAGGCTTTTTTCAGGCACTTTACAGGCGCTATGTTTAGCGCTAAAGCCCCTGAAAAAACACCTCCAGTGTGAAAGGGGTCTAAATGTGGATATTTATCATAGCAAAAAGTAAAAAATATTGTGTGTTTTTTCTAAATTGACGCGCTTTTTTTTTTTTTTTGTGCAAAAAAAACAAAAACGCAGAGGTGACCAAATACCATCAAAAGAAAGCTCTATTTGTGGGGAAATGTTGTTTTGGTACAGCGTTGCATGACCGTGCAATTGTCAGTTAAAGCGACGCAGTGCTATATCGTAAAAAATTGTCTGGTCAGGAAAGGGTCAAATCCTTCCGGGGCTGAAGTGGTTAATCTGGCAAAAGTTATAGCGTCTACAAACTATTGTATATATGTATGGAATTTTTATTTATTTATTTAACTAGTAATGGCGACGATCAGCGACTTATAGCGGTACTGCGACATTCAGTTGGACAAATCAGACAAATCAGACACCTGAGGCCCCGTACACACATCTGAGAAACTCGATGGGTAAAACACATCGTTTTGCTCGTCAAGTTCCTTGTGAAGCCGCCGAGGATCTCGGCGAGCCAAATTTTCCCATTGCCCAACGAGGAAATAGAGAACATGCTCTCTATTTGGCTCGACGAGTTCCTCGGCGGGTTTCTCTGCGAAATTTGTACGCACGACCGGTTTTCTCGGCAGAATACGTCTCCCATCGAATTTCTTGCTGGATTTTGCCGAGAAACTCGGTCGTGTGTACGGGGCCTGACACTTTTTTGGGGACCAGTGACATTATTACAGTTTTCAAGGCTAAAAATATGTACTATTGGCTGGGAAGGGATTAACATCAGGGACGATCAATGGGTTACATGTGTGCCTAGCTGGTGATTCAGTGTAGTGGGGAGGTGTTTTACAGGAACACAGGATCCATGCCTTCTGTACTGACAGAACATCAATCGGCTTTGTTTACAAAGGCAGACTGACGTTTTATCTGTGTACTTAACGATCAGCGGGTGCCGGCGGACATTGGGTCCGCTCATCATCTTCCGCTGTGATTTTAACTGCCGCCGGCAGCATGCACTTCTGCCCGACACCCGTATGTGCAGGATCACATATGTATAAGTGATCCTGTGCAGCGCGGCCGCCCTGTACCAGTAAATGTGCTATGAGGTGGTCAGCAAGTGGATATATACATTTTTGCTGTTACTTATAGCTAGAGATTTGTGTATGTAAACAATGAGCTCTATGGGAGGCTGACTTGCTGCGGCTGGAAGATGCAACGAGTGCTTCTAAAATTTAGGGGAGTATGTGCCCAGAGATGCATGCCTGGAACACAAACTGCTTGCATACCAGGTTTTTGTCCCTGGGGGCATACTGTCGTAAAAGTTAGTGCGCCGTCCAGCCCTGTTCAACCACAGCAGCTGTCAGCCTTTCATAGAGTTTACCAGGTTGCTGGCAGCAGGGCTGGATGGCGCACCTGTGCCTTCCATCCACACCTACAAGCCAGAATTCCGTGTAGTGGGCCAAATGCCAGTGTGCCTAAAATGCATTCTACGGTTTCAAGATAATCATTCTAATGAAATATTTTTTCTTTGCTATTGGGAATTAAATTCCGAATTTTGAAATATTTAGTATTTATGTACTGTTAAGTTTGCATATAAACGTCAAGTAGTAAGTATAATTTATATGTCTTTGTTTTCTTCTCTCTATAATTACTCTCTTTGAGCTGCTAATTGTTGCTTTTAAAGATCCTTCCTGCCCCGTGTAGTTATATCTTATTTCATTGGGTTCAGTGAACTCTCTTTACTACTGCTTCAACAATAGTCTAACTGTCTTGCACTGGCGACAAGGGTTTTAGTATATGATAGAGCGGACTACCAAATTGTTTCTTGATGATTAAAAAAAAAGAATAATCTAAGTCAGGGGTGTCTCTGGATTCTAAAAAGACTTGAGACACCCTTTGACTGGAAAGAGACTTCCCAATAGTTCCTTGCTATATCATTGCATCTACTAAAATCCTGTTTAGATCAGATCTGGCTCTAATATAATCTATATTACCAAAAAAATGTTAACTGTTTTTTTTTTTTTTTTTTAAACAAACATGTCATACTTACCTCTTCTGTGCAGTTGGTTTTACACAGACTGGCCTTGATCCTCCACTTCTGGGGTCCCTCAGCGGTGCTCCTGGCTCCTCCTCTTCTCGAGTGCCCCGTCAGAGAATCGCTCTCCCTCGGGACATACGTGCGGGCGCGCTCCTGTGTCCTGCTGCTGCGTCTATTGACACAGACAGCAGGACTTGGCCCGCCCCCGCGTCATTGGATTCGATTGACAGCAGCGGGAGCCAATGGCTGCCAACGGGTATTATCCTGTCCCTACCCTGAGTTGTTTACCATTCCCTAGGCCAATACTAGCAAGGAAACCCCCAGACCAAAAACGGACACTGTTGCTTTAAATAATGAAGTTGCAGATATGCACTTCAACACAAATCAGGTTATAATCAAATGAGCGTTGCTCTCATACACTTGAGAATAGCCCAAGTATATTGCAATATGCAAGTAGAAAGTTCCAGTGAATCAGAGGAGCCTCTGACAGCTATCACAGTAACACTTGCCTATTGTGCCTTTTCAGCCTGGAAGGATAGATACAGCACAAAATCAGCCTCCAGCACCCCTGGCTTGCTCAGCATGTGTCTGCCCACTCTCTCCTTCACTTCCTGTCAAGCGTCAGCAGAGCTTTTTTTCTCAGAAAATAGGTGCAGGAACTCAACCACAACCCCGTTCAGATTTCACAAACAGTAGAAGGGTATCAAAGGGGCATTAAATACCAGAATGCATTACATACAGGGTGCAGAGTTCAGGGGGGTTACACACAGAGTGCAGAGCTGTCACTTGTAAACACATAAACCAGACTTCTGTGTTTACAAGTGATTGTGGTGAGCAGGCACCAAAGGGTCTGAGCCAAAGGTGGTGGAACTGAGTTCCCCCAAGTTCCCCCTGAAAAAAAGCCCTGAGCGTCAGGAAACTCCTCAAGGTTTCCTGACGCTTAAGCAGGGGCAGGAAACAACCTCTTAACAGGAAGAATCTGTTTGTAACAAGAACTCTATGGTGGGTAGCAGGCAGGAATGTAAACAACCTCACAGACAGCGTACAAAAGAACACTTCCCTACACTATGTGATATGTTGCAGAAAAAGTCCACAATGGGGCAACTATGACCTACAGCCTAATGCATAATTGAAGTCGGTTTTGTGTGGACTGACCAATAGGGATATGGTCGCTGTTGTCTGCCAGTACACACAGCAATGCGGGCACAGTTTCTTGTCCATCATCCCATTTCTGTTTATATTCATAGGCTTCCTGTATGATTTCCAGGAGCACCCTGGGCTTAGCCAAGAAAGACCAATATAATTACCTCCTTAATGGTACACAAGGTTGATATGGTCGATAACACTGTTTTCTTTTTTCAGGCCTCATATTTGCTCAGCGCAGGATCTGACCAGCTCTTGTGATGATTATGTAATATTCCCTCCTAATAAAGTCAATTTAATGTTGGCTAATGACACAGTACAGACGTCAATATTTCTAGAAATGAGAACTCTCTCTACAGGGTGTGTGTGTACAGCCTGTACAGGCAAGGTCTACTGTAAGACAGGCAATGTTTGCAGATCATCAGCTAGAACTATAAGCTTTTCAATGATTTTAGCCTTAACATGTAGAAGAAATGTGTGAGATGTAAATCATTTTTGTCAATCTGTTTAACCACTTAACCCACGGATCATATTGCTGGTCAAAGACCAGAGCACTTTTTGCGATTCGGCACTGCATCGCTTTAACTGACAATTGCGCGGTCGTGCGACGTGGCTCCCAAACAAAATTGGCGTCCTTTTTTTCCCACAAATAGAGCTTTATTTTGGTGGTATTTGATCACCTCTGCGGTTTTTAGTTTTTGCGCTATAGAAAAAAATAGAGCGACAATTTTGAAAAAAAATAATATTTTTTACTTTTTGCTATAATAAATATCCCCCAAAAATATATAAAAAAAACTATTTTTTCCCTCAGTTTAGGCCGATACGTATTCTTCTCCATATTCGTAAAAAAAAAATCGCAATAAATGTTTATTGATTGGTTTGCGCAAAAGTTATAGCATTTACAAAATAGGGGTTAGTTTTATGGCATTTTTATTAATATTTTTTTTTTACTAGTAATGGCGGCGATCAGCGATTTTTTTCCGGTACTGCGACATTATGGCAGACACTTCGGACACTTTTGACACATTTTTGAGACCATTGGCATTTTTATAGCGATCAGTGCTATAAAAATGCATTGGATTACTATAAAAATGCCACTGGCAGGGAAGGGGTTAACACTAGGGGCTATGTTCCCTGGGTGTGTTCTAACTGTGGGGGGGTGGACTCACTAGGGGAAATGACTGATCGCTGTTCATACATTGTATGAACAGACGGTCAGGCATTTCTCCCCCTGACAGAACCGGGAGCTGTGTGTTTACACACACAGCTCCCGGTCCTCGCTCTGTAACGAGCAATCGGGGGTGCCCCTAGGGGCTGCTTTGCGAGGCGACGTAGAGCTACGGGCTCTCGCGCAGGCAGGGGAGGGCTGGCAGGGGGGGCAGGGTGGAATTCTCCCCCCGGGCTGGTGACACTATGCACAGCCACCGGCCGCCTGTACCAAATGCTGTTTTTGCAGAGCAGGAATATGCCTGCTGGAGCTCTGTTAACACAGGTCACGGCCGCTGCTCACCTCCCACTGTGCAGCTGTGCCTGTGTCAGCTCCGAGGTAGATGGCTGCAGAGCTGAGCTATGTCTCGTCTCACACATAGCTCAGCCTCAGCGCACACCAGTGCTGACATTGCCTTCCCTCTCTGCACAGACACGAGGAGAGATAGAGCTCATCTGCTCCTCCTCCTTCTGAGTCTGCCCTGCCCACACTCCTGGTCATTTGTGGGCACTGTACAGGATGTTTAAACCCAAAAAAGCATCAGACAGCCTGCCTGCGCCTCAGCCTCCATCGAGGCTCTATGCGGACTCTGATGTATATGGGGTCTGTGCGGACTCTGATGTAAGGGGAGGCTCTGTGCGGACTCTGATGTAAGGGGAGGCTCTGTGCGGACTCTGATGTAAGGGGAGGCTCTGTGCTAACTCTGATGTAAGGGGAGGCTCTGTGCGGACTCTGATGTAAGGGGAGGCTCTGTGCGGACTCTGATGTAAGGGGGGCCTCTGTGCAGACTCTGACGTAAGGGGAGGCTCTGTGCGGACTCTGATTTAAGGGGAGGCTCTGTGCGGACTCTGATGTAAGGGGAGGCTCTGTGCGGACTCTGATGTAAGGGGGGCCTCTGTGCGGACTCTGATGTAAGGGGGGCCTCTGTGCGGACTCTGATGTAAGGGGGGCCTCTGTACGGACTCTGATGTAAGTGGGGCCTCTTTGCGCACTCTGATGTAATGGGGGGCTTCTGTGCGGACTCTGATGTAAGGGGGGCCTCTGTGCGGACTCTGATGTAAGGGGGGCCTCTGTGCGCACTCTGATGTAATGGGGGGCCTCTGTGCGGACTCTGATGTAAGGGGGGCCTCTGTGCGGACTCTGATGTAAGGGGGGCCTCTGTGCGGACTCTGATGTAAGGGGGGCCTCTGTGCGGACTCTGATGTAAGGGGAGCCTCTGTGCGGACTCTTGTGATCATGAAAAATCTTAGACTGTTTTCCTCTATCCATCACTTTTCCATGCTCTATGGGCCACTTGACTGGACTTGCCCCCCAGGCCTAAGGCTGCCAGGGAAGCCGACCTGCCGCCGTATAACGGCGGCTGGTCGGCAAGTAGTTAACTACTTCAATACTGGGCACTTTTACTTCCCTTTCTGTCCAGACCAATTCTCAGCTTTCAGCGCTGTCGCACTTTGAATGACAATTGCACAGTCATGCAACACTGTACCCATATAAACTTTTTATGCTTTTTTTCACACAAATAGAGCTTTCATTTGGTGCTATTTTTTACCTCTGGGTTTTTTTTTATGTTTTGCTCAATAAATGATAAAAGACCGAAAATAAATAAAAAAACAATGTTTTTCTTTGTTTCTGGTATAACATTTTGCAAATAAATAATATTTTTTATAAATTTAGGCCAAAATATATTTTGTCACGATTTTTTGGAAAATGAATTAATTGAAAAAAGGTATATTTTTAAAAAATAATTGTTTTTGCATACTGTCACCAGTGCAGTACAGCATCATCATATAAGTGTTGTGGCAATGATCAGGGACACTGACTGGTGACAGTATGTAAAAAATAAAAATAATATTATAATTTTTATTTTTTTATACTACAATTTTTGTTTTTACGTTTTTTGTTTCTTCCATACTTTGACCAGAGCAGTACAGTGTTAAGATAGTGACACTGTACTACTCTAGGGAGGTTATTAGGATTTTTTTGTTTTTTTTACACTCTATGATTGCTGATTA
Source organism: Rana temporaria (assembly GCF_905171775.1). Lineage (NCBI taxonomy): Eukaryota > Metazoa > Chordata > Amphibia > Anura > Ranidae > Rana > Rana temporaria. The sequence goes on along the minus strand of NC_053498.1, from coordinate 100,867,383 downwards.
CAGTGATAATTACTGTTATAAGCAAGCACTTTTTTTTATGAATGCCATCCATTTATCCAGTGTGTGCTTTTGTGAAATTGTCATTCGCCACAGCTATCACATGGTACAGATGGGCTGTTATTGGCCCTGTCTGTACCATGTGATCACTGTGACTAATCACAGAGATCAACACAATAGTACACAATGAATGCCTACGAATGAAAGCAATTCATTGTGTAAAATTGCCATGTAATCTGCTGTCCACCTAGGATGGCAGTGCTCCCACTTGGCATTCTACTATAGGACAGGCGGAAATTGGTTAAAAAAAGGTCTAAAGCACAATCTGTAGCTTTCTTTAACCTAATACATGGTGATCCTGCCATGAATGTCTTTGTTCAGGCACTTCATCTTTTAGGATGACAATTTTCGGTTCCTGTCTCTTATTGAAGCCTCTACATTGTCACCTGGTCTGGACTGGACTGGACTGAAGGAGATCAGCAGTAATGAGGTAAAAAAAAGGATGAAAAACTGTGAAAACCTTTAAAAAAATAAAATAAAAAATACATGATAATTGTTTTTGCTACACAGTGCTTTATCAAACTAGCTGTTATCCAGTTAGGCCCCTTTCACACATGCGGATCCCATGAGTCTTTTCAATATCTGCTTGCTCAGCAGGGATCGCTCCGTTGATCCCAGCTGAGCCGACAGATGACAGATCTGTCTCTGCACACACTGTGCAGAGACGGACCAGTCAGATCTCCGCTCTCCTCTATGGGGGATCGGATGAAAACGAACCGTCTGTTCGTTTTCATCCGATCTGATCCGCCAGACAGATGCAAAATAGGGTTTGCATCCGTCACATTTTAGTGTAGAGGATCGGATCGGGGCTGATCGGGTGTCAGCGGACATGTCACAGCTGACATCCGCCGCTCCATAAAAAGTATATGGAGCGCCCGTTCAGATCTACCTAAAAAACTGACAGGCGGATCTGAACGGTTCGCATGTGTGAAAGGGGCCTTAGAGATGTATATTAATGTTTTAAAAATAATGGTGCAGATCCACAAAAGAATTACGCCGGCGTATCTATTGATACGCCGCGTAATTTTCAATTTCCTGCGTCGTATCTTTGTTTTGTATCTACAAAACAAGATACGACTGCATCTCGGATCGATCCGACAGGCGTACGTCTTAGTACGCCGTCGGATCTTAGGTGCAAATTAGGTGCGTCGAGTATGCAAATTAGCTAGTTACGGCGATCCACGAACGTACGTCCGGCCGGCGCATTTTTTTACGTCGTTTGCGTTCGGCTTTTTCCGGCGTATAGTTACCCCTGCTATTATGAGGCGTACTCAATGTTAAGTATGGTCGTCGTTCCCGCGTCAAATTTTTTATTTTTTACATCGTTTGCGTAAGTCGTTCGAATAGGAATTTGCGTAGAATGACGTCACGTCGTAAACATTGGCTTGTTCCGGTTTAATTTCGAGCATGCGCACTGGAATACCCCCACGGACGGCGCATGCACTGTACAAAAAAAAACGTTGTTTACGTCGGGTCACGACGTATTTACATAAACACGCCCCCATCACATCCATTTGAATTCCGCGCCCTTACGCCGCCAAAGATACACTACGCTGCCGTAACTTACGGCGCAAATTCTTTGAGGATTCGAAAAAAAGAAATAAGTTACGGCGGCATAGTGTATCTTAGATGCGCTATGCCCGACCCAAATATGCGCCGAAGTACGTGGATCTGCCCCCTTGTGGGGAAATCTAATCTCAACAGTGGTTAAAGCAGATCCTCTCTTATTAAACAAATGTTTGCCTTTATATTAATTAATTATTTTCCATGTCTATATCTTTTTATTACTTTTTGAAATTGTCCCCTCTCATCATCATCAGTTTTCATCAGGTGTAGTGCTTCCCGCAGCTTTTGATCCTAAAGTGTACACAGAAATTCTCGTGAATGCACTGACGGCAGGACTACTTCATGAGTATTTGTGGTCGTCTTACAACTGACTGCACATGTGCATTTGAAGGTGTTTTACACTTGCACAACAGTAGCTCTATAGAGACACCACTAGTGAAAGGAGCCACCACAGCAAAGCAAGTAGCGGTCGGAAAAATAAAAATCTGCTCCTGTCTCCACAAGTGACTAATAGCAACATGCATTTAAGAAAAAGATGTATTATAAGTGTGCCTATATTCTTGTAATTTTTATACACTGAGCTTTTAATGCACACGCCATACAGTGACTAATCTGCAAATCTCTACATTTATTAATTTATAACAAAAATATATCAGAGTAAGCTATATAAAATATGAAATTTACATCAGAAATGATATATAGGTGAATATTATAATACTTCAATCTAAGCATTATCTGAATGTACACAATCCTTTTCCCTTTAAATAATTATTTGCCATCCATTGCTGTCAGATCTTGCAGATATTTTAGTTTTAATTGTCCAAGTCAGTTTTGTCTGGTCATATCTGGTACCTGTTCACATCTAATACATACAATATTCCAGTTACAGTCCTAACTTATATCTGTTCATCTGGAGAAGGATCATTAATTGCAGACTTGTTTTCTTAATAAGTTCTGTTTAGTACGGGTAGTACAGGGAACATGTGCATTCTAGATATAACTGAATGATATACAGGCTATCCTTACTTAAAGGGTTTGTAAAGGAATTTTTTTTTTTATCTTAATAGCTTCCTTTACCTTAATGCAGTGCCGTTTTCATGTCCGCATTGTTTGTTTTTGCTCTCAAGTTGCTGTAATTCTTCTCTGATCTCCACACTTCCTGGTTGTCTGTTTCCTGATAACAACAGTACTGGGAGCTTTCTCTCTGTGGTCACTAATCAAGAAGGTGTGATTACTGTGGGGTAGATTCAGATAGATCAGCGAATCTTTAGATCCGCGTAATCTATCTCATTTACGATCCGCCAGCGCAAGTTTTTGAGGCAAGTGCTGTATTCAGAAAGCACTTGCCTCTAAAGTTGCGCCGGCGGATCGTAAATCCCCCGGCGGAATTCAAATTCCGCGGCTAGGGGGAGTTTACTATTTAAATCAGGCGCGTCCCCGCGCCGATCGTACTGCGCATGCGCCGCCGGCTAAGTTTCCCAGCGTGCATTGCTCCAAATGACGTCGCTAGGACGTCATTGGTTTCGACGTGTACGTAAATTACGTCCATCCGTATTCGCGACCGACTTACGCAAACGACGTAAAAAATTCAAAACTCGACGCGGGAACAACGGCCATACTTAACATAGGATACGCCGCATATAGCAGGGGTAACTATCCGCCGGAAAAAGCCAAACGCAAACGATGTAAAAAAAAAGCGATGGGCGGGCGTTCGTTTCTGAATCGGCGGAAATCTTCATTTGCATATTCGTCGCGTGTAAAAAACGAAACGCCACCTAGCGGCCAGCGGGATAATTTTTTTTTATATATATGTATATATATATATATATAGTGAGGGGTTAGCTCGGTAGCGGGGTGTGTGACCCCTTGGATGGGTTCACCACACACTGAATTTATACAGACAGGCTGTCAAAGGTTGAAAACAAAGTTTCTGGTTTATTTAAAGTAAATCCTAGCCACTTTGGGCGTCTACCTTCCACACAGGAACCTATCTATGAAGTCTAACACAGCCTACTGCTGAGTAGACAGTGCTGGTCATACAGCACAACACAATAGTCTTTGGACTTTTTATCACACAGAAAAGTCAATGGTCTCCTCACCTCATCAGGAGACTCTCTGGCACTGCTCTCCTGTTCACACAGCCTTAGGAGTGACGCAGCCAATTAGTGGTAATCCTCTGGGCTACTTTATAGAGGCCTTTAATTGCCTCACTCTGAACAGCTGGAGTCTTCCAACGGCCCTTAGCCTTCCTGGCCACATTTGTAGCCGACGCCTGATAACCATCTGTGTATCGTCTAAACAAGGCAGAAATGTATGTTCCGTCTGTGACAACACCCACAGATTTACCTGACTTCCTGTCACATACCCCCCCCTCTTGTTTCAACCCTAGGGTTGGGACACAGGTTGCCAGGCAGGCATGCACTCGGGACAACCCATCTGCATTCCCCATTTTAGCACCGGGGCGATGCGTTACCAGTTCAAGCTTTTTAATTTTCTTCTGTTGCTTATTAAGGGTTCTCTGCTTTGTTCGCAACTATTGGTTTAGGTTTTCAAGGTCTTCTGCAAGGTTATTCTCTCTAGCCTTGCTGGTTTTTAGGGCCTCTTTAAGCTTTAGTTGTAGCTCATTTAAATCTTCAATCCGTGCCTTTAAATCTTTGGTCGGTGCCCTCCACTTCAATGGGGCATGATCCGTCACCAGTTCAAACTGTCTACCCACGAGGTAGTACCGGAGAGAATCCAAAGCCCATTTCACCCAGGGGATTTGTATTTGTGTCATTATCTCTTGTTTTATTAAATTGATCACAAACAGCAAATTATCACATTCAGTATTCAGGCCCCACAGCTTCACTATATTGGCTTCATACTGGGCTTTCTGTGATGTGCAGGAAAAGGCACATCACAGCACAAGATACAGTGTTATTCCAAACAGCCATGGAAATCCAAATTACTATATGGAAAAATGAATAAATGTTAGAAATTAGCAAAATATTAGACATAATCTTGCTTCTCTTTAAAGTACCCCATTCACCATTGTTATAGATTTTCTTAAAACCTGGGAGGCAAAATAAGTCAAAAGAAACAAAACAGTAAATGTAGTGTACAATGGGGCACATGAGACCACTAGATTACCAGCCCTGTGGGATGGACATTGGGCCGAAGGGTATGTTTGTCTTTGTGGGCTATATGACCCTGTACAGGAAATGCTCACTTTTAGCTTAATGTCCTGGACGTTAGGTTGTTTTAATTTTCTTCCTATCCTTACTGCCACTGGTCTCACAGTTGATGGGTCAGGTCTGGTGCGCACGTTAAATGCAGGTAAGGTTTAGCAATACCTTGGGATGATCCCACTATTTTTACCTCATTCCAGGCCAATTTGTCAGAATCATTAGGATCCAGGTTATTGATTTGCAGCGCAAAAGGCTTCAAGACGCAGTTTCTTTGGACTGTGGCCATGCTAAAAACATGCTGCTCGCTTTTTCTTCTTGAAATACTTCTCTGGGTCCTCAAAGTCGATTTGAACATTCTTCTTGTGGTTTGTTGAAATTTTGCTAGTTTCTCTAAAAAAAATGTATCTAAGGATTGGTAAAATAAAAATTGGGCCCACTAAAAGCCAATGTCATGTCCAATAATCTGGTAGAGCATTTATATTGGAAAACAAAATAAAAAATAGGACTGTCAACATTTAACAGTCTATTACCACAGTTTCCTCTGCCTCTAAGGCCTTGTACACACGGTCGGACGGTCCGATGAAAACGGTCCGCCGGACCGTTTTTATCGGAAATGTCTGCTGGGAGGTTTTGGTCTGATGTGTGTACACACCATCAGACCAAAATCCCCGCGGACAGAGAACGCGGTGACGTATACGACACCAACGTTCTCTGACACAGAAGGTCAATGCTTCCACGCATGCGTCGAATCAATTCGACGCATGCGCGGGATTTCGGGCCGCTGGTTATACGTCATAACCAGCGGACATGTCAGATGAGTCATACTGACCATCGGACATGTCCAACGGACATGGTTCCAGCGGACAAGTTTCTTAGCATGCTAAGAAACTTCTGTTCGCGGGAAACCTGTCCGCTAGCCCAGGAATCCGGTCCGGTAGGCCCTGCACATGGTCGGACATGTCCGCGGAAACTGGTCCGCGGACCAGTTTCAGCAGACATGTTCGGTCGTGTGTACGAGGCCTAAGGGAAAGCATATCTAAAGCCAAAATGTACGTTATTATTTCATTTGAATAGACTAAGAATTGTCAAAAACCCAACATGACTTTTGTGCGGTTGTCCCACTGGGGAGATTTCTCCACACTTCCTGCCCTGTAGGTACTTTAGGAAATAAGAAGGAATCACTCCCAAAGAAGTAAAAATCCCCTGTTGGACAGTTCTCACCACAACACATTTTCCCACTGGAAGATTTCCTTTATTCCTGTTCTAGCAACTTAAAATAAGGATTTTTAATTTTGCTATAAAATACTTTTCTTGGGAGTAATATGCCAATTGTATAGCAGCCATCACCAGAGTAAAGGAGCTCTCCAGACAATTGTCCAAGGCATCTTTAACCACCTCAATACCGGGCACTTTTACCCACTTCCTGCCTAAGCCATTTTCAGCTTTCAGCACTGTCATATTTTGAATGACAATTGCGCGGTCATGCAACACTGTACCTAAATAAAAATGTCATGTTTTTTCCCCCACAAATAGAGCTTTCTTTTGGTGGTATTTGATCACCTCTGCGGTTTTTACTTATTGGGCTATAAACAAAAGAAGAGTGACAAGTTTGAAATAAAATACAATATTTTTTAATTTTTGCTTCCACTTGCAACCAAGGTGGTCTAAGTTGGAAAGTCCTCCCTTGTTCCAAAGAAGCTGGAGAAAGGTGCGCCAGAGGTAGAAAAGATATTAGACAAATTAAGGAAGTCAGAGTCGCAGGGAAAACACTGACCCCCAAGGGGATATATTGCACAGCGAGACTGCATCCTGGTTCCTCCCTACATGAAGGCATTTGGGACTCTTCACCCCCCCCCCCCCCCACATCCCCTCACTAAAACATGGCTCGCTGACCAGTGAAAAGGGACTCTTGGTGAGAACAGCAGTCCAAGTCAGCCGAGAGGGCATTGTGCCACTAAGCATCAGTGCACTGTTTATCCCAGTTGATTTATGCGGCCAGTGCCCCACAAGGAAATGTTTGTGAACCATTTCGCTGCCAGGTGCATACGTCCTACGGATCTGACAGTAGGGGGTTTCATACACAATCCGGTGGCTGCAACCACTGTGATTTGTGTAAAACTGACAGGCAGACTCCTGCCTATCAGGTGAAAGCATCCGGGCATCTGCGTTACTGCCCGATTGTGAGGCTCATCTACGGGCCAGGGACCAACATAGCGGGTGCCAGCAAGAGGAGGGAAGGAAGGAGAGCAGACACAGGTCGGCTCTCCTCCCCTTCTTGCTGTGACCTGAAAAGCGAAGTCTATGATGTCACATCCGGGTCAGCCTGTCAGTGTCCCCGGCTAGCATAGCTGGGAAACAATGTTTTGCAATGCAATCTGCCATTGCAAAACACTCAGTGGGGCCCAGAGGAGATATGCAGGGTTCCCGCATGTCTCATTAAATGGAACCTTCTTCCTAAAAATCTGCACATAGGAGACCTCCTAATCCCACATATACGCATGTATGAAGGTAAATGCATGCTTCCGGGGTGCCTACGTGTGCAAGCGTCAATTACAATACACATTCCATATCCCCGCGCACGCCGGAGTGAGAGCAATAATTATAGCACAAGACCTACTCCGTAACACTAAACTGATGACATATAGAGGGGCTTTTGAAGCGCCGCCTATAGAAAATATAGGGCACTGAAGTTCATTGCCATTTCAAAGGCACACACAAATTTAAAGTTTGACATGTTGGGTATCTATTTACTTGGTGCAACCTCATCTTTTACAGTGCATCCGGAAAGTATTCAGTGTTTTACTTTTTACACATCTTATGTTACAGCCTAATTCCAAAATGGATTAAATTCATTATGTAAATCCACACAAAGATCAATCAAGAGCAATAAAGTCAGAGAGCTAGTAAAAGCGGATCGAGATGGATTTTTGAGCTCAACACTTTCTCGCCACTGGGGTTAAATATTGATTTTGATTTGAAATGCTTTATTTCTGATTTTTAATAGTTGTTTTCGATATATGCCACTAGATGGAGCCAAATAAGCTTTTTAGATATAAGTGAGTTGTTATTTTTATTAAAAAAAAAAGGTGTCATACGTTTATAATATTATAACAGTTTATAATATTTTAAAAACACAGATACTGTATCATTTTTAAGACATTTTTTGTGTTATGGACTGCAGACATCCCAATCTGCAAAAACGAATTTCAGGGAGGTTTCAAACTAATTTCAGGGAGGTGACGCTTTGCGCCGGTGCCGACCCCACCCCAGTGGCGTCACTAGGGTTGGTAGCACCCGGTGTTGAAAAAAATTGGTGTCACCCCCCCCCTCCACCAACTATAGCCCCCCTTCAGTATTGACCTCCCCTCCACTAAGTACAGACCCCTCTCCCGCAGTACAGACCCCTCTCCCGTAGTGCAGACCCTTCCCCCGCAGTACAGACCCCTCTCCCGCAGTGCAGACCCCTCTTCCTTAGTGCAGACCCCCCTCCTGCAGAACAGACCCCTCTCCCTCAGTATAGACCCCCTCCCACAGTGCAGACCCCCCTCCCACAGTACAGACCCTCTCCCGCAGTACAGACCCTCTCCCACAGTGCAGACCCCCCTTCCGCAGTACAGACCCCTCTCCGGCAGTATAGACACCTCCCCCTCAGTACAGACCCCCCTCAGTATAGACCTTCCCCTCAGTATAGACCCCCCAGTGCAGACTCCCCTCAATCAGCTTAGACCCCCCTCCCTCAGCATAGACCCCCCTCAATCAGCATAGACCCCCCTCAATGCAGCCCCACATCCCTCAGCATATACACTCCCCCCCATCAGCATAGACCCCCCCATCGGCATAGACCCCCCCATAAGCATAGGCCCCTTTAAGTGCAGACCCCCCCTCCATCAGCATATACCCCCTCAGCATATACACCCCCCTCCATCAGTATAGACCCTCTTAGTGCAGACCCCCTCCCTCAGCATAGACCCCTCTAAGTGCAGACTCCCCCCTCAATCAGCATAGACCCCCTCAGTGCAAACCCCCCATCTCCACTTGTGCTAGTAGTTCCTCCCTCCCATAGCGCCCCCAGAATATGTCCATGTACAAATACAGTACACTGTTCAGACCTCAGAACAGCGTGGGATATGCACAGCGGCATGTCACTCCATGGACTCCCTCATTTATCCTGTGTACATGTAGTGTGGGAGGAGCTGCAATGCAGAGGACTGGAGGGGCGGAAAGGATACCGAAAGGATGGAATGTCGGCTTCCGGCGGACAAGCTGGACGACTTGCGCGAGGCAGTGGCGTTGACGGTTCGATGTTCAAAGATGAATTTACGGGATTTGCAGTCCTTGTGGGGAAGCTCAACTTTGCCCGTCGCATCATGCCTATGGGAAGAGTTTTTTTGCAGGGTCAAGGCTCTGCACCATTTTGTGTGTTTAGGCCGGGAACACAGGGAGGATTTGAAGGTGTGGCAGTCTTTTTTGGAGCAATACAATGGTAGGTCGTTCTGGTTGGGTCCGGTGGTGCAGGCAAGTGACTTGGAGCTCTTCACGGATGTGACCTGATTAAGTCGGTTTTGCGGCATATTTCAAGGGGCGCTGGTGTGCTGGTCAGTGGCCTGAGGAGTTGTCGGGGTCGGCGTTGATCAGGAACCTAATGCTATTGGAGTTGTTTCCCATAGTGTTGGCAGTTGAACTTTGGGGACAGGAGTTTGTTTTCATTGCGATAACCTGGGGGTTGTGCGGGCTATTACTTCTCTGAAGGCATCATCTTTGCCGGCGGTGCGTTTGTTGCGTGCATTATTGTTAAAATGTTTAGCGCTGAATATTTTTGTTTGTGCTGTGCATATCCCGGGGGTCGAAAATTAGGTGGCTGATGCCCTCTCTCATTTGCAGTGGGACAGATTCCGGCGGCTGGCTCCGGAGGCGGAGCGGATCGGGGTTCTGTGCCCCAGTGGCTTATGGGACCTCATGTTGGAGCAGTAATGTCTTTTGTTCGGCAATCGGTGGCTGACTCTACTTGGCGGTCTTACGAGCGGGTTTGGCGTGAGTGGCGCGAGTTGGTGAGTGAACTTGGGGTTGGCTCCTCGGGTGGGGGCCGGCTTCATGTGTTGTTGTATTTCCTGGGTAGAAATTGTGAGGGTGGCGTGTCAGTAGCATCCCTGAATGTAAAAATGGCGGGGTTAGCATTTTTGTTTCAATTAAACTAGGTGGAGGATGTCACAAAGGCTTTTGTGGTAAGGAAGGCATTGCGGGGGTATAGGAAGGGTCGCACGCGGCCGGATTCCAGACGGCCGTTTTGGTTGCATATGCTGGAGGCGCTGGTTGCTAACCCGTGTGTGCTCCTCGTCTTTTGAAGTCCGGTTGTTTCGGACGGCTTTCATACTGGCGTTTTTTGGGGCATTGAGGGTGGGCGAGTTGGTGAGCCCTTCAAAAGCTGTGGCGGGGGGATTGCAGGTATCTGATGTGGTGTTGCAGGAGGATTCGGTCACGTTGGTGATTCGTAGGTCTAAAACTGACCAGTTAGGGAAGGGACCCAGGGTGGTGTTGGGGAGGGTACCTGGACTGGGCGTGTGCCCGGTGGAGGTGCTTCGAGACTGGTTGGGTTTTCGGCCTGGCCCATTGTTGGTTCACGGTACTGGGCTGCCTTTGTCTAGGTATCAGTTCGGGCAGTGTTCAAAAGTTGTTTGGGAGTTGGGGGTTTCAATGTTGCAGATTATTCTTCTCATTCTTTCAGAATTGGTGCTGCAACCGAAGCTTCACGGTGGGGTCTGAGTGATGAGATCTTGCAGCGGATTGGTCGCTGGGAGTCTCACCGGTTCAGGCTTTATGTTCATTCTCATCTGTTGTGAGACGGAATTAAAGGGGAGGGGGGTGCTTTCTGTGTTTTATGGTGTTTTGTGAGTTTTTTCTGGGATGTGCAGTGTTGTGGGTGTTCGTGTGGTGCCTGTTTTTCTGTTTCCATGTTCTTCTGTTCTTTTCTTGCAGGCCCAGTATGCTTGATGTGGATCCTGGGCCATTCTTATGTCCACTGCAGAGCTCAGAGGGCTTTAGATTGGCCTGATGGTAGGCAGGTGGGTTTCCCCAAGGAAGAAGCCGCTGTGCGGTGGATTGGGATACCAGGCATGCTCTGGTCGAGGGTTATGCCGGAGGTTCAGCGTTATGTGCGCCTGGACAGCAGGGCCGGTGCAAGGATTTCTGCCTACACAAGCGAAGCTCCATTTTGGCGCCACCCCCCCCCCCCCAACGGCCACCCACCTCCCTTGCAAAAATGTTTCTTTCAATAATTTATATTAATATATAAAAAAACACACTAATTTGTGCTTTTGTTAAGTGCGTTTTTATTAACGATTTAAAGCGGTGGTTCACCCTGCTGAACAACATTTCAGCATACAATTCGGCATTGTAGCGCGAGCTACAGTATGCCGGTCTTACATTTTTTATCCCCGTACTCACTGTTTAATCCTACCTAGACGATTCCGTCTGCCGCGGGGAATGGGCGTTCCTAGCAAGAGGGAGGGTGATTGACGGCCGACTCTGGCACGTCACGCTCCCCGAAGACAGCCGGAGTAGGTCTCGGCTCTTCACGGCGCCTGTGCACAGGCTATGCGCAGGCGCCGTTAAGAGCCAAGCCTATTACAGCTATTTCCGGAGAAGCGTGACGCGCCAGAGCCGGCCGTCAATCACTTTCCGTCTGGATTGGAACGCCCATTCCCCGCGGCAGACGGAATCGTCTAGGTAGGATTAAACAGTGAGTACGGGGATAAAAAATGTAAGACCGGCATACTGTAGCTCGCGCTACGATGCCGAATTTTATGCTAGAATAAAAAAAAATAACACAGTGATAACTCTCTGAGTACAGATAATGAAGTAGATGTGACCTGCAGTCCTATGCAACACCACAGATAACACCGTAATAACTCTCCGAGTACAGATAATGTAGTAGATGTGACCTGCAGACAGTCCTATGTAACACCACAGATAACACAGGTAGCATCTACTACATTATCTCTACTCTGAGGGTTATCACTGTTATCTGTGGTGTTACATAGGACTGCAGATCACATCTACTACATTATATTTATTTGCGTGTGAGAGTTCTGGTGGCCGGTGGTGGAGTGTGGAAGTCCCCCCCTGCTTCCATTATCCATCCCCCTGCTTCCATTATCCATCCCCCTGCTTCCATTATTTATCCCCCCTGCTTCCATTATCCACCCCCCTGCTTCCATTATTTATCCCCCCTGCTTCCATTATTTATCCCCCCTGCTTCCATTATCCATCCCCCTGCTTCCATTATCCACCCCCCTGCTTCTATTATCCATCCCCCCTGCTTCCATTATCCATCCCCCTGCTTCCATTATCCATCCCCCTGCTTCCATTATTTATCCCCCCTGCTTCCATTATCCATCCCCCTGCTTCCATTATCCACCCCCCTGCTTCTATTATCCATCCCCCCTGCTTCCATTATCCATCCCCCTGCTTCCATTATCCATCCCCCTGCTTCCATTATTTATCCCCCCTGCTTCCATTATTTATCCCCCCTGCTTCCATTATCCATCCCCCTGCTTCCATTATCCACCCCCCTGCTTCCATTATTTATCCCCCCTGCTTCCATTATCCATCCCCCTGCTTCCATTATCCACCCCCCTGCTTCTATTATCCATCCCCCCTGCTTCCATTATCCATCCCCCTGCTTCCATTATCCATCCCCCTGCTTCCATTATTTATCCCCCCTGCTTCCATTATCCATCCCCCTGCTTCCATTATCCACCCCCCTGCTTCTATTATCCATCCCCCCTGCTTCCATTATCCATCCCCCTGCTTCCATTATCCATCCCCCTGATTCCATTATTTATCCCCCCTGCTTCCATTATTTATCCCCCCTGCTTCCATTATCCATCCCCCTGCTTCCATTATCCACCCCCCTGCTTCCATTATTTATCCCCCCTGCTTCCATTATCCACCCCCCTGCTTCCATTATCCACCCCCCTGCTTCCATTATCTATCCCCCTGCTTCCATTATCCATCCCCCCTGCTTTCATTATCCATCCCCCCTGCTTTCATTATCCATCCCCCCTGCTTTCATTATCCATCCCCCCTGCTTTCATTATCCATCCCCCCTGCTTCCATTATCCATCCCCCCTGCATCCATTATCCACCCCCCCTGCTTCCATTATCCACCCCCGTTTCCATTACCCCCCTGCTTCCATTATCCATTCCCCCCCCGCTCCTTCTTCCATTATCCCCCACTGCTTCCATTAACCCCCCCCCCACTCCTTCTTCCATTAACCCCCCCCCCCCCACTCCTTCTTCCATTATGCCCTCCTGCTTTCATTATCAACCCAGTCTCCATTAACCCCCCTTGCTCCTTCTTCCATCATCCATCCCCCCTGGGCCCTGCTCTGCTACCGCCATTCCCCCCCCCCCCCACTCCTTCCAGTTCCATTATGCCCTCCTGCTTTATTAATTATCCACCCGACCCCGTCTCCATTAACCCCCCTTGATCCTTCTTCCATCATCCATCCCCCCTGGGCCCTGCTCTGCTTCCGCCATTCCCCCCCCCCCCCCCACTCCTTCTTCCAGTTCCATTATGCCCTCCTGCTTTATTAATTATCCACCCGACTCAGTCTCCATTAACCCCCCTTGCTCCTTCTTCCATGATCCATCCCCCCTGGGCCCTGCTCTGCTTCCGCCATTCCTCCCCCCCCCCACTGTGGGGGGGAGGAATGGCGGAAGCGGAGCAGGGCCCAGGGGGGATGGATGATGGATCATGGAAGAAGGAGCAAGGGGGGTTAATGGAGACTGGGTCGGGTGGATAATTAATAAAGCAGGAGGGCATAATGGAACTGGAAGAAGGAGTGGAGCCTGGAGGCCCCACTCCTTCTTCCAGTTCCATTAAGCCCTCCTGCTTTATTAATTATCCACCCGACCCAGTCTCCATTAACCCCCCTTGCTCCTTCTTCCTTCATATATCCATTCTTCTTCCCCACGCCACAACCCCACCCTCACCTGCTGTGCGATTTTCTGCAATCTTGAATCTTCCGGCGGCGCGGGACTGGGCACTGTGTCACCCAGCAGCGGAGGTCCGCCCCTTCAGTGACGTCAGACGTCCTCCTGCGCGGAGGAGGACGTCGTCACTGAAGTGCCGTGCAGTTACAGGCCCGGACCCGGCGTCATCCATCACCAGGCAGTAACTGGATTGGCTGCGCCCGGCCGGGCCACATTCAGTCAGCAGCTGACAGGCGCTGCGGCGCATTAGCACACCGGAGCGGGACACCGGGCGCCGGCAACTCCGGACAAAGTATAAAAAAAAAAAAAAAAAAAATGTTTTAAAAAAAAAGTTAATTTTTTCGCCCCATCCCAGGCTGCGGACCTGCCCGCCCCAAGCGGCCGCTTGGTCCGCCTGGTGGTTGCGCCGGCCCTGCTGGACAGGCCCCTGGATGTGCTGTTATTGCACGTCGGGGGTAACGTCCTATGTCTTAGGGCATCCCGGGACCTTATAAGGGACATAAAGTGGGACTTTCTGCAACTTAGGTTTGCATTCCGGGAAACCATTGTCGTATGGTCAGACATGGTGGGACGGTTGGCATGGAGGGGTGCCTGGTCGGTTGGCTAAATTTGTCGTCCGCAATGGGGGTTGGTGGTTCGCCATTGCGAACTTGAAGGGGACTTTGGCCTTTTCCTTAGGGGTGACGGGGTGCATTTGACCTCGGTGGGGATTGACATGTGGGTCCTGGGGCTCCAGGACGGTTTGCAGCGGGCCTTAAGGCTGTGGCGGGCCGCCCACGCGTAAGGGGTCACTGGTGGGCGTCTGTGGCAGGGGTATGGGGTTCCTGAGGGTTGGTTGGTGGTTGGTAGATATATATTGTATGTATATATCAGAGATGGTTGGTAGGGTTTGGGGCCTGTCTCGGGATGGGCACCTTCCCTATCTGGTTAAGTGGGCTATTGGTCAATCGGGCTGAAGAGTGAAGGAAGGATCAAGTCATTGTCTCGGAGCTGGTGGGATCACGGCTAGAGGCCAGAATACTTTGGTGATGGTGGACAGCAGATGACATAGCATTCTTTACCTTCTCTCAGGAACCTCTTACGCAGCACTTAGAAAAAGTTGTTTGGGTCAATAAAGTTGTTTATGGTTAAATATATATATTTATTTAAAGATTTATATATATTTATTAAAATGGTTAATTTTATAAGTTTATTTTATATGTTATCTTTTGGAATTAATAAAGGGGCCTTTGTTGGCCAATTAATCCATAAGGTGTCATGTCTTTAATTTATGGTAATGGTCAGGGATGGACTGGCCATTGGGACTACAGGGAGTTTCCCGGTGGGCCGATGGCTCAGTGGGCCGGCTTCAGTGACAGCGGACCGCCGCCCCCCTCCGCTCCTCTGTCTCTCCCTTCCTGCAGTGCTAAACTCCTCTCCCTCCCCGCAGCACTAACCTGGGAGGACAAAGAAGCAGGGGGAGGACCAGAGGAGCAAGGGGGGATGACAGAGGAGCATGGGGGTGGGGACAGACAGCTGACTCAACAGCTATGGCCTGGGAGTTTCTCACTTTTGCCTAATCTTGTCCCATAAGGGGGGACACCAAACTGATTCTTTGCCCCGGGTGAAATAATGTCTAGCTACCCCACTGGTACTGCCTATAAGAGTACCAGTACCAGCCATTCTACTCTAATAAAGTAGAACGGCTAGTGGCTAGTGAAGGGAGAGAGGGGGCTTGGGTGGCCAGGGGGGGTGCAGGAGTTGTCCAGGCCGCCATGGGAGAGATCTGTCAAAGTGGGCCAGTCTCGATGAAGTCCAGGGCCAAATTTTTGTCCCAGTCCAGCCCTGGTAATGGTTATGTAAGGGGTTTAACATAATGGGTTAATGAGCTAGGACTCTAGCAGTGCACAAGTCAAGGAAACAATGACAAAATGTTTAGGCAAAGATGGAGACGAGAGTAAACACAAATATAAGAGTAGGTACTGAAATAGTAAGAACATAGGTTTATGATCTACCACTTCTCTCCAAACATGCTCAAGGTGGAACTGGATATAGATAAGGTAAAAGTTCATAACTGCATTGACTCTGATGATTACATAATATAAAAGCTCCCCTCTCGATCCTTATATAACTGCATACTTGCCAACTGTCCCGTTTTTAAAGGGACAGTCCCGTTAAATAGGACCTAGTCCCGGCTAATTTAGCCTGCCGGGACTTGTCCCGGCTAACATGAAACCGCAACTAATTTTGGCCATGTATGTAAGCTGCCTCTATCAGAGGCGTACTAACTATGGGGCGGACCGCACCAGGTGTCAAACATTAGGGGGCTGTCAGGCGGCTCCCTCATCCTCCCCTGTATGAAACAGTGAGAGTGGGCTTGGTAGTGCAGCGGCGATGTTATATGCTGACAGCGCAAGGAGATCTCAGGCAGACTGACACACTACTGTGCACCTCACTCTCTGTTAAATTCTTACAGAGCTCCGTGAGAACTCCCCCCCCCCTACAGGAATGGAAGAGTCTGCATAGGCTCAGCCTCCTCCCTCCCCTCTGTGTCCTCCATGCTCCGTGCAGCCCCTGCTGAGCAGTGTGTCTGAAAGGAACGTGTGGGCGGGAACATTCGAGCAAGTAGCTGATAGCAAAAGAGCCTGGAGACAGAACTAGTGTGAGACTGGGGCCATCCTGGAACATAAAGTAAGTTATCAGCACTGTGTCCAGACTCTTCTCTCCCCCAAATCCTTCACCCCCCCCCCTCTTTCCTCCAGCAGTGCCTGTCATTAACCCTATGCTGACAGTTGGCCCATTCCTTTAGCCAGGCTTTTCACTACTGTGTGATCATAGACATTGCATGTGATTCGCACCGCATTGCTGTGCAGATCACATGCGACGTCTGTGGCTGTGCGATGCGAATTCAGACATACAAACTGTATGGCTGAAATTGCATTTGCACCAAAACCCTTTTTTGGTCTGCGCTGGAATCGGATTGGATGGGTGTTTATACCTATGCAATCCGATTCCTGCACCATTTCACAGTTCTCACTGCGATCTGCCAACCGATCTGGGGGTGTCATTCATTTATATTGACACCCGTAGCAGTTTGCAAAGGACATCATGAACGATCAACAAGCAACATGCAATGCAGGAATCGCACTGATTCCTGCATCGCATATATGTAAACCAGCACTCAAGTGGATTTACACTGATGCGCTACGGTTCAGTTGCAGTGCTTGTGTATACGCAGTTTTCCTGCTTTTACCTCAATTTTCACTACAGTCCCACAGACTTCTATTAGGTTACACATTTTGGCAACATTTTCTGAAAGCGCACCAACTGTCCTTACTGAGTATTTGGTGAGCTTTCAGAAAACACCGTAAAATTACACAAGCTAATAGAAGTCTGTGGGGCTGCAGCTAAAAATGGGGATTAAATGCAGAAAAACTGTGTATACCCCAGCACTGCGACGAACTCCAGGACACCAGTGTGAACCCAAAGGGTTCAGGGTGCTGTGTAATGTAAAGGGGTCCAGAGGGTGCTGTGTAATGTAAAGGGGTCCAGAGGGTGCTGTGTAATGTAAAGGGGTCCAGAGGGTGCTGTGTAATGTAAAGGGGTCCAGAGGGTGCTGTGTAATGTAAAGGGGTCCAGAGGGTGCTGTGTAATGTAAAGGAGTCCAGAGAGTGCTGTGTAATGTATAGGGGTCCAGAGGGTGCTGTGTAATGTAAAGGGGTCCAGAGGGTGCTGTGTAATGTAAAGGGGTCCAGAGGGTGCTGTGTAATGTAAAGGGGTCCAGAGGGTGCTGTGTAATGTAAAGGGGTCCAGTGGGTGCTGTGTAATGTAAAGGGGTCCAGAGGGTGCTGTGTAATGTAAAGGGGTCCAGAGGGTGCTGTGTAATGTAAAGGGGTCCAGAGGGTGCTGTGTAATGTAAAGGGGTCCAGAGGGTGCTGTGGAATGTAAAGGGATCCAGAGGGTGCTGTGTAATGTAAAGGGGTCCAGAGTTGCAGGGTGCTGTGTAATGTAAAGGGGCCCAGAGGTGCAGGGTGCTGTGTAATGTAAAGGGGTCCTGAGTTGCAGGGTGCTGTGTAGTGTAAAGGGATCCAGCAGAGGTGCAGGGGGTTTTGTAATTTAAATGGGTCCAGGAGATGCAGAGGGTTTAGTAATGTAAAGGGGTCCAGGAGATGCAGAGGGTTTAGTAATGTAAAGGGGTCCAGGAGATGCAGAGGGTTTAGTAATGTAAAGGGGTCCAGTTGTGGAGAGGGGGTACACAATAGTGACAGAGATTGAAGGGTGCAGAGATATGCAGGGGGCACAGTGGGGTGTTTTTACATTTTAAAGTTGGGGGGGGGGGTGCCAGATATAGGAGTCGCCCCGGGTGCCAAATGCTCTAGGTACGCCCCTGGCCTCTATGAGAGATGAGGAAGCTGGAGGCAGACATGTTATGTGTGTGTGCTCGCGCGCCATCTAGCGGGCAAGGGATAAGAGTGCAGGCTCAGGGTGACAGCAGTAAAGGACGGTCAGTAGGGTCGCTCGGGGTGAATGAAGTCTCCTCCCCTCACAGGGCACTCGCTTCTACAGCAGGTGAGTGGGCTGACCAACAAAATGGTGGCGCTTTGCCTCCTCTGTCCCCTGTTAGTCGTACTGGCCCCAGTGGTGACCCGGCCTGGGAGGAGCAGAGCAGATATGCGGCTTCCTCTGTATAGGCCGAAGCCCCGAGCTTTCCTAGAGTGCTGCCCAGGCAGGAGGTTTGGGGGCCGGGGAGGGAGAGAAGGTTTTTATGGCGGAATACAATCGATACATGGATTTCTCTGAGGGTCATTTATTTAATTTTACACGTACAGTATTTTTGCATATTAATGTTATTCATCAGCATAGTTGTTGGTGGGAATTTGGTGTTATAAAGGTCTACTCAATAAAGAGAGAATTGCAGGCAATTGTGATGAGAATTTTAAACTTTAAGCAGAAGTAGTGCAGCTGAATGGGAGAATTATTCCAACTCTGCTACATTGGTCTTAAGTTTGAAATTCCCGTTTCAATTTCCTGTAATTCTCTCTTTATTGAGTAGACCCTATAATCTGATAAGTAGGCGAAGATTATGCGGAGTGGGTGGAGCTTCGGGGAAGTGAGTGTGGTAATTAATTAATAGCTGTGCTGCAAAGTGTCCCTGGAAATTTTTTTCAAATGTTGGCAACTATGTAACTGGCGTTGCTATCTTCAGGTAATTAGGCAAACAGCACTTACACTTATCTCTCCTTTGTTGTCATAGTTTCCATTCTCAGTGGATATGTTCACCCTGTGCTCCACTCATTTTCAATACATCCCATCATCTGAGTCTGGCTTCTACTTCCTGGTTTCCTTGGATGGCCCACCAACGATGTTGCACAGGATCTCGCACATGCACCATACTAGACCTGCCGTGGCTTCTTATTACTAAATAAAAATCTTCATAGGATTCAGCGCATGCACCATACCAGATCTGGAGCAGTTTGTTATTCTTCAGTAGAAAGCTGTCAGATTCAGCACATGGGCCATACAAGAACTGAAGAGGCTTGTTACCTCAAATGGCACATGCTACAGATTTTCTGCAGCAGGACAACAACCCCAAACATACAACCAATGTCATTAAGAACTATCATAAGGGTAAAGAAGAACAAGGAGTACTGGAAGTGATAGTTTAGCCCCCACAGAGCCCTAATCTCAAAATCATCAAGTCTGCCTGGGATTTCATGAAGAAACAGAAGGATTTGAGGCAGCCAACATATACAGAAGATTTGTGGTTAATTCTCCAAGATGTTTGGATCAACCTACTTGCCGAGTTCCCTTAACCACTTCAGCCCCGAAAGAATTTACCCCCTTCCCTCCCAAAACACTTTTTGTGATTCGGCACTGTGACGCTTTAACTGACAATTGCGCGGTCGTGCTACATGGCTTCCAAACAAAATTGACATATTTTTTTCCCCACAAATAGAGCTTTCTTTTGGTGGTATTTGATCACCTCTGCGGTTTTTATTTTTTGCACTATAAACAAAAATAAAGCGACAATTTTGAAAAAATTGTATATTTTTAACTTTTTGCTATAATAAATATCCCCAAAAAATCTATAAAAAAAACTAAATTTTTCCACAGTTTAGGACGATACGTATTCTTCTACATATTTTTGGTAAAAAAATCGCAATAAGCGTATATTAATTGGTTTGCGCAAAAGTTATAGCGTCTACAAAATAGGGGATAGATTTATTGCATTTTTTTTTTTTACTAGTAATGGCAGCGATCTGCGATTTTTATTGTGACCGTGACATTGTGACAGACATATCGGACACTTTTGACACATTTTTGGGACCATTCACATTTATACTCCGAAAACTGCACTGATTACTGTATAAATGTGACTAGTAGTAAAAAAAAAAAAAATAATAAAAATGCAATAAAACTATCCCCTATTTTGTAA
Organism: Rana temporaria; assembly: GCF_905171775.1. Lineage (NCBI taxonomy): Eukaryota > Metazoa > Chordata > Amphibia > Anura > Ranidae > Rana > Rana temporaria. The sequence continues at coordinate 100,847,184 of NC_053498.1, read as the reverse complement.
ACGCTATAAATTTTGCGCAAACCAACCGATTTTTTTTACCAAAAATAGGTAGAAGAATACGTATCGGCCTAAACTGAGGAAAAAATTTTTTTTATATATTTTTGGGGGATATTTATTAAAGCAAAAAGTAAAAAATATTGAATTTTTTTCAAAATTGACGCTCTATTTTTGTTTATAGCGCAAAAAATAAAAACTGCAGAGGTGATCAAATACCACCAAAAGAAAGCTCTATTTGTGGGAAAAAAAGGACGCCAATTTGGCTGGGCACTTAAAGAGGACGTACCTGTACGCCATTTTGCCGACGTATATGTGCAGGAGGCGGTCCTTAAGTGGTTAAAGTCATGTCCCGTGTTCTTGATTTTGGTTTGATATTTGAATTGCTTTCCTGAACCATTTTCACCCTCTTGATGTATTTAAAGGTTTCAATCATGTCTCTTGCATTCTTTTCTTCAGATTGTACATATTACGTTCCTGAAGTCACTCTTGATATTTTTTATCCCCTAAACCTTTCATAATTTTTGTTACCCGTCTCTGGACTCTGTTTTATCAATATCTTTGTGTAAGTGAGGCCTCCAGAACTGGACTCAGTAAATGAGTTCTCACTAAAGATCTATATAGGGGAATCAGAACTTTCTTCCTCCTACTGGTGATCCCTCTAGTGATGCATCCTAGGATTCTATCCGCTTTTCCCACTGCCTGGCCACACTTTTGCAATCATCTGAAATAAGTACCCCCAAATCTTTTTGTTCTGTAGTGCTGGCCAACACTGTACCCCCAATGTTGTACTCTCTCATGGGATTATTTTTCCCTAGGTGCATTCTTTTACCTTTAGAAACATTGAACTGCAGTTTCCATGGATGGAAAGGTGGTCACACCAAATACCGAGTCGCTTTTCAATCTCCCTTCTGTTCATTTACTTTCCATTTTGTTGATTGATAAAAATAAACTACTAACGCTTCTATTTTTGAACGCATTCTTGATTTACAGCATTTTTTTACACCTGCCTAAAATATTTATATACTGTATATATATATTTTACACACGTAGCGCCCTCTTGTGTACATAGTTGTGTAGTATAGATAGAGGCTTGTTGCCTGGGTGTGAGTCAAGCCTCGTACACACATACGGGATTCCCGGCGGTAAAAAGTACGCCAGGAAACCCAAGGGGAAAAGCGAGAACCTGCTCTGTAACCAACAAGAAAACTGCCTTTGGTCGGGAATCCCGGCCGGGTGTATGCTCCATCGCAGTGTTTCCCATAGGAAAACTGCCAGGTTAAAAACCGCCGGGAATCCCGGCGGAAAAAAAGAGAACTAGTTCTCTTTTTTTTCCCGGCAGTTTTCCTGACGGGAAAACTGCGATGAAGCATACACTGGAAAACCGGTCGTGTGTACAAGGCTTTAGAGGTTTTACTTTAGGCTACTAGTACATGGATCTTCCAAATGAATAACTATGCAGGGGGTGTTGTAGCACAAGTTTAACCATTAGATTACAGGCATGCTGTGTTCCCATATAGCATGCGAAGAAGAAAACTGACCATGCTGCTGGGATGGATGTGCTTCCATGCTCTGGCATGATCATTTTGAAATAGGAAAGCAGGGGGGACTGGCAAGATCGCCAGGTATTTCACACAAAGGAAGCAATACAAAGAGAACAGGATACTTTTTCATACAAGTACATGGTAATACAGACACATAATAGGAATATAAAATATTGGGGTAACATATATTTTAATGTAGACACCTCCCCCCTCGCCTTATGCTTACCTCCCATGCCTTCCCCCGCACCTCTTTTCAGCCTTATGCCGCGTACACACGACCGTTATTCATGTCATGGAAAAAAAATATGTTTTTCTCAAAATTATTTCTCTCAAGCCTGCCTTGCATACACACGATTATGATAAAAAATGCTCAAGCAAAGCGTGTTGACGTACAACACGTACGACGGCACTATAAAGGGGACGCTCCATTCGAATGGCGCCACCCTTTGGGCTGATTATGCAAATTTCCCTTCTCATAACTTGCTTCTGAGCATGCACGTTTTTTTCCCCATCGTTAAAGCCTACACACGTCTGTTTTTCACGGCGAGAAAAACGACGACGTGAAAAACGTCGATAAAAAAATAGAGCAAGTTCTAAATTTTTAATGGCCATTTTTCCCGTCGTGAAAAATGCTCTGGAGCCTACACACGACCGTTTTTCACGACCAATTAAAAAAATGCAATTTTTCTTGTCATGAAAAACGGTCGTGTGTACGCGGCATTAGGGAGTGAAAAGTAAGCCATGTAAAATATAAAGCCAGCCATAGACAGAGCCATTTTCCCATGGTTGCAGAAAAAAAAAATCTCGATTCTCACATTAACACAGTCAGTTACCTGGGTTTTCAGTAGATGATTAGAGCAGATGAGGAAGAGGCAATGTTGGATGGACCTCATTTGTAGGAAATGTGTTTCGTTTCTTAAAACATTTCAAAACTATTTCCAGTAAATTTCTATTTGACTTTGCTTTGCTGGAACATTTCTATTTCAATTATATTCTATTCTATTTTGGGGTTTAGTGAGTGCAGATGACACATGGAAAGGAGTTCCAGGGAGAGGGTCAACGTGTGAAAAATCATGAGAACAGACAGTGTGAAATCATTTTTATATTGTTATTTTTTTTTTTTAAACAACAGTTACAAAAGAGGTAAGATTTCAAACCACTTATTAATATAACCCATAGTGACAAAATCTACCAAAGTTTCTGTAAATATTGCAATTGTTTACATGGTATATACAAAATTTCTGTTTCATATGGACTGACCCTTTAAATTAATTTCATTGGGCCAGATTCAGGTAGCTCGGCGCATCTTTGTGCTGGCGTAGCGCATCTCATATGCGCTACGCCGACGTATCCCAGAGAGGCTAGCAGAGTATTCACAAAGCACTCGCTCCCTACGTTGCGCCAGCGTAACGTAAATCATTTGGTGTAAGCCCGCCTAATTCAAAGTAGGTGGACTGTGGGCGTGCTCCATTTAAATGAGCCGTGACCCCATGCAAATGATGGTCCGAGCGAACGGCGCATGCTCAGAATCACGTCGAACATACTCCCTAAGATACGACGTTAACGTAATCTATGCCCAGCCCCATTCACGTACTACTACGTAAACAACGTAATATACGACGGCTGTTCCGTCGTCCATACCTTTGCATGGGATGCGCCTCATATATGGTGGACTAAATTTACGCCAGACGTACACCTTACGTAAACGGCGTATATTACTGTGACGGGCGCAAGTACGTTCGTGAATCGGCGTATCTATGTCATTTGCATATTCGACGCGTAAATCAATGGAAGCGCCCCTTGCGGCCAGCGTAAATATGCCCCCAGGCTCCGACGCCTTAGGAAACTTACGTCGGTCGGATGAAGCCAAATTTCAGGCGATTCTTGTATTAAGAATCAGGCACATAGATACGACGGCGCATCTGTGCACTTACGCGGCGTATCTACACATACGTTGGCGTAAGTGTTACCTGAATCTGGCCCATTATGTTCACATTACTGTGTGGAATAGGCCAATTGTATGATTTCTGATACAAAAAATGTTATAAAAAAGTAGTAGCTTCAAAAATTAGAAGCAAATAGTACATATACTGTACAACTGTAAAAGTACGTTCTTGATGCAAGTACTAAATTAATACATACAAGAATAGTATAATAGCTGCTTTTTCTATGTGAAAATCTAGGACAATTAACCTGAGAAAGCCTGTAAGGAAAAACCTGGGTCAGATTTGTATCTACAATGTTGGCATTACTTCTAATGGAAGTAAGATAAATGTATTCTAGTTACCCAGTCCTACGTTATTGGGTTCTCTCCTCTGTTTTTAATGTTCCTGGATCTTTAGTCACGCACATTTCACGGTGCACAGGGGAAAGTCTATTGGTATGAAGAGTTGCTACAATTATTTTTGTCTTTCTTTTTAAACTACTAATGGAAATAAAGAGAGAAAGATGTGTTTAAAGTCAAGCCTGGGTGCCTGAGAGTGTAGCCATCCTAGGCCCGGAAGAGTGTTATTCAGAGAAAGAGCAGGTGCTAATAAAAGAATAAAAGCATGAAAAGATAAAACTAATGCAACCACCATGTCTAAGATCTGATACATTGCAATACATGACATTTTTGTTTTTGTTTGCTCTTGAATGGAAGTAAAAGCTTTCCGTGCTTGCTAGCCTGATAAAGACTTTGCCCTGAATGTATTGGGGCCACTTTACTGTTGTCAATGACGCAGTGTTATACATTGTAACTGTGTGCTACTCTGTATCTTTAAAAAGGTTTTAATTAAGGTGATAGCAAAGGGCATTGTGTTTTTTTTTTTTTTTTTTTTTTTTAGCTTGGTGCCTTATATATGCAATGAGACCATTCGTGTACTCCTCTATTTTGTATTCATATTACAAGGTTAAATTGTTGGCAATGTGCGAAGAATTAGAGCCCTTATTTTCTCACAGGGTTTACCAGTGGTTGCTGGTCCATAAGGGGCACAGGGGCGCCACCCCCTCATAAAACAATTTATTTTGTTATAAATGATATAACAAAAAAAAAATTACTCTTTAACCACTTCCAGACATAAAACAATTTATTTTGTTATAAATGATATAACAAATAAAATGTACTATTTAAAGTGTTCGTTACCTCCCCAAAAAAAAAAAAAAGGATCCTGTTCCCTTAAAGCATCTTTATAAAGCACAGTGCTGTGTAATTTGACCCATTTAATACACCTAAAAAACCTGGCTGGCTATGCCCTCCCCCCTGTGAACTAACCATGGTTTATCATGGCTGCTGAGCCCTGACGCCGTGGTCAGTTTACGTGCCTCCGTTATCCGTAGCCCTTCTCTGTCCTTCTCTGTCCTTCTCTGTCCTCCTCTCCCCCCCAATCTGCCTGTCTGCTCGAGTCAGTGCCCGCCCCCTCCCCTCCTGCTGCTATTATAACTACCATACAATCCTCCCATCCCCTGTAACATAACAATATGTGTCCCTGTGCCTTTGTTATATAAAAAATATGCCCATCTGTACCTATATCAGTGACTCCCTGCGCTCATGTGACTCCTCGGCTCTCTCTCCTCTCTCCTCCCCTCCTCCCTGACTGACATCAGTGGCAGTGCTCAGCCCTGCCCGCTGGAGCTGTCAGCCGGGCAGAGTAGAGAGCCGAGGAGTCATGCGAGTGCCAGGAGACGCTCTGATATGTGTACAGATTGGCATATTTTAGTTATATAACACAGGCACAGATATCGTTAGGTTGCAGAGGGGGTGGGAGGTTTTTATTATATTGGCTAAACAACCACTTTAAAGTTAAAAAAATGTTAATCATACTATCATTTATTTAAAAATAAATAGTTCTATGATGTATTGTGCAGGGGCGCTGGACTAATAGGTGCCTATTAGATCCGTCAATCTTTAACAAGCATGTGATTAGATTGCAGAGTCCTGTGCCCTGAACCCTCCCACTTTTGATACTAGAGAATCAAAATTCGCCATTGTGTCACTTACGATTTCCGGCTTTTCGTCTTGGCCAATTGGAAGGCTAAAGATTTATAACACAGAAGCTGATGGGTATCAAGGGAGCCGTGACAGCACAGGCTGGAGGCTCCTTTTGCAGAAAAGGACCTGGAGGGGTTTGTTTGTGCCCCCCGAAAATGTTTATCACCAGCCGACACTAGTGGGAGTACTGATGTACAAAAAAGGTAAGAATAAAATTGAATTACTTTATATATATATACATGAATTACACTTTTATTTATATCTCACTGTAGCTCAGGTTTAAAATGATCATATGTTAAAGCTAAGTAACACCAAAAAGCACACAATTAACTCTGCAATTTACAAAGCTAAATATACTGTATAACGTATAAATATCAAACAGTAAAAACAGTAAAAAAAATTATAATTCCCCCCCCCCCCCCATAGTCATAATGCCCGTTATATCTTTACAGATAACATACATGGTCCTCTATATGGGTCAGTCCCGTATTTACATAAACTGCCGTGCAGTTATCAGATAAGATGCAATAACATTTCTGAGGCCAATAAAATCAATGTCCACATGGTTGATGGGTTTCTTAAAAGCATGTGTTCATTATTATCCTGGGAAACATTCTAGAACAAAGAGCCAGTTAACATTTAACTCAGTAAAAATACACCCAAAAATGTGGCTGAGCTTGTGAAGATATATCTAGTAACTAGCTAGTTCTGGTTTCAGGTGGGAAATGGATTGTTAAAGGAGTGGTGATGGTTATGATTATTTTATAGTACTGAAACAATGCCAAGGACATAATAAGACAAAGAGTACCTTCCGATAAAGATATTGTGATAGCCCTATGTATGTAGAAAGCTGACTGTACCAAGGGAACACATTGCTGACCTGTGTACACAGTGACAGCACAAAATGATTTGCTTATGCCACATTGATTGAGTGTAGGTTCACACTGACAGCTGTAATGAAATCGTGCAAGTTCATTCCCACATGTTAGTCCCGACTTCGGGGGCAAAATCAGAGACATCTGTGCGGGTTGCTGAACAGATGTCTATGGAAATCGCACCCTGAAGTCGTCCAAAAGTAGTACAGAAACTACTTTAGGGAACTGTACGGCGGTGCACCGATTCGGACGGTGCCATTGCCGGCAATTGCCCCAATTTGGCATGCAATTTGACAAGTCAAATCACGTTCCAAATCGCTCCAATGTGAATCAGGGCTAAACCTCAGTTCAGAAACCAGCAGTGACCTAAAAAGAATAGTTATTACAAAGATCCAACAGCTGTCATCTACCAATTCTGGTTTTGGAGGGCGACAGCCTTTTAATATTATTATATTCTTGCAAGGCCTTAAGACTGGTACACACAGCCCAAATATTGGTCGGTTCAACAGAAACCGTCCGACATTTGGCCAGTGTGTACAGTAGCCTGTCTGGCTTCTGTCAAGTGGGCATGCTGGAAAGCCAGCAGCCAATGGCTGTGAGTTCTAACCGGTATGCTCTGGTGGGGACTAAACTAAGAAGTAAGGGGCTCAGGGAGTCTCTCAAAATCAAGAAGGGAGGGACTCAAATGTTCCTCCTAAAACTAAGCAGTTTGAGGGTCAGTTGATCCTCCTTAAAGCTAAGGAGGGAGGACATCACATGGTTCCCCTAAAACTAAGAAGTTTGGGGCTCAGTGGGTCTCCTTTAAACTAAGAAGGGTGAGGATCAAAGGGTCCCCCTAAAATGATCCAAAAATATCCCCAGGAGAGAAGATTGATTAGCACCTTAAATTAAACCTGTGCTGAGAAAATTTGAAGGTAGTAGCATACCCATGACAGTTGGAACCTCGTACAAGATTCTGTCCAACCCCAAAGCTGGTCCAGTTTCAAGCCACAGTGTAAGCACCTTGTCTAGGTAACATCAGCTTCTCATGAGGTGTATAATGCTCAGTGCCAAGTTAAACTGAAGATAAGCTCATCTTAAGCTCTAAGGCCTTGTACACACGACCGAACATGTCCGCTGAAACTGGTCCGTCGGACCAGTTTCCGCGGACATGTCCGACCGTGTGTAGGGCCGATCGGACAGTTTTCCAGCCTAGCGGACAGGTTTCCAGCAGACAAAAGTTTCTTAGCATGCTAAGAGACTTGTCCGCTGGAAGCCTGTCCGTCGGACATGTCCGATGGTCAGTACGACTCATCGGACATGTCCACTGGCCCGAAATCCCGTGCATGCGTCAAAGTGATTCGACGCATGCGTGGAAGCATTGAACTTCCGGGTTCGCGCACGTCGCCACGTCATCGTCGCCGCCACGTCGCCTTCCACGTCACCGCGTATTTTGTCCGCGGGGAATTTGGTCTGATGGTGTGTACACACATCAGAACAAATTCTGCCAGCAGACATGTGCGATGAAAACGGTCCGCTGGACCGTTTTCATCAGACATGTCTGGTCGTGTGTACGAGGCCTAACAAGCAGGGTTCTCTGATTCCTCCTGTATTGAAATGTATTGTAACTGACTGTACTGTTTGCCCTAATGTAGTAAAGCGCTATACAAACTGTTGTTGCCATAAAAATCCTGTATAATAATAATAAGCTATCGAGCAACAACAGCCTTTATTCCAAAGCCATTTTGTAGGCTACGGTAGGAAACGTATGACATGCTCAGAGATCACACTATCAGACAAATGTGAATGATTGCGCATTGTGTGATGCAATTAATAGCTTTGTGTTTCCTGAAATGTAAAAAGGCTTCATCTCAACATTCCCTGCACTCCTTTTTTTGTACAGTTCTCTTGATGCATTTATGATCATAAACATAAATATGAGGCAGAGTAGTGGCATAAAACCTGCAGGAGTGTGCATCTTGATACATCTTGTTAATCTCCTTGTTTTCTATAGTTGTATAGAACAGCAGAGGCGAGTGGATTGTAAGTCTGTGTGCATTATTTTTCACATCTTCTGTCTAGTAAAATATTTTTCATACATGTTCAGTGAACTTTTTACTATCCTAATCTGCTTTCTTTGTCATGCTTTTATTCACATATTATCACTGCCATTTTTATGACTATTATTTGTACTGTTTCTTGAAATGCATATCACCATCCTTTATAACTCTTCTGGTTTGGTGTCACGGTCACCGATCACTAGATAGCTAGGCAGTTCTTGGTTCTCTTGTGGTGAGTTGGGTAAAGTTCTCTCTGTCAATCCCTCCATCCTGATGACATATGGACTCTCATTATTCTTGGATACCTGATTCTTTTTGTATTTGGCATATTTCATGATGATCACCATGGCTACAACGTCAAAAACCAGCTCGGCTATCTCCGCTACCGAAAGCACAGATGAGCCAAAATAAAAACTCCATTGGTTTCCCATGGTAGACAGCAAATCATGGCTCTGTAAAGCATAAGAGTGTGTAGGGTTTATCAACCTGCTCAGATGTAATTTAAAAAAAAACAAGAACATGGGCATTGATTATGTATATCTCTCCAAGGCTGGCCAAAAAATGTGCAGATCTCTCAATAAGACATTTTATAGCCGATTTGGCTCATATAGTAAGGCCCCATACACACGATAGAATCCATCCGCTGAAAAATCCCAACGAATGGGTTTCAGCGGATAGATTCTATGGTGTGTACAATCCAGCGGATCTGTTTCCGCGGATTTTTCTCCCATGCGATGGATTTCCAGCAGATAAATATTTGAAGACATGTCTTCAAATCTATCCGCTGGAATCCATCCCAATGGATTGATCCGCTGGTCTGTACAGACTCACCGGATCAATCCGTCCAAAGGGATCCCCCGCATGCGTCGTAATGATTCAACGCATGTGTGGAATTCCTTATATGACTGCGTCGCGCACGTCGCCGCGTCATCATCGCGGCGACGGCGCGACACGTCATCGCCAGAGGATTTCGGCGCGGATTTCGATTCGATGGTGAGTACACTCCATCGCATCAAAATCCGCACAAATCCTTGAGAGGATTTATCCGTGGAAACGGTCCGCTGGACCGTATCCGCGGATAAATCCTCCCGTGTGTACGGGCCTTAGCCTTTGAAAGATCTAATGAATTCTAGAGAGTTTGCTGCTTTGTGGGAAACCTGTACATGACCCAACTATTTGCTATGCTTGGTAATATTGCCTGCACATAATAGCCCATGTATGGCTGTTCTAAGCTATTGATCTCATTTGACCACCATATTTGCAAAAGTGCACTTCATATTTGGATTGATGCCTCCCTTGTTATTTCTTTCTGTTTTTGCATATGTAATTTCCAGAGCATATTTTTAGTCTACTGACTGATGACATACAAATATGTGTATTTTAGGTGTCCTGATGCTTTGAGGTACGGGGGGGGGAGCTGGATCTGTACAGACAGTAATTAAACAGTCATAAAAGAGGGCTATGACCTGCAAGAACGGTTGGGCTGTGCTAAGCAACTGACTCTTCCCGAAGACGTATGTATGGAAAGGAAAAACCCTGCAAACAAGCATTTAAAATATTTGAAATTTCTGAGCTTTTACCTGCATTTTGGTGTATGTTGTAACAAGATAGCTTTAAGTTCTCAAGCTTAATTTGCAGGTGATATTTAATCCTTTTGTGAACATTCCAAGGATTCCAGCCATTTGTATTAATTTTTATAAGCAGGGTAATAAGCTTCAAATAGTTGGAGCTTCCAGAATGAAGACTCTATGGATCCAATAGATTTAGGGTGGATTCACTGGACAGACATTTCCCTCTTCCCTGCTGATTGTATGAATCTGTAGCAATCACAAATGCCATAGGCCATGAAGGGTAGATACCTCCCAGAGAATGGTGGATTGGGAGATATCTGGCCATCCTTGCCTCCTCTCCTCTACACAGAAATTTGAAGGATTGCAATGGAGATAATCCAAAAGGTTGCAGGATTTTCCTACAGGATAAGTAGCACTTCTGGGGTGCCTTGAGGTTTCTTCAGGGGTGCCTCGGCAAAAATGCATTAAAATTGCCCCGAAATTGTATAAAAGCCAGTGGGTGAATGAAACCTGCCTTTTAGTTACACAAAGCCACAGATTTTTATTGAACATCATTACAACCTTCCAGTTGCCAATAACCAATGACATAATCAGTTGGAAAATGTCAGTTGCCTAAATATCATCCTTGTTTGACCCTCCCTTGCCTCTCTCCATCAGCTTTGGGGTCTCATTAACTAAGTGATGGAGAAAACCCTAGGGAGAAGAGAAACATTGGAATTCTAGTCAGTACCCATTTGCAAAAGTTTGCTATGGGAGCAAACATTGGGTCTCCTACGTTTATTGATGTTGCTGCATTATGTAAAACTATTAGAATAGTTTTACATTTTAGAATGGGGAGCCTCAAGACTGTCTACAATTTTGGAGGGTGCCTCTAGATTGTCCATAATTTTAAAGGGTGCCTTAACTGAAAAAAGGTTGAGAAACACTGATCTACAGCACATACTATCACCCTATAGTACATTGGAAACTGTCTATGAATTTCAATTGATGGTCGAAATCTGCTTGTTTGTTTTTAACTATTAATGTCAGGCTAACTAATACAATAGCTTGTAAACAAATATTATGTTCTCTTACATTGAGTGCTGGCCCTTCATCAAAAGATCGGAGATTTAGCTCTTGGACATAAACATTAATCTTTGATATTTCACTCCTAGAGTGGAACAAAATCAGGTTAATTAACCATAATACTACAGTTAGAATTAAATGTATAAGAAAATTATCCAAATATTGTTGAGAGTATTCTCACTGCAATAAATGATCAGCTTTGCGTTATGAACCCTTATTATTCTCAATAGTAATGTTCTCCAGTCTTCCTGGTATGCAGAGAACATGGCATATCTTTACTAGTAATATTTTCCAGTTTCCCAGGTAAGGTTTTCTAGTCTTCCTGGTATCTGGAAAACATGAATCAATAATGACCATGACATATATCCCCCATAGTAATGTTTTCTAGTCCTCCGGGTATCCAGAAAACATGACATATATCCTTACTAGTAATATTTTCCAATGTTCCTGGTACCTGGAAAAAATGACATGTATCACACTAGAAATCACCAAAACTCAACTGCCATTTACTCTAAGGCTGCATTCACACCTAGGCGTTTTTACGCCTGTAGCGCTACGCCGCTGCCGCCAGAGGGCTGAAAACAGATGTCCCTCTATGGAGATGGTTCACATCTCCACGCCGAACGCCGGACGCCTGTCGCCTGCCGCGTGAAAAAAGGTCCCGGACCTTTTTTTCAGGTGTCTTCGAGCGTTCGGCTAGGAGATGGGAATCATCTCCATAGAGGGGGGTCATCTTGGGGCACATCTAGGCGGACAATACCGGCGTTTTGTCGCCGCAAATCGCGGTACAAAACGCCGCTATTTTTACCGCGATTTGCGGCGACAAAACGCCGCGATTTCGTCCGCCTAGATGTGAATGCAGTCTAATAGACATCCCTCCCTTGCAGGCCAACGTTATGCAGACTCTCCATCTCTAGGGAGGGAGCAAAAATGAAGCAAAATAGATTTTGGAGGCAAGGTTGCAATACCATATGAGAAGCCAAGTTTAAACTTAGCGGTTCTAGCAGTTCTCGCCGGCAAACAAATCGTTAGTGGTATGACACTTCTGGTTTGAGTTACACTGTTTTATCTCGTGATGGAAAGGGAACCATCCTAATAGCATATGTGTATAACAAACAGCATCTAGTGTACCAGTATTTTTTATTTTCTTTTGCAAAATACTGTATATACTGCATATAAAAAATATTTACTCAAAAACACCATGTATTTTATGAAACAACTTAAAAACTGCCTATAAGTGAGGTTTTACATCCTTAAAGGGGTTGTAAAGACAAAAATATTTTCCTCTTAAATTAAAGTCTGACAGTAGCTGATAAAGTAAAAAGTAATGTTTTGCATTATAACTAGTTTGATACCTGTTGAAATCGAGCTGTTTTATTCACCTCCGTCACTCCTGAATCATTATTCTCACTGACTTCCTGGTTTGCGGTGCGCATTCATTCTTGCTACATCACGGCCTAATGGGAACTACAGTTCCCATTAGGCTTAGCCTCCATGCCTGTGAGGGATAAGAGAGCATCTTCACGCAGGGCTGTAGCCATAGGGAGGGGGTGAGCACATTCTGCTTTCCACCATGCAAAACGGCTCAGATGCTGGTGGAAAGCAAGAAGAGGAGAGACAGGAAATGGCATTTTCAAACCTGGATTACTGTATTTTGGAGGTCAAAAGTAAAAATGAGGTAAGTGATATTTAAATGCTCTAGCTTACAGCAATCAATTGATCTAATAAAAAAACAAACCTTTAGTGTTCCTTTAAGCCCTGTACACACTGCGGGGAGAGCTTTTGGCTGGGAATTCCGGCCATGTATGCAGCCTTTGGCCAGGAATCTCAGTGAAAACAAAATGGAGAACCTGCTCTCTATTTTCCTCCTGGGATTCCCGGGGGTTTAAAACCCGGCAGTTTTCCTATGGGGAAACACTGCAAGGGAGTATACACACGGCCGGGATTCCCGGCCAAAGCTCTCCACACAGTTTCCCGACGGGAAACCCGGCCGTGTGTACACGGGGAAACTTACTGAGCAGGTTCTCAGGTTTCCCCTCAGTTTTCTCGACTGACTTTTTACCGCCGAGAAAACCGAGCGTGTGTACAGGGCTTTAGACAAGAAGCTCAAGTTTAAGGTATTGTTGGCATTGCAAACATTTGGGCATCCATGACAGTCCCAAGGGGGATCAGGGTTAAGCTATGATACATTTTGTCCCACCAACTCAGTGATATGAATTATTTCCTACCTGTTACTAGTGCGGTTATATCCATAATTAGAGAATAATTCTTGTAGGATCCATGCCTGTAACAGTAAACAGGGTATAAAGCATTAGGGATATGAGGACCGTAATAAACTAGATGTAATCTCGTTTTTGGTTCATTGGTTATCTGCTTGGATATCTGGCATGCAACATTTGGTCATCTCAATTTTTATATATACAGAGATAAAATAGATCAGTTGGTAAAAAAATAATCTTATAAATACATGATATGTTTTAAAAAAAAATCTTGTATACTGTAGTTTCTAATTATATTTGTATGCGTGGGCAGCCATGCACATAATCTGCTTCTGTATTAGCAGTGCAGCACAATGTTTTTTACTTAAATCTCATTATCATAATGTAAATCTATAATTCAGGTGAACCCTTAAAAACAATGCACTTTCTGTGTGGCTGTTATCTAGGGAAAACTGTCTGTAATATGGCACATAGGAGTTGATTTACTAAAACTGGAGAGTGCAAAATCTGGTGCAGCTCTGCATGGTAGCCAATCAGCTTCTAACTTCAGCTTGTTCCATTAACCTTTGACAAAAAAGAACTGGAAGCCGATTGGTTTCTATGCAGAGCTTCACCAGATTTTGCACTTTCCAGTTTTAGTAAATCAATCCAACAGCATATATTAAGAAAGATTCTGATACAGCTATTATTCTCTAAGTCCCCAATCACATCTAGGCGTTTTGTCGCCTGTAGTGCGACGCCGCTGCCGCCAGAGGGATGAAAAGACATTGCCCTCTATGGAGATGGTTCACATCTCCACGCCTGCCGCCTGCCGCCTGTCGCCTGCCGCCTGAAAAAAGGTCCCGGACCTTTTTTTCAGGCGGCTTTCGGCATTCGGGAACCATCTCCATAGAGGGGCACATCTAGGGGCACATCTAGGCGGACAATTTGTCGCCGCAAATCGCGGTACAAAACGCCGCTATTTGCCGCCGCAATTCGCGGGACAAAACGCTGCAAATTTGTCTGCCTAGATGTGAATGGAGCCTAAGGGCTTGATATGAACATGCATGAGGACTTTGAAAAAGTAAACATGGCCATGGGTATTAGGAAGTGTCTCCATCTGTATTGTTATTTCAAATGTTGATCAGGGGGCTTGGGTGACAGGGTGTATTTGAAAATATACTTTAAGGCTGGGTTCACACTATTGCGAATTAGATGTTCTATGGAGCCGTTTTACACATCTTTGGAGTGGCTCTGGTGTGAATTGCACAGGAGTCCTGTGCATCTTCTGGTCCGTTTCAGGTCCAAATACAGCCAAAAATTCGGACTGAAATCAGACCTGTAAACGACGAACAGGGACGCACCGGACCCCTGCTGTGAGCCGCTCCATGCTTCAGTGTGAACCAAGCCTAAAGGTGCACTCCAATCAAAATGAAAATGTTGCATTTACTCCCACTGAAGAACGGCACACATCCTTCCTGCTGGATAGATTTCATTGTATCCAAACATTAATGTGTTGTGCCCCCCTAGCTAAAGTCCAGTAGTTGCTGATATGCTTTGTTTTCAAATAGCCCTGAATCTAGGCCAATAAAACTTAGGCCTGTAAGTTCGCTGGTTCCAGCAGTGGGGTAACCTGAATTAACCTGCAGAGTTAAGCATTGCTGCAGAGTTTGCTCAAGTGCATTAGCAGTTGACTGGCTGATTTCTGGTGCTGATGGAAGTTAAAGGGGTTGTAAAGGTAAAAAAAAAAATCCCTAAATAGCTTCCTTTACCTTAGTGCAGTCCTCCACCTAACTCATCCATCGATTTTGCTTTTAAATGTTCTTATTTCTTCTGAGAAATCCTTACTTCCTGTTCTTCTGTCTGTAACTACACACCGTAATGCAAGGCGTTCTCCCTGGTGTGGAGAAAGCTTCTTGAGGGGGGAGGGGGCGAGCAGGAGTGTCAGGACACCCACTAACACACAGCAAATTTCTCTATATGCAAAGTAGAGAGTGTCCTGACTTGCCTGCTCGCCCCCTCCCCCCTCAAGAGGCTTTCTCCACACCAGGGAGAAAGCCTTGCATTACTGTGTGGAGTTACAGACAGAAGAACAGAAAGTGAGGATTTCTCAGAAGAAATAAGGACATTTAAAAGCAAAATGGAAGGATGAGGTAAGTGAAGGAGGACTGCACTAAGGTAAAGGAAGCTATTTAGGGAATTTTTTTTTACCTTTACAACCCCTTTTAGCTGTACACTCATCAAAATGTGGCTGGTTTAATAGGGATCAGATGAATTTCGAACAGCTAGTGGCCATCTCCACACAACAGAAGTAGATTGCTTGTTGAAGGATCATGTTGAGAATTTTTTTATTGGCCAACTTTTCTCTGTTGGGTTATAACTGGTTGTTTGAATGAGGCCCAAACCCAAACAAAGAAGATTACAACAGTGCAGCCAACCTATCAACCATCTACAATAGAAGAATGTAACGCTGTCTGTAAAGCCTCGTACACACGCCCGAGGAACTCGACGGGCGAAACACATAGTTTTCCTCGTCGAGTTCCTTGTTAGGCTGTCGAGGAACTCGACAAGGCAAGTTTCTCCATTCCCGTCGAGGAAATAGAGAACTTGCTCTCTTTTTGGCTCGTCGAGTTTCTCGACAGTTTCCTCTGCGAAAATGTACACACGACCGGTTTCCTCGGCAAAAAAATATCTCCCAGCAAGTTTCTTGCTGGTTTTTGCCGAGAAACTCGGTCGTGTGTACGAGGTCTAAAAGTGTATAACCATGGAAAAGACTGGAGAGCAAAACAGAAAGTTATACAGAAAGTTATTTCCAGTATAATCAATAATTTGCTGAATTATCCTAGCATGTCAGAGTTGCAGAGCTACAGAGCACACGTGATGCTTGACGTTTTTTTGGATCAACACCATTTACCTTAGACACAGGTGATGGCCATCTAGCAAACCCTGCTGACAGATCGTACATCGTCTCACTGTTAAAATATGAGAATACAAGTCATTATTGGGAATATTGCTTCATGTTTTTAGAAAATTATAAGACTATACATAATATATAGATGGTTGAAGACATTCTCACCCATTGTGCTCTGGCAGGTAGTATTCATGTAGTGTAGCGTAATTATCGGGTTTGAACTGTATAACGCCACCTGACCTGTACCCTCACCCATGATCTGTAACCCCAACTGCTACATTCTTTTATTATAAAGCGGCATAGGTTACAAAGTTTGTATCCACCTTGTGTCTGAAAACTCCTACAGAGGGGTCATACTACTAAATGACATTGCCATTGGCATACTTTCTTCTGGTCTTACAAACGTAGAAAGATACAGGGGGCAGGTTACTTACGTGCACTGTTTAGGGCACTTCTGGAAACATGTATGTTGGTGAGCTATCAGTTTTTCATAGAGGCGAAAAAAGCAATGTCCTGCAACACAATATACATTCAGTGAGAAGAAGTCTTCCTGTGACTTGGATCTTCTTATAGCAAAAGTGTGTATTTTATAGGTCCAAACCTCTGGAGCATCTATTGAGCACATTTTTTTGTTCTGTGCAGTTATGAAACACCCTAAGGAAGTCAACTGTCACCTTGTTAGATGCATTCAAATATAATACATTGCTGCCCATACACAGCTCCTACTGAATTGTCTTACATAAGCTTTGGGTCCTTTTGGTATCTACTGGCTCAAGAAAAGTACATTTTTCAATCAACTTTTGTCAAAGGAGCCGGGTAGAAAATTGTTGACCAAACAATGGCTACATCCTATCAGGTGAAGACACCTTTCAGATATCCAGCAGCTGCAGGTCCCGCTGTCTGCTGAATACAAAAGCCAGCAGGAAAGATTCCTTAATCCAAGCTTTTTAGCATGGATGGCGGAATCTGTTGTATTTCTCCTGTGAGTATTTTTTTTTATTGGTATTTGCTCCCACGTCCTTAAAGCGGGAGTTCACCCAAAAATCAACTTTCTGCAGTTAGATCCAGCATACTGCTGACATCTGCAGTATGCTGGTCTTTTTTTTTATTTTTTTTTGGTACTTATCGTTTTAGCAGTATTTCTTCTATGGCTCCGAGCGGGGATTACTTCCTGGTATAGGCATTCCCGAAGACAAGCAAGTTGATTGACAGCCTTCGATATCGCGTCACGGCTTCCGAAAATCCACACGAGTGACACTCGTCAATTTACGGCGCTTGCGCAGTCAGCTCTACACGGCAGGCGCAGGCGCCGTAAACAGCCAAGTGTCACCTCGGCTGTTTTCGGAAGCCGTGACGCGCTATCGAAGGCCGTCAATCAACTTGCTTGCCTTCGGGAATGCCCATTCCCCGCAGGATTCCCCGCTCGGAGCCATAGAAGAAATACTGCTATAACGATAAGTACCAAAATAAATAAAAAAAAACAGCATACTGCAGATGTCAGCAGTATGCTGGATCTAACTGCAGAAAGTTGATTTTTGGGTGAACTCCCGCTTTAATCTCCTAACTGGTTGGAGTCTTCTGGGATCATATCACTCGTCCAGGAGGCTGCAGGATCAGCTGTGTCTCACATATGCGCAATAGGGAGCTAACTGTGAAAGCTCCTAAAACGAATGGAAGTTTCTTCTGACAAATCTCAGATACTTACCAGGTCACAGAGTCCTCCTTGCAGACGATTCTTTGCCTTTCTTCTGATCTTCAGCACCGCCATCTTATGTCGCGTACACACGATCATTTTTCGGCATGTAAAAAACGACGTTTTTCAGCATGTAGAGAAAACAACGTTTTTTCCAACTTCATCATTAAAACTACGTTGTCCACACATGGTCATTTAAAAAAAATGCTCTAGCAAAGCGCGGTGACGTACAACACGTACGACGGCACTATAAAGGGGAAGTTTCATTCGGATGACGTCACCCTTTAGCTGATTTCGTGTTAGTAAAAGATGATTTGCGCTTTTCAGTCTGTTACAGCGTGATGAATGTGCTTACTCCATTACGAATGGTAGTTTTACCAGAACGAGCGCTCCCATCTCATAACTTGCTTCTGAGCATGCGCAGGTTTTTAACGTCGTTTTAGCCCACACACGATCATTTTTTACAACCCGAAAAACGACATAGTTTAAAATGTCGTTAAAAAATGCAACATGTTCGAATTTTTTTTTTTTCGTTTTTCAGAACCCGAAAAATGATGTAAAGCCCACACATGATCATTTTAAATGACATTTTTTTAAAACGTTGTTTTTTACATGCCAAAAAATTATCGTGTGTACGCGGCATAAGATGGCGGTGCTGAAGATCAGAAGAAAGGCAAAGAATCGTCTGCAAGGAGGGCTCTGTGGTCTGGTAAGTATCTGAGATTTGTCAGAAGAAACTTTTAAAGACTAGTTCATAAATGTTTTACCCCATGAGATCAATAGATGGATTTCACCAGCTCTTTTGCTATGTGCTTTGCAAACCAAGCTCATAGGGACTCAAGCCTCGTACACACGACCGAGGAACTCGACGGGCGAAACACATCGTTTTCCTCGTCGAGTTCCTTGTTAGGCTGTCGAGGAACTCGACAAGGCAAGTTTCTCCATTCCCGTCGAGGAAAAAGAAGACATGCTCTCTTTTTGGCTCAACGGGATCCTTGACAGTTTCCTCGTCGAAAAATGTACACACGACCGGTTTCCTCTGCAAAAAAAAAATCCCAGCAAGTTTCTTGCTGGTTTTTGCCGAGAAACTCGGTCGTGTGTACGAGGCCTAATTGTCTATAAATATGTATTTGTGTTAATGCCTTTACAAAGAGCATACCCCATCCTGGATACTTGTTGTAGTTGCAATATTCACTTCCAGGAGGCAAAGGGTAAAAATAGTAGCTGCATCCACACTGTTCTATCATTATGTACTGAAAGCAAGAGTGAAGACAAGCCTAAAAGCAAACAAAGAAAACCATAAATGTAGTTACGGTATTTAGCATCATAAGGAAGTGATACAAATATTTTTTCATTTTAGAAAGGTTTCTACTGTATTCTTTTTTTGTACCCTTCCCTTTTGGCCTCTCTAATACTTTAACTTTGTTCTCCCTTTCCCCCATTATTCCTCTGAACCTCCCTACTATCCCCCCTCCTTCCTTTACCCTTTGAGTATCCAGCACAGATTATTCTCTAAGGCCCGGATTCACGTAGATGCGCGTATCTTTGTGCGGGCGTAACGTATCCAAATGAACCCGTAAATGACGCCCAGCCCTATAAACGAACGACTTACGCAAACGACGTAAAATTTTCAAAATTCGCCGCGGGAACGACGTCCATACTTAACATTGTTAGGCCGCATGTATGCCTCATATAGCATGTACGCCTCTTCCTTTTCCCATTGCCCTTTCTTTCATCTGTACCCTTTTCCACGCCTCGTTCTTTCGCCTTTCCCCTTGTCCCTCCCCCGTTTCCCTTATTTTTCTCTTGGCTCATTATTTCCCTGTTCTCTTTCTGCTCACACCCCTTTGGTCAATGGCCCAGCCCTCGCTCATTTTTATTCCCTATATCCTTGCATTCCTTCCTTTTTTCTTATTGACCATGTACCTACTAGCTTCCTTTTCTCTCTCCTCTTCCTTTTCCCTTTTTTCCTTCCCTCCTCCTTCAATTTGATCCTCCCTCCTTACACTTTCCATTTTTTCCTCCCTTTTTCCCGTTGCCCCTTTCTGCTTTTTTCTTTTGTCCATTCCGCCCATCTTCCTTTCTACTTTCTCTTTTTCCTTACACTATGACGACATTTCACCAGTAGGGTTGAATAGTTATGTAAATGTGCAGAATGATTGCACAGAAGTGCAGAGCTTACCTGTAATGTATACGATGAATTGTAGAGAAGTCTGAACTCTAAGTCACTCCCATCAAATGTACAGTTACTGTATGGCTTCCCCAGGCGATTCACATGATCCTGGTATAAAGAAGAAAGCTCTTTCAGGCTCGGTTCACACCTATGCGAATTGGTTGCGGCTTACACTGCATCCAATTTGCATAACATTTTAAAATACATTTATTTAAATGAGGCTGGTTCACATATGTGCGATGCATTCGCACTGCGCATTGCCCAAAAAACGTGTGCGTTTTCTGGGCATTGCGGTGCGAATTGTCTGCACATCATCTTCTATGGGAATGCATCTGATTCGCAGATGTTTTCTGTTCTGAACAGGAATTCTCTCCCTGCTCACTACACTCCCCCCCCCCCCCCCCCTCTTCCAGGTCAGCTAATCTGCAGCTACAACGCAGACGAACCGCTGAACAGCTCTGTTCTCTCTTCGTAGGGAAAACGGAGCTGAAATTCGCACCGCACAAGTGTGAACCCAACCTTAAAGTTGTAAACTTCTCCCTCCCTTACTAGTTCGGTCAGTAGTAGTCCAGTTTTAATACGGAAATAAAAAAGTCAAGAACAAGAACTGCTGAGGAAAACTGCAGAGAAATCACAAGACTCTCTGCAGCTCTGTTAATGCGCATTACTTCGTTTATGCCTGTTTCCTGGACTGGAAGATATTTGTTGTGAATCATGTAATCAAGGTGTATGCTGCCTCCAATCACAGTGGCTACAAAAAATGACTAAAGCCTTGTA
The DNA here is from genome assembly GCF_905171775.1 of Rana temporaria. Classification (NCBI taxonomy): domain Eukaryota; kingdom Metazoa; phylum Chordata; class Amphibia; order Anura; family Ranidae; genus Rana; species Rana temporaria. Next base: position 100,826,374 of record NC_053498.1, on the reverse strand, counting down.
CACACGATTAGTCCATCCGATGAGAACGGACCGATGCACCGTTTTCATAGGTTAACCGATGAAGCTGACTGATGGTCCGTCGCGCCTACACACCATCAGTTAAAAAAACAATTGTGTCAGAACTCGGTGACGTAAAACATGACGTGCTGAAAAAAACGAAGTTCAATGCTTCCAAGCATGCGTCGACTTGATTCTGAGCATGCGTGGATTTTTAACCGATGGTTGTGCCTACTAACGATCGTTTTTTTCCCATCGGTTAGGAATCCATCGGTTAAATTTAAAGCAAGTTGGCTTTTTTTGAACCGATGGTTAAATAACCTATGGGGCCCACACACGATCGGTTTTGACCAATGAAAATGGTCCATCAGACCGTTGTCCTCTGGTTAACCTATCGTGTGTACGAGGCCTAAGGCCCCTTTCACACGGGGCGGATCAGTAATGATCTGCCTCTGTATGCTCAGCGGGGATCGCTCCGTTAATCCCCGCTGAGCCGGCGGATGACAGGGCGGTCCCCGCACACTGTGCAGGGACCGCCCTGTCTTTTCTCCGCTCTCCTCTATAGGGGGATCGGATGAACACGGACCGTATGTCCGTGTTCATCAGATCTGATCCGCAGACGGAAGGAAAAATAGGGTTTTCTTACGTCTGCAGAATCGGATCATTGCAGAGGCGGACGAGATCTCATAGGGACCAATGTGTCCCTTTTTCATCCGCAAACGGATGGATGAAAAAGCGGACATACGGTCCGTCCGTGTGAAAGGGGCCTTAGGTAATAATAATGGAAGTGGATGAGCGCACAAACACAGGTGAGTACACAGACAGAGGAGCTTGCACACAAGTTGTGAAAAGGTAAGCTTGGGCTTTAATCTACATCATTGTGCATGCTACTGATTTTAGGGCTATTTTTAAATAAATGTTAGGAAGTAGGAGTAAAATAAAGACTCAAAAGAATGCTTGTGGTGATGTTAAAAATGGCCATGCATGTTACAGATTGATAATAATCTCTAAAAAAAACTAATTTCAGATTAACAGCTCACTATGTCATGTAAGGCCCCATACACACGATAGAATCCATCCGCTGAAAAATCCCAGCAAATGGGTTTCAGCGGATAGATCCTATGGTGTGTACACTCCAGCGGATCTGTTTCCGCGGATTATTTCTCCCCTGGGATGGATTCCAGCAGATCGAATATTTGCTGACATGCCAAACAAATCCATCTGCTGGAATCCATCCCAACGGATGGATCCGCTGGTCTGTATAGACTCACCGGATCCATCCTGCCGAAGGGATCCCCCGCATGCGTCGTAATGATTCGACGCATGCGTGGAATTCCTTATATGACAGCGTCGCGCACGTCGCCGCGTCATAATCGCGGCGACGGCGCGACACGTCATCGCCAGAGGATTTCGGCGCGGATTTCAATGCGATGGTGAGTACACTCCATCGCATTAAAATCTGCTGAAATCCTCGAGAGGATTTATCTGCGGAAACGGTCCGCTGGACCGTATCCGCGGATAAATCCTCCCGTGTGTATGGGGCCTTAGTGTACACCATGCTTTTCATGGTTAGCAATCACTTACCTGTCTAATGCTTATTGAGGTCTCAGTCCCTGGCCATATGTCAAATCCCTGATGCTCCACTAGGGGGGACTGGGTAGGATTGTGAATCATCACGGTGGTTCCAGCTGCCGTCGACAAAAGTGGCATATTATCATGCTGATCTACTTTAACTATCAAGCTAATCCCTGGAAGACAAAAGAAAATAAAATAAAAAGTATTAGACAATAATGTTTTACTTCAAATAGTTTCTCTGGGCCAGATTCTCAAAAGAGTTACGACGGTGTATCTCAGGAAACTCCGTCGTATCTCTGTTTTTGGCCCCGGGTATCTATGCGAGTGATTCCTAGAATCATTTTCGCATAGATACGGCCAAGATCCGACAGGTGTAAGTCACTTACACCGTTGAAACTTAGATGTAATGCGACGCCGGCCGCTAGGTGGCGTTTACGTTCAGTTCTCATTTGACTATGCAAATGAGCCTGATACGCCGATTCCCAAACTAATTTTCATCGCGTAGTCGTCGCTTACGTCGTTTCCGTAAGCGTAAGGTTACCCCTGCTATATGAGGGGTAACCTTACGCCAGTCCGCCGTATGCCATGTTAAGTATGGCGTCGGGTCAGCGTCGTCTTTTTCCGTCGGTTATGTCGTTTTACTAAGTCGTCTGCGAATACGACTTTACGTCAATGACTCTCACGTCGGCGTCATTGACGTTTTCCGTCGTGAGCTGGAGCATGCACACTGGGCTCTTTTTCCGCCCGGCGCATGCGCAGTTCGATCGGCGCGGGGGCGCGCTTAATTTGAATACAAGCCGCCCCTTTGAATTACGCGGCCATATGCTGGGCCATTTACACTATGCCGCCGCAAATTACAGAGCAAGTGTTTGGGGAATACGGCACTTGCTCCAGTAAGTTGCGGTGTAAATGGCTTACACTACGCCAAAGCAGAATCTTAGAGAATCTGGCCCTCTAAACCTAACTCCGGCAACATTTTGCTTTTAGTTGGGAATAGAGGATTGAAGGATAAGAATGTATGTGTGCACTTTAAGGCCCCTTTCACACTACTGCGACTTCAAAGTCGCAAAATTTTTCCGCAATATAGCGGCCGCGGCATTGGCGTGATTTGATGAAATTTTTGCTGCGATTTCAGGGAATGCCTGTGTAACACACATCAAAGTCGGACCAAAGTAGTGCAGGGGCTACTTTGAAGTCGGCACCACTTGAAGTTGTACTAATACGAGTCTGTTTGTGTCTACACATATACAATATCTCACAGAAGTGAGTACACCCCTCACATTTTTGTAAATATTTTATTATATCTTTTCATGTGACAACACTGAAGAAATTACACTTTGCTACAATGTAAAGAAGTGAGTGTACAGCTTGTATAACAGTGGAAATTTGCTGTCGCCTCAAAATAAATCAACACACAGCCATTAATGTCTAAACCGGTAGCAACAAAATTGAGTACACCCCTAAGTAAAAACTGGCTCTTTTTTTAACATCCTCCAATCCACTGGGATGTTAAGGAATGAGCCTGGATGCCGCCCGAGGTTTGGAGATTTCCATGGGCTTCGTCTGCGCCTGCGCAGTCAGGCAGGGAACCATCTCGATAGGGGAACCTATCGACAAGACACCGGCAGCACTCATGCAGCCCCAGACCATGACACTCCCACCACCATGCTTGACTGTAGGCAAGACACACTTGTCTTTGTTCTCCTCACCTGGTTGCCCCCACACACGCTTGACACCATCTGAACCAAATAAGTTTATCTTGGTCTCATCAGACTACAGGACTTATTTCCATTAATCCATGTCCTTAGTCTGCTTGTCTTCAGCAAACTGTTTGCAGGCTTTCTTGCGCATCATCTTTAGAAGAGGTTTCCTTCTGGGACGACAGCCATGTAGACCAATTTGATGCAGTGTGCGGCGTATGGTTTGAGCACTGACGGGCTGATCCCCCACCACTTCAACCTCTGCAGCAAAGTTGCAGCACTTATACGTCTATTTCCCAAAGACAACCTCTGGATATGACACTGAGCACGTGCACTCAACTTTTTTGGTCGACCATGGCGAGGCCTGTTCTGAGTGAAACCTGTCCTGTTAAACCGCTGTATGGTCTTGGCCATCGTGCTGCAGCTCAGTTTCAGGGTCGTGCCAAACTTCTTACAGTCTAGGCCAATTATTCCAGTCAGTTATTCCAATTCCTGCCAGCCTCTATGTAAGAACAAGATGTACTACACAGTGTGTGTGTGTCTTTTTAATTCTGCAGCTTCAAATTACAGATTTGTGGACTACAGTGAGAGGGGCTGAGTTTGCCCTGTGATGTCAGCCGGGAGTTCACGTAACCGCACATCGGCGTTGTGAAAAAAGGTTTTTAGCTGCAGAATTTTTTAAATAGCACACACTGTGTAGTACATCTTGTTATTTCAGAGGGGCTGGCAGGAACTGGAATCACTAACTTTACTGCCAGGCGAAATAGCGGTGGGGGGGGGGGTCAGAGGACAGAGGAGATGGCTTACACAGAGACTCCCAAGAGGACAGGCAGGGAGGGAGGGGGAGACGAATGACGGAGGCATGTACACTGATCAGCAGCCACGATTACCAAGGTCAGTACACTAAGGGGGACACAGGAACAGACATGATAAACCAGGTATATTATGACATAGAAAGGGACAAATTACTGTACATTGCACAAGCACTATGAAGCTTTAAAGGAACAAGATTTTTTTCTAGGGTTACAAGTTTATGAGACTGTCCTTGAGACTGCTCATACCAACTTCAGCTGAACTTTCTTTTCCTGAAACCCACAGCCCTGATGAAGGGGGAGCTGTTCCCCCCAAACACGCTGGCTTTTGTTTTATCTCCAGAGCCCAGAGTGCTGTCGTATAGGGCTTTGAAAGAGACTGATAACAAGTCAAATTTAAAGAGGCTGTTCAGTGCCTTTTAAAAAAACTTAAAAATTCTGCAGCTATAAATACTCTACAAATACTGTAGCTGGCGACGTTTAATAAAAGAACACCTGTGCAGGGATCCAGAGCTGTCCTCACCCAGGCCAGTTCTCTGCCGGTCTTCAGGTCCCCGACACCCTCATGTTGAGTTCGGGAAGCCGGCTGTGACTCATTGTGACTTCACAGCTGGCTCCCCACTGCGCATGCAGGGATTGTTCTGCAGCCTTCTGGAACCTGTGACATATCCCAAGTGATTGTGGGCAGGGAGGGAGGGGGTAAATTTTCTACTGGGATCGACTGGACGATACCAGTGGAAGTGGGGAGAGGGTACCTGTCAAAACTAGGTACCCCTAAAAAAAAAAAAAAATCATTACTTGCAGGGGGAAGGAGGAAGAAAAGCGTAACTTACGTTTTTCAGTAAAATCCCATTTTAAGTACATACACTAGATGCAAAAAAATAGAGTTTATTTTTTTTATGTCTTTCATATTTACCTACATCTAAAAAAACGGTAACAAGACTAGAGCTGCCCTTCAACCCACTCTGATAAACTGGTTACATTAACTTAACATAGTAACATCTAATATTTACCATATTTTTTTTCAGGTATCGTTCCATCCCCAGGCGTATCACTATTTTCATTTGCATTAATAGTATAACAGGTGCCGTATGTTGGATGATGGAATTGTGTGTAATTTCTGTTGGGAAGATATGTAAATGTAAGAAACAGATATCACACAGCTTCATATACACGTTTTACTTCAAGAACCTGTATAAACATATGCTGAGTCCATACGTATGTACAGTATCTCACAAAAGTGAGTACACCCCTCACATTTTTGTAAATATTTTATTATATTTACAAAAATGTGAGGGGTGTACTCACTTTTGTAAGATACTGTATATATACACAGTGGGCCAGATCCACGAAAGAATTACGCCGGCGTATCTCTTGATACGCCGCGTAATTTCAAATTTCCCGCGTCGTATCTTTGTTTTGTATCTACAAAACAAGATACGACTGCATCTCGGATCGATCCGACAGGCGTACGTTTTAGTATGCCGTCGGATCTTAGGTGCAACTTTTCGGCGGCTGCTAGGTGGCGTTTCCTTCGAATTCCGCGTCGAGTATGCAAATTAGCTTGTTGGCGATCCACGAACGTCCGTCCGGCCGGCACATTTTTTTACGTCGTTTGCGTTCGGGTTTTTCCAGCGTATAGTTACCCCTGCTATTATGAGGCGTACTCAATGTTAAGTATGGCCGTCGTTCCCGCCTCGCATTTTGAATTTTTTACGTCGTTTGCGTAAGTCGTTCGCGAATAGGGATTTGCGTAGAATGACGTCACCGTCTTAAACATTGGCTTGTTCCGGTTTCATTTCTAGCATGCGCACTGGGATACCCCCACGGACGGCGCATGCGCCGTTAAAAAAAAACGTTGTTTACGTCGGGTCACAACGTATTTACATAAAACACTCCCCCATTACATCCATTTGAATTCCCCGCCCTTACGCCGCCAAAGATACACTAGGCCGCCGTAACTTACGGCGCAAATTCTTTGAGGATTCGAAAAAAAAAAAATTACGGCGGCGTAGTGTATCTTAGATACGCTACGCCCGGCGGATATGCGCCGCGCTACGTGGATCTGGCCCAGTATATTTATATACATACACACACACACACAGTATATACACCATATTACCAAACGTATTGGGATGCCTGCATCTAAACGCACATTAAATATAATGGCACCCCAGTCTTAGTCCATAGGGTTCAATATTGAGTTGGCCCAACCTTTGCAGCCATAATAGCTTCAACTCTTCTGGGAAGGCTGTCCACAAGGTTTAGGAGTGTGTCTATGGAAATGGTTGACCATTCTTCCAGAAGCACATCTGTGAGGTCAGGCACTGATGTGGACGAGAAGGCCTGGCTCGCAGTCTCTGCTCTAATTCATCCCAAAGGTGTTCTATTGGGTTGAGGTCAGGACTCTGTATAGACCAGTCAATTTCCACCACCACAAACTCACTCATCCATGTCTTTATAGACCTTTTTTGTGCAAGTATGCGCAGTCGTGTTGGAACAGGAAGGGGCCTTTTTCAGACTTTTCCCACGAGTTGGGAGGATGAAATTGTTCAAAATGTCTTGGTAAGCTGACGCCTTAAGAGTTCCCTTCACTAAAACTAAGGGGCCAAGCCCAACCCCTGAAAAACAACCCCACACCATAATCCCCCCCCCACCAAATGATTTGGACCAGCGCACAAATCAAAGTCCATGAAGACATCGATGAGTGAGTTTTCTGTGGAGGAACTTGACTGGCCTGCACAGAGTCCTAACCTCAACTCAATAGAACACCTTTGGGATGAATTAGAGTGGAGATTGAGAGCCAGGCTTTCTCGTCCAACATTAGTGTCTGACCTCACAAATGCACTTCTGAAAGAATGACCAAACATAGCCATAGACACACTCCTAAACCTTGTGGACACCCTTCCCAGAAGAGTTGGAGCTGTTATAGCTGCATAGGGTGGGCCAACTCAATATTGAAACTTACGGACTAAGACTGGGATGCCAGTATATTTCATGTGCATGTAGAAGCAAGCGTCCCAATGCTTTTGGTAATATAGGCCCGGATTCACAGACAGCGGCGCACATTTATGCCGCCGTAGCGTATCTCCTGTACGCTACGCCGACGCAGCGCAGAGAGGCAAGCATGGAATTCACAAAGCCAATGCTGACTAAACTGCGCTGGGTTTCGAAGGCGTAAGTCGGCATAGGTGAAAGTGGGAGTGAGCCATGCAAACCCATGCAAATGAGGCGTGACCCCATGCAAATGATGGTATGAGAGCCAGACAAGTACGTTGAACAAACTGCGCATGCGTCGTGTCGTGGACGCATCCCCGTGCGCATGCTCATAACCACGTCGGAACAACTACCTAAGATACGCCGGATCACTGCCTACGCCATGAACGTAATCTACGCCCATCCAGACACACGTCTACTGATACGCCAGCCTAACTCTTTCTGAATCTAGCTAATTGTTTCCAGCAAACTTTGAGAATTAGAGAACATATCCTCCCTACGTTGTGGACAAGATGAGAGGGAGAGGTGTTCTGTAGTCCTAGGGTGACAATGCTTTTTCTTTACAGATAAGCATTGTCGCCCTAAAACAGAGTGTGTTACTGGCAGGATCAGCAGGTATAAATAAATGGAAGAAAATGAATGCACCACATATAGAGACTGGTAAGCTGTAATATATTACATTTTTGTTATTGGGGTTAGATTGGATTTAAATAAGAAGCTTAGAAACTAACCTGTCACAAATATGTCCGTTGAATTCACATGTCAAAATAAACTTATCCATGTATTCTTGATCGGAAATTGGCAAAACTGATGGGATTTTGGACATGATATTAATAAAATGGAACTTGTACCACTCACGCAATGCATCCACTCCGGACCAGAAGTATCGGTAGTAGCAATCGCCACCAGTGGAATTGCACTTTTATGGCAAAAAATGAAATAAATGATATGCTTAATATTATGAATAAACTGTATAAAGACTCTAATAATAGGGATATAGTTATAGAGTAGTGAATGTGACGTGTACCAATATTCACTGCAGGTGAATCTTCCTAGTGCCTGTGTTTTAAAGCCCAACTTTAATATTGTCTCTTTCAGTGAGGCTGGACCCATACTGCAAGGGTTACCTGCTCATTTTATCTAGAGAAGAGGAGAAATGCTTTTCATTACCTAATCCTCCGCTCCCCAGGCATGTGGTGCTCTTCAGCTCTCTGGTGGTGGACTGTCCCTCTGTGTCATCATGACCAATGCTATGGACCCTGCATCAGTCTTAATGATGTCAGAATCTTAAAGCGGAGTTCCACCCAAAAGTGGAACTTCCGCTTTAACTACTCCTTGCCCCCTTACATGCCACATTTGGCATGTCATTTTTTTTGATGGGAGTGGGGGCTTCGGTAGGAGTGGGACTTCCTGTCCCACTTCCTCCTTCAACCCAGGGACCGCCTAGGCGAATGAATCCTCCTCTCGCCTTAGGTGGTCCCTCCCTTTAGGCGATCTCCAGGGACATGTGACAGGTCCCAGGAGATCGCCTGTCCATTCATAGAGCGCAGCGCGACTCGTGCATGTGCAGTGAGTGCCCAGCCGTGAAGCCGAAAGCTGTCACGGCACTATGAATGAAGGTGCCCCTGGAGAGGTGGGGGGAGGAGCGGAGCTCTGGGCGGCCGTGTCGCTGGACCGTGGAGCAGGTAAGTGTCTGTTTATTAAAAGTCAGCAGCTACACTTTTTGGGCTGTAACTCCGCTTTAAGCCTCATACACACATCAGACTTCCAATGGACTTTCCCGTGGATTTTGGTCCGAATGGGCATTGGCCGTGAACTTGGTATGCGTACACAGGGCAGGACTTTTTCAGCCAACAAACATGAACGTAGTGACTTAATTGACGTACTACGTGGTTTTTCTGCTCTTTACCGCCACTCTTTGGGCAACTTCTGCTATTGTTGTCTGATCATACAAATATGCATGCTTAGAACCAATGTTAAAATCAACCAACAATAGCAGAAGTTAAGTCTTCACTGCCTTTTCCTTTAGCAGAAATGGTGGTGGCGGCACCACCCAAAAGGCTTGATTGAAAAACTTGCTTGGGTGAAGACCCCGCTGGACAGGTAAGTGTCCTAATATTAAAAGTCTGCAGCTATAGTATTTGTAGCTGCTGACTTTAAACTTTTTTTTTAGAAGCAGCCTGGAGCGCCTCTTTAACCACTTTGTATCTGAGCCATTGTACTTTGACGGCCACAAGGTGGCTCAACAATGCCGTCTATTGATATCCTTGGCTCCTCCGGGCCACTGGGAGGAGCGCAAGCACCGCTGGCGGCTTGCTTGCCCGCCACGTCACTGAGGTAACAAAGCACGTCCCTGGTGGCCGCGATGTCTGCCGGATACCCGCGATCAGCCGTTACACAGCCAAGGACGTGGATCTCTGTGTGTAAACACAGAGATCCACATCCTGTCAGGGAGAGGAGACCGATGCTGTGTCCCTTGTACATAGCGACACAGATCGGTCACCTCCCCCAGTCAGTCCCCTCCCCCCACAGTAAGAATCACTCCTAGGGAACACATGTAACCCTTTCCTCGCCCCCTAGTGTCAACTCCTTCCCTGCCAGTCACATTTATACAGTAATCAGTGCATATTTATAGCACCGATCGCTGTATAAATGTGAATGGTCCCAAAAATGTGTCAAAAGTGTCCGATGTGTCTGCCATAATGTCACAGTCCCAATAAAAATCGCAGATCACCGCCATTACTAGTAAAAAAAAATAATTAAAAAAAACCTCATAATTCTGTCCCCTATTTTTTTAGGCGCTATAACTTTTGCGCAAACCAATCACTATACGCTTATTGCGATTTGTTTACCAAAAATATGTAGACGAATACGTATCGGCCTAAACTGAGAAAATTTTTTTTTTTTTTTTTTTTTTTTAAATGGGATATTTATTATAGCAAAAAGTAAAAAATAGTGGGTTTTTTTTTCAAAATTGTCACGCTTTTTTTGTTTATAGCACAAAAAATAAAAACCGCAGAGATATTCAAATACCACCAAAAGAAAGCTCTATTTGTGGGAAAAAAAGAACGTAAATTTTGTTGGGGAGCCACGTCGCACAACAACGCAATTGTCAGTTAAATCAAAGCAGTGGAGAAAGCTGAAATTTCGCCTGGGCAGGAAGGGGGTATATGTGCCCAGTAAGCAAGTGGTTAAATTGCAGTGATTGATTCACCTGCAGTAAATGTTTGTAAAATGTCAGATACATTGCTTTAAAAATTAACTCTAAAAATAAAAGCTGATTCTTACAAGCTTAAAACCCAATTTGTTCCTCTTTCCGTTGGCCATTTGATTCTGATCCGCTTCCAGTTTTACCAGTTTTATTGAACGGTCTAATTTAAAACTTTCATTTACTTGGCTTGTTAAATTGTCTGTGATATCTTCCAGATCTACAACATCCTCGTCCTGGTTTACTGATAGGGACACATTATATTCATAAAGAGTAAGCAAAGTTTCCTGGGCCAACTGATCCAACTGGTTGAGATATTCATTAACCTGGTCAAACCTAAAGGAAGACATATATCACATGCAAGTTCAACAATAGTCATAAATTCCACCATTCCAATGTGAAAGAGGCAGGCAGCTACAGACACACAGATATTGTTTATATGTTTTTACATACATAATGTACATTTATACATGAATGCAGATACCCATATTGAATTAAACATAACATTTATATATTATGTTAAAGCTGAACTCAGATCAAATTTTTTTCCCCATGCAGTAGGGCTGTGCCCGCATTCATGAGTTAACTGCTTGTTTATGTCTAGAGGTTCGGCGAGCGCTCCAGCTACCCCCCTGTGGTCCAGCGGCCTTGTGCAGTGGACAGTTCCTGATGTCATCATTCCCATAAAACAGCTCTGGGCATGAAGACTTCAGGAACAGTCCACTGCTGAACATGGGGGAGCACCCTTTTCCAGAGGATTGACGAGTCGGGCAAGTATAGGCTCTGTGTTCGCCCCATAGACAAAATAAGCAGTTAACACTCCATGGGAATAAAATGTTTTGCCCAGATTTGGGCTTTAAAGTCCTCTTAGGCCGGGTACACACGAACAAACATGTACGGTGAAAGCGGTCCGTCGGACCGTTTTCACCGTACATGCCTGCCAGAGGGCTTCTGTACGATGGTTGTACACACCATCGTACAGAAGTCCGCGCGTAAACAATACGCGGGGCGTGTCCGCGTCGTCGCCGCGACGATGACGCGGCGATGACGCGGAGACGTGGGCGGGCCTGCCATTTAAAGGCTTCCACGCATGCGTCGAAGTCATTCGACGCATGCGAGGGACGGCGGGCGCCTGGACATGTACGGTAGGTCTGTACTGACGACCGTACATGTCCGAGCGGGCAGGATTCCAGCGGACGGTTTTAAAACACGTCCAGGAATATTTGCCCGCTGGGAAAAGGCCCGGCGGGCAAATGTTTGCTGGAATTCGGCCCGCTCGCGCCCACACACGACCGAACATGTATGCTGAAACTGGCCCGCGGACCAGTTTCAGCATACATGTTTGGTCGTGTGTATGGGGCCTTAAAATAATGTTTCACCTAAAAATAGAGTATGGTGCAAAAGATACCTGATGAGGTTGCTGTACAGACCTGGGATTTTAAGAACATGTTCTGATGTAAGGTAGAACAGAATTAAAGCAAAACTCCAGCCAAAAATAAAGAGATAAAAATAAAAAAATAAAAAAATAAAAAAATAAAATAGCAAATACAGCTTTTGCTGCAATACTCACCTTCAATCTAGAGAGTTTCCACACAATACTTTTCTTCAGCTGTTAGATGTTCTCAGTCTGATGGCCAGCATTATTCAACCTACTTCTGCTGAGCCCATGCCACCCTGGCCCCGTCTCAGCCTGTGACTGGACAGTAATAGAAGAAGCAGCACAGAGAGGAACTTAATCCTCTGCTTTCTCCTCCTATCAGCAAGTTTCTTGTCAGCACCTGGACTAATTGGCTCAAACTGAGCAGTGACGGTTGGTGCTCAAATTTTTTTGGGGGGGGCACAAACAAACTGAAAAAAAAAAAACATCAATTGCAGCCTCACTGTGCCCATCAAACACAGCTACTGAGCCCATCAATTGTCACCACTGTGCCATCAAACGCAGCCACTGTGCCCATCAATTGCCACCAGTTTGCCCCATCAAATGTCGCCAGTTTGCCCCATCAAATGCCGCCAGTTTTCCCCCTCAAATGCCGCCATTATGGTGAGGTATGTCTAGCTGGGTATAACTGAACCACAAGGTCCAGACCTTTAGGAATTTTTCATTGGTATGTTAAGCCATAGCTGTTTTTCATTGACTAGAGTGCCTTGTAACCTGCAAATAAGATCTGCAAAGCTTACAGATAGGGTTTTCCAGGAAACAGTTATTGTTTGCTTGATGGCGTGAGGACAAAAGAGGTTAGCTCACTGTATTGGCATATTGAAAAACGCTTCTATGGAGTCCCTACACACATTAATAGGGAGAATTGTGTTTATTAGGTTATAGATTCTAATCCAGAGACGTGCAGCTAAAGTTCTACTCCACCAATTGGGGTTCCTACCACCTATAGTTTCGGAGATACGGGGCTTCTTGTGCAGCCTGTCAAAAGCTACATACAAAGCGGCCAGTTTAAATACAAGCTTGCACACTGTTTGCAGCAGACTGAGAGGATGAGCTGACAGTGCCTGTGACTACTTGTCAGAGGCACTGAGCTTAATGGACAGTAAAGCACCATTGGTCCAAGCTGTCCAATAAAAATGCTGCAGTGGAGGCTCTCCTCTCCCTGCAGTGTCATAGAAGGGGGCAAGATAGGGTCTATAGATTTGTTCTTAAGTTGAATCTGTTTGCAAGTCAGAACAGGTAAAAAAAAAATTAAGTGTAGCTCCAGCCAAACTATTTCTAAGCAGTAAAACTCTTGTAACGTTTATTTTGCTGTCTGTGCCCCTCTTCAGAAGATTTCACCTCACTTTCTGTCACAATGACAATTGGATTTTGAAAATGTTGTTGTGGAAACAAGGATTGGTGATAAAGCATCAGTGGAGGTACCCTTTTCCCCATAATAACTCTTAGGCCTCGTACACACAACCGTTTTCCGCGACAGAATCCATCAAGAAACTTGGTGGCAGAGCTACAGTCGTGTGTATGTTTTTCATCAAGAAAACTGTCAAGGCTGATTTTCGACGAGAAACACGTTCGTGTGTATGCTTAGAAACCCGCGCATGCTCAGAATAAAGTATGAGACGGGAGCGCACCTTCGGTAAAAGTAGCGTGTGTAATGGAGATAGCACATTTGTCACGCTGTAACAGACTGAAAAGTGCAAATCGTCTCTTACCAAACTTTTACTTAACACGCAGTAACATGAGATTAGCAAAACCAGCCCCAAGAGTTGTGCCAGTGGAATCGAACTTCCCCTGCCGTCGTATGTGTTGTACGTCACCGCGTTTGAGAACAACGAGAGTTTGTCTTGACAGTGTGTACGCAAAGAAAGCTTGTCAAGTTTCTCGACAAGCCTAACAAGGAACTCATCGAGGAAAACAATGTTTCATTTACGACGAGTTCCTCGGTCGTGTGTACGAGGCCTTACAGGAGTGAATTTTCCTTCATAGGCCCCGTACACACGACCAGTTTCCTCGGCAGAATTCAGCTTCCGACCGAGTTTCTGGCTGAATTCTGCCGAGGAAACTGGTCGTGTGTACACTTTCTGCCGAGGAAGCCGACGAGGAGCTCGGCGAGGAAATAGAGAACATGTTCTCTATTTCCTCGTTGTTCTATGGGAGCTCTCGTCCCGCCGAGGTCCTCGGCGGCTTCAGGGCTGAACTGGCCGAGGAACTCGATGTGTTTGGCACGTCGAGTTCCTCGGCCGTGTGTACGAGGCCATAGGGGTCGATTTCCTCTCACTTCCTGTTGTCTCCCTCTGTTTGTAAGTAGGAGTCGTTTGTAAGTCAGATTATTTATCTATTTACTGTGAAATCACAGGTTTGAAGTTATAACTTCAAACTTCAGTAATTTGTCCGTTAAGCCAACTGCTTGAGTATAGATTTTGAAAATGTAGTAAATTACCTTAAAAACAATATATAATAATTATTTGTATATTACTTACTTATAATTAATTTACCATTTGCCACCCAAGCCGACTTCTCTCCTACATGTAAAAATCATAATTTGCTCAGAACCCCCAAACATTATATATATATTTTTAGCAGACACCCTATGGAATAAAATGGTGGTCATTGCAACTTTTTATGTTGCATGGTATTTGTGCAGCAATTTTTCAAACGAATTTTTTTGGGGAAAAAAACTGTTTCATTAAAAAAAAAAAAAAAAAAACACAAAAGTTAGCCCAATTTTTTTATAATGTGAAAGATGATGTTACGCCAAGTAAACAGATACCTAACATGTCACCCTTTAAAATTGTGCACACTCGTGGAATGGTGCCAAACTTTGGTACTTAAAAAACTTAATTGGCGACGCTTAAATTTTTTTTACAGGTTACTTGTTTAGAGTTACAGAGGAGGTCTGGTGCTAGAATTACTGCTCTTGCTCGAACGTTAGCGGCATATGTAACCTGTGTGTATCTGGCTCTGATACTAGCCAGTGCATCATCAGCTACTGACCTCAACGCACATCCCTGTTCTGCTCAAAGGCATGTCTACCATTTACGGAGCATAGGGCCAGATTCACGTAGAATCGCGGCGGCGTAACGTATCGTAGATACGTTACACCGCCGCAAGTTTTCATCGCAAGTGCCTGATTCACAAAGCACTTGCGATGAAAACTACGCCCACGGCCTCCGGCGCAAGGCGGGCCAATTCAAATGGGCGTGTGCCATTTAAATTAGGCGCGCTCCCGCGCCGGACCTACTGCGCATGCTCCGTTTCGCAAATCCCGTCGTGCTTTGCGAGCCGTGATGTCATTTTTTCGACCGGCGACGCGCATAGCGTACTTCCGTATTCCCGGACGTGTTACGCAAACGACGTTCATTTTTAAATTTCGACGCGGGAACGACGGCCATACTTTAGACAGCAATACGTTTGCTGACTAAAGTTAGGGCACCTAAAACGACGACTAAATTTGCGACGGGAAACTAGACTAGCGGCGATGTAGCGAACGCAAAAATCTGTCGTAGATCCGCCGTAACTCCTAATTTGCATACCCGACGCTGGTTTACGACACAAACTCCCCCCAGCGGCGGCCGCGGTACTGCATCCTAAGATCCGACAGTGTAAAACAATTACACCTGTCGGATCTTAGGGATATCTATGCGTAACTGATTCTATGAATCAGTCGCATAGATAGAAACAGAGATACGACGGCGTATCAGGAGAAACGGCGTCGTATCCCCTTTGTGAATCTGGCCCATAGTTCCCTCGTGTTGGCAGTCACAAAACCATAGACAAGAGTAATTAGGTAATCTCTAAACTGGCAAATATTCACACAGGAGTACAGCATACACATTTAATGAGCTAATATACCAATCATACCCTCCCCTTTCCAGATTTCAGATATGAGAGCAGATTTTACTATGCATCATTTACTCTGTTTCTAATAACTCAAATAAAATACCTGTAGGGGTTCAGATTGCAAATGGTCACGGCAGGAAAATTGCTTTTCTTGGTCTGTAAATTTATGGCCAGTTTTGTGGGATAGGACCAATACTGGGTGAAGGTGTCTCCAAACTGAAAATACATTGTTGCGAAAGCACTAATGTAAAGAAGAACCCAAAAGCCAGTTTTCATTTTATTCCTCCTAGAGCAGTTCAGCCTGATGGTGCCATGAATGGTGGTGTTGTCACAGAAGAATTCAAATAGCTCTGTGAAGGATTCATAAAAATCAAACCATCCTTCTTCAGTCTTCTCTGTTTCTTCCATATTCAGGAATTGTTCTGTTTATTAAAGGGAACATGTTAAAATCCACTGCATGGGTTATATAACTGTATTTATTATTTTACTGAAATCTTTATTTTACATATACACATTTAAAGGGGTTGTAAAGGAATATTTTTTTCCCTAAATAGCTTCCTTTACCTTAGTGCTTTCTTCACTTACCTCATCCTTCCATTTTGCTTTTAAATGTCCTTATTTCTTCTGAGAAATCCTCACTTCCTGTTCTTCTGTCTGTAACTACACACCGTAATGCGAGACTTTCTCCCTGGTGTGGAGAAAGCCTCTTGAGGGGGCAAGCAGGCAAGTCAGGACACTCTCTACTTTGCAGATAGAGAAAGGAGCTGTGTGTTAGTGGGCGTCCTGACACTCCTGCTCGCCCCCTCAAGAGGCTTTCTCCACACCAGGGAGAAAGTCTCACATTATGGTGTGTAGTTACAGACAGAAGAACAGGAAGTGAGCATTTCTCAGAAGAAATAAGGACATTTAAAAGCAAAATCGAAGGATGAGGTAAGTGAAGGACTGCACTAAGGTAAAGGAAGCTATTTAGGGGAAAAAAAAAATCCTTTACAAACCCTTTAAGATACGTTTTTTCCATGATAGTCTCTCTACTGAGCATGGTGGGCTTTCTAACAAGCCCATCACTTATTTTTGCCTTTTTTTAACAGCTTATGAAGCTTGAAAACTCAGATGAGTACAATGGGCCAGATTCACGTACAATTGCGCCGGGGAAACGTAAGCCATTTAAGTTACACCGCCGTAAGTTTTCAGGTTTAGTGCTCGATCCACAAAGCACTTACCTGGAAACTTGCGGCGGTGTATCGTAAATGCGTCCGGCGCAAGGCGGGCCAAATAGAATGGGGCGAGTACCATTTAAATTAGGCACGCTCCCGCGCCGGATGTACTGCGCATGCTCCCGTCGCAAATTTCCCAACGTGCTTTGCGCGAAATTACGACGCGCCGACATTTGTGTATCGCGACATGAAAAAAGGTTTACGCCAGGAAAAATAAAAGATTTAAAAAAAATTCAAAAGCGACACGGGAAAGACAGGCATACTTTAACATGGTGGAGTACTTTTACACCATGTTAAAGGTGTCCTATCTTTGCGACGGAAATCTAACACTCGCGACGACGGGAAAAAGCTTTGTGGATCGCCGTAACTCCTAATTTGCATACCCGACGCTGGTTTACGACGCAAACTCCCCCCAGCGGCGGCCGCGGTACTGCATCCTAAGATCCGACAGTGTAAAACTATTACACCTGTCGGATCTTAGGGATATCTATGCGTAACTGATTCTATGAATCAGTCGCATAGATAGAAACAGAGATACGACGGCGTATCAGGAGAAACGCCGACGTATCCCTTTTGTGAATCTGGCCCAATATCTGCAAGAAGAAGAGCAAGCTTGTGTGTCTGAATCTTTCAGTTATGAATGTAACTAGATATCCTACTACTGAGATGAACACACCTATTTGTGCCTTTGGAGTAAGAGGGTAGCCATGTTGGCACTGGCCATCTAAAAGTAAGCAATAATGAGTCTAGAAAAAATGCATCCCAGCCCATTAATTTTTCCATCCAGGCAAAAGGATCTTCCCGAGTCTTATAGGTTCCTGCAACCAAAAGTTGGTTGAACAGACATTTTAATGCCCCTAAGCACCTGTAGCCTCAATCCAACACCTAGCCCTAACTCTCAATAGTTCAGCCACAATCCAGAAGTGCTACTATCAAACTAATAAGTATGCGGTCATATCATCTCAACCCCATTTATACTATCTCTGTGAAAATCCAATGCATCAAATCTGTGCCATAATATATCAAAGAGGAAAGTTGGGTCACCAATGTACAGTGAGTGCAAAATAATTTCCCCAAAAAAGACAATATAAGGTAAAATTGTAGTAGACTTTATTTATAATCCATCAATACATAAAAAAAATCCATCATGTAAAAGGATTGACGCATTTCAGCCCCAAACTCTGGGCCTTAGTCATATGACTAAGGTCCGGAGTGTTTGAGGCTGAAACACGTCAATATGTTTACATAATGGATTCTTTTATGACTTGATGTACTATAAATAAAGTCTGCTACAATTTTACCTTATGTTGTGTCAGTGCTGGACTGAGGACTCCTACTTTCTTCATGGCAATCTACAGAATTTACAGTGTATGCCCTGGCATAGACCATTCAGCATTATTCCATAGACATTAAATAGGCTTACAGCACAGCGGATTTTTCTTTTACTTATTGGTCCCAAAACGCTGGTACAGAACTATCTCCAGCAAAAATACATTACTGTCCCCTTTAGTTTCTTTAACCTCCCTGGCGGTATGATTCTTTCAGAAAAAACATGCTGAAAGCGGTACCATTATTTGCAAGGAAATTTGGCGTTTTATATTGTAGGCCTGTAATTTTTAGAAATAACTCACTTAAATCTGACCAAACAAGCTTCTAATAGGCATCCCGGGTATGACATTTTTTTAAAAACAAAATTATAAATTATAATATAATAAATAACTATAAATAATTATAACAAATAATAATATAATTATAATAAAAATTATTCAATAATGTAATCAAATCAAAATCACTGAAATTTGCTCAGTTGCAGAATTGTCGTTGTCATTATTTTTTTTTTTTTATGACAAATTTCCCCACAAATCGCTATCGCACAATTCTGCAAGTGATTATAATTTATTATCGCTGTTTTTTAGCTGATCTAAAACTATTTTTGACATAAAGGGACACTTTTGGTTGCTATGGACAATCTACAGTTTGCAGGGAGAAAAAAAGGTTTTTATTATATAAAATGACATGCAGAACACTGGGCAGACCACTAGGGACAAGGGGGGTGTGTTTTTTTTACATACAGTACTGTAATCTATAATATTACAGTATACTGTATGTAATGTGTTTGTTTACCTTTTTAAATTTGGCGCCGTTCTCCGTCCTCGTGCGTCGTAACGTCGCAGGGAACGGAGATCGGCGGCACAGGAGGACGCTCTGTGAATCGAGCGAGGTCCCGCTCGCTCACACAGCGCGGTGGCATCGCTGGATCCAGGGACAAGGTAAGTAAAACTCCCTGTACATCCAGCGAGGCAAGCCCGAGTCTGACTCTGGGTTACCGATCCTAGCCCAAAAATCTCACCCCGAGTCAGACTCGGGAACACCGCCCAGGAGGTTAAACCATAAAGTAATCTCACTAGAACAAGGGCACATGTGCATGTCAGCATTGCATGTATATACAGTATAATGAATATCCTTTAGGAAAAAAACGCAGTATAAGTGTACATTATATTATATGATATTTTATATATTTTATACTTTATAATATTTTATACTTATATAATATTATAAGTGTCTTTTCTTGCTTTATGTCACTGTTTTTAATAGACATATGCACACTGAAATATTTCGTTTCAGAATTTCGTTTTCGTCCGAAAAGTACATTTATTTAGTTACTCCCGAAAATTCGTTTTTATTTATTTTGTTTTTCGTTAGAAATTGCATTAGTCTGAAAATCTGAATGAATTAAGGTCAAATCTGTCATTGAAGGCTCATGGTGTCTGTCGAATGTTCAAAGAAGATTCGACGAGCAGCGAAACTGTACAACGCTGCAATCGTACATTTCCGGTCGAAAGTTCCGCCTACAAGCTAGCTATAGTAGAATTCTAATGTTGTATGACTAGAAATAATTATATTTATTAATTATTATTACTAGTCAACCAACATTAGAATTTTTCTATAGCCTATGGGCCGAGCAATTTGACCGGGAAATATACGATTGCGGCGTCGTACAGTTTAGCTGCTCCTTCGAATCTTCTTAGAACTTTCGACAGACACCATAAGCCTTCAATGACAGATTTGACGTTTGTATGTTTTTCGATGCTTTGTCGAATCTTTGTCGTTCATGTTGAATTGTCAAGTTAGTTCTAGCTATTTTACTGCTCCTCCTCTTTGGTTACAATCAGCCAATAACATTCATCATCATCATTATTTTTATTTTACTTCCCCCACCCAATTCCAGCAGTGATTTTTTCTCTCTATAATGTCAAATCTTTTCTCTCTATAATGTCGAATCTTTCCTCTCAATAATGTCGAATCTTTTCTCTCTATGTCAAATCTTTTCTCTCTATGTAGAATAATCTTGGACTAATAGGCACATTCGACCACAGATTCGATAGACACAGAGAGGGTTATTTACTAAAAGCAACTCCACTTTGCACTACAAGTGCACTTGGAAGTGCAGTCGCTGTAGATCTGAGAAAAAGATCTGAAATGAAGGGAAGCTCTGCTGATTTTATCATCTAATCATGTGCAAGCAAAAATGCTGTTTTTTATTTTCCTTGCATGTCCCCCTCGGATCTACAGAGACTGCGCTTCCAAGTGCACCTGTAGTGCAAAATGGATTTTCCTTTCGTAAATAACCCCCAGATTGTTGTTGTCAGCGTCATGTCGAATCTCCTATCTATATCGAACTGTTGTTGCAACAAAAACGAAAATAAAGCATTTATTTATGTCGGATCTTTCCGTTTTCGTATTCTGCGCATTCGTTTTTTGTTTGTTAAAACCATAATGAAAATACCTGAAATTCAATGAAAATGCATTCCTGAGAAAATGAATGCACATGTCTACTGTTTTATTATATTTGTTTATTCTTTCCTATCTCTCTGATCCAACTAATATATTTCATTCAATATTTTCTCAGATCAGTTTCACACCTTATAATTACATCTACAAAACAATCTTTATGTAACAAATAACCTTCATTTTATTATGAGATGCTCCTGGGAATAATTGTTTTGTATATTTAATTACTGAGCAGAACATTTCAGAGTGCAATTATAGGACCAGAGTGCAATTATAGGATCAGAGTACAATTGTTGCACCTTTATCCTCAACCCAACTCCAAGTCCTATGCCTTAATTGTCAGGGCCCATATGTACATCAATATGGTACAGATATGATTAATACCTTAAAGCAAAATTACTTTTTTTATATATACTTTCATATAGTATTTTCAATCTTTACATCAC
This sequence comes from Rana temporaria, assembly GCF_905171775.1. Lineage (NCBI taxonomy): Eukaryota > Metazoa > Chordata > Amphibia > Anura > Ranidae > Rana > Rana temporaria. The sequence continues at coordinate 100,805,355 of NC_053498.1, read as the reverse complement.
TGTTTTTTTTTTTTTTTATTTCACTACATCACTGTTTTATTTAAAGTGTATTGGTTTCTATCTGTCTGATCCATCTGATATATTTAATGAAATAGGTTCTAATATCATTTGCACATCATAGCTGTATAAAATAATCTTTATGTAACAAATAACCTACATTTTATTTTGAGAGGCTCCTGAATCACTGCTTGGGATATTTAATTACTGAGAAGCACATTTCAGGACCAGTAACAGCAATACACATATAAGCTTATTCAATGTATGTAAAGCATACATCAGACCAGTCTCTGTGACTTTTTATAGGACATAATATTGAGTAATGTTAAAAAGGAATACTAAAACTTTTTGTACCACTTTTTTGTACCTAATAAACAAGTTTGTAAACAAAAAATAAAAAGCAATACTAATACTATGACTTAATAGCTTCTTATCTTTATAAACAAACAAATTATTACATATATATTACGTATTATTATAGCATATTTAGGTAACAGTGTCATCTTACCCCCAGCTGTACTTTCTTTAGGTGCTGACTCTGTGAAGCTCAGGGAGATTGTCAAGCATTACCAGTCTGATCTGCTTTATAAAGGCTGGAGGAAGAATGCTTCATAGAGGAAGCTGGATAGACTTCCTTATACTGGACCGATGAACCCTTCTATCTGATTACCATATTAATGAACACACATGATAATAAAAATTAAAGCCATACTTAAAGCGGGAGTTCACCCAAAATTTTTTTTTAACATTAGATTTAGTCTAATTAAGGGGAGCAGAAACGGGTATTTTTTTTAAATCAATGCCGTACTTACCGTTTTAGAGATCGATGTTCTCCCGCCGTTTCCGGGTATGATCTTCGGGACTGGGCATATACAGCGCGTCATCAGGTGCCGAAAGAAGCCGAACGTTCGGCTACTTTCAGAAACTCGTGACGCGCTGGATGCGACCGTCGGAAGCCTGTCGGAAGGCTGTCAATCAAATAGGAACGCCCAGTCCCGCAGCCCATACCCGGAAGCGGCGGGAGAACATCTATCTCTACAACGGTAAGTACGGCATTGATTTAAAAAAAAATACCCGTTTCTGCTCCCCTTAATTAACCTAAATCTAATGTTAACATTTTTTATTTTGGGTGAACCTCCACTTTAAGGAATATATAAAAGGCACAAATTAATGCAATCAGTGACAATAAATGATATGCCAATTCTCCAAAAACAATCTATACACACAAACCTGGCCTTGTGATCTATTTCTCATGAAATCGTTTTTTCCTGTGCTTTACTTCCTCCTTGCAATGTCCTTTGTGGGAGCCAAACCTCTCCATTTCTTCGTCACTTCCATTAGCTTGGAAAATGCAGTGCATGTTAGGCTTTATGTACACAGGACATTGTTCAACCTCTCTTGAACAATTTAACTTGACAGCTAGAAATGGGTGTAAAAAAAAGGGCCATTTAGCCGCATTTACATGCCGCGGTTAGGTCTAGAAGCGTTTGGAATTTATTTTATTTTTTTGGGGGTTAAAATGAAAAACATCTGTAAACGGAACGCTGCCAAGAGTGAGTTACCGTGTTTAGCCACGTTTAGCCGCGTTTGGCGCTTGAAATGCCTCTAAACACAGCTTCTGAACGCATTTTTTTGGGTTCCAGAAAAAGGCATTTTTTTTTCCGAACGCTTCTAGACGCAAATGCGTCTAAATGCGGCTAAACGCCCGTTTTTAGATGCCGGTTTCTAGCTGTCAAGTTAAATCGTTCAGGAGAGGTTGAACAACGTCCTGTGTACATGAAGCCCTAGTTGTTAGTTGTGGTTATATCCACTGCTCTAAGCACACTACAAATCCCATAGTCCAGGGGTCTCCAATCTTTCAGTTTACTGTCCTTCAGACTTTAGGGGGCCTGGACTGTGCCCAATGGAAGTAAATAATGCCCGATCTTTGGTGTCAGTGGAAGGAATAGTGCCCCATTTTTGTTGTTATTGGAAGGAATCATGCCCACTGTTGGTGTCAGTGGAATGAATAAGGCCCACTGTTGGTGTCAGTGGAAGGAATAGTGCCCCACTGTTGGTGTCAGTGGCAGGAATAATGCCTCAAGGGGCCAGATAAAGGCAAGGAAAGGGATGCATCTGGCCCCAGGGGTGCAGTTTGGAGACCGCTGCTATAGTCCATAGTTACTAGTACATCTTGGAAATTAGCAAGAGAGCATGGCTACGTTCCTACATACATACATGAGTGTCAGTCTAGGTTCACATCTATGCGGCTGCGCTTTATGCCTTTTTTTATGCACGTTTTGCATTTTTAAACCCTCGTTTTATGCATTTTGCATGCAGTTTGGCAAGTATGAGGCAGCTGCTTTGGGCCCCACAACAATGATAGGGCCCAGGGCAGCTGCCCCTTTTGCCCTGCCTTAAAGATGGCCCTGCTTTTACTGCTAGGGTTCTTACCCCAGGGATCCCGCGGTGTCCTCACCCAAGTCGATTCTTGAATCGGCTGTCGGGTGCTGCGCCGCCATCATGGGTAAGAGAAACTGGCAGTGAAGCATGGCGTCTTCACAGCCAGTTTCTTAATGCGCATGTGCGAATCTCATTGCGCTTTCTCAATGGGCTGGCTACGGCGAGGGAAATCTCTCACAGATCATAATATACACTTGGAAGCAGACATCCCCTCCACTTCCTGCTGAAATGACACCAAGAGGAAATTAGTGCCTCAGTGTCCGTTAGGCAGGAAGAAGCAGTGCAGCTTGTTGTCCACATTTATATGACAAAGCAGAAGCACAGTTAGGTTCCTTAAAGGGGTTGTAAAGGAAAACATTTTTTTCCCTAAATAGCTTCCTTTACCTTAGTGCAGTCCTCCTTCACTTACCTCATCCTTCGATTTTGCTTTTAAATGTCATGTGTGAAGTTACAGACAGAAGAACAGGAAGTGAGGATTTCTCAGAAGAAATAAGGACATTTAAAAGCAAAATGGAAGGATGAGGTAAGTGAAGAAGGACTGCACTAAGGTAAAGGAAGCTATTTAGGGAAAAAAATATTTTCCTTTACAACCCCTTTAATCCAGCAAGAATCTTGTGCACAGTGGCAGTGCATCCATTAAGGGCGCATGGGCTCTGCCCCCCCCTCTCCAGCCACCCACTCTATGACTAATGGATAGATTTATGCATAGCATGAATCTAGTCATGGCCGCCGCTGCCGCCCCCTATTCAGGCATCCGCCACCTTTTCGGATGCCAGGTGCCCGAATTACAGCGGCGGGGGTGCATTTTTGAAGAACCTGGTTAGAGCCATAGGATTTAAAAAAGGTGAACTCAGAGCGCAAAGCATTGCGCTCGGAGTCCACTCACCTCTCCACCAATCAGTTAGCATGGGTGCGATACCCATTACTTGATTGGTTGAAATGACAGGCGCTGTGATTGGACCCCTATCAGGAGGAGGGGAGGGGGGGGAGATGCATAGAGGACACAGGTGACGCCGTCTGACCCGCTGCAAGGTTCCACAGCTTGCCACCGCCACCTGCAGTCTGACCCGCCACCGAGATAGGGCAGACGGCAAGCAGGCGGGGGTCCCAGTGGCAGCATTTAATGGGCACAGTGGTGGCATTTGAGGGGCACAGTGGCGGCATTTGATGGCACAGTGAGGCTACAATTGATGTTTTTTTTTTTTTTTTCAGAAAATTCAGAATTCAGTTTGTTTGCACCCCCCCAAAAAATTTTGAGCACCAGCCACCACTGCTTGTACAGCTTTACAGTATACAGAAACAGTGTGCTTGCCCCTGGTTGGGATATTCTTTAGAGGTATAGCTTGTCACCCTGGGGCTATGGTGCCTGATAGCTTTAATCCTGTGCCTATTGCCCCAGACTTAACATCACCAGCCCCAGGAACTCCTCCTAGAGCTATAATGGCCACCCTATTAGCTCTATAGCTTAGGACCCTTAAAGTGGAGTTCCACCCAAAAGTGGAATTCCTCTTTAAGCAATCCCCGCCCCCTGACATGCCACATTTGGCATGTCACTTCCTTCTTCCTTTTTTCAGCCGCCTAGGTGACTCCTCCTCTCGCCCCTCCCTGCCAGCGAGAGCGCAGGTCCCAAAAGATTGGCTTGCCAATAGGAGAGCGCAGCGCGTCTCACACATGTGCAGTGTGCGCCGGGCCGTGAAGCCATAAGCTGTCACGGCCGGGTGCCCACAGTTACTATGATGGACAGGAGGGGGAGAGGAGCAAGACTCCAGGCAGCTGACCTCCTCACTGCCTGTCAAATGCCCTCTGAAGAGTGATCCAAATACTGACTGCTAAGAGCAAAGCGCATGTGAAATTCTTTGGAATTTTTTTAACTTTTTTATTTTATTTTTAATCTTTATGTTTTTTAACTTTTTTTAACAGCTCTGTTAGGGGTCTTTGATGAAATATCAGGGGTCTAAACAGACTCCTAATGTCTCACTTTTGAAACGGAGAAAGGAAATGAGAACTCAGTTCCTTTCTCTGAAGTCTCAGCTGCACAAATTAATGAATAGGAAGCGCTATAAGGCTTCTTGTTTATTCAAAAACAAACTGAAGCATAGTAAACACAGTTGGCAGTGACACGCAACATCACATTGCTACACTAACAGAACTCTTTGGCACACATTGTCATACAAAAAAGCAGCCCTTCTGTAGCATTCACTCAGGCACAGATAGGGCAGCATATAAATATTAAACCATCTTCCTGTTACTCTCCTCCTCTCTCATCCTCTTGGAAATACTACTGTGTTGGGACTCACCTCCCTGTATACTAGTTTCCACAGCATTTTGCCTCTGTCAAACCGAGATTAACAAGGTGCTTTTTTGTAGTACATCATTCTCTCCCCATCAGTCCCATACTATAACTCTGCACTCTAAAAGGCGAACACGACCCATACGGATTCCCCCAGAAATGAGACACACAGCTCTGTTTTCTGGTTCAAAACGAATAGACTCTTTAATGAGAAATACAGGCTCTTTATTTACAGTCAGTAACCAAAAATGAACAATGACTCAACTCCACCCACCACATGACACAAGGAGCTCAATACATCTTTTTGGTAAACCTTCTGGCACCAGCTCTTGATCTAATTTACATGAGCTAATTCACTAATAATTTACCCAGACAAGGTGACTCAGAGATATGACCTTTCAAGATAGACACCTGCTATACAATACACATTCCTTTAGTAGACATCGTTTACATGAGCTAATTAACTACAGCTGATAAGTCAGACATCTGACTTTTAGACTGTGTTAACTCACAATACACATTTATCATCAATAGAACTTCACACACTAGTGTCCGTTAGCACAACACAATGAAAGGTTCTTAAGAGCCCTACTAAGATTAATTTACATCACAGTAGCAGACGACATTAACACCTAACAGTATGTGTTCCCACATTGAATGAGTCCCTCTTTGAATTAACCTGTTGAGTTCAGAATCAACAACCTGTAAATAGGTCTTACAGATATGCTGGAATACATTGTGAATTACAGACCAATGTTAAAGCAATCCAGGATATAATTTCTCAGTCATCCTATGCCCCTAGTGGACATAGGATGATTTTAGACATAAGAGTCATTGGTGAAGCTAAAACAGGAGTATCTCATACTTTTCAAGAGCTTCTGGGTCCCACGGGTCATTCCGTTACATGTCTCCCCTTTCGGCAGGAGACTAACACAAGAGGAGACCCCAGACGGGTTGACTCTGAAGTTAGTCCATAGTTCCATTCCTCTAGTGCTGGTATCCCCACAGTACCCCAAATAAATTGCTCCAAACAGAGCATTACTCCCCCAGCCAACCTCTGCCTCTCTCAGAGAACATACCCGCCGCTGGGGAGAGGCCTGGACTGGCCCTTCTCCCTGGAGTGCTTTCAGCTGCTGGAGAGAAGACGGGGTGCCTGGGCTCAGTCCATCATGCTGTTGGGGATCTGGGCCAACTGCCCCCCATCCCTGGGGTATACAAGTGGAGACTGAAGTCCCATCCACTTGTGGTAGGTGAAAATCCCCCGGTGCTTGCAAAGCAAGGCTGACATCCTCCTGTCTCAGTGCCGCACCATTTTTTGGGGCTGTGTCAGTGAAGATCGAAGTCCCATCCACTACCACAGGAACTCCCTCTTCTGTTAGTTGAGAGCAGAGGCCTGTGGCACTCTGCTCTGTTGCCAGCTCTTCTGCTGGGTTGCTGTGAGTGGAGACCACAGTCACATCCCCCGATATCAGCTCAAGCTGCAGTTGTGTGCAGTGGCCAGTAGCATCCTGCCCTGCTGCCAGTGATTCAGCTGGGAGTAAAAGCTTTACCACCTCAGCCTGTTGCTGGAGAGAGGGGCCAACTGCCCGGCTCCCTGGAACTCCACATTATCCGCTTCAGCTTTAGGGATGGCAATCTCCAGATTTTCCACTGCCGATTCATCAGCCAGGATTTCAGAGTTGTCAGCTGATATTTCCTGATAGTCCCAGGTAAAGGGAGCTCCACCCTGCTGCTGAGCAGAGTCTAGCAGCTGTCTGTAGGCGATCTCCAGCTCCCATTCCTGCACGGCCAGAAACTCCAAATCTTCCTGTACCCAGTGCCCTTCCGGGACATTCAATTTTTGCTCTCTGTGCTCCATTATTTCCTCCAAGTGCCACTCCCGATCACTCCCAAAGTCAGGGTCACTGGACAGCTTCCAATAAAACAATCCCAGGCCATCATAGTCAAAGCCTTCCGTGGGGCTGTCATCCACTGACCACGGGCATTCTTGGGCTACATACCACCGGAGGGCTCTGTAGCTCTCGTCAAACCGCATCTCTGCCTGAATCAGCCTGCTTAACTCTGCTGTCCACTCCTGCTTCGGTTGTTCCCCCAATAACGGCATTTGTACATCATACTGCGACCAGTACCTTACATGGAGGGAGGGGAGAACTTTTCCCTGGTGTTGCTGCTCGAGAGCTAGCGCTTCCTTCCAGAGTTGGCAACGGATCAAATCCGATCATCCCAGCAGGACCTCCTCTGATACTGGCCCTTAATGCATTCTATGCATTAAGGTGAAAAAACATCTGCGGATTAGCGTTCCCCCAGACCCCCCGTTTACTTACCTGACCCCTCGAAAGTCCCGCGCCGTGAACGTGCTTGCTTTTTGGTCAGGCTTCTCGGCTCATTCATTGGTTGATTGAAAGCAGCACAGCCATTGGCGATCTGTCATTTCCCCATGTCAATCCCACCCCCCCTTCAGTTAGAACACACCCAGGGAACATAATTAACCCCTTCCTCACCCCCTAGTGTTAACCTCTTCCCTGCCAGTGGCATTTTTATAGTAATTAATGCATTTTTATAGCACTGATCGCTATAAAAATGCCAATGGTCCCAAAAATGTGTCAAAAGTGTCCGAAGTGTCCGCCATAATGTCGCAATACCGATAAAAATTGCTGATCACCGCCATCACTAGTAAAAAAATATATATGAATAAAAATGCCATAAAACCAACCCCCTTTTTTGTAAACGCTATAACTTTTGCGCAAACTAGGGTTGTCCCGATACCGATACTAGTATCGGGACCTATACCGAGCATTTGCCCGAGTACTTGTACTCGGTGCAAATGCTCCGATGCTTCACCCGATACCTGGACAGTCAGGGTGATCAGTGCGGTGGGGGAGTTACAAGCACTGATCACCGCTGACTGTCCTTGTTTCCTCCTCCATTCCCCCTCCATTCTGCTGCTGTCCCCCTCCGTGCTGCCAATTTTTTCCATGCTGCCGCCGTGTCCCCCCTCCTTGCTGCCGCCGTCATGCCCCCCTCCGTCCTGCTGCCATGTCCCCCCATGCTGCCGTCATGTCCCCCTCTGTCCTGCCGCCGTGTGTCCCCCCTCCGTGCTGCCGCAGTGTCTCCTTTCTGCCGCCGCCGTCGTGCTGCCGCTGTGTCCCAACTCCTTTCTGCCGCCATCATGCCCCCCTCCGTGCTGCCGCCGTTTCCCCACTCCTTTCTGCCGCCGTCATGTCCCCCTCCTTGCTGCCCCTGTTATGCCCCCCTCCTTGCTGCCCCGGCCATGCCCCCCTCCTTGCTGCTGCCGTGTCCCCCCTCGATCTGTCAGGATGGAGAGCGGCGGTAGGAGCCGGTAAACCCGGCTCCTACCTTTTGCGAATGTACAGAGTCAGTGATCACTGACTCTGTCCATTCACATAACTGAAACATTGTAACCTCCTGTGATTACGATGTTTCAGTTTATGAATGAAGAGAAGCCGCTGGCTTCTCTCCTTTCATTTTCAGCGCAGCTGAGGCTGTAGAGAAAGGGACTGGGGAATTTGTGTCCCTAGTCCCTTTCTCTGTCTCAGAGGGGAGATGTCAGAGGTCTGTTAAGACCCCTGATATCTCACCAAAGACCCCCCCCCCCCAACAGGGCTGAAAAAAAAAAGGAATTGCAATAAAAAAATTTGTTGTAAAAAATAAAAATTTAAATAAAAAAACACACTGACAATGTACATTTCCCCCCACCCCCTTAAAAAATAAATAAAGCATTGTAAAAATATTTAAAAAAAATTGTAAAAATAAATAAAAAAAATGTGAAAAAAAAAAAGTACTGACACATTAGATTTAAAAAAAGTATCGGTAATCGGTATCGGCGAGTACTTGATAAAAAGTATCGGTACTTGTACTCGGTCCTAAAAAAGTGGTATCGGGACAACCCTAGCGCAAACCAATCAAACGCTTATTGTGATTTTTTTTTACGAAAAATATGTAGAAGAATACGTATCGGCCTAAACTGAGGAAAAAAATAGTTTTTTTATATATTTTTTGGGGGATATTTATTATAGTAAAAAATATGATTTTTTTTCAAAATTGTCGCTCTATTTTTGTTTATAGCGCAAAAACTAAAAAACGCAGAGGTGGTCAAATAACACCAAAAGAAAGCTCTATTTGTGGGAAAAAAGGATGCCAATTTTGTTTGGGAGCCACGTCGCACGACCACGCAATTGTCAGTTAAAGCGACACAGTGCCGAATCGCAAAAAGTGGCCCGGTCATTGACCAGCAATATGCTCCGGGACCGGGGGTTAAGTGGTTAAGGCGTGGTCTGTCCTTCCTTTCTCTTTAAATTTAAAAGGTTAAGATTTTATCAGAGCCAGGGTAAGTAAGAATTCGTCAAAAATAGACAAAGGTCTACCCACCCCAGAAATGAGCCCCTATTCTGTAAAGGAATATTAGTTATTCTGGACGAACCATCCTTCTTAATAGGTCTAACAACAGCGCCCTTGCAGATCTGGGAACACCATGATACACGAGACAGCATTCATGTGGTATTCGACTTTACTGAGATGGCATAGGCCTCGTACACACGACCGTTTTCCTCGACAAAATCCATCAAGAAAGTTGGTGGCAGAGCTTTTTTGCAGAGGAAAACAGTCGTGTGTATGTTTCTCGAGAAAACTGTCGTGGATCTCGACGAGAAAAAAAGAGAACAAGTTCTCTTTTTTCTTGTCGGGAGTGTCAATTTCCTCGTCGTGTTTCTCATCGGGCTGGTTTACGACGAGAAACACGATCGTGTGTATGCTTAGAAACCCGCGCATGCTCAGAATAAAGTATGAGACGGGAGCGCACCTTCGGTAAAAGTAGCGTTCGTAATGGAGATGGCACATTCGTCACGCTGTAACAGACTGAAAAGCGCGAATCGTCTCTCACCAAACTTTTACTTAACACGCAGTAACATGAGATTAGTAAAAGCAGCCCCAAGGGTGGCGCCAGTGGAATCGAACTTCCCCTTTATAGTGCCGTCGTACATGTTGTACGTCACCGTGTTTGAGAACAACGAGATTTTGTCTTGACAGTGTGTATGCAAAGCAAGCTTGACAAGATTCTCGACAAGCCTGACAAGGAACTCATCGAGAAAAACTATGTTTCTTTTCACGTCGTGTGTACGAGGCCATAGAGTATTTATAGGATAATAGAATAGAAAATAAGACAGGGGGTGTTTCTGGTTACGTAAATATGGAGGACAGGTTTAGTTATCAATAGACAATTAGATCTACACCTGGTCATTAAGTCATAAATCTAAGCTTCCACCCAAAAATTTAACTTTTCGGAACCCTCCCCCCCTCCGGTGTCACATTTGGCACCTTTCAGGGGGGTGCAGATACCTGTGAATATCCTATTTTTAGCAAGCCATTGTGAACATTTTCCATGCAAGTTTTTTGTGTCATGGAATGACTAAGAAAGCTGCAGACTCAAAACAATTGTCAAGAGGAACAGATTGTAAAAGGATCTGGAAGTATAGATTGGGTGAATGCATTATTATGTGATGTCATACCGTCTACAATGTCTCTGAATTCTAATTTTGGCCTGGTTCTATTGTGACTGAGATATTCTATACCAACATTCCCACCAGCTATAATTCTGCTTTCTGAATATTTTTGTAATCGTTTCTCTTTGTTAGCCTGTGCATAAATGTGTGGTTTTCAAAACCATTTTCATAATTTTATATATATATTATTATATCAAGCAACGTGCGGATAGAAGGAAAAAAGGTGACAGAGAGATCAGTTCATCGCTATGTTGCTTCTCCTTTCACAGTCCAGTCACAGATTGAGGCGGGTCCAGGAAGACCTGGGCTCAGGAAGAATGTGTTAAATAATGCTGCCCATTAAGTGAAGACATCTACCAGCAGAAATTAGCATTGCCAGGGAAATCTCGGGCTTAAAGTGGTTGTAAACTCTTATATACCAAGCAAAGTTACTGGCCTCAGGTGATACACAGAGATTTTCTAAGGAATACAGAACACTTAGGAATGTTAAATAAAACTTAATTCCAGGCACAAACACTTTCACATACCTACAGTATATTCATCAATGGTCTGAAAGGTATAATTCTACCTTTTGTGCACCAAATGCCTTCACAAACCCAGATAATACCTTGTTAAAGTTGTAGAGAGCAGAGAGTGCAGAGGACTGGACTGTGAGAGGGGCACAGCAGGCCCACCAACTACAGGTTGTATGCAGTCCTCTACAGGAGGGGGTGGAGACAGGACCTCCTGCACAAAGAGAGAGGGCAGCAGTGACCTGTCAGTTTGACTTCAATGAGGAAACTCGCTTTGATATGCGAGTACTTTGGATTACGAGCATTCTCCTGGAACGGATTATGCTCGTAATCCGAGGTTCCACTGTAGTTGTATATAAAATGCGGTATTGCATGCCATTGAAGTCAATGCGGAACAAATTATGTTAGTTTCCATTGACTTCAATGAGGAAACTCGCTTTGATATGCGAGTTCTTTGGATTACGAGCATTCTCCTGGAACGGATTATGCGCATAATCCGAGGTTCCACTGTAGTTGTATATAAAATGCACTTTTTATCTTTCAAAAAGTGTTTCCCAGTGCTAAACCTTTCATCCATATTCTAAATTGCTGCATTTGTACATTTTAAAAGCCAATATAAAGGAACAGTAGTGGTAAAAAAAAATCCCTTGTGGATTTAATTAACCTTTTGTTGGGGGTTAAATCTCCTTTAAGGGGGTGTGGCAGAGGGCGTGTCCTATGCCTACATACGTTTGTTAGTAGGTGTCCCTCATTCCCATCTCAAAATGTTGGGAGGTATGTCAACAGGTTTCTGTGGTTATAGGGCAATACGTTGTAAAGACACTGGGCCGGATTGAGAAAGGTTAGCGGATCTTTAGATCCGCGTAACCTATCTGATTTACGATCCGCAGGCGCAAGTTTTTGAGGCGAGTGCTTAATTCAGAAAGCACTTACCTCAAAACTTGCGGCGGCGTATCGTAAATCCCCCGGCGGAATTAAAATTCCGCGGCTAGGGGGCGTCTACAATTTAAATCAGGCGCCGATCGAACAGCGCATGCGCCGTCCGCGAATTTTCCCAGCGTGCATTGCTCCAAATGACGTCGCTAGATCGTCATTGGTTTCGGCGTGAGCATAACTTGCGTCCAGCTCTTTTCTGAATCGACTTACGCAAACGACGTAAAAATTCAAAACTCGGCACGGGAATGACGGCCATACTTAACATAGGATACCCCTCACATAGCAGGGGTAACTATACACCGAAAAATGCCGAACACAATAGACATAAAAAAAAAAGCAATGGGCGGGCGTTCGTTTCTGAATCTGCGTAAATCCTCATTTGCATATTCGTCGCGTGTAAAAAACGAAACGCCACCTAGCGGCCGGCCTGGAATTGCAGCCTAAGATCCGACGGTGTAAGTCACTTACACCTGTCGGATCTTAGGGAGATCTATGCGGAACCTGATTCTATGAATCAGCCGCATAGATCCGACCGTCGGAACTCAGAGATGCGACGGCGTATCAGGAGATACGCCGTCGTATCTCTATCTGAATCCGGCCCACTGTCATTTCACATGGAGTTGACCAGTAATTTAGAAAGCATTATAGCCAAAACATCTACATCAGGGGTGTCCAAACTTTTTTCAAAGAGGGCCAGATTTGATGAAGTGAACATGTGTGAGGGCCGACCATTTTGCCTGACATTCTTTGAACCATTAAAATTTGGTCAAAGTGTGTTCGTCTGAGCGCTAATACACGGCCCAACAAGAATTCTCTTGCCTTTGTGGCTGTGTGTGTTGAAGAGATGAGCGTGGGCGTGTTATTTGACTATACTGTATATATTTCTTTTGTGGCCCCAACGAATCCCAGAGCGCTGCTTAGGACTAAGGATGAGCTTGGGCGTGTTATTTGGATATACCGTATTTATTGTCGTATAACACGCACAGCCTTACCATTGCCATGAATGCAGCCTTACCATTTCCATGAATGCAGCCTTAACATTGCAACCAATGCAGCCTCACATGTGCCATAAATACAGCCTCACATGTGCCATAAATGTTGTTTACTCCTTGACCTCTTTAATACAAAGTCCCGCCTCTTATGATAGACAGAACAATGGCATCCCAGGATACGGGACTTCCAATAGAGACGCTGCTGAGTAAACAGGAGATTCTCTTCATGTAATCTGATGGCGCTTGTCCTGCCCCCTCCCTGTCCCCTCCAAGGCAGCGCCAATAAATACAGTATATATCTTTTGTGGCCCCCGGGGGCTACAAACAATATATATATCCAAATCCCCAGGGGGGCCATATTAAATCAACAGGGGGGCGGCATTTGGCCCCCGGGCCGGACTTTGGACATGCCTGATCTACATGATATGTAGTTATAGCATTTTTACAAAAAGAGGTCAGAAATGACAACCCACAAATTCTTCTTGTAAAACAAACAGTTGTAAACGCTCTCTATAAACACATAAAACATCTTTGCATTGCCATCTGCTGGTCAAACAAAACTGTAAAGCTTGTGTGATTTTAAAGGGAAGTGCAGGGAAAAAAAACATTCCTACTCACTTAGATGGCTGCAGCATCGGTCCTTATTTCTCGCTCCCCAAGCAGCCAGCTCTTACGTCGCCTGATGTCCATAAAGGGGACGAGCATGCGGCACCCTCCTGTACGATGTTGGTCCTGCATAGTACACGATGAGAGAGCTGCGACCAGTCAAGCAGCAAAGTGAAGAGGTTGCATGAAGAGGAGGAAGCCTATGGAAGTAAGCAATAATAATAATATTAATAATAATAATAACAACAAGTATATCTGCTGGTTTATCATCCCCTGCAGAGATCTTCAAACTACGGCCCTCCAGCTGTTGCGGAACTACACATCCCATGGGGCATTGTAAAACTGACATTCACAGACATCACTAGGCATGATGGGAATTGTAGTTCCTGAACAACTGGAGGGCCATAGTTTGGAGACCCCTGCGCCTAGACAATATGAACAGAGCAGTTAACCCTTGCAACAGGAAGGGGAACAAGTTGCAGCAGGTAAATGTTTTTAATCCCTGAAGTGTAGCTTTAAGAGACTAGACCTTGGGTCAGGTGAGTGTCTGATTATTAAAAGTCAGCAGCTACAATTTTTGTAGCTGCTGACTTTTAAATGGGTGGAACTCCGCTTTAACCACTTCAGCCCCGGAAGGATTTGCCCCCTTAATGACCAGGCCATTTTTTTTGCAATACAGTACTGCGTGGCTTTAACTGACAATTGCACGGTCATGCAACGCTGTACACAAATACAATTTACGCCCTTTTTTTTTACACAAATAGAGTTTTCTTTTGGTGGTATTTGATCACCTCTGTGGTTTTTTATTTTTTGTGCTATAAACAAACAAAAAGCGACAATTTAAAAAATAATACATATTCAAAAAAAAATATATATAAAAAATGATTTTTTTTATCAGTTTAGGCCGATATATTTTCTAAATATTTTTGTTAAAAAAAAAAAAACTCATATAGCATAGGCTTATATTGATTGGTTTGCACAAAGTTATAGCGTCTACAAAATAGGGTATCGATTTATGGCATTTTTATTCATTTTTTACTAGTACGGGACTGCGACATTGCGGACAGACACTTTTGACACTTTTATGGGACCATTGACAATTGACATTTATACAGTAATTAGTGCTTTAAATGTCACAGGCAGGGAAGGGGTTAATACTAGGGGCCAATCAAGGGGTTAACTGTGTTCCCTCAGCGTGCTCCAACTATGTAGGTGATAGGCTGCTAGGGAAATGACAGAAATCACTGTTCCCGATCACTGTCAGAACGGGGAATTGCCTTGTTTACAAAGGCAGTTCCCCATTCTGCCTCTGTAATAGGCTATCGCGGGTCACCGGCGGACATCCCGCAGCATGCCGCGGTGGCGCACGCCCACCCGCTATCATATCTGCATGAGCCGCCGTACAGCTACGGCGATTTGCACAGGAGAGCTGACCTGCAGCCGTAGTTCTAAAGGCAGAACGTTTTTTTTACCTTTCATTCTCTGCATTAAAGTAGAGGTCCACACAAAAATGGAACCTCCGCTTTTCGGAACCCTCCCCCCATCTGGTGTCACATTTGGGGGGGAGGGGGTGCAGATACCTGTATAATACAGGTATTTGCACCCACTTCTGGGCATAGACCAGAAGACAGCAGGGACCAGTGAGGACGCGCAGTAGGACCCGGGAAGTGAAGCTGCAACGCTTCACTTCCTGATTCCCTCACCAAGGATGGTGGCGGGGGCAGTGGAGAGCCGAGCGATTGATTGGCTTCGGCTGCCGACAGCGCGGGCACCCTGGACAGGTAAGTGTCCATTTATTAAAAGTCAGCAACTGCAGTATTTGTAGCTGCTGGCTTTTAATATTTTTTTTTAAAACATTTTTCCTTTAAAACCTTTTAAACAGTACAGTGCTTGTTCTGTGTGATTTGCCCCCTGTAAAACCTGTAATACCTGGCTGATCCTGCCTGGCTATACATACCTCCCAACATTTTGAGATGGGAATGAGGGACACCTACCAGCAAATGTATGTAGTCAAGGGACACGCCCCCTGCCACACACCGTTAAAAGGAAAAAATAACCCAAAAAAAGGTTAATTACATTTACAAGGGCTTTTTTTTTTACCACTACTATTCCTTTATATTGGCTTTTAAAATGTACTAATGCAGCAATTTAGAAATTGGATGAAAGATTTAGCACTGGGAAAACACTTTTTGAAAAATAAAAAGTGCATTTTATATACAGCTATATAGATCAGACCAAAATGAGGGACAATTGAGGGGGAAAGAGGGACATAGGGACATTACTCCAAATCAGGGACAGTCCCTCGAAATCAGGGACAGTTGGGAGCTATGGCTATACCCTACCCCCTGTGTGCTGACTCCGATATATCAGGGCTGCTGAGCCCTGACACCGGAGTCATCTGTACATGACTCAGTCATCTGCAGCCTGCTATCTGTCTCCTCTGTGCTCTCTCCTCTTCCCCCTCTCTGCCTGTCAGCTTGCGACAGTGCCTGCCCACTAAACTTTCACATCTTCATACCCTCCCCTCTGTGTTCTAATCCTGTGTGCCCCTGTGTACGTGATTTATAAAATAAAGTCTGCTATAAATCATTTCACAGCTCTTCTAAGCGATCACATGTCAGCGGGGGAATCTTGGCCCCGCCCGCTGCATCTATCAGATGGGGAAAGAAGAAAGACTCATGTGATCGCTAAAAAGAGCTCTGAAATGAAGTATAGCAGGTTTTTTCTTTTTTATAAATCACTCACACAGGGGCACACAGTATTAGAACACAGAGAGGATGGTATGAAGATTTGAAAGGCTTAACAACCACTTTAAAGGTAAAAATCCTTATGTAAGGCCCCCAACTTATACTTATCTGAGCCTGATCTCGATACAGTGATGTGTATGAGAGCAGTGGCTCTATAGGCGTGCGCAGCCTATTGCGTTAGGATGTGCACACCAAAGCTCAAAGTCATGGCAAACGGTGGGTGAGGCCAAATTGTGGTTACTGTGGGAGGGACTTAAAGTGGTTGTAAACCACGTCTGACTACTTCTACCTATAGGTAAGCCTAGAATAAGGCTTACCTATAGGTAGTGGAAATATCTCCTAAATGTGCACCATTTAGGAGATATTTCACTTGTAGTCCACCAAAAATCCCAACGGCGCATGCGCGGGGAAGAAACGAAACTGAATGCCGTTTCTTCCCCAGCCTGTGCCGTGAATTGCGGCTCTCGTGCGCATGCGCGGAAATGACGTCACCCGGATCCGGCTAATCGCAGCGCCGGAGTCCGCAGTCAGGAAGGAAGAAGACACAGAAGATGGACGCTTCCTGCAGTGGGGACATCGCTGGATTCGCTTGCAGGTAAGTGTCACATAATGGGCTAATATGTGATGCATACTAGCCCATTATGACTTACATTTGCAGGCTGTTCAGATAGCAAAAGAGGAAGTAAAACCCATCAGGGTTTACTTCCTCTTTAAAGGGGCATGGTTTAATAAAACAAAAGCCTTCATGTACCCAATCAAATAGGCTTTTGGTCTTCCCTTTACCCAGGAGGGCGCTTTTACACTGATGCAATTTTTCTGCACCATGGGTGCAGTGTACCCTTGCTTTTCATGTTGGTTAGCTGCACTTTACAGTAGACTTCTATCATGTCCCGTGGTTTTGGTCCACGGGTACCACACCACATTAGTCTGAAAGCCAAGTTGACCATTTATTACTACTGACCTCCAAACTCTGTTACTACTGTCCCTGGAAATCTGTCTCACTTATTATTGACCTCTAAACTCTGCCTCCCCCCCCCCCCCCCCATTCATGCGTCCAGCCCCCTGATCTACATACAGGTTGCCGAACTATGAATTCCAATGGGAGGGGGGATGTTTTTTAGAAGCATGTGATTAGAGCCAGAGGCTCTAATAGGCTTCCAAAAAGGGGTGGGCTTGGGGCGGTGGCGGGCTATCGCCGCCGTTTGTCTCCCGTGGCAGGAGGGGTAATGTTAGTTTGTGATGTAATTTTAAGCACCAGCCACCACTGGTACTGACCCCTAAACTCTGCAAAAAATTACGGTATAATGCTTCCCTTTCATGAAATTAATAAACATGTTACACGTACCTAACAATTGGTTGTGAGTGTCACCGGCGCAAAAGAAAATAAATAAATAAATGTGAACTGTGATCTGCTGCAGTACTGTGTGCCCTTAGTGGGGGTCAATAGTGCTCTAAGAAGAAAAATGTTACTGCGCTGATCTAATTATCCAGAGGTATTTAATCTCTGGGAATATGGACATAAGTGAAATATCAGGGCCACAATGTACCCAATCTTAAGTGTGAATAACCTGAATACAAACAATAAAAAATATAAGAAATATATGAGTCATACAAATGTGACACAGTGATTTCAAACTTAAATCATATATCTAGATCAGTGTGTCAGCATACAATCCATATGCCACAGTGCTTCTATGAGAAAAATGGCTGTTGCTGCTACTGACCAACCAAATCGTGAAAACAATACGAAAGATATTACAAAAAAAATATATTATATATATATGTGTGTGTAAAAACCCAATATGCAGTATGCCAACTGCACCGTGAGTTGTCCAATAACCAATATTGGAACAAAATAAAATAAATATCAATAAAAGTGAAATAATTATCAAACAACCATACAAATGTGCAATGTGCTGGCTGCACTTAAAAATAGTCCAAATGACAGGCAATCTTGCTCTTATACAATAGGTTCCAGCAAACACAAGGTTAAATGTTGGTAATGCTGTGTACAGGAAAGTGCCGCTATCTCTTCCACCCGACAAAGATGTGCCACCATCACCAATGGTTAAAATCAACACTCACCAGACCCCAGATATTATTAGGCTCCAAAGTGGTGTCTTTTCTTTGTCGGTCAGTGGGTGTTGCCTCCTTTTCCCTTTTACAAGGTGTCATCAATTCCTCAAAAACAAGGGGCTCATCATGGTGTAGTATATTAAAATATGTATTTATTTAAAAAAGGTAAAAAAATATAACACTTACAATATAAAGTGCCTCTGACCGGCACTGAGTGTCTTTGGCAGTGTCAACCGTTAAAAGCCGCTGACCAGCATTTAAGTGGCGTCCTAAGAGGTGTGCTTGCCCCGCTGTGCTCCGCATGTATTGCTACAAGGGGTCCGTGCGCGCTGGTGTGCTGCACCCTCAATGTGTGTGTCCAAACAGCCTCTACGCGTTTCGCTAGTTGCGTCGTCAGGAGAGCTGTGGACACTACTGTTTAGGCTGTATTTATACCCCTGTGGATTCCCTGAAATGCTGCAAGGTAGTCACAGGAAACAGGAAGTCTTCCGGCCACCATCTTAGCTGGTGGTGCAGGAAGTTCCTGTTCCACCATTTTGGTTCCTGGATACCTGGCTGTTTGCCAGTCCTGGCCATTCACAGGAAACAGGAAGTATTCCGGCCGCCATCTTAGCTGATGGTGCCGGAAGTTCCTGTTCCACCATTTTGGTTCCTGGATACCTGGCTGTTTGCCAGTCCTGGCCATTCACAGGAAACAGGAAGTCTTCCGGCCGCCATCTTAGCTGATGGTGCCGGAAGTTCCTGTTCCTACATTTTGGTTACTGGATACCTGGCTATTTGCCAGTCCTGGCTGTTGTTACTGGGTGTCAGCAATAAAAATATAAATATAAATATGCCCAGCAGCCAGGGTGGCTGT
Organism: Rana temporaria; assembly: GCF_905171775.1. Classification (NCBI taxonomy): domain Eukaryota; kingdom Metazoa; phylum Chordata; class Amphibia; order Anura; family Ranidae; genus Rana; species Rana temporaria. The sequence goes on along the minus strand of NC_053498.1, from coordinate 100,786,382 downwards.
ATGTGTGGGGCGCTATGTGCGCTGCTACCTCCGTTCGTTTGTGCACCTCCCCCCACCCCCGTGTGCGGGCGCTTGTCGCCCTGTGTGTTATTCCCTGTATTATCGCCGCAACCGGAAGTGCTTGTGCGGCCACCTTGCCTCCGTTACCGGAAGTGTCCGTTCCGCCATTTTGGTTACTGGCATCCTGTGTTAGTCTATGCCTATTTTAGGTAATGGCTAATTCCCCACACAGGATGTAATATTGGTTATTTTAGCTACTGGCAATAGTCCCTGTGTAGCAGTCACCGTCTCTGGTTGACGCTGCCAGGGACACTTTACAAAAAACAACATTTTATCACCTATATTACTGTAAGTGGTCAAAAACTATGTTTACTAAAAGTTTTATTTACTAAAAATTAATCAAACACCATGAGGCCATAAAAAGCAGGAAACAAATACAGTTTTCATTTTTCTGCTGCTATATTTTAACTTTTCTATATAAACCCTTCTCAGTGTATATCATTACTGATATTTTAACCCTATATAATTAATACACATACTCGTTGGTTTCTGATACTTGATGGTAGGTGATCCATCATCAAGTGATCTAGTGCTGTTTCTTAAATGCTGTTTCTTAAAGGGGAACTGCTCTAATTGCATACATACTAGAAATATTGATGTTATCAACTTATTAATGGAATGCTTAGGGGGAATGAAGTGCGGAATACTTAAAACATCAAAAATCTTCCAAAAAACAATTTATATCTAATTCCACATTCATTCCCTTAGGCTTTAATGTGTCTAATCTAAAAATCCACTCAGTTTCATTCCTCGATACTTCCCTTCTTAAATTTATGTTCCTCCAATTCTGTTCAATTTTATCTATGGCATAAAACTTCATTTTACTGGGGTCTCTGTTATGTTTATTTCTGAAGTGTAATGACACACTATGATGTATATACCCTTTTTTGATATTTCTAATGTGTTCTCCCATTCGCACCGAGAGTTTCCTTGTGGTTCTGCCCACGTATTGCAGCCCACACTCGCACTCTATTACGTACGTTACGTGTGTGCTGCTGCACGTGATCAGTTTACCCACTTTAAATTGTTCATTATTGGCGTGAGATTGAAACTGGTCAACCTTTCTTGATCCTTTTGTGGTGCGACAAGGTTTGCATCTTCCGCACCTATAAAAACCCTTCTGGTCAAGGAAGGATATCATCTTTTTGGGTGGGTCCGGTACATTTTTAACCAAGGAATCTCGTATTCTCTTTGCTCTTCTGTACACAAATTTTGGTCTAGCTGGTAAAATTGTACTGAGTTGTGGGTCTCCCAAAATAATGGGCCAGTGTTTTCTAATGATGTCTTCAAACACTCTGTAGTCTGCATTGAAACCCGTTATGAAGGTGACATCATTCTTTTTAGGGGGTGCAATTACTCTCTTTTTTAGCATATCATCCCGGTTCAGAGATCCAACCTCCAATCTAGTTTGCTCCAACCTTCCTCTATCATAACCTTTGTTAGCAAACCTATCAATTAAGATGTTTGTCTGTGTCTGATAGTCGGCCATAGAGTTACAATTTCGTTTTATTCTGATGAACTGGCCTTTGGGTATAGCCCGCTTCCACTGCGGATGGTGGCAGCTTCCGAATGGTATATAACCGTTACGGTCGGTTTCTTTAAAGTGTGTTTTCGTGTGCAGTTCACCTTCGACCTTGAATATTTCCAGGTCTAAGAACTGGGTCACATCAGGTTGTACGTTTACCGTGAATTTAATTTCATAGTGGTTGGCGTTGATATGCTCTATGAAATTACTTAATTGCTCGCGATTCCCTTTCCAAACGATTAGGATATCGTCGATGAATCTTTTATATATTTGTATGTGTGGCCAGCATTTTCCGAATATTTCCTCGTTCTCCCACTTATTCAGGAAAATGTTGGCGACACTTGGGGCGTACTTATTCCCCATGCCAACCCCCTTTATTTGGCTATAGTACTTATGGTTGTGCCAGAAGAAATTGTTCTTCATGGCCATCCGCAGACCTTCAAGTATAAACCTTCTTTGTTTTAATTTGAGTTCCGAGTGTTTTTTTAGAGCCCATGCCACTGCTGCCAGTGCATCTGCTTGTTTTATATTCGTATACAGAGACTCCACATCTATGGTTATTAATAGTGTGGAGTTATCTACAGGTACCTGTTTCAGTGCGTTTATGACGTCTTTGCTATCTTTAATAAATGATTCACCTTTCGCTGCCAATGGCTGTAGGAATACATCTAAGTACTCTCCCAGTCTTGAATGAACGGAGTTTATGCCGCTTATTATTGGGCGGCCGGGAGGTTTCGATTTATTTTTATGTACTTTTGGTACCTGATAGATCACTGGTATTCTGGGGGCCTTAGGTAGTATGTATCTTCCCTCTTTTTTGTTCAAAATGTGATCCGCGATCCCTTTGTTTAGAAAATCTCTCAGTTTATTTTTTAGTTCTTTATTGGGGTTCTTTTTTAATAGTTGATAAGTGGTGATGTCATCAACTAACCTGTTTAGTTCACTCGCATAATCTTGTTTGGTCAGGATGACCAGCCCCCCCCCCTTATCTGCCGGCCTCACCACTATGTTTTTACGTTTTTCTAGTTTTCTTATCCCTTGCCATATTCTATCTTGTTTGATGTTTTTCTTTGGTTTGATATTTTTTATTTCCTTTTCCACCATCTTTTTAAATACTTCTATATGGTGGTTGGAACTGATTTTGGGATTAAAAGTGGATTTGTTTTTTAGTTGACTGTGTGCGTATTCAGGGGTACTTGCCTTATGGGCATTCTCCCCTTTCCCCTCGAAGAATTTTTTTAGGTTTAATTTTCTTATAAATTTTTGCAAATCTATAAAAGTTTCAAAACTGTTAAAGGCCCTGCTTGGCGCAAACTTAATGCCCTTGTCTAATACCAGTAGTTCCTCCTGGGAGAATTCAATGTTAGTTAGGTTGAAGATCCCTTCACCTAACCCACCCTTTTTCTTTTTGCTTCCCCCTCTGCACCCTCTCCTTCTTGGGGGTTGTGATTCCACCCCCCTCTGCCAGTCTGAAAAACCGGCATAGGTGGTCTGAAAGACTCCCCCCAGTCCCTCCATTCCCCCTGCCATTGGGGTGGCCCATAGTTTTGGCCATAGTATCCTCTCCCTCTACCCTCTACCCCTTTGGCCTCCCCTCCAGGGCCTGGAGTATTGGCCATAATAAGGGGGGTGGGAGTGTTGTTGGGGTGGTGGTGGTGGAGGTGGTCCCACTTTATATTGTAAGTGTTATATTTTTTTACCTTTTTTAAATAAATACATATTTTAATATACTACACCATGATGAGCCCCTTGTTTTTGAGGAATTGATGACACCTTGTAAAAGGGAAAAGGAGGCAACACCCACTGACCGACAAAGAAAAGACACCACTTTGGAGCCTAATAATATCTGGGGTCTGGTGAGTGTTGATTTTAACCATTGGTGATGGTGGCACATCTTTGTCGGGTGGAAGAGATAGCGGCACTTTCCTGTACACAGCATTACCAACATTGAACCTTGTGTTTGCTGGAACCTATTGTATAAGAGCAAGATTGCCTGTCATTTGGACTATTTTTAAGTGCAGCCAGCACATTGCACATTTGTATGGTTGTTTGATAATTATTTCACTTTTATTGATATTTATTTTATTTTGTTCCAATATCGGTTATTGGACAACTCACGGTGCAGTTGGCATACTGCATATTGGGTTTTTACACACACATATATATATAATATATTTTTTTTTTGTAATATCTTTCGTATTGTTTTCACGATTTGGTTGGTCAGTAGCAGCAACAGCCATTTTTCTCATAGAAGCACTGTGGCATATGGATTGTATGCTGACACACTGATCTAGATATATGATTTAAGTTTGAAATCACTGTGTCACATTTGTATGACTCATATATTTCTTATATTTTTTATTGTTTGTATTCAGGTTATTCACACTTAAGATTGGGTACATTGTGGCCCTGATATTTCACTTATGTCCATATTCCCAGAGATTAAATACCTCTGGATAATTAGATCAGCGCAGTAACATTTTTCTTCTATGTTACACGTACCTGCTCCGTGTAGTGGTTTTGCAAAGAGCAGCCTCGATCCTCCTCTTCTCAGGTCCCCCACCGGCACTCCTGGCTCCTCCCCCGCCAAGTGTCCACCATAGCAAGCCACTTCGTATGGGGGACCTGAGCCAGGCTGTTTGCTTCCAATCACACACAGCCTGGGTGGCCGCAACCCTGCCCCTGTCGCTCACAGGGTTTGACTGACGGCAGCAGAAGCCAATGGCTCCAAGCCTGTAATTCAGGGGAGAGGGGAGAAGAGCTGCTGCAGACATGCACAGTGTTGGACCGATATAGGGCTCAGGTGACAATTTGGAGGGGGCTGCAGGGGGAGCTGCACGTAAAGGTTTTTCACCTTAAAGTGTTTGTAAGGGCCCAAGTTTTTTTACATTCATGCATGGCCAGTGGCGGCTGGTGCTCAAAATATTTGGGGGGGCGCAAACGAAAAAAAAAATTGCAGCCTCACTGTGCCTATCAAATGCAGCCACTGTGCCATCAATTGTCACCACTGTGCCATGCCATCAAACGCAGTCACTGTGCCATCAATTGTCACCACTGTGCCATGCCATCAAACGCAGCCGCTGTGCCATCAATTGTCACCACTGTGCCATGCCATCAAACGCAGCCACTGTGCCATCAATTGTCACCACTGTGCCGTGCCATCAAACGCAGCCACTGTGCCAATTGTCACCACTGTGCCCATTGTTGCCACTGTGCATGTCACTGTGCTGTGCCATTTAATTGTTGCCACGGTGCCCATTGTTGTCACAGTGCTGTGCCCTTTAATTGTTGCCACTGTGCTGTGCCCTTTAATTGTTGCCACTGTACCCATTGTTGTCACTGTGCTGTGCCCTTTAATTGTTGCCACTGTGCCCATTGTTGTCACTGTGCTGTGCCCTTTAATTGATGCCACTGTGCCCTTTGTTGCCTCTGTGCCCATTGTCGCCGCTGGGGTATAGTGGTGAAGGGGTAACTAGAGGGTATAGTGGTGAGCAGCATTGAAGGGGTTATTAGTGGGTATAGTGGTGAGCGGCATTGAAGGGGTTACTAGAGGGTATAGTGGTGAGCAGCATTGAAGGGGTTATTAGTGGGTATAGTGGTGAGCAGCATTGAAGGGGTTATTAGAGGGTACAGTGGTGAGCGGCATTGAAGGGGTTACTAGAGGGTATAGTGGTAAGCGGCATTGAAGGGGTTATTAGAGGGTATAGTAGTGAGCGGCATTGAAGGGGTTACTAGAGGTTATAGTGGAATCCCTGTAAAATGCACTTACCTTTCTGCTTCTATGTCCTCCCTCGATGTCTTCTCCCGCCTTGGTGACGCTTCAGCCAATCAGGTTCCTGATAACCAGAATCCGGGAACCTGATTGGTTGAAACGGACGTCAGTCTTATCCAAGGAACGCAGCCCCCTTACGTTCCGAGGATAGACCTTCCGGGGAGACTAGGGCTGTACTCGAAAAGCCTATCAGAGCCGCTGGCTCTGATAGGCACTTTCGCTCAGCCAACCAGCTGCCGTTATTCAGGTAACCGGCGCCCTATGTCCAGTTATCTGAATAGACCAGCGGCAGCTGGCAACCAACAATAACATACATTTGTGCAATACAATGCATGAATGTATGTTATTTGCAAGAGGGGGTGGCGGTGCCCTCTATAGACAGCCGTCATCACTGCAGTTAAAATGTAAAAATTACATTTTAAGGCAAATAAAAATTCTTAAAGGCCCCGTGTTTTTTTTTTGTGACTACAGGAGCGTCCCTATGGATGGGCCGCCACTGTGCATGGCAAAAACACTTTCTGTGTGCAGCAGCCCCTCTAATACTTACCTGAGCCCCTCTCAATCCAACGATGTTCACGAGAGCTTTGCCTCTCTGGGGACTCGCACTCCTGATTGGCTTTTGTCAATCACAGCCAGTGTGCCAAACAGGAGACTGAGGGGGTGGGGCCGAGCCACGGCTCCATGTGTGAATGGACACACAGAGCTCAGGGTCGGGAGTGCGCCTGCTCTGTGCCCCCAAGCTGCTTGCTGAAAAACACTTGATGTGCGTAGACGATTCTAAAAGTTCCTAAACGCTAGATGCGTTTAATGCTTGAGTGTCCATTCATTCCAATGGCCGGAATAAATAAATATTCTGGACAATGAAATCCTTAAACGCTCCTAGACAAGCATGCAATAAATGGGGCTTGAGCCGCCGTTCACATTGGAGCGACTTGTCATGCGATTAGTGCCCACAATGCACTCTTCTAGTCGGTGCAATGCCGACTTTGCGGTGCCACACCAATTTGGCGATTTCGGGCATCTAGAGGAGAAAGTCAGATGTTCTGTGTGCATGACGCCTCAAAATGCTACGGTGTAAATGAACCCTTCAGTGTCTCCATTGAAGCACAGGTGGACATTTCTCTCTTTTCTTGTAAACCTTTTTTGCAGCAATAAAGTAAAACATTTGGCTTTGAAAAAAAAAAAAAAACAGGCAGCAGCTATTTTTAAGCAGGCCAAGCTGGATGCAGACCAGACACCGTTGTCACCGTTGTCACCCTGCTCACAGCTGAGGGAGCTGAGCTTACATAATGAAAACGTGTCACGACTAAGCTCATCCAGCAGAGGGCGCGCAACGCGAAAGCAGAGGTCTGAGAGACGTAGCCTGTTACCATGGCCACGAGAGCTTCCCAGATGACGCCTTCCAGAATCACGTAATCGGAAGCGGAAGTGAAAGTGCCCGTCTCGGCCATATTGGAAGCGGGGGAGGAAACAGGACATCGAGGAGGAGAAAAGGGAAGACGGGGTTAGGTGATCCTGGCAGAGAGGTGAGGGGGCAGTCGTGGTGTGTGGTAGTGGGGGAGGGGTGGTCAGTGATGGTGGGTAGAGTGGGGGAGGAGCTGGTTGGACCGGCCGCTGGGCTCATGTCTCCTCAGGCCCTGGAGGAGGAAGGGAGGGACTGTGGTGTTTGTGGGCACTGACATCCATTGCTGACTGTCTTCCTCCTTCCTGGGGCCCTGGAGGTACCACAACACCCAGCGTGGCCTGTCACCCTGTGCATGCTGGGACTTCTACTTCCACAGCTGTGTGGGGGGAAGCTCCTTTCCTACCCCCCCCCCCCATGTTATTGTTCTGGGCTGGTCCATATGTGGCCTAAATCTCCAATCTGAGCCCATTATCCCCAAATCCCTGAGCTATGGAGACCCCTCATCTCATCACCCCCCAAATGTCTGTGTGCCTTGTGATCACACTACATAATAGAGCTGCACCATTCTGGAGAAAAGGAGAATCACTATTTTATTTTTTGCTTAGAATAAAGATCACTCTTCTCGTGGTGTGACATCATCTTTCACATTATACAAAAATGTTTTTTTGGAGTTCCGACTTAAAAAAATAAAATAAAAATTCAGCAGCTACAAATACTGCAGCTGCTGACTTTTAATAATCGGACTCTTACCTGTCCCAGGGTCCAGCAATGCGGGGGAACGAAGCTCTGCTCCTCTCTGCGGCGCCGGGATCACGACTGTGGGCGCCCGGCTCTCGCTGCGCATGCGCAAGCCGCGGTGCGCACTGTGACTGGCCAGGCAATCATCTGGGACCTGTGACGTGTCCCAAAAGATTGCAGAGAGGGAGAGGTGAACTTGCGGTGCCCTGGGAGGAAGTGGGAGCTGAACCCCTCTAAAAAGAGGGTCCCCCCCCCCAAAAAAAGAAATTACATACCAAATGTGGCATGTCAGGGGGTCACCTTCCATTTAGGTGAAAAAAATGTGCTTGAAAGGCCACTGCGCAAATACCACGTGACATAAAATATTACAAAAATCGCTATTTTATTCTCTAGGGCGGGGATATGCAATTAGCGGACCTCCAGCTGTTGCAGAACTACAAATCCCATGAGGCATAGCAAGGCTCTGACAGCCACAAGCATGACACCCAGAGGCAGAGGCATGAAGGGATTTGTAGTTTTGCAACAGCTGGAGGTCCGCTAATTGCTTATCCCTGCTCTAGGGTCTCTGCTAAAAAAAAATGATATATAATGTTTGAGGTTTTCTAAGTAACTTTCTAGCAAAAAAATACTGACTTTTAACAAGTTTTGTTAAAGATTTGTTTCATCTCTGTGTATCACCTGAGCCTGTTCACTACACTGGGTAGATGTCAGGGTTTACATCCACTTTAAACTGTATCTAAAGCCAACACTCTTCTCAACCCATCATTATACGTTTCCCAAAACCGCTACATTCAAGGCGTGCCTTGAATGATAACTGTCACAGTTGCTTGTACTCTCAACTATACTGTCAAATGAAGGGTGTCATAACTGATCCCATGTCAACTGCAGATCAAACAGATGCAGCTTCCTTGGCTGTTAAGACTAGGAGGGTTTTGTTTCAAATGGGAATTGATTGGTGAAAGGTTAGAAGTGAACCCCTGTCAGCTTTTTATACCTAAAGGCTCAAAAGTCTGGCAATTCGGTAGCTAATGTCTGACATTTGAGCCATGAGTGCCCCTTGTTGGCACCACTTGTGTCAACAAAAGGCAAGCCGAACAGTGATTAAGTGAGAGGAATGGTGCCCCATCATTGGTGCCAGTGACAGGAATGGAGCCTCGTCATTGGTGCCGGTGAGAGGAATGGTGCCCCCATCATTGGTGCCGGTGAGAGGAATGGTGCCCCGGTCATTGGTGCCGGTGAGAGGAATGGTGCCCCGGTCATTGGTGCCGGTGAGAGGAATGGTGCCCCGGTCATTGGTGCCGGTGAGAGGAATGGTGCCCCGGTCATTGGTGCCGGTGAGAGGAATGGTGCCCCGGTCATTGGTGCCGGTGAGAGGAATGGTGCCCCGGTCATTGGTGCCGGTGAGAGGAATGGTGCCCCCGTCATTGGTGCCGGTGAGAGGAATGGTGCCCCCGTCATTGGTGCCGGTGAGAGGAATGGTGCCCCGTCATTGGTGCCGGTGAGAGGAATGGTGCCTCGTCATTGGTGCCGGCGAGAGGAATGGTGCCCCCGTCATTGGTGCCGGCGAGAGGAATGGTGCCCCGTCATTGGTGCCGGCGAGAGGAATGGTGCCCCGTCATTGGTGCCGGCGAGAGGAATGGTGCCCCGTCATTGGTGCCGGCGAGAGGAATGGTGCCCCGTCATTGGTGCCGGCGAGAGGAATGGTGCCCCCGTCATTGGTACCGGCGAGAGGAATGGTGCCCCCGTCATTGGTGCCGGCGAGAGGAATGGTGCCCCCGTCAATGGTGCCGGCGAGAGGAATGGTGCCCCCGTCAATGGTGCCGGCGAGAGGAATGGTGCCCCCGTCAATGGTGCCGGCGAGAGGAATGGTGCCCCCGTCAATGGTGCCGGTGAGAGGAATGGTGCCCCCGTCATTGGTGCCGGTGAGAGGAATGGTGCCCCCGTCATTGGTGGCGGTGAGAGGAATGGTGCCCCCGTCATTGGTGGCGGTGAGAGGAATGGTGCCCCCGTCATTGGTGGCGGTGAGAGGAATGGTGCCCCCGTCATTGGTGGCGGTGAGAGGAATGGTGCCCCGTCATTGGTTCCGGTGAGAGGAATGGTGCCCCCGTCATTGGTGGCGGTGAGAGGAATGGTGCCCCCGTCATTGGTGGCGGTGAGAGGAATGGTGCCCCCGTCATTGGTGGCGGTGAGAGGAATGGTGCCCCCGTCATTGGTGGCGGTGAGAGGAATGGTGCCCCCGTCATTGGTGGCGGTGAGAGGAATGGTGCCCCCGTCATTGGTGGCGGTGAGAGGAATGGTGCCCCCCGTCATTGGTGCCGGTGAGGGGAATGGTTCCCCGTCATTGATGCCGGTGAGAGGAAGGGTGCCCCCGTCATTGGTGTCGCTGAGAGGAATGGTGCCCCCGTCATTGGTGTCGGTGAGAGGAATGGTGCCCTGTCATTGGTGCCGGTGAGAGGAATGGTGCCCCCGTCATTGGTGCCCCCGTCATTGGTGCCGGTGAGAGGAATGGTGCCCCCGTCATTGGTGCCGGTGAGAGGAATGGTGCCCCCGTCATTGGTGTCGCTGAGAGGAATGGTGCCCCCGTCATTGGTGTCGGTGAGAGGAATGGTGCCCTGTCATTGGTGCCGGTGAGAGGAATGGTGCCCCCGTCATTGGTGCCCCCGTCATTGGTGCCGGTGAGAGGAATGGTGCCCCCGTCATTGGTGCCGGTGAGAGGAATGGTGCCCCCGTCATTGGTGCCGGTGAGAGGAATGGTGCCCCGTCATTGGTGGCGGTGAGAGGAATGGTGCCCTGTCATTGGTATTAGTGGAGGGAATTGTGTCTTGTATCGGAGGGAAGAAAAGTACTCCAGGGGTTGGACAGAGGCGACTGAAGGGCCACAGTTTGGAGACCACTGGACCCAGACTATAGTCGCATGGCCACACAGGGTTGGTTTTAAATGCTGCCAGCACACACTGTGGGAACAGCATTCACTGTCAGATTTGTACAATTCAGTGGTCGGCATCAGCACTGTTCACATGTAATCTTATCTGAGCAGTTTTATGCCGGTAGAGCTTTCAACGGACCCTGTTGGATGCTGACAGGGAGTTTTGAGGATTGGTGTTTGTGGGATTTTGGCTGCAGCTAATTGCCCAGTTTGTATGTGGCCATAGCACAGAGTCTTCCTGCGCCAAAAGGCGACTTTTAGCCACCTCTGAATGTGGCAAAATATCATCCCCTAGGCTGTTGGTGTGTTTAGCCTAAATCCCAGGACCCCAGAGCTGCAATGCAAGAGTGCTAACCACTTGGCCACCTTTCTAGCCATGCATATACTTTTATTTTTTTATTTATTTTTTTAACCATCTCACACGTGTGATCCTGCCCATTGGTGACACTCACAGCAATAGATTGAAATTTTTATTATGCTAAAATTTATATGGCAAGATTTTTACGTTTCATGTGAGTCTTAGGCCCAATGCACACAAGACGCTGCTAAACACGTGTCCAGAGGCATTTGGACAGCTTTTTCAACTGCCCCCTGAACACATTCAATGTTATCCTATGTGTCCATGCACACAGTCACGTTTTTCGGCAGTTGCGTTTATGCTCGTTTTTTTCAGAAGCCAAAAAATGGGTTCAGACGCAAAAGTTTTCACGTTTCAGACGCAAAACGCGGCACCTGCGTTTGCGTTTATAAGCGTTTTTAAAGGTACCCTTTTTTTACAGCAGAAAATAAGGAAATATTTAAAAAGCTTAAAAAAATAGAGCTGGTGACTGTTAGTTACCGGCTCTCTGCTCGGCCCCTCCTGCGCTCATTTGCACATTGGGCTGTGGAGGGGCGGGAGCTTTGGCAGGGAAGTTGCATGGTGCGTTTGCACGCCCGAAATGCATTGTGTGTTTAGATGCTAGCTCCCTGTGTCTGTAAAAAGCAGCTCATTTTGGCTGCGGGTGGTTGCAGGAACAGTTGCAAATACCCCCAACCACCCGCACGAGCATGAACCAAGTCTTTAGACTTTAGGATCATTTAGTCTGTTATTTATTTAAATTGTATTAATTTCCTGGCTTTTAGGAGCCTTGCACACAGGCGTACAGTAAACTGCATTGAGATCCATAATTGTATGCTAAGGGCCGTTTGGCGGTCATGGCATTTAGCTGTGTAAACCAAAACCTAGAAGATTTGTGTTTTCAATGCGATTTTTGACCGTGCTTTATACTGTAAGTGTATACACATTTATACTAACATTTACATGTGAATAGCGTAAACGACCCCTGTGGGGCGCCGCTGCATGTATTCAGGACCAACATGTAAACATCAGCAATGTGCAGGCACAGAATGAACTTGGCCTTACGTCATCCTGTGTCGCCACCGCTGGTTTCACACTATCGATGTTCACATCTCCCAATGAAGAGGTCAGCATGAGGACTTGGCTGTCCCTGCTACAAAAATGAAAATAAAACATTGTTGCATTCAGTGGACACAGAGTGCAATAAATACCTGACAGGGAATCTATACCTCCCCACTCTGTCCAAAACGAACAGGTTTTGTCTGGAGTTGGGCTGGTTCACACACACAGAGTCCAGTGCGTATTTTTTTTTAATCAAAAACGCATAGTTCACACCAGTGCTTGTAGTTCCAGAAAAACACGCTGCGTTTTTTTTTTTGTACTGGAACGCTGTAAAACGTTTCAAACCCATACTGGAACACCCGTGTCCTTAAGGTCAGTTCACACCATAGAAGCGCAGTCCAGATGTGTTCCAGATTCTTTTCTGTCTGCACGGTTTTTGATGCGTTCCAGTGTGTTTTTGAGGCGTTTTACAACGTTCCAGTGCAGGAAAAATGCAGCATGTTCTACTTTTTTTTTTTTTACTAGAACGCACTGGAATTGCAAGCACTGATGTGAACTATGCAATTGAAAACCATATAGCCTACTTTCCATGTGTTTGTGATGCAGAAAAAAAAAAATGCACTGGACTGCATGTGGTGTGAAATGGCCCTTAAAGCGGAGTTCCACCCAAAAATGGAACCTCCGCTTTTTAGGAACCCCCCCCCCTCTGGTGTCACATTTTGGCACCTTTCAGGGGGGAGGGGGTGCAGATACCTGTGCAAGACAGGTATTTGCACCCACTTCTGGGAATCGACTCCCGAGGGAGTCACACCACTTCCGCCCCTCCCCCCCCTGTCGTCTGGGAAACACACTGGTCCCAGGAGAGAGATGCGCAGTAGGGAACCGGCAGTGAAGATCGCAACGCTTCACTTCCTGATTCTCTCACCGAGGATGGCGGCGGTAGCAGCCGAGAGACGTGCGATTGCTCAGCCTCGGCTGACAACATTTCGCGGGTGCGCTGGATGGGGAAGTGTACATTTTTTAAAATTCAGCAGCTGCAGTATTTGTAGGTGCTGGCTTTTAACCACTTGCCGCCCGCCAATCTGTGCCAATCAGTGCCACCATATCAGTGCCCGTAATTGAAAGAGAAAACTTACTTATTTACAAAAAAATGTACAGAAAAAAATTAAAACGTATTTTTTTTTCAAAATTTTCAGTCTTTTTTTAGTTGTTGCGCAAAAAAAAAAATCACAGAGGTGATCAAATACACCAAAAGAAAGCTCTATTTGTGGGGAAAAAAAGGACGCCAATTTTGTTTGGGTACAGTGTAGCATGGCCGCGCAATTCCCATTCAAAGTGCGACAGTGCTGAAAGCTGAAAATTGGCTTGGGCGGGAAGGTGCGTAAGTGCCCTGTATGGAAGTGGTTAAAAGAAAAAAAATATTTGGGTGGATGTCCGCTTTAAGATTAAGAAGAAAAGAGGGGGAAAATGCACTAAACTGCACCAAAAACGCACTGGAACACTTCAAAAACAAGGATGCAGAAAAGCATCTGGAACGCATCCGCACTGCATTTCTATGGTGTGAACTACCGTAAATAAGGACATGTGTTACAGCGCATTTTTGATGCGTTTTACAGCATTCCAGTGCAGGAAATATGCAACATGTTGTTTTACTTTTTTTTCCCTGTAAGCACTGGTGTAAACTATGTAATTGAAAACCATATAAACCTACTTTTTGTGCATTTTTGATGCATTAAAAAAACGCACCGGACTGCAGTGCATATGGTGTGTGAACTGGTCCTCGGTGTGCAGGCAGCTGCCAGTTTTCCCTGCAGTTGGGTGAGGGGACGGTGTGATGCATGTTTTTTCCCATCTAAATATATATATATATATATTGCATTGCGGCAAAGTACGCCGCAAGGACGTATTGGTTTTGACGTGAACGTAAATTACGTCCAGCCCTATTCACGGACGACTTACGCAAACGACGTAAAATTTTCAAATTTCGACGCGGGAACAACAGCCATACTTAAAATTACTAGTCCAGCTATTTGCTGGAATAACTTTACGCCTGAAAATGCCTTACATAAACGGCGTATCTTTACTGCGACGGGCGGAAGTACGTTCGTGAATCGGCGTATCTAGTCATTTACATATTCTACGCCGAACGCAATGGAAGCGCCACCTAGCGGCCAGCCTAAATATTGCACCCTAAGATAGGACGGCGCAAGCCGTCGTATCTTAGATAGGTTTAAGTGTATCTCAGTTTGAGAATACACTTAAATTTAGGACGGCGCAGATTCTGAGTTAGGTCGGCGTATCTACTGATACGCCGGCCTAACTCTTTATGAATCTAGCTATTAGTCCGTAGGGTTCCATATTGAGTTGGCCCACCCTTTGCAGCTATAACACCTTCAACTCTTCTGGGAAAGCTGTCCACAAGGTTTAGGAGTGTGTCTATGGGAATGTTTCACCATTCTTCCAGAAGCGCATTTGTGAGGTCAGGCATTGATGTTGGATGAGAAGGCCTGGCTCGCAGTCTCCACTCTAATTCATCCCAAAGGTGTTTTCTATCGGGTTGAGGTCAGGACTCTGTGCAGGCCAGTCAAGTTCCAACACCCCAAACTCGGTCATCCATGTCTTTATCCACTTCCATACCAGGTACTTACGCAGCTTCCCGCCCAAGCCAATTTTCAGCTTTCAGCACTGTCGCACTTTGAATGACAATTGCGCGGTCATGCTACACTGGACCCAAACAAAATTGGCGTCCTTTTTTCCCCACAAATAGAGCTTTCTTTTGGTGGTATTCGATCACCTCTGCGATTTTTTTTTTTTTTTTTGCGCAACAACTAAAAAAAGGCTGAAAATTTGGAAAAAAAAATTACGTTTTTATTTTTTTCTGTTAATTTTTTTGTAAATAAGTTTTCTCTTTCAATTACGGGCACTGATATGGCGGCACTGATGGACATCGATGAGGTAGTACTGACGGGCACAGATGAGGTGGCACTGATTGGCGGCGCTGGTATGCGGCACTGATGGGCACACAGGCGGCACTGATGGGCACACAGGCGGCACTGATGGGCACACAGGCGGCACTGATGGGCACTCATGGGCGGCACTGATGGATACTTATGGGTGGCACAGATGGGCACTGATAGGTGGGCACTGGGCATGGATGGGCACTGTGGGATGGCACTGATGGACACTGGGGTGGCGCTGATGGACACTGGGGTGGCAGCACTGATTTTTGCCAGGTTGCCAGTCAGTGCCCATTTGTTGGCACTGACTGGCATCATTTTTCTTTTAATGCTTTTTTTTTTTTTTTTTTGCAGGCTTTTTTTTTTTTTTTTTTTTGCCCACCCTGGTGCTCCAGGGTGGGCATCCCTGGTGATCCAGTGTGGCGATCCGAGGGGGGGCTGCGCTGATAAACAATCAGCGCGAACCCCCCCTGTCAGGAGAGCCGCCGATCGGCTCTCCTCTACTCGCGTCTGTCAGACGCGAGTGAGGAAGAGCCATCAACGGCTCTTCCTGTTTACATCGTGATCAGCCGTGGTTGGACACGGCTGATCACGTGGTAAAGAGTCTCCGCCGGAGGCTCTTTACCGAGATCGGAGATGCAGGGTGTCAGACTGACACCCCGCATCACCGATCGCCGCGATGCGCGCCCCCACGGGCGCGCGCGGCATGAAATCCTGCAGGACGTTCTAGAACGTCCTGTCAGGATTTCATAACCACTTCCCGGACGTAAATCGGCTATAGGCCGGGCGGGAAGTGGTTATGGAAGTTTGTGTGTGTGTAAAAGTATGTGCCTTCCTGTCTGTTACTGAGTTGCCATTTTGGCTTTTTTAATATCAAAAAATAGTTTTTTTAATCTGCTACACTTGGACCCGGTTCACACTGGGGCGACTCGTCAGGCGGCTCAGCCGCCTGTTTGTCGCGTCCCATTCAAAGCAATGGAACCGTTCTAATAGGAGCGACGCAAGTCGCTCCGACTTAGAAAAAGGTTCCTGTACAACTTCGGGGGCAGCTCGGGGCGATCTGCATTGACTTCTATACAGAAGTCGTTTTGCAAATCGCCCCTGAAGTCGTGCCGCTGCAGTGTGAACCGACTCTTAGTCTGGCGCCCACTTCTGTCTCATTTTTGTTTTTGTTATTCGTCTTGGAAAGACATTTTAAAGGAAATCCTGTAGTGAAACAAATAGGGGGATAAGCTGTGCCCCCCCTCCCCCCTGAAAATGCTGGTTGCCTGACTGTCTGGCTTGTATCCTTTTTTTTTTTAGCACCGGCTCAAACTAAGCATTGTGTTTCAGAAAATATGAAAGCCATTAAGTTTTATGGAAAAAGTTGTTGATGGCAGTTTCTGTTTCCCTCACTTGTTTGTTCTTAAAAATGTAGAAATGCAATAGAGAATTAGTATAAGGAAGTATGTAGTTTATACTTTATTCCACTAACATCATGCAAAGAAATCTGACCACATTGTTGTGTTTTTCAGAGGTGGTGAATGACTGTACATGGAAGTCTTGGGATTTGCCTGACTTCTGATCCAGTTTCACAACAGTATGTGATGTTTTATTTTGTTTACTTTTTAGTTTTTCTCATTTTTCTTTCTGTTTGCTCCTTTTACTGCACTTTTATCCTGCTTTTCACACTCTTGTGAGATTTGAATTTAGTATTTGTGATTTGTATCAAAATATCAGCAGAATACAAAATATATCACAAGAAATAGTAATAATGTTAAATTATACATGGCTTGTTTTTTTGAAAACGGGGGTATATGCCACATTTTAAAAAATGGAAACGTGATAGCTGGGATCAGATTCGTATGGCTAGGACCACAAAAAAAAAAAAAAAAGCGAACAGCCATTTTTTTTCCTTTTTAAAATGGAACTCCAAAAGAGAAATGATGTAAAATATTTAACTTCTGGTGTTCTGTCGAAGTGCCCCCCCATCGAATAATGCCCGGGATGAACGGCGGCATGCGCCATACGTCCACAGGGCAGCCATCACAAATTTTGGGGCCCCTTACAGGTGTAATGCCTGTACCTCCCCCTGATGGCGGCCCTGTACGTCCATAACGCAACCACTGACTTGCCGATCAGCTGGGGCTGATGTAACCATGGTTCATGCGCACATCGTAAGTGGTATCTCTCGATGGGAGATAGCAATTCAAAGGCACAATTTAAACCTATACAAACAGCTGGTTGTCAGATTGTGCATTGCTGCTGCTGGAGGGCGGCTAACAGCGAGGCACAATGTGAGAACTACAGTCTCCCCCCACTGTTTGTATAGGTTTCAATTGTGCAGTGAAATGGTATCTCCCATCAAGATATACCTCCTACGATGTGCGTTTGCGCCCTGGAACGTCACACCAGCTGATCGGCAACTCGGCTGGAGTGCGGCTCCGTCCTTACGCATGCGGGGGCACTGTTTCGATGGGGGGCACTTCTTGACAGAACACCGGCGCTGTGACTGGAATTGCATTGTTCACTCTCCCCTCAGCCATTTTCAAAGAGGCATGTATTCTTTTCACAAAATACAAGGCAATCTGCTCATGGACAAAGGGAGAGAAGGGCCTGGTAAACGACAGGATGGCTCAACATTATTCTCTGGACACGAGGTAGTTAAAGGGGTTGTAAAAGTTTGTTTTATTTTCTAAATGGGTTCCTTTTAAGCTAGTGTTGGTTCACTTACCTTTTCCTTCGATTTCCCTTTTTTTTCTTTGTCTGAATTTCTCACTTCCTGTTTCTCCTCAGTAAGCTTTCCACCATCATCCGAGCGGTGGTTAGTCAGCCAGAACAGCTTACTGAGGAGGAACAGGAAGTGAGAATTTCAGACAAAGGAAAAAAACATTTAGAAGATAATTCGAAGGAAAAGGTTAGTTAACCAACAATGCACTGTATTAAAGAGGAAGTAAACCCTCTTAAAAAAAAAAAAACACCCTGCAAGGCAAAGGCATAATGAGCTAGTATGCATAGCATATTAGCTCATTATGAAGTACTTATCTGAGATCGAAGCCCCCGCAGCGGTGCTCGGTCACCTCCTCCGTTGGCGCCATCTCTCCACGAGCCATTGCTGTGACTGGCCGGAGCCGCAATGACGTGCCGCCACTAACTGCATGAACGCCGTTAATAAAAGCACACTCCGTGCACCTGCGCGCCGTTGTCTACAGACATCGGTGTCTTTCTTTTGCAAATGTCTCTTAAACCGTGTAGGTTTAGGAGGTATTTGTTGCACCTACAGGTAAGCCTTAATCTAGACTTACCTGTAGGTTAAAATGGTTGTAATGGGTTTACAACCACTTTAAAGGAACCCATTTAGAAAATAAAAACCGAACCTTTACAACCCCTTTAATAAAAAAGAATAAACACTATTTGCGAGAATGGATGAGGGGAGAGTGAACATGATCCTTCACTATATTATAGCCATGACTCTAAGGCTAAGTTCACACTGGCATTAAAAGCAGGTGTTTGAGAGGCATTGCATTGCCCCTCAAATGCCTATGCAAATGATACAATATGCAGCACACAGTGCTATTCACACGATCAAAATATGAAGCATTAGCATTGCGTCCCTTCAGAATTGAGGCCTCATGTTGAGTCAGAAGGCGTTTGAAGCCTTTCAATGCTTCTCATTCAAGTCTATGGTAACACTTTGCAAACGCCGTGGCAGGCAGTTCCGGGGTGTTTAAGTTTAGTTTATTAACTGTAAAGGACTATGCGTTTGTGGAGCGGTTTTTATCGTGCTTTAACGCTCATCAAAAGCTACCCATAGGGCATTTGTTAAGCGCTAGAAACGTGTGAACAAGCCCTAAGCACTGACTAATATCTGGCATGAATGAAACTGTCATTTGTACAGTATCCAGCAGCACTGCGAGTATAGGACACTAAACATTAGTGGTAACCTGACCACAAAATAAAACTGCAAAAAAAAAGAAAATGCAATTATGGTACAAAGATGTTCAAGTATACGTTTAACTTTTTATTTTATTTTATTTATTTTTTAACAGATGAGCAGCAACAGTAATAAAAGAGCACCAACAACTGCAACACAACGGTTAAAGCAAGACTACCTGCGCATCAAAAAAGACCCAGTGCCTTATATCTGCGCTGAACCCCTCCCTTCAAATATTTTGGAATGGTGAGTTTTTCAAGATAAATTGCTCTTCCAGCCTAGTTTGGCTGTTTTGCTCCCGGGTAAAGGTATGTCCCTAATCCAAACTACAAATAAAGGCATAAAATGTATGCAGCACAATAGTACTTTTTTTTCCCATGTAGGTATAGCTATTGTGCACCAGGCCACCCTCCTTCCACTTTGCTGCTAGTAGTCTGGTATTGTGAGAACCTCATAACTTACTAGACTTTTATTATTGGGTGTATGTTCCTACCCCTGACCATTGATCCTGAGCAGTGATGGCGAACCTTGGCACCCCAGATGTTTTGGAACTACGTTTCCCATGATGCTCATGCACTCTGCAGTGTAGTTGAGCATCATGGGAAATGTAGTTCAAGAACATCTGGGGTGCCAAGGTTCGCCATCATTGGTTTAGGGTGGCTCATCATGCTGGATGCATCATTTCCTGGCATATTTCATTGTCAATATCCTGTGACTACCTTTCAGCGCTTTTGGCTATTGTCTGCTCTCTGCTGGATCCTTTGTGCTCTCCTTTGCCTGGTTGCTATTCTGCTGACTGCTTTGTGCCTTTTTATTGGCAGAAGGCTGGAGACATGTACTGGCCACAAAAACTTTTTCAAGGTACTGCTTATGATGTCAGGAAACCAGGCACCTCTAGCATCCCTTGCCAAAAAAAAAAAAGTTACTAGGTGCTGTCGGCAGACAGTTTTATATGAAATGCATCTATTTATTATGTGTCATTATATCACATTTTGTATATGTGCCTCATAGAAATGCTTACATTAGCGTTTTTCCTTTACTAAATGTTCATAGAAATCTACGGTTGTCCTTTATTCATATATTTCTCTGCATAGCTGCATAAGCAGGGACTAGTTAGGAAAGCATTTTTTCTTGTAATATCCAAAATCTGCTATGAAGCTATGACTAAGACTGAAACGCGTAAGGGGAGCTATCACTATGGATTGAAACATATGTGGCAATAAAGGTTTATATATGTATAGATTCTGTCAGGCACCAACTATTTTGAGTGACTTTGGGCAAACAGGAGCCTGAGTCAGCGCATTGCCATCAGCCTAAATAAAACTGCAGGGAATTCTTTCCAATAACATGAATGTGTAGCTAATTGCCCTTGTATACTTAAAGTATAAGGGCATGTTACCCACTTCTTATTTCACCTTTTCTGGCCAGCAACGACATGTATCCTAGAATGTCTTTTATGGATGACTAATGTATTGGCCTTCTAAAATTTTATATGACAAGAGGAGGTTGGTGGGACTTTAAATGAAGCATGTGGAAGTGCTTCCATCCCGGTGGGGCTTTAAATGAAGCAGTTCAGGTGGGGAGTAAAAATGAAAATAATCAAGTTTACTGTATATATAAAATATTGATTTACTAAATGTATGAAAGGTGACATGTGCCAGTGCACACGGTACAACCTACATGGACATATACATATAACAATAGACATAATTCATTAAACAATAAAAGGGATTATAATCGTAAATTAAATATAGATGTAAATTCAGCAACACATGACAACATGATGTGGAGGTATAAAATCGTATGAATCATAAAAAGTATAAGAGAGTGTCGTCTTATTGAAGCAGATAACTGCATCCTTGGTGCCCGACGTGTTTCTGTGAAAACGCTTCCTCAGGGGCGGATGCTAGGGACATCTGAAATATTAAAGTATGATTGCGTCAAAGTATTGACTAGGTGCACCGGAAAAGACAATATGTCAATTCAGGTACTTGCAATGTATATCACACCAGGGCACGGTATGGGAAAAGGACCAGGGGGGGTGTGTGTCTCTTCCAGGAGCTGGGGTGGTGAGGAATCCAGCACAGCGTGAACACACATCGGCATCATCCATGGAGCACAAGCCAAACATCTCCACATCGCAGTCAGTGGTTATTACAGGTAGTGAGTGGGTAACTAGAGAGTAGAGTATGTCCAATTCGGATTCACCAAGATAATGGGAATAAGTGTAAAGGGTGACCTTGGTGCTAAGATCACGAGTATTACCTTAAATATACTGGAGGCAGGAGCTTGTCAAAGCTATGGCGTTTGCAGATGTAGGTGGAAATGGGCGCCGGATCCGGGAAGACGCCTTAAATGCGTCCCGCACGTGTCTGAGCTCACCACCGATGTCACGTTTCCCAGGCAGTGCATGGGGCGGGGCCACAGCCTGGGTGGTAATGAAACCGCCCACAACTAGCGCCACCGCCTCCAGCTCGAGCCGGCTGTTGTCATGTGATGCTGAATTTACATCTGTATTTACTTCATGATTATAATTCCTTTTATTGTTTAATGAATTATGTCTATTGTTATATGTATATGTCCATGTAGGTTGTACCGTGTGCACTGGCACATGTCACCTTTCATACATTAATACATCAATGTTTTATATATACATTAAACTTGATTATTTTAATTTTTACTTCCCACCTGTGAACTGCTTCATTTAAAGTCCCACCGTCCTTTCTTTGTTCAAAAAGTAGTGTTGAGCCGACAGTGTTGACATAAGATTATGTTCTGTCTTTGTTTGCAGATATTGTCATTAAAGCATTTGTTAACCCCCCCAAAAAATAAACAGATCCTGTCCCCTTAAACTATGTTATACAGCACAGTGCTTGTGCTGTGTCATTTGGCCCCTGTAACACCTAAAAAAACCTGGCTGTACACTGACTACGATATATCAGGGCTGCTGAGCACCGTTGTCGGAGTACGTGCCTCTCTCATTCGCAGCCCTGCTCTTCTGTGTCTGTGTGTCTCTAACCTCCTCCCCGCCTGTCTGCTCGTACCGGCGCCTCAATGATTGTGCCAGGAAGTGAGGGGAGCGGGGCTGGAGGAGGAGACCGCACCGAAATGGTGGCAGGAGTCAGGTAAGTGTTTAGGGACAGTTAGTGGGCGTTCTTTTCCCTTTTTAGAATTGCTTAAAAGAGAAAGGTTGAGTCGGCAGAAACACTGGTGGGAGGAGGGGGATGTCCCCTCTCGCCGCCCGTAAGAATGATCAATCGGCGGAACTGCCGATATGATCGTTTTTATGGCGCACAGAATCGCCGGCTCTAAAAGATGATATCTGAATGATGCCTATAGCTGCAGGCATCATTCAGATATCCCAGCTCAAAGTCAAGGATGTCCATGGACGTCCACCCCCGGTACGAAGTGGATAAATCAAGTCGCTTTAAATCACAATTTAAATCGTGATTTAAATCGCTAGTAAAAAAGTATTGATTTTAAATCCTAATTTTTAAAGAGCAACTGTCATCTCTGTCTCCTCCTCTGAACCGCTTTTTAACTCGCTGACACTCCTGTTCACTTTAATGGGACAGCTGGTGATGCGGCAGTGACACCACAAGGTGAGGGTTGTGGCGGCAGCAGGTGAGTGGATGCCCGCTAACAGGCGCTGCCATGATGGATCTGAAATGTCAGGTGCTCATTAAATGGAAGGACCTATTCTTGCTGGTAGTTAAAATCTTTAATATTTGCAAACAAAACAAAAGTTTCCTATTTAGAATAATAAGATGTCAGGTTAGTAAAACGGCGATATCAGAACCGATTCAATCACACACTTTGTAATGTACATAGATTTGCAAAACAATGGGATAAATGTATATTCCTGAACTTTGTTTTATTTCATGGTTACTGTGAAATTGTGTGAATGCATCAATGCAGTGCATGTTATCTCAGCTTGTAGAGCTTTTCTTCATTGAATGAGTTTGCCCAAAAATGTAAATATTGCAGAATATACAGCCTCATGCTACATAACTAAGCTCTATTTCATGCTGAATAAACAAAATTATTAATGTATCTTAAATAGAAAACTATCTTTTAGATAGATTTTTTTTTTATTCCAAAAGCATTTTATTCAAATAAATTTGATAATCAAAAAAAAAAATCTGATTTAAAAAAAAAACAAAAAACATTGATTTATATCCACCCTTTTTTTGCCTTTTTAGTTAAAGCGGATGTGCCATGGGAACAAAATATTAAAAGCCAGCAGCTACAAATACTGCAGCTGCTGACCTTTTAATATTAGGACACTTACCTGTCCTGGAGTCCAGCGCCGATCGCAGCAGAGCACGAGCGATCGCTCGTCACTCTGCTGCTCCCCCCGCCATCCACGCTGAGGGAACCAGGAAGTGAAGCGCTGCGGCTTCACTGCCCGGTTCCCTACGGCGCATGCGCGAGTCGCGCTGCGCCCGCCGATTGGCTCACATGCTGTGTGCTGGAAGCCGAGTGTTCCCAGCACACAATGGGCGACAGACGGGATGTGACGGAATGCCCGTCTTTCGCCCGTATCGTGTGGCCGGAAGTGGGTGCAAATACCTGTCTTTAGACAGGTGTCTGCACCCCCCTCCCCCCTGAAAGGTGTCAAATGTGACACCGGAGGGGGGGAGGGTTTCGATCAGCGGGACTCCACTTTAGGGTGGAGAACCGCTTTAATAACATGGCAGAGGAGCGCCTCTATCATTACATAGTTTGGTATGCAGCATGTCGGTCGTCTTATGGCTGTGAGAAGGCCAGAGAACAGTTGCATGTATACTCACACGTGGCGCAAACAATCTCAAAGGCCGTGTGTGTGTGTGTGTGAGGTTTGTTTACCTCTCACAAACAGTTGTGACTGTTGGCTTGTCTGACCGCTCTATTTATTGTGTTGCAGCTTCTTGTCCGGTCAGCGTCGGCTCTTCCCAGCTCTCCTGTCTGGTTACTTTCTAAATTTGTTACGTGTTTTTCTTTTTTTTTTCTTTCTTTTGTGCTGCTGTTTACAAATCCGGGAGCCGAGGCATTTCGTCTTGTGATTCTTGCTGGATAGAAGGATCGGGTTTCAAATTGCTCGACCTTCTTTTTTTTTTTTTTTTTTTTTTTTTTTGCAGTGCAGGCTCATCTTGGTGTGCTTTAAATTGGTTAATTTGTGCCTAGATAGCACCTATGATCATAATCTTGGGCTGTGTATTGAGCTTCAGCTTTAAAGATCAAAGGCTAACATTACCTTTAAGACCATCTTATGTCTGTATTAATGGTGTAACATGGTGCAGATTGGACCCCCCTTTTCATCCATGACAGCCTACAGGGAATGTTCTTTCCCGCAGCGGCTGTCACTTTTGACATTTGCACAGCTATACAGGGTTTCACCCACACAGCAGCATTATTTACAGGGATTCCTGAATAAATACTCTGCAGGTTCGGTCTGCCAACACAAGAGAGGAACTTGTAGTTCTCAGTCAAACACAAGTACATGGATCACTGCACTCTTAGTTTATTGACACTTCCTCCAGCTCTCTACCTGGAAGCCTGTACCTCCTTATGGACATAGAGCTGGAGGATCTGTCTGCAGGAGCCTGGCATTGCATCCACAATCCACTGATAACAGTTGCAATGCTTTTAGACTTTATAGGGTCATTAAAAAAAAATTGCTATTGGCCAGTGATCTTCTGGGACCTGTGTTGTGTCCCAGAAGATCACTGGCAGGGAGGGGCCGCCTAAGGCGACAGGAGGAGTCGCCTAGGCAGCCTAGGACCCGGAAGGAGGAAGTGGGACAGAAAGTCCCACTAAAAAGAAAAAACATTACATGCCAAATGTGGCATGTCAGGGGGCGAGGAGTGCTTAAAGCGGAAGTTCCACTTTTGGGTGGAACTCTGCTTTAAGGAGGGGTGGGAGGGTGACATATTTTTTTCCGGACAGAGAGAACACTGACTCATGAAGGAGAAATTTATTTTTATACACAGTTTTCACAGCTGATATCTACCGATTCCTAAAGAGCTGTGAAATGAGAGAGGGGGGCAATACACAGCTTACAACAGCCTCCATGCACAGTTTGTTTTAGACTGGGTAGTAGGTGGAATGGCTTTGGTCAATTTAAATCTGAAGATATTTGAAGAGGAGCTCCAGCCAAGACTTTTCTATCGGAAGGAAAGCTTAATATTTGGTATTTCTGGGGTTTTTTTTTTCCTGCAGTCAACATTTCTGTTTGCAGAGATTTCCCTTTAATTCTCTAGTGCTTCATATACATAGTTTTGAATGTCATCGGCAGCTATTTCTTCTTCTTTTTTTTTTTTTTTTTTTTTTTTAGTTTTTATGTTGGTGTTTTTTTTAACTATGACTCATTATTTTATTATTTTAGTTTTAATAAATCTTTATTTAAAGGTGTGTAAACATACATTTGCAATATACACAGCACTAAACATATACTGTGTGTGTGAATATTTATTGAGCTTATATAAAATATATATTATTATTATTATTATTATTATTATTATTATTATTATTTATTTATTTTACTATATTGTATTACTGTACATTCACATCAGTCCCTGCCCTCAAATAACTTGCACTCTCTGAGGTACCTAACTCGCATTCATACATACACATATTAGGCCCAATTTAGACAGGAGCCACTTAACCTTCCAGCATATCTTTTGGAGGAAACCGGAGTACCTGGAGGAAACCTGCACAGGGTGAACATGTAATCTCCAAGCAGGTAGTGCCATGGTTTGCACACGATAATGAGCACAGTTTCAGCCAAGGAGAGTATACACACAAAACCAAAGAATAATAGGATGATGGTCTGGAAATAAAAGTTCAGTATCTATATTTGTATGTTCACATTACTCTCCAACAGAAAATTCCATTAAACATCTAAATTTTGACCAGTTTATAAGATGAAGAATTAAGAAAAGTAAACCCTGGGTTCAGACTCATTATTTCTATTAATTTCTTTAGGCACTACGTGGTTCGAGGACCCGAGATGACCCCTTATGAAGGTGAGATGAGGATTGTAATATTTTATGTTTATTTCATAGCCATAATGAGAAGTATACCAGTATAGTAGTTGGCAGCTTACATTCTGCATTACAGTAAAAATCACTATTTAGTGATTATCTGGATCTGCCTTGGTCCGATCTAGTCCCCCAGTCCCCGTCTCTCCTGGAATTAGGGGAGGGCTTTGAACAAGTTGGGTTGGAATGTTTTCAGCCGTCCATACATAGATGGACATTTAGGCCGTTTAGAAGGTTCTGGCCACATTTTCAATTCATGTATGGGCAGTGAAGTTGTACAGAAGTCGATCTACTTATTGACTTCTGTACATCGTGCCTTGTAATATTTTCCTGTTCTACCAGCTTTGCGGGCTATAGCCTGCAGTGTGCCCGCTGTCGGAATACAATGGCTCAGCCGGGAGGATTCTCTCATCCACATCAAGTGTGTGGATGGGGTGATCGAGTCAGTTTTTTTTCCTTTCAAAAGCAGGGAAGGTGGGGGGAGAGAGAGAGAGACTGAAAAACCCATAGGGCATTATGGTAAATTAAAAGGAATTTATTAAGACTAGAGTTGTTTTACTCAAACTTGAGCTATAGCGAAGCTGTGCAGCAAGTCCGTGCTGGGGCTGTAAGCCCGCACTCCAAGAAAGAGGAGAGGATCGGTACCCTGAGCTGGGGAAAGCTGGAAACTACCGCCGGGATCCTCCCCTCTGACCAGATCGGCACTGCTGGAGTCTGCACGCAGGGCATATTTCGAGATTGACGTCATCTTTTTCACAGTCTCTATAAATACCTCTCGGTCCGAAATAAACGGTCAGCGGTAAACAAAGCAAATGTTGCAGGAGCATTGAGCACCCTCCCCCACCAGAGCACTCGAATACCAATGCAGATCAAGGCAAGCATAAAATAAGGGGGGGGCTACAAAGACGATGAATAACTTCCCAAAAAAACAACAAAACAAACCAAAGCAACCCACTACACGGGATGACCCATCACAATATATATATAATTGTGATGGGTCATCATATATCATATATACAATTATAATCATCTTCAGTATTATTTATGATTTATTATTATTCATTCATTGGAATTTTTCCACATGTATGTGTGTGTGTGTGTGTGTGTGTATATGTATGTGTATATATATATATATATATATATATATATATATATATATATATATATATATATATATATATATATATATATATATATATATATATATGCGCATGTGGAAAAATTCCAATGAATGAACAATAATAAATCATAAATAATACTGAAGATGATTATAATTGTTCTAACAATTGAAAAAAAATTCACTTCAACCTGCTGTTTAAGGCCCCCTTCACCCTTGTGCGACTTGTCCTGCGTCTTGGGACTGCAAAGTCATATGACAAGTCGTACCCCATTATTTCCAATGGGTACCGTTTTTATATCTGTGCAACTTCAACGTAGTCCCTGCACGACTTGAGGTCCAAAGGACCTCAAGATTACACAGGCATTGCTTCAAGTCAGGCGACTTTCAGGTCGCCCAAGTGTGAAAGGGGCCTTAATGAAGAAAGCGGACTCATCTGTGGACTGCCTTATTAGATGTTTACAGGAGAGAGGAAGAAAAAGCACATCTGTTATGAGTTTTTAGTCTCCTTCTCAAAATGCTAGTTGCCTGGCCGTGTTTGGTTTAAATACTTTTCAGGAAAGGACTAATAAATTGGGCTTTAAGGGCACACAATACCAAAAGATGTAGAAAACTAGAGATTTATTTAGTATGAAATATCATAAAAGTGGAATGACATAAAATCAAAAGAGAATAGGTCAGCAACTAATACCACAACTGTGATTACAACACTATACAATACTATACACTATTGTATAGTGTTGTAATCACAGTTGTGGTATTAGTTGCTGACCTATTCTCTTTTGATTTTATGTCATTCCACTTTTATGATATTTCATACTAAATAAATCTCTAGTTTTCTACATCTTTTGGTATTGTGTGCCCTTAAAGCCCAATTTATTAGTCCTTTCCTCAAATATCGTTATTTCGGGGCGTTGGCACATTACTCACTAGTGCATTCGCGGTGTCACCACGCGTTGTATGCACATTAAAATAGGTCCCTCTCTTTTGAATACTTTTCAGTCTGAGACCTAGAACAAGCATGTAGCAAATGCAAGTCTGAGACAAGTCAGAATTTGTTACCTCCTGTTTTGGTGCATTGTCTCTGTACTGAAGCCGTAGGATCAGCATGACAGCAAGTCCTATTGTCTTATAACTGCTTTCCTTGAATTACTTCTGCATGTTAGAGAAAGATCAGGATTAAACTCAGCCTTATTGACCATGTTTCATATTTTTATTTTATCAAGAGTGTTATATAATGCATGGTACCATACACCATTCCCAGAATCGCAATGCCATTCACTCCTTACCAGAATCTTAGGTTGCTTCTTGTTTCTTCATTCTTCCCACTCAACTGCATCATCCATTCACAGAGATTTCAGATGAAAATACTGCAAGTCTTCTCTACACCCGTAACACAAGGACTGAGTAGAGAATTCTAGCAGCAAGGTAGTAATGGCTGTTTGCCGTACAGTCCCGGAGCTGGGGGTACACAATGCAAGAGCCTGTGCATTGCACCCACATCACACTGATTTCAGGCCTGCAAAGCATGCTACTGCAAGCAAAAATTGTATTATTATTGGTGCACTCTGCTACATTTTTCCAAAAGGTGGACTGTGCTTTAAATAACTCTGTGTTGCACAGAACAAAGAGAGCTGAATGTCAGTTTTTCCTGATTTGATCTAGGATAGGTGCTCTTTAATGTCTTTTTGATTGCTTTGTCTTAATATAGAGACTTTTTTTTTATTGTGCAGCTGAGATGTTTTTGTCTTCTAATTAAAGTATGTATTATCTTTCTTGCAGGTGGTTACTACCATGGGAAACTAATATTTCCAAGAGAATTTCCTTTTAAACCACCTAGTATTTATATGATCACTCCTAATGGACGGTTTAAATGCAACACACGGTAAGAATCCTTTTTTTTTTTTAACATCACACTGTCAGGGGATGAGTTCATAGAAACTGTCATAAAAGAGCTCTGGCCTGATTATAAAATAGGGTGTTAAAATGTATTTTTTTTTTAATAAAGTGGAGGAGGATTACAAGCCGTCAGGTTTTTATTTCTAACTGTGACTCCACTCCACAGATTCTCCTCTCTAAGGCCCGGTTCACACTCGTGTGAGTTCATAACGAATGTGATGCGTCAAAAACACTTTGAATTCGCATATCATCCCTAAAGTCATTGTTTTCAATGACGGACGTTCACATACATGCATTGCAATTCCTCTACGAATGCGATGCGATTAAAAAAAAAAAAAAGGGTCTTGTCTGACTTTACTGCGCTGCGTTGCAAATTTAGTCTCCATAGACATCATTGTAAGTCGTTCTGGAATCGCAGTGATGGTTCACACATGTGCGAATTTCACCATGCGATTCTCCACAAAAAAACGGAGTACACGGGAAGTTAACACCTTTTTTTATTTTTTTACACTATGATTTCATTGGCTAGAACATTAATCACAGCTATGTCCCACTCCTGAAATTTGCTTTAAAATCGCAGTAAATTCGCACCTCAGAATGGACAAAAAAACTGACCAAATTCAGAGCGCATCAGTGTGAGCCGGGCCTAATTGTCATTTGACCACTGTCACTGGGACAGAAAAATAGGTGAGGGAAAGTCTTCAATATGGGAGCTGTTTGGGAAGGGGTTTACCCTCAGTTTATAGAGCTTTCCTCTCTCTTCCTGTTCCGTCTTTGATACAGAAAGTGAAGGAAAATATCTCTGATGGGGGACATAAGCAGCAAAAATATAACCTGACAGATGATTTAACCTTGCTCTTCTTCTTCTATTCAAGGCTCCAGAATTTATTTATTTTTTACTGTAAATACACTTTAAAAAATTGTAGAAAACCCTAAATATAGCCATTCAAAGAGGTCAATAGTCCATGTCTCTACAAAGCATTACGATGTAGGAAAGATATGATAACAAATGACATAACTGTACAGGCATTCTGCTTGTTGAAGAGACGTTTGTGTTCTAAAATCCCTTGCTGCTTGATGTTGGGAGACAGTATGGCCACTGCATGACACTTCAGTAAACTGTATGTAAGGTTTCAGAATATTTCCCAAAGAAAAAGCGGTCTCTATGGGCATATCATGAGGCAATGATTATATGATATGTACAAAAAAAATCTAAAGAAATAAAAAAAAAAAAAAAAAAAGAGGAAGCTGCTACACAACAAAGATTGAGAAGATTATATATATATATATATATTATAAAAATGTAGCGCTAGTGATTGAGGAGAGACAGTGATGTCTCGCTGAGTTCATACGTGATCACTATACTGAAAACAGTGATAATCTATAAACAAAATAAGTGAAGTGAATGTGCTAATAAGTCCCACATATAAAAAAGGAAAAAAGAATGTCCATCAATGAAACATATGGAAAAACAGTGAAGAGATAAAACGTGCAGCCACGTGGATCATCATGGGAGAAATGAATAAAAACTGATGCGCTCGTATTAACTCATGTGCAATGTGAATCGTACATATACAATCAAGCAAAAAAACCTGGTGAAGAAACTCTTAATATATGTGAGTAGATCATGAAAAAGTCCTGATGATTGAATCAGTCAGTCTGCAGTGATCCTTCCCTAATTGCCAAGCTCTCACTTCAATGTGATCAGGTTACAACAACCTCCAGCAGCGATCAGATGTTTCCAGTTTCATTCAGTCACATGCAAAAGAGGAGGAAAGGAAACATAGCGCAATATTGTACCATATAGAAGTGGATAAAGGCTGCACTTAGTGCACTCACGTATCCTCGCTTATGTTATAGACAGGGTATGTTGCCGGTCAGTTTAAGTGGACTCCTCACTCGGGATAGACATCCGATGGTCCGTCACTGTAGCCTCCCCCCTCCACGCGCATCGTCACTCGTCACGTGACTTAATCATGGGTATTCTATGTATGGTATAGATGAACCCACAGCTTATGGGGATAAGCTGTGGGGACATCTACACTATACAGGGTATGCGGGTCTGGCTTTACTGGCGAACCCCAAAATGAGGAAGATCATATATCCTGTTATAAGGTTCCCTTACCCATAGATGAGGTATAATTCCAATTGGTGAACACACTATAAGAGCGCTATCATCGGGAGATATACACTATATTTCTGATATTTACACCTAGTTTTAGTGGCTAAAATCGGGTGCTCCACCTCCTTTTCCCTTTTTTATTGGTTGACACTATCAATCCTCACAGGAATTATCAGTGACCGTGGTTGTCAGTGGAGGCTGCATACGCTCTCTCCTCTCTCCCTTTTATACACATACATTTTTTTTTTAAACTCAATATCCCAAGTTGTTCCCCGGCAAGGTTGTGAATCGTAGTCTTTGACGTGTGGTGTCCCCCAGTATATCTTGATTCAAGGTCCAGCAGCACCTACCCAGTATGTCTGGGGTAGCTACTAAAATGCCAAACACAAATGACAAGCAAGTGTGGAGGAGTTGTTGGATCATATTTTGTTATGCAGACATACAGTCAGGTCCATAAATATTGGGACATCGACACAATTTAAATATTTTTGGCTTTATACACCACCACAATGGATTTGAAATGAAACAAACAAGATGTGCTTTAACTGCAGACTTTCAGCTTTAATTTGAGAGTATTTACATCCAAATCAGGTGAGCGGTGTAAGAATTAACAGTTTGTATATGTGCCTCACACTTTTTAAGAGAACAAAAGTAATGGGACAAATTAACAATCCTAAATCAAACTTTCACTTTTTAATACTTGGTTGCAAATCCTTTGCAGTCAATTACAGGCTGATGTCTGGAACGCATAGACATCACCAAACGCTGGGTTTCATCACTGGTGATAATCTGCCAGGCCTCTACTGCAACTGTCTTCAGTTCCTGCTTGTTCTTGGGGCATTTTCCTTCAGTTTTGTCTTCAGCAAGTGAAATGCATGCTCAATCAGATTCAGGTCGGGTGATTGACTTGGCCATTGCATAACATTCCACTTATTTCCCTTAGCCCAGGTTCACACTGGGCTGCGGGAGTGAAGCTGTGCGAGTTCAGCTGAACTTGCATGATTTCACTCCCGCTGGCAGTCCTGATTTCGGCCGCGATTTCAGAGACATCTGTGCAGATGTCAATGTAAATCGCGGCCCAAAATCGCGAAAAGTAGTACAGAAACTAGTTTTTGAAATCGGTGCAGCGCCGCAGATGCGGCGTCGCACCGATTAGGACGGTGCCAATGCCGCCGATTTGAGATGCGATTTGACATCTCAAATCGTACCAGTGTGAACCAGGCCTTAAACTCTTTGGTTGCTTTCGCAGTATGCTTCGGGTCATTGTCCATCTGCACTGTGAAGCGCCGTCCAATGAGTTCTGAAGCATTTGGCTGAATATGAGCAGATAATAATATTGCCAGAAACACTTCAGAATTCATCCTGCTGCTTTTGTCAGTCACATCAATAAATACAAGAGAACCAGTTCCATTGGCAGCCATACATGCCCACGCCATGACACTACCACCACCATGCTTCACTGATGAGGTGGTATGCTTTGGATCATGAACAGTTGCTTTCCTTCTCCATACTCTTCTCTTCCCATCACTCTGGTACAAGTTGATCTTGGTCTCATCTGTCCATAGGATGTTGTTCCAGAACTGTGAATGTTTTTTTAGATGTTGTTTGGCAAACTCTAATCTGGCCTTCCTGTTTTTGAGGCTCACCAATGGTTTACATCTTGTGGTGAACCCTCTGTATTCACTCTGGCAAAGTCTTCTCTTGAATGTTGACTTTGACATACATACACACATACACCTACCCCCTGGAGAGTGTTCTTGATCTGGCCAACTGTTGTGAAGGGTGTTTTCTTCACCAGGTAAAGAATTCTTCGGTCATCCACAGTTGTTTTTCATGGTCTTCCGGGTCTTTTGGTGTTCCAAACAGTTGATTTGGCAACACCTAATGTTTGTGTTATCTCTTGTGGGTTTGTTTTGTTTTTTCAGCCTAATGATGTTTTGCTTCACTGAAAGTGACAGCTCTTTGGATCTCATATTAAGAGTTGACCGCAACAGATTCCAAATGCAAATGGCACACCTGAAATGATCTCTGGATCTCTGGATCTTTTAACGGCTCCTTGTAAATGGGATAATGAGGGAATATAACACACACCTGGCCATGGAACAGCTGAGCAGCCAATTGTCCCATTTCTTTTGGTCCCTTAAAAAGTGGGAGGCACATATACAAACTGTTGTAATTCCTACACCGTTTACCTGATTTGGATGTAAATGCCCTCAAATTAAAGCTGAACGTTTGCAGTTAAAGTACATATTGTTCGTTTCAGGCCAAACCCAAGAAATGTACAATGTTTTCAATGTTTTTTTGTAATTTTAAGATTGAAAAAACGCAATGGTTCTAGCATTTAATTACCATGTCGGCATCCTGATGTATTTTTCCCTTGCCTTCTGCAGACTCTGCCTTTCGATCACAGACTTCCACCCAGACACATGGAATCCAGCATGGTCGGTATCAACAATACTCACAGGTCTACTCAGCTTTATGGTGGAGAAAGGACCCACCCTGGGTAGCATAGAGACCTCCGATTTTACTGTAAGTGTGTGTGATTACAGAGTTAAGATAAAGGGGATCTGTAGTTAAATGTTATTGTAGTTCTGAGGTTGGAGAAGTGTGATTTGCTTCCCTGGAATACTCCTTTGGAACCTAATGTCCGTTTGTTGCTTGCAGTGACACTTGTAGGAGATAGGCAGGGTAAAGACCCACTACCACCCAAGAAGGCTAGCTTGTTGGGACTGCATAATCATACAGAAGGGCAGGTTGTTTCTGCTGGTTGTCAGACAGTAGAGTTCTTGATGACTTTTCAGTGAGTGGCGGTGCAAAAAACAATGGGCAGGCTAGCCCTTAACATTTCCCCCTTTTTACATTTGTGTGTATTTTTGCACTAAAGTGGAAAAATAAGTGATGGATGTGTGTGTGATGTAGGCTGCTTATAATGATACATCTATTCTTGGTACCCCCTGTAACATTTTGTAGGCTGCCCCTACCAATAAGTCCTGGCTGTGTTTTTCTTGGTATCCCCCTAAAACATTCTGTAAATACCTGTTGTTTAGACCAGTGTTTCTCAACTCCAGTCCTCAAGGCGCACCAACAGGTCATGTTTTCAGGATTTCCCTCAGTTGAAACGGCTGTGGTAGTTTATTAAGGCAGTGAAACTGATGAAATCACCTGTGCAAAATAATGGAAAGCCTGAAAACATGACCTGTTGGGGCGCCTCGAGGACTGGAGTTGAGAAACACTGGTTTAGACTACTAGTAGAACCAATAGATGGGTACTTTTCACTGATGGGTTGAAACTATTTATTTTTTTCTTCTGTAGTGAAATCTCTAGCGGTATCATCCTTGTTGCCGCTGTAGCTGCTTTAGATGTTGGCAGCACTGATAGCCCAATCAGTGAAGTCACACCGAGCTCTGGCCACAGCCTTTTAGATAGAAGGCACATTGCTGTTTCTGCAGAAGCTCGCATTTTCGAAATTACTTGCAGGAGAAGCTTTGTCCCACTCACCCCTTCTAGCATTGTCTTGCAGGATGCATTTCAAATTCAGGTGAATCGGGAGACCTCTTTTTTTTTTTTTCTGCTGCATTAACCAGGCCAATTCTGACATTCCTCTCCTACATGTAAAATTGTATTAGAACCCTCAAACATTGTATATGTTTTTTTAGCAGAGACCCTAGAGAATACAATGGCGGTCATTGCAACATTTTTCAAACACGTTTTTTTGGGGGCAAAAAAACAGTTTTATGCTTTAAAAAAAAAAAGAAAAAACCCAGTAAGGTTAGCACAATTTTTTTGCACAATGTAAAAGATGAAGTTACGCTGACTAAATAGATACCTAACATGTCACGCTTCAAAATTTCACACATTCGTGCAATGGTGCCAAACGTCGATACTTCTAAATCCCCATAGGCGATGCTTTAAATTTTTTTACATGTTGCATGATTTGAGTTACAGAGGAGGTCTTGGGCTAGAATTATTTCTCTCGCTCTAACGTTCGCAGCAACACCTGTGTGGTTTCAACACCGTTTTCATATGTGGGCGGGACTTAGGTATGCGTTAATTTCTGAATGCGAGGACAGGGGCACTTTAATTTATTTTTTTATTGTTTAATTTTATTTACTTTTTTTAATTTGACACTTTAAAAAAAAAAAAAATATCACTTTTATTACTATTACAAGGAATGTAAACATCTCTTGTAATAGGAATATGGCATGACAGGTCCTCTTTACAGTGAGACATGGGGTCAATAAGACCCCACATCTCACCTCTAGGCTGGGAAGCCTGAAAAAAAAAAACGATCCTGGCTTCCCAGCCGAGGCGGCAACGCTTTTTTGAATGCAGAGGCCGG
Organism: Rana temporaria; assembly: GCF_905171775.1. Lineage (NCBI taxonomy): Eukaryota > Metazoa > Chordata > Amphibia > Anura > Ranidae > Rana > Rana temporaria. The sequence continues at coordinate 100,751,188 of NC_053498.1, read as the reverse complement.
GCGTGACGTCATAACATCCTGCCCGGCCTCCGATCACAGAGACTTCGGTGACCATCTGGTCCGCCGGAAATCTCTATGGTGGACATCCGGGGCCGGCGGATCCTTTCACCCACTCACTGATCGCAGAGGTGAGTCGGTAGAAGCACGAGAGGGCGACGGGAAGGGGGGGGGACATCACCTCTTGCCGCCCGTAAGAACGATGAAGCGGCTGACCAGCCGCTATGATCGTTCTTATGGTGTAGAGAATCGCCGGCTGAAAACGGCAATATCTGAATGATGCCTGTAGCTGCGCCCATCATTCAGATATACCACCACAAAGCCCAGGATGTCTTTAGACGTCCAGCCGTCGGCAAGTGGTTAAAGTAAAACTTAAGCCTCATACACACGATCGGACTTCCATCCATTTGTTTTTTTTTTTGTCTGAAGGGGCGTTGGCTGTGAACTTGGTATGCATACACACGGCAGAACACCAAACCACGTGTTTTTTCAGCTCTTTAATGCCACCCTTTGGACAACTTCTGCTATTGTCTGATGTTTATCATTGGTAAGGAGCATGCGTGTTTGTACTTTGGTCCAATGGATTTGTGTACACACAATCGGATGATCCAACGGAACACATGAGTCGGAAAATTTGAGAGCATGCACAGCCAACATTTGTTGTCGGAAATTCTTAAATCAAAGGTTTTCATCACATTTTCCTAAAAATAATTGTACCATATAAGTTAAGCCTCCACATCTCATATTCTTCCGATTTCATAAATTCCCCATAACTACTGCTGTACCATATTGGAGTATGTATCGACTAGCCCTTTATTTTCTTAATGTTTTTCTTTTCCTGACATACTTTATCAAAAACAAATTTGCCCGTTTATAAAACTTTTATCGGACAATTGAGTTTTAGTTTACAGTAAAGAAATTAGTGAATATTCGTCGTATACTGATAGCAACAGACCCTGTATAGGATCAGAATTTGACACTCCAAAATTTTGTAGCTGTGAGGCTAAGAAATAAATAATTTTTAGGATGGGGAATCGCCAGCCCCCCAGCTACGTTGGTAAACATTCCAATAGTTCAGGTAACAGGATCTTACAATTTTTTTTTATAAATTTCCGTCAGTAGTCCGTCCATCTCTAGCGCTTTGTTATTATGGCTCTGTCCAGCTGCCTGTTGTAGCTCTTCCAGGGATATGGGAATATCAAGAAATTCTCTTTTTTTGTTGGTTTAAGTTTTTTGAAAGTTCCAATTTATCCAAAAATTGTTTAGCTTGATTCGTTAACTTTGACACCTTAGACTCCTATAGTGAGGTATAGAAATTAACAAATATATTTTGGATACTCCTTGTATCCTACTTCACGAACCCTTTTTGCATCTTTAACTGCTGCGATAGCCATCGGGCCCTCTTGCACTTGAGCTATCACAGCCATCTCCTAGTGTTATTGAATTTGAAAAAAATTACTATTCTTTGCTTTGGTTAAAAATAAAGTTTTTTATAAATGTTTTGGGCCTCCTGCCATGCTAAAAGTCTTTCTTCTGTAGGGTCCGTGATATAGTCCTGCTCTGTTTAATTCACCATTTGTATTACTTCCTCTCACTGTCTTGATGAGCTCTTAATTTTACAAATTCTTTAATCATTACTCCGTGTAGGCCCTACACTGTAGGGTAAGCCTTCATAGTGTCCCAAACTACTAATGAAGATGTTGAGTCCTTATTTTTATTTTCTTATTCTATCAGCTGTATTTGTATCATATCCTCCTCCGACATCAATGACGGCCACTGTGGATTCATTTTCCAAGGTGGAGAAGATAATTGTCCCTCTCATGACTAAAGTTGCCATTGCACCATTTTCCTAAAGACATTTTTCAACACTTCGTCATTATAGGGAGGAGGGACATAGACATTCACCAGCATAAAGTTTTTTTATCATTTAGTGAACACCATAACACAATGTAACAACCTTCCGGATCCTTACAATTCTGTTTACATAAAAACTGAATTGAGCGAGAGACCAATACACTAACTTCATGAGAATGTGTAGAATATACAGCGTGAATTTGATATGAAAATCTTGATCTTTCAAAGAGTGTTGTGTCCTCTCGCCCGAAATGGGTCTCCTGCAAAAATATTTCAGGTTTATAAAACTCGATTGCTTCAAAAACTGCTGGTCTTTTCCCCCCTATCCCCTTCACATTCCATGACAACACCTTTTTATTTTACTACTTGTTATTTAATTTCACACCACCTGATAGTCCAATAAGTCCTTAGCAAACCAGAGTGTCCTACACACCAAATGAAGAAAAAAAAATAAGAAAATGTGACATTGCGGCAGGCACATCGGAGACTTTTTACACTATTTTGGGACCATCGTCCCAGCTATAAAAATGTAATGATTACTGTGTAAATGAAACTGGCGGGGAAGGGGTTAAACACTAGGGGGCGATCAAGGGGTTGTGTGTGTCCTAGGGAGTGATTCTAACTGTAGGGGGGACGGTTTCACAACAACATGACGGAGATTACCGCTCCCAATGACAGAGAGCAGTGGATCCCTGTCATGTTGCTAGGCAGAACAGGGAAATGCCTTGTTAACATAGGTATCTCCCCATTCTGCTGCTCGGTGACATGATTGCGGGCCCCCAGCAGACCTCGAGTTCGCAGGACCCGCAGGCACGCTCCCAGAGCATGCGGCGTGCGCCCCCACAATGCTACAATTTAAGGGGGATGTACAGGTACGTCCATTTGCCCACTGCTACAATTGTGCCAACGTATATCGGCGTGCATCGGTCGGCAAGCAGTTAATGCATAGAATGCATTAAGGTGAAAAACCATGAGGGCTTACAACCCTTTTAATTACCAAGAGGAGATTCTTTTTTTTTTTTTATCAACAAGTTGTTAATTTTTTCAAGTGTATATAAGACAATAAAAAAAGGTGGCGTCCCAATAGTACAATGAGAACTAATGTACATTTCAGTATTGCAGTTAAAAGTTAAAGCGGTAGTTCACCCTAAAAACGACTTTCCCCTATTACCAGGGCTGTGGAGTCGGTAGATAAATGTTCCGACTCCGACTCCTCTGTATTAATATGCGAATGTATTTTATACATTCCTTGAGGGAAAGAAACGCAACCTACCACAGGACTACTGGCTGGGAAGCCAACAGTCTACTGTATTGCAAAAGACAAACACAATGAAAACAATCAAGTGACTGGATAGTAGCAGCAGGCATAAACATCAGGAACAGGATCTTTACCAGTTCAAAAATACAAACCACATTATTTGGTTGTTTTAGAACAAAAAGAAAGCTTATCTATAATGAACCAAAAACAAAATCTGCAAAACCTAGAAATGGTTTATATTAATCTTGAAATGTAGTTATAGGCTTAGCAAATGCAAATCAATTCAATGTAGAGTTCTAAGGAAGAGAATTGCCTCTGCCAGATCCTCTTTCATAGAGGCTCTTAAGTCAGACTTTATTATTTTTAGGGCTGAAAATAATCTTTCGACACTGACTTGGGTGGGTGGCATTGCAGTAACTATTCTGGCCACATCACTAACGATCTCTGGATAAACAAGGATGGCTTCTTCAACAGTAAGTTTTGATGAGCGATCATACTTTTCAACTTCTTTTAGTGCTTTATAAAACTCCTGTTGGAATTTTTTTATTTGGACACTTACTGGTTCTCTAACATGCGTTCCCTGTAAAAGCAGAACACAACACTATGGAAAGTAGAAGTATTGCAGCTCCTAATTGTGCGTTGCGTGCCATATAGTGAAGCACATGAAAAGCATGCTTCTTCACGGTCACTTAACGTGTTCGTTTTGCGGTTACGTGAGGCACTGCATGCATTGGTCTTTATTCTTACAGTAGAGAAGTCATTAATTATAACTTTTTGTGAATTGGGACATTTAAACTTGCTTTTTTTTTTTTTAATTCCAATCTAAATTTAGTAGGAGTCGGAGTCGGTGCATTGTTTGCCGACTCCGACTCCAGGTACCCAAAATTTCCCCCGACTCCGACTCCTCGACTCCGACTCCACAGCCCTGCCTATTACACTGCCCCCCCACATTACAATACGATTATGCCTATAATTTTTTTTTTTGCTGCTGTACATACCTGGGTACAGCTATTCACCCGTGTCCTCCGGGTTGCGAGTCCCGCGGGAGTGGGCGTTCCTAACATGGCGGTGATTGACGTTTTGACAAAAAAACGAGCTCCCTCCGTCGCGTAAGCCGCGTCACGATTGGCGAAAGGAGCCGAACGGCGAGTCGGCGCTATACTGCGCCTGCGCATCGCCGTTCGGCTCCTTTCGCCAGTCGTGACGCGGCTTACGCGACGGGGGGGAGCTCGTTTTTTTTGTCAAAACGTCAATCACCGCCATGTTAGGAACGCCCATTCCCGCGGGACTCGCAACCCGGAGGACACGGGTGAATAGCTGTACCCAGGTATGTACAGCAGCAAAAAAAAAATTAAAGGCATAATCGTATTGCAATGTGGGGGGGCAGTGTAATAGGGGAAAGTCGTTTTTAGGGTGAACCACCGCTTTAAGGTCATTAGTTCTCCCAAGTCAACCCAATATATTCTGATCTGAGATTACAGATGACCTGGGTACTTTGGGTAATTTGCTGGTGGTAGGCTTGCTTTATTTTCATAGTTATTTTATGTAGCGTGGTCCTGACATGTCCCCCAACTCTTTTTATAGAAGAGTGATGGCAGAAAAAAGGTACAGTAGTCTATCAAGTTTTATTTATATATATATATATATATATATATATATATATATATATATATATATATATATATATATATATATATATATATATATATATATATATATATATATACAGGATTTATAGAGGGGCCAACAGTTTGTGCAGCGCTTTACAACCTTAAACAGTACAGTTACAATACAAATCGATACAGGAGGTATCAGAGGGCCCTGCTTGTCGGAGCTTACAATGTAAGATTTATGTATGTATATTATTATTATATATTTTTTTGTCCGAGTATAGACCAGTGTTTCTCAACTCCAGTCCTCAAGGCTCCCCAACAGGTCATGTTTTCAGAATTTGCCTCGGATGCAAGGATGTGGTCATTACTAAGGCAGTGAAACTGATCAAATCACCTGTGCAAAATAATGGAAAGTCTCTAAAAACATGACCTGTTGGGGCGCCTTGAGAAACACTAGGCTAGACCTATGTTTGTCCCAAGCAAGTTTAAATCTACTTAGTGTTGACTGACTCACTAATTCTGCTGGAATTCTATTCCAAGCATCCACTACACTTTTTTGTATTTAACTATTTTTGGTAACTCCTTTACAAATCTTAGTAAGCAAAATATATGAGCCATCTTAAAGCGGTGGTTCACCCTCCTTAAAGCGGTGGTTCCCCCTTAAAAACAACATTTTTTTATTCCACTGCCCCCCCACATTCCATCACGATTAATGCTCTTAATATTTTTTTCCTGCTGTACATACCTTAGTACAGCATCTTCACCCGTGCATCCGGGTTGCGAGTCCCGCGGGAGTGGGCGTTCCTCACAGGCTGTTGATTGACGTTTTCCCCAAAAACGAGCTCTCCCCCCGTCGCGTAAGCCGAGTCACGGTTGGCGAAAGGAGCCGAACGGCGAGTCGGCGCTATACTGCGCATGCGCATCGCCATTCGGCTCCTTTCGCCAATCGTGACGCGGCTTACGCGACGGGGGGAGAGCTCGTTTTTGGGCAAAACGTCAATCAACAGCCTGTGAGGAACGCCCACACCCGCGGGACTCGCAACCCGGATGGACGGGTGAAGATGCTGTACTAAGGTATGTACAGCAGGAAAAAAATATTAAGAGCATTAATCGTGATGGAATGTGGGGGGGCAGTGGAATAAAAAAATGTTGTTTTTAAGGGGGAACCACCGCTTTAACATCAGTCTAGCATTACATTCGGCATAGTAGCGCGAGCTACAGTATGCCTATCTGTATTTTTTTATCCCCGTACTCACTGTGCTATTGCACATTGAAGATTCCGACTCCCGCGGGGAATGGGCGTGCCTATGGAGAGGGAGGATGATTGACAGCCGGCTCTGGCACGTCACGCTCCCCGAAGACAGCCGGAGTAGGTCTCGGCTCTTCACGGCGCCTGTGCACAGGCTATGCGCAGGCGCCGTGAAGAGCCAAGCCTATTTCGGCTATTTCCGGAGAAGCGTGACGTGCCAGGGTCGGCCGTCAATCACCTTCTCTCTCCATTGGAACGCCCATTCCCCGGAATCTTCAATGTACAATAGCACAGTGGGTACGGGGATAAAAAATGTAAGACCGGCATACTGTAGCTCGCGCTACGATGCCGAATTTTATGCTAAAATTTTTTAATAGGGTGAACCCCCGCTTTAATGCTCAACTGCTGATTGAGAGGGGGTGAGGCTTTATCAACTCTAATGTGGTTTAGGTATGGCATAAGTATCTGATTGTTAAGATTGAGTCTCCAAATACTTTGGTGATTGAACACTTTGATTTATGGCTGTTCATACATGGTTTTGATTGTTTTGAATGTTTTTAGTAAACTTATTTGATATATAAAAAATATATTTTTTTTAACAATGGAGCATTTTGGCCACATAAAATGCATAATTTGCAAGATGATATATTTTCTTTCTGCTTGTCTTCACAGAAACGACAACTTGCAGCACAAAGTTTAGCGTTTAACTTGAAAGATAAAGTTTTTTGTGAGCTGTTTCCAGAAGTAGTTGAGGTAAGCAGGGGTGGACTGACAACTCATGGGGCCCCCGGGCAATAGGAGATTATGGGGCCCCCCAGCAAGCTGCATGCTTGTTATTTAAAAATAAATAAAAAAACAAGATTTTACAACCCCTTCAATTAAAACCAGCAACTGTTGAGACAACACCTTGGTCAGGTCTATGTACAATGTAATGTACAGAGTATGTGGGTCAGGAGTAACAAACAAAACAACATATAGAGTATAGCAGTCAGGATGAGCACCATGTTCACATCAGAGTCCTCCCTTACATCAAAGTCCCAACATTCTCCCTATACATCACAGGCCGCAGGGTCAGTCCCCCCTTACATCAGAATCTCCCCTTACAGCAGAGCCCCAACAGTGGCACCCCCCCCCCCCCCCCCAGTGTGTCACCTTTTATCGGTGTCCCTTTACACACACCTTTGCACCTTAGTGTGGCAGGCAGCTGGCAGGTAAAGGCTTTAAAAACCCACTTGTTGCCGCCTCCAAACTGCACAAGTGAGTCATGGAGCCAGCTGAATAGTGAACTGCTGTGGTTGGCATTTAGGCATGTGATTAAAGGCCATGCTTGATGGGTGCCATGATGTCATGATACAGAGACAGTATACAGATACAATATACGGACACAGTATGCAGACACAGTATACACACAGACAAACACACAGTATACAAACCCAGTATACAGACAATATACAAACACGGACACACACAGTATACAGACACAATATACAAACACAGTATACAGACACAATATACAAACACGGACACACACAGTATACAGACACAATATACAAACACGGACACACACACACAGTATACAGACACAATATACAAACACGGACACACACAGTATACAGACACAGTATACAGACACAATATACAAACACGGACACACACAGTATACAGACACAATATACAAACACGGACACACACAGTATACAGACACAATATACAAACACGGACACACACAGTATACAGACACAATATACAAACACGGACACACACAGTATACAGACACACACAGTGACACACACACAGTATACAGACACAGTATACAGACACGGACACACACAGTATACAGACACGGTATACGGACACACACAGTATACAGACACGGACACACACACACACACACACACACACTATACACAAACATGGACACACAGTATACAGACATGGACACACACACACAGTATACAGACACAATATACAAACACGGAAACACACAGTATACAGACACAGTATACAGACACGGACACAGTATACATACACGGACACACACAGTATACAGACACAATATACAAACACGGAAACACACAGTATACAGACACAGTATACAGACACGGACACAGTATACATACACGGACACACACAGTATACAGACACAATATACAAACACGGACACAGTATACAGACACAATATACAAACACGGAGACACACACAGTATACAGACACACACACACGCAGTATACAGACACAATATACAAACACGGACACAGTATACAGACACAATATACAAACACGGACACACACACGCACACACAGTATACAGACATACACAGTATACAGACCCAGTATACAGGCAGACACACACAGTATACACACAGACACATTAAGCATATACATACACACACACAGTATACACACTTTTCATCTATAAATCAGCATAATTGAACACACTGCTGCTGCCCCCATCTCCTGGCATGCTGGGACTTGTAGTTCAACAGCAGTACACAGACACATTCGGTGGTAATACAGGAGAGGAGGCTTAGCCTGTGTTTTGGTGGGCAGGTAATCTGTAGGGACTGAGATGTAGCAGAGATTGGGGCAGAAGTTCAGAACATGCTTCCTCCAGGAGAAGTGCACTTCTCACACACAGAAAAACGATCTAACAGCCTCAGAGACAGCTCTGCTAGAGTAAACTCAACCCTCCCCCTCCCCCCCCCCCCCCCCCCCCCCTAAGCTCCTGACCCTAACGCTTCATGTACACTACAGCTCCTAATCTTGATTTTGGGAGCTTTTGGCTTTTTTTTTTTTGGCAAAGCTCCTAAACTCAACTCTATAAAAGCCTATGTGTCAATGTACACCTAGGCTTTTACCAAAATTTAGGAGCTGCTGCGATTGGGGGAACCTCCCCTCCTGAATGTGGAAAAATTGCATTCAGGATAGAAACCTTTTGACTGCCAGCCTAATACTAACCTACTTGAAGTGGATGTAAACCTGAACATTTTTTGATGTCACAACGTACAGTATCAGATTTCCTATCATCTGTGCCCAGTCTTGCCACACAGAATTAATCCAGCTCTGAGCAATCCTCCTTTTATTGTCCCTTAAAATCAAACGAACTTACAGAGAAAAACCTTAGTCCATTCCGCCCCCTTGCTGTGAGTGACAGGTTATAGACTCCACCCACAGAGCTCTAGACAACAGACCCACCCACAGAATCTGCAGTTTTTCAGTTCCTATAACAGACAGAGGGGAAACATTTGACAGGTAAGGATACATGCAGGAGGCATGTATAGCCTTATAGATCAGCACTATGGCAGTAGTTTAGAAAGGATGAGAGTGGGTTTACATCCACTTTAATCTTTTAACACTGCACTAACCTATACAGCAGCCTATGCACCTCCTGAGCCCCAACATCGGAAACCAACAGTTCTGCATCATGAAAAACGTAAACCATGCCAATTGATCAGTTGAAAAAAAAAAAAAAATGTTCTGAGTAGTGGCCATAGCCACTTTCCTTGCATTGTGTGATTATTTCTCCCCTTTGTTTTGCCTGTTTGACAGTTTTTGTGCTTTGTTAGGAAATAAAGAAGAAGCAGCGCGCACAAGAAGAACTAACCAACCGGCCACAGTCCCTTCCTCTCCCAGACGTAGTGCCAGACACAGAAGCCCACTTTGGTCAGAACGGAGCCCCACTCTTGAACGGCCATGCCCCCTTGGCAGCAGCAAATCACCCCGGTCTACAACAGCCAAACCGTAACCATGGACTTTTAGGGGGTGCCCTGGCCAATGTCTTTGTCATAGTGGGATTTGCAGCCTTCGCCTACACAGTCAAGTATGTACTAAGAAGCATAGCCCAGGAATGATGAGATTTACCAGGGGCATCAAGAAGAATCTGAGACCAAACTAGCAATAGTCGGGAAAGAGCAAATGAACTGCTAGGAGAAGACGGACTCGCTCAGCACCACGCTCGGGTCATTTCTATTTGTGCTACAGTTGTGCAAAGTGATATATCAGTTGGCTCATGGGTTTATTATTATATATATACATATATATATTTTCTTTTTTAGAACATGAGATGAGTGGTTGTGTATTTTCCATGACTGCAAACTAAAAAGAGACCCTGTACTATGTTCACTGCAGCCTCTGGTGCTTGAATCAGCCGGGCGTCTTCATTTCCAACATCTGCTTTAATCCAATGAATTTCCTCAAGCTCTTCTTTAAAAGCTGTCAGGGAGAGGGCTATGTTCTCTGTACTGGATCCGCGATGAGATGTGGGCCTGTCATCTGCTGTATAGACAGTCTGTTCCATTCCAGCATACAGGCTCCAAAAAGATTGGTCCAGTTTTGTACGTCGGCTATCCGGTGATAAAGTCTGAAAGTTTAATGTTGACATTTTCACATGTCCTGTTTTTTTATTTTATTTTTCCTGTTTTAGTGTGTAAGTTTTAGCTCTGAAAGTGAGGTAAAATTTTAAAATCAACTATGGAATGATTGTATCACTTGATTTATATCCCGTTTAGAAGTGGATATTAAAAGGTTCATTCAGTGAGATTGAACGTAGGAAACTTTTGAATATTTGAATGGTACTTACCTGCATGACCCATTGATCAGGTAGAGATTTAAAGGATAATTAAATCTAAGAACATCAATGTATTATATTGCAGCATAACTGTCCTTCGGTGTGTGCATTACTTTTGTTGTTTTTCAGGCTAAGAACATATTTAGCAAGTACAGAAAAACCTCCTAATCATGTTGGACATGCAGTTTCCAGGTTACCGTATTTATCCGGGTATAACGCGCACTTTTTCCCCCTGAAAATAGGGGGAAAATCAGGGGTTATACGCTGATCCATGCCGTCTCCGAGGTAAGAGGAGGGACGAGTGCCGCTGAATTACAGAGCCGCGATCTGCTGGGCCACTCACAGCCACGCCTCCTGGCCCCGCATTGGGCAACTGTCTATCATATGAGCGGGGCCGGGAGGCGTGGCTGTGGGTGACGGAGCGCCCGGTACACAGGGTATCGCGGCTCTGTAATTCAGCGGCACGGAGCGCCCGGTACACAGAAGATCGCGGCTCTGTAATTCAGCGGCACGGAGCGCCCGGTACACAGAAGATCGCGGCTCTGTAATTCAGCGGCACGGAGCGCCCGGTACACATAAGATCGCGGCTCTGGTTCAGCGGCACTCGTTCCTCCTCTTCCCTCGGAGACAGCAGGGATCTGACACTGGCGAGGCTGCAATGATGGGGGTTTCAAAGTTCTTTATTTAAAATGTTTTTTTCCTGAAACTTCCCTCCTAAAATTGGGGTGCGCGTTATATGGCGATAAATACGGTACTTCCTGTGAGCTAAACTGGAAGCATAAAATAATATATTGTGTTTCTTCTGTTAAAGGGTCACTAAAGGAAAACATTTTTTTTGCTGAAATGACTGTTTACAGGGTATAGAGACATAATAGTTAAAGTGGAGGTTCACCCGAAAAGTTAATTTTTAACATTAGATTGATGCTCATTTTGTCAAGGGGAATCGGGTAGTTTTTTTTAAATCGAAGCCGTACTTACCGTTTTAGAGAGCGATCTTCGCCGCTTCTGGGTATGGGCTGCGGGACTTGGCGTTCCTATTTGATTGACAGGCTTCCGACGGTCGCATACATCGCGTCACGATTTTCCGAATGTCGGTGCGCAGGCGCCGTATAGAGCCGCACCAACGTTTGGCTTCTTTCGGCTACTCGTGACGCGATGTATGCGACCGTCGTAAGCCTGTCAATCAAATAGGAACGCCCAGTCCCGAAGATCATACCCGGAAGCAGCGGAGAAGATCGCTCTCTAAAACGGTAAGTACTGCTTCGATTTTTAAAAAACTACCCGATTCCCCTTGACAAAATGAGCATCAATCTAATGTTAAAAAATTTTTTCGGGTGAACTCCCGCTTTAACTGATTCCCTTTAAAAATAGATAACCAATCATATAATTAGTTTCGTTTTTGCTGTTGTTTCCTGGTTCTCTGATGTACAGAGACAAAGAGCCAATATAGGGCAGTGATGGTTTGTAAAATGAAACTGGATTGGTGCTGAGGGGTTTTAGACACACAGTAATCGCACCTCCTTGATTAGTCACCACAGTGAGAAATCTCCCAGTACTGTGGTGATCAGGAAACAGACAACCAGGAAGTGTCCAGAACAGAGAGGAATTACAGCAACATCAAAGCAAAAACGAAACAATGAGGACATGAAACCAGGACTGCAGTAAGGTAAAGGAAGCTATTTAGCTAAAAAAAAAATTCCTTTAGTGACCCTTTAAGTACTAATCATCACTATTGCACAGAAATGGGAAGAACAAAATCAGACCTATTTGAAGTCTGGCCTGAGAGGCCACCATGTCCCTCTCAATAGTTGGAGTGGAGTGAGTTGGTGTAGTCATTCCCGGACAGGAAGTGTCGGTGCAGCATCACCAGGTGAAAATAAAGAAAGAAAAGCCTAAAAAAAAAAAATTAATTGGGCCCACACACACTCAAGGACTTTAAAGCTACAATATATTTTACATTTTTATTTTTGATCGCAAATGTACTTCAGGACCAAAGATGCACTATATTGTCAAAAGTATTGTGACACTTGCCTTTACACGCACTTTAAAAGCATCCTAGTCCTTAGGGTTCACTATTGAGTTGGCCCAACCTTTGCAGCTATAACCGCTTCAACTCCTCTGGGAAGGCTGTCCACAAGGTTTAGGAGTGTGTCTATGGGAATGTTTGACCATTCTTCCAGAAGCACATTTGTGTGGTCATACCCTGATGTTGAACGAGAAGGCCTGGCTCACAGTCTCTGCTCTAATTCATCCCAAAAGTGTTCTATCGGGTTGAGGTCAGGACTCCATGGGCCAGATTCAGAGAGCGATACGACGGTGTATCTCAGAGTTAGGCCGGTCGTATCTATGCGACTGATTCATAGAATCAGTTACGCATAGATATGCCTAAGATCCGACAGGTATAACTGTGTTATGAACGTACGCGGGCCCGACGCAGTGTTTTTACAACGTTTACGTAAGGGTTTTCCCGGCGCATAGTTACCCCTGCTTCTATGAGGCGCAGCCAATGTTAAGTATGGCCGTCGTTCCCGTGACGAAATTTGAATTTTTTACGTCGTTTGCGAATACAGATGGACGTCGTTTACGTAAGCGTCGAAACCAGTGACGTCGTTGTGACGTCATTTGGAGCAATGCCCGCTGGGAAAATTTCCAGACGGCGCATGCGCTATTCGATCGGCGCGGGGACGCGCCTGATTTGAATAGCACCCTCCTCCTAGCTACGGAATTTGAATTCCGCCGGAGGAATTACGATCCGCCGCCGCAAGTTTGGAGGTAAGTGATTTGTGAATTACCCACTTGCCTCTAAAACTTGCGGCGGCGGATCTTAAATCAGATAGATTACGCGGATCTAAAGATCCGCTGATCTATCTGAATCTGGCCCCATGTCTTTTTGGACCTTGCTTTGTGTGCTGGTCCAAATCATTCGGTGGAGGGGGGGGGGGGGGGGGATTATGGTGTGGGGTTCTTTTTCAGGGGTTGGGCTTGGTTCCAGTGAAGAGACCTCTTAAGGCATCGGCTTACCAAGACATTTTGGACAACTGCATGCTCCCAACTTTGTGGGAACATTTTGGAGATGGCTCCTTTCTGTTTCAAACCTGACTACCCACCAAAGCAAGGTCCATAAAGACACGGATGAGCGAGTTTGTGGTGGAGTAATGGTCAAACCTTCCCATAGACCCGCTCCTAAACCTTGTGGAAAGCCTTCTCAGAAGCTGTTATAGCTGCAAAGGGTGGGCCAATTTCATATTGAACCCTATGGACTAAGATTGGGATGCCTTTAAAGTTCATGTGTGTATAAAGACAGGTGTCCCAATACTTTTGACAATATATTGTACACCTGGTCGATGTTTAGTTTTTGTCTATCGCACACCATGAAGTTAATCTTGCAGTCCCCATACACTAGGCTAAAGTGAATCTCTACTTTGCAATGAAGAGCCAAACAGGTTTGCGTTCATGCAAAAAGGGGGTTTGCCACATGGGGCCCTGGGGACCTCTGAGCCCTTTAATAAAAAAAAAAAAATATATATATATATATATATATATATATAAAAATAAAAAAATTATCTTTTTTTTTATATAAAAAAAGGGGGGTTGCCATCCGGGGCCCTGGGGACCTCTGGGCCCTTTAATAATAATAATAATAATAATAATATATATATATATTAAATAAAAAAAATATATAATAAAAAAAAAATATATTACATTTTTTTTTTTATAAAAAATAAATAAAAAAAGGGGGGTTGCCATCCGGGCCCCTTACAGGTGTACTGCCTGTACCCCCCTGATGGCGGCCCTGGTGGTGGGCTACTCAAGTGACTCGCAAGTGGTGGACACATGATGGCCCTTGTCACTTTCTCCTCCATACCTGGCAGAACTGGAACATGAATAGAGCAGGAGTGGACTGAAGGAAAGGAAACTATATGCTGGAGATGTATAGGAAATGAAAAACAAACCTTTTTTTCTTTGCACAAGTTTTTGTTAAAGCTAAAGAATAATCTGCTTATATTTTGCCTTCTCTGGTATACATTTCCCTCCCCATATCAGCATTTAGGCTGGGAAGAAAAGGCTAGATGATGCTAAATGTCCTCCAGCCCGGAAATGAGGCTGGCTCTACTTAATTTGCTGTAGCGTCTAATAAACACTATGATGGGCTCACATTGTGCTGTGACATCCGAATAAAGCGGAGTTCCGGCCACAATTTCACTTTTTAAATATAAATACCCCTGTAATACACAAGCTTAATGTATTCTAGTAAAGTTAGTCTGTAAACTAAGGTCCGTTTTGTTAGGTTGCTACAGCATTTAGACACTTCAGAAAATAGAAATTGACTGGGGCCATCTTAAGTGTGGGCATCATGAAGCCAGACTGTATGACTTCCTGGATTTCATCCTTGCAGATCTTGCACATGCTCAGTGCTGCACAAGCAGTGTAATAGGTTTCAGATCAGGTTTCAGCACCTGTACTGTCCCAAGTCACATGATTCTTCGAGACTGGGGAGTGCACAGACTCTTGGAAAGTTACACCCACTACATTTCCAGGAGTCTGTGCGGTGTAGGTTAGGAAGCTTAAGCACCTAGGTGCAGGAAGAGGGAAGATTAATTATTCTGCCTAGCAACAACACTTTGAAGGCATCTGAAAAAAAAAAAAAAAAAAAAAATCTTAAAGGACTAATGACATTTTTTTAAAACTACTGATGTAATGTTATATTTATGGGTGGTACTCCACTTTAAGCAATTTCAGGATTAGAGAGGAGCCTGTACAACTGTGCAAGTCTGAAGGCAAGTCTGTAGTTCAGTCTTAAATCAAAACTAATTGCAATTTAAAAAAATGTATAGCTGTTACTGTAAGCTTTTATGGCAGAAGCGACTGTCATAAGATCTTTTTTTTTTTTTTTTTCAACTGTATGCTGACTGCCGCGGATGTGCAGCTCAGTGTACACTCCTGTAATGTGTAAGCATTATCTATGGCCACTCAAAGGCAGAGAAAGAAGACTGCGGACTAGGAAGGAAACCGGGAGAAGATGGCAGCGATTGGCTTTACAAGGGGGAATGCCAACACTGAAGAAAGATTCACTGAGAGGTAAGTGGGGCCATAAATTGGAATTCCATAACTTGCCAATTTTTACAAGGACCCACCTGATGGGACCACAGTGAGTACAGTTCCATAGTGTGTTTCCATGGTAACATAGATGCAAGTAAAGCTGACCTAAACTGTAAACTTAGGTCTGCTTTAGTCAGGGATAGTATGGAGTGGAATAAGTCTCCAAGTCATTGCCGGTCAGCTGTGCAGATCCGTGATTCTACATTTTTGGATTATGTGACTTAACCACTTCCATACCGGGCACTTGCGCACCTTCCCGCCCAAGCCAATTTTCAGCTTTCAGCACTGTCGCAATTTAAATGACAATTGTGCGGTCATGCTACACTGTACCCAAATGACATTTTTATCATTTTGTTCCCACAAATAGAGATTTTTTTTGGTGGTATTTGATCACCTCTGCGATTTTTATTTTTTGCGCAACAACTAAAAAAAGACCAAATTTTTTGAAGATTTTTTTTAAAAAAAATTCTGTTAATCGGCACATATGGGTGGCACTGATGGGCACTTATGGGTGGCACAAATGGGCACTGGTCACTAAGAGGTGGCACTGATGGACACTGAGGGCATTGCTGGACATCATTAGTCAGTGCCCATGTTGCCAGTCAGTGCCCATGTGTGGGCACTGATTGGCATCGCTTGTATTATTTATTTTATTATTTTTTTATCTATTTGTGCTCCGGGGGGCACTCCCTGGTGGTCCAGTGTGGGGATCCGAGGGGGGGCTGCGCTGATTGTTCAGCGCGAACCCCCCCCATCAGGAGAGCCACCGATCGGCTCTCCTCTACTTGCGTCTGTCAGACGCGAGTGAGGAAGAGCCGGTCAACGGCTCTTCCTGTTTACATCGTGATCAGCCGTGATTGGACACGGCTGATCACGATGTAAATAGAGGCTCTTTACCGAGATCAGAGATGCAGGGTGTCAGACTGACACCCCGCATCACAGATCGTCGCGCTGCGCGACCCGGCATGAAATCCTGCAGGACGTCAATAGACGTCCAGTCAGGATTTCACAACCACTTCCCGGACGTCAATTGTACATTGACCGGGCGGGAAGTGGTTAAAGGGGTTGTAAAGGTACAATTTTTTTCCCCCCTAAATAGCTTCCTTTACCTTAGTGCAGTCCTCTTTCACTTACCTCATCCTTCATTATGCTTTTAAATGTCCTTTATTTCTTCTGAGAAATCCCTTGAGGGGGCAAGCAGGAAAGTCAGGACACCCACTAACACAAAGCTCCTTTTCTCTATCTGCAACGTAGAGAGCATCCTGACTCTTCTGCTCGCCCCCTCAAAGGGAGGGGGGCGAGCATGGTACTCCACACCAGGGAGAAAGCCTTGCATTACTGTGTGGAGTTACAGACAGAACAGGAAGTGAGGATTTCTCAGAAGAAATAAGGACATTTAAAAGCAAAATTGAAGGATGAGGTAAGTGAAGGAGGACTGCACTAGGGTAAAGGAAGCTATTTAGGGGAAAAAAATGGAACCTTTACAACCCCTTTAATTCCATACAGGGCTTTTATACACACATCCATACCCGGCCTATTCTGGCACTTCTCTCCTACATGTACAAATCATAATTTTTTTGCTAGAAAATTACGCAGAACCCCCAAACATTATATATTTTTTTAGCAGACACCCTAGGGAATAAAACGACGGTCATTGAAACGTTTTATCTTGCACGGTATTTGTGCAATAATTTTTCAAACGCCTTTTTTTGGAAAAAAATTGTTTCATGAATTAAAAAAATAACAAAACCGTAAAGTTAGCCCAAGTTTTTTGTAAAATATGAAAGATGATGTTACACCGAGTAAATAGATACCTAACATGTCACGCTGTAAAATTGCGCACACTCATGGAATGATGCCAAACTTCGGTACTTAAAAAAATCTCCATAGGCAACGCTTTGAAATTTTTTACAGGTTACCAGTTTAGATTTACAGAGGAGATCTAGTGCTAGAATTGTTGCTGGCACTCTAACGCACGCGGCGATACCTCACATATGTGGTTTAAACGGCGTTTACATATGTCGGCGGGACTTGCGTGTGCGCTTGCTTCTGCACGCGAGCTACTGGGGACAGGGGCGTTAAAAAAAAAAAAAAAATTTTAATTTTTTTATTATCACTTTTATTCCTATTACAAGGAATGTAAACATCCCTTGTAATAGGAATGTGTGTGACAGGTACTCTTTATGGAGAGTATATTTGAAAAGTATATTTTTTTCCCAAAAAAGTGTGCTTGTAAGACCGCTGCACAAATACGGCGTGACAGAAAGTATTGCAACGATCGCCATTTTATTCTCTAGGGTGTTAGAATAAAAAATATATATAATGTTTGGGGGTTCTAATTAGAGGGAAGGAGATGGCAGTGAAAATAGTGAAAAATTACACACATTAAAATTGCTGCAATGCCAATATAATGTAATGCCAACGGCCACCACCAGATGGCGCCAGCTTACAGAAGCTTCCGAAGAGCTTGGGACTTCACAAGGCCGCAAAACCGCGGCCTCAATTACCGGCCGTCGCGGACCTGCCGCGCGAGGTGGGGGCGCACGGAGACACAGGATGCGATCGCGGCGGCCGGTAATTGAGGCCGCAAAGCCGCGGCCTCAACTACTGGCAGGCGCGGGCCACAATTTGTCGCCAATGCGATCTGGCGCCCGGATAGAGCATTTTGTTTCCAATGTTACTGTGGTCAATGCCATCCTTGGTTGGCTGCTCGTAGTTCCTGCGGTAGGGAAAAAAAACATTTAGATATGCGCACAAAGCTGCATAGAAAAAATCCGCACACACCCATCACGTCATGGATACTTACACAGCTGTGTTGTCATACATCTTCCTGCGTTTAGGCTCTGGGGGTTCGAGAATGCCGTACTTTTCCCGCTGCTCTGTCGCCTGGTCTCTGGATTTTGCCTGCACAGAAAGACAATTGCAATCATGGCAACGTTCCTACAACTGGTCTCATGTTTATCCCCCTATAGGGGAAAAGTCTATCCACTGAGGCTTTAAGAAATCACAAGTTAAAGTGACACTACGCTAAATATGAGCACCAAACACTTTCACTTTTAACATTCAAAACAAGCATCCATGCTTTAATATTCTGAGAAAATAGGATTTTTGTACTCACCGTAAAATCAATTTCTCTGAGTTCATGGACGGACACAGCAGCATTGACCTTAGGGTTATGTACCTTTTCTCTAGGAGAGACTAGGCAGAAAAAAACAGCACTTTTAGTGTTAAAAACACTTTTCAGTACAGCACCTCCCATGGGGGCGTGTCCCCCATGGTAGATCCCACTCTCTAGAAGCATCCAGCCTCAGTTCGTAGACAAGCAGTACAAACAAAGAAGGGGTGGGTGCTGTGTCCGTCCATGAACTCAGAGAAATGGATTTTACGGTGAGTACAAAAATCCTATTTTCTCTTTCGTTCATGGATGGACACAGCAGCATTGACCTTAGGGACGTCCCCAAGCAGTGTCAAAAATTTCGAGGGGTGGGAAAAAACACAGCAAACCAAGCTTCACCCCAAACAAACCAGAGTTCCTCAACGGAGGAACTTCAACCTTAAACTGCCGCCTGTAAAACCTTGCGGCCAAAGGAGGCATCCGAAGATGCACTCACATCCACCTTATAACATTTTAAGAAGGTGTGGATTGACGACCAGGTCGCCGCCTTACAAATCTGTAAGACAGACGCTTGGTGACGGAAAGCCCAAGAGGCACCAATCGCCCTGGTCGAATGCGCCGTGACCTGAAAGGGAGGCACCCGCCCCTTTAGGGCATAGGACTGGAGCCCGACTTGTCTGATCCACCTAGAAATGGTGTCCGACGAGACCGCCAGACCTTTTTTAGGACCAAAACAGATTATAGCGCACACATGCAAAAATGACATTTATCCTGCAAGGCTAGTTAAAAACACCTGAACATATTCAAAAATACGGGGGTTTGGTCACACTATATAGTCATATAGTGCTAAGCCCACTTACTGCGACAAAGTACCCCGAATTAGTGGGTCCTACCCTAGTAATAGAATGAAAGAACCTGGGTCTCAACCATGGGAGATATACTCCTCTATGTGGGAGAACTAAAGGGTTTCTTCCTATACACTGGTGGCCACTAATGTGAGGTAATGAAGAGGGGGAGGGGTGCTCCAGCCAAGAGACCTGGTCAGGGTCTATACAAAATACAAAAAGATACTTGGTGGGCACACCCTAAAAATGCTATACATCTAAGCTGGTGCTGCTATAAGACCAAATACAGTACAAAACAGATTATAGCGCACACATGCAAAAATGACATTTATCCTGCAAGGCTAGTTAAAAACACCTGAACATATTCAAAAATACGGGGGTTTGGTCACACTATATAGTCATATAGTGCTAAGCCCACTTACTGCGACAAAGTACCCCGAATTAGTGGGTCCTACCCTAGTAATAGAATGAAAGAACCTGGGTCTCAACCATGGGAGATATACTCCTCTATGTGGGAGAACTTTTTTAGGACCAGTCACCAACACGAACAGTGAGTCCGACCTCCGAAACGAAGCCGTAGCAGACAACTACACCCGTAGGGCTCGAACCACGTCCAAGGAATGTAAAGTGGTCTCCTTCTGGTTTTTCGGCTGAGGGCATAAGGATGGAAGAACAATGTCCTCATTAATGTGAAAGGCCGAAACAACCTTTGGAAGGAATGATGGCTGCGGTCGCAGCACCACCTTATCCTTATGGATGACTAAGTAGGGAGCCTTGCAAGACAAGGCCGCCAGTTCAGATACTCAGCTGACCGAAGTAATTGCCACCAGAAAAAACACCTTCTGAGACAGAGTCAACAAAGGAATTTTCCGAATGTCCTCAAACAGAGCTTCTTGAAGCGCCGAAAGAACTAAATTCAAGTCCCATGGAGGTAGCGGAGGACGCACAGGAGGGGCCACATGCCGGACCCCCTGCACAAACGTACGCACCAGGGAGTGCGACGCCAAGGGTCACTGAAAGTAGACAGCTAGAGCCGAGATCTGACTCTTCACCGTACTCAAGGCTAGAGCCTGATCCACTCCACGCTGTAAAAACAGCAAAATTCGGGACACCACGTATGTACGGGGGTGCCACTTCATCTCTTCACACATAGAGATGTAGGCCTTCCATGTACGATGGTAAATCTTTCGTGAAGTGGACTTCCGTGCCCGTAGCATGATAGAGATCACCGGGCCCGACAGGCCTCGGTCCTTCAACACCTGGCTTTCAACAGCCACGCCGTCAAAGCCAGCGACTGTAAAGCAGGGTGAAAGATAGGACCTTGCGACAGAAGGTCTTCTCTCAGGGGTAGACACCAGGGAATGTCTGCCACCAGCCACACCAGGTGGGTGGCACTGATAGATGGCTTTTGAGGGCACTGATTAGCAGCACTGGTGGGCACTAAGAGGACTGGTGTCCCTCCAAAAGAAGACGGTTAACAGCTTTCTTCTTTCTTTCATGTTGACAGCCTGAAAAAATAAAAAGCCAATAACTGTCTTCTGTTTGCTTCCTTGAGCAGCTGTGATTGGCTGACAGCTAATCACATGATAAAGGGCCCGCTGTGATTGGCCCTTAACCCGATCTGTGATCAGCCAAATCCCAGCAGCGGGAGAATGGAAGGACGTCCATGGATGCCCTCCTGGCATTTTAAGCCCACGCTGTAGCCATCTTTCTGCTATAGCTTGGGCGAAAAGTAGGAAAAATCCAGTAATACACTGTCTCAACCTGCTCTGCACATGTTCAGTTGCTCTCCATATTTAGGCACTGTTCAGTTTGTAGAGGCTTATCTGCTGACAGCCTTAAAATTGAATTAAACCCTCCTATCTTTTACAGCCAAGAAAGCTGCTTCTGTTTGATCTGCAACTGCCATGGTATTGCACATGTGATTAGTTATGACACCAGCCATTTGGTGGAGGACACAAGTTTGTAGAGGACACAAGTAAATTAGACATTAAAGGGTCACTAAAGGATTTTTTTTTAGCTAAATAGCTTCCTTTACCTTACTGCAGTCCTGGTTTCATGTCCTCATTGTTCGTTTTTGCTCTGATGTTGCTGTAATTCTCTGTTCTGGACACTTCCTGGTTGTCTGTTTCCTGATCACCACAGTACTGGGAGATTCTAGTTTCATTTTTCAAACCATCACTGCTCTATGGCTCTGTATAGCACAGAGGCAGGATAACATGCAAAAACGAAACTACAGGTACATTATATGATTGATTTTTATCTATTTTTAATCAATTTTAAAAGGAATCGGTTAACTATTATGTCTCTATACCCTGTAAACAGTCATTTCAGCAAAAAAAATGTTTTCCTTTACAACTCCTTTAAGCAATCCTGGCATTCCAGGAATGTAACTGTTTTTCAAAACCATTAAATGAATGGGTTTAATTCCGCTTTATGATTTACTGCTGTTCAGGGGCACTGGGCTTCAGTAAAATGACAGCCTCCAGCAAGAAGAAACAAGAAACAGGAGCAATGCTGGACGCAATCTACAGTAGGGTGACCAGACATCCCCAGTTTCGGGGGACAGTCCCCTGATTGAGGACACTGTCCCCAGACCAAGTCTGTCCCTGGCTTTGTCCCCAGATTGGATTTAATAGGGGGCAGGGGCGATTTCAAAGAAAGTCAGTGCAGAATTAAAATAAAAAAAATTGAATTACACCCCCCCGATCCGCCGTGCCTACTAGCATAGGGGGGTTGTATTTTTCCCATTATCTGTGCCCCTTTCTGATGATCATGTGCTGGTCGGAGTGGAGGGAATATTTCTTCAGTTTCGGGCGCATGCCCATTCAGCTCCGCTCGCATGTTCTTCCGCCTTGGCTCAAATCCTGGCCAGCCACCTGCCTTCTTATCTCTTTGCCTTCGATGGCAGAGTGATCTTCCTCCGCTCTCCATCCAGTAGTAGCCGGGGCCTAGAGAGTAAGGCTTTGTACACATGATAGGATAGCCAGAGGACAACGGTCTGAAGGACCGTTGTCCTTGGTTAACCTATGAAGCTGACTGATGGTCCGTCGTGCGTACACACCATCAGTTAATAAACCGATCGTGTCAGAACGCGGTGACGTAAAACACAACGACGTGCTGAAAAAAACGAAGTTCAATGCTTCCAAGCATGCGTCGACTTGATTCTGAGCATGCGCAGGCTTTAAACCAATGGTTTTGCGTACTAACGATAGGTTTTGACCCATCGGTTAGGCGTCCATCGGTTAAATTTTAAAGCAAGTTCTCATTTTTTTGACCGAAGGTTAAATAACCTATGGGACCTACACGCGATCGGTTTGGACTGATGAAAACGGTCCATCAGACCGTTGTCCTCTGGCAATCCTATCATGTGTACAAGGCCTAAGGCTGCATTCACACTTCGGCGTACAAAATCGCAGCGTTTTGTCCCGCGAATTGCGGCGACAAATAGCGGCGTTTTGTACCGCGATTCGCGGCGACAAAACGCAGCGATTGTGAATGCAGCCTGAAGGAGGACACGGGGTGTCTATGACAGATCCGCCACTGTGTAGTTCTTTGATGGGGGTGTAAGGATGCTTTGGGTTGTAGTAACTAGATGGGAATGCTGGGAGTAGTATTCCTGCATAGCTGTGAGTGGTTGGGGCAGTGCTGGCAGTTGTAGTGCCTAGTTGGGGATGCTGGGAGTTGTAGTTTCTAGCAAGGAATAATGGGAGTTGTAGTCTCTGGTGGGGGATAATGGGAGTTGTAGTCTCTGGTGGGACATAATAGGAGTTGTAGTCCTCCCATAGCTGGCAGTGTGAAGTGTTGGGAGTTGTAGTCCTCCCTCTTACCTCCTCCAGCCGGGCGGTGATCAGTCTGCTCTCCCAGGCTCTCCCCGGGGTTCCGGTGATCGGATTGGGGGGGGACGGAGCTCTTTGCTCTCTTTGGGGCCATCGTGTGTGCTGTGTACTTCCGGGACGCCGTCCGTCACCTAGCAACCGGGCACGTGACTCGAACACCTTGTCTGCACTGCCCTCCTCCCCGGTGTCCCCGCCCCTGTGTATATATATGAGTGACAGATGTCTTCTCTGTGTAGACCGTCTCCCGTCCCCGGCACATAGCGGGTGTTCTAGTGACCCGGATCCTCACACATCCTCCTCTATGGAGATGGTTCCCATCTCCTATGCCGAACGCCGAAAGCCGCCTGAAAAAAAGGTCCAGGACGGCGTTCGGCGTGGAGATGTGAACCATCTCCATAGAGGGCAATGTTACATCATCCCTCTGGCGTGTCTGGGCGGCAGCGGGCATCACACTACAGGCGACAAAACGCCTATGTGTGAATGGGCTCTAAGACTTGAGAGGCTGTGAGGTGGGCGGCGATGGGCAGAGAGTTGCTGATTGTTGCCATTACTAGTAAAGAAAAAATATGTCCCCGGATTTCATTTTAAAAATCTGGTCACCTTAATCTACAGCACACACTAACTTTGGTAGCATAATTATTAATGTGCGATGTTAAATTATTAATGTGCAATTCCTTGCTAAAGAACGTTATTTTTTTATCAAGTTGTTATGGATAAAGTTGGACTTTAACTCTTATGTTCCAAGAGATAGTTTAGATACCATCCCCCATTCACATCGTCCCTGGCAACTACATACAATTATTGATGGGAATGGAAAATGCTACAAGTAAGCATTTCAAACTGTTTCTTTTTCTGTGCTTCTATTTGCAGTATTTTGAGTTGGTGACAGGGTCTCTTTAAGTCGCAGAACATATGACGTATTCATAAGTGGACTTCATTGTTTTACCCAAGTCTTCCTGAAGGCGTGTGATACCTAAAGTCTGCCACTAGGTGTCAGGCCTGTAGTGCGAGTCTGTGGCAGCAAGCCTGGCGCTCGGGCTCGTGTTGTCAGTGGGCGATGTTTCTGATTGGTGTGTGCTTGTCATGTGACTATGGAGGACAGGGTCAGGCGGTGTATGTAGTAGGAGGTGATGGCACGTTGAGCTCCCTCTGCTTTCTTTTAGCTGCTCTCCGAACACCGGTTTCTTTCTAGTTGTAAGACCGCCGCAGGTGCCGAGTTGGGAGGGTACGGCAGCCAGGAAAGTCCCTGGCTTCTGGAGGAGGCTTAGGCCGCTGCCAGCTCATCCAACAGAGCCTGACCCTAGGATGAACAGGCAGGCCTGGCATTGTCTGCACACAGGTAAGGGGATAGTTGTATGACGTGTCCTCTGTGTATATGAGGGTAGAAGCTGCTTGTATACAATGTGCACATTGCTGGCTCTGGCCAGTCATATCAGCCTTCCACTTTGTAGTATTAGTTGTACATTTGCTGGTGATATTGTTTGCAGCATATCCATTTGTTTTACTTTGTAGAATCTGGCGCTAGGACGCGGCTGGTATCGGCACCAATCCCTGCACGCAGTACTTGCCAATACCCATTACTCGCCGCAGTCACACTGGAATCTGATTGCATGGGTGTTTACATTGCAGCGTGACTTAAATTGCAGCAATCCCCATTTTATTCACTAGGGTCTCTGCAAAAAAAAAAAAAAAAGAATAATGTTTGGGTGGTTATAAGTAATTTTCTGTCAAAAAATACTGATTTAACCACGTCCCGTCCAGTCAATAGTCAATTGACGTCCGGGAAGTGGTTGTGAAATCCTGACTGGACGTCTATTGATGTCCAGCAGGATAACATGCCCGTCGGGGACGCGCGGCGATCGGTGATGTGGGATGTCAGTCTGACACCCTGCATCTCCGATCTCGGTAAAGAGCCTCCAGCGGAGATTCTTTACCACGTGATCAGCCGTGTCCAATCACGGCTGATCACGATGTAAACAGGAAGAGCCGTTGATTGGCTCTTCCTCACTCGCGTCTGACAGACGCGAGTAGAGGAGAGCCGACCTCCGGCTCTCCTGACGGGGGGTTCGCGCTGATTGTTTATCAGCACAGCCCCCCCTCCGATGCCCACACTGGACCACTAGGGAAGCCCACACTGGACCACCAGGGAAGGGGGCAACAATATATATATATAAAAAAAATAGAGAATAGATGCCAATCGGTGCCCACAAATGGACACTGACTGGCAACATGGGCACTGACTGGCATAATATGGAATAAAAAAGTGATGCCCAGCAATGCCATCAGTGCCACCCCTCAGTACCCATCCATGCCCAGTGCCCATCTGTGCCACCCATCAGTGCCGCCTATGAGTGCCCATCAGTGCCGCATACCAGCGCCGCCTATTAGTGCCGTCTATCACTGCCCATCAGTGCCAACTCATCGGTGCCCATCAGTGCCGCCATATCAGTGCCCGTAATTGAAGAAGAAAACTTAATTATTTACAAAAAAAGTTAACAGATAAGAAAAAAAACGTTTTATTTTTTTCAAAATTTTCGGTCTTTTTTCAGTTGTTGCGCAAAAAATAAAAATCACAGAGATGATCAAATACCACCAAAAGAAAGCTCTATTTGTGGGAACAAAATGATAAAAAAATAGTTTGGGTACAGTGTAGAATGACCGCGCAATTGTCATTCAAAGTGCGACAGTGCTGGAAGCTGAAAATTGACTTGGGCATGAAGGTGCGTAAGTGCCTGGTATGGAAGTGGTTAACCACTTCAGCCCCTGACCATTTGGCCGCCAAATGACCAGGCCAATTTTTGCTATTTGGCAATGTGTCGCTATAACTCACAAATGTGCGGTCGTGCGACGTGGCTCCGAAACAATATTGATTTCCTTCCCCCCCCCCCCCCCCACAAATAGAACTTTCTTTTGATGGTATTTGATCACCTCTGCAGTTCTTATTTTTTGCGCTATAAACAAAATTTTTTGGAAAAAAAGCAATATTTTTTAGTTTTTGCTATAATATCCCCAAAAATATATAAAAAAAAAACTTTTTTTTTCCTTCAGTTTAGGCTAATACGTATTCTACCTATTTTTGGTAAAAAAAAAATCACAATAAGCGTTTGATTGGTTTGCGCAAAAGTTATAGCGTCTACAAAATAGGGGATAGTTTTTATGGCTTTTTTTTTTCCCACTAGTAATGGCGGTGATCAGCGGTTTTTATTGTGACTGCGACATTATGTTGGACACTTTTGAAGCTTTTTTGGGACCATTCACATTTATACAGCGATCAGTGCTATAAAAATGCACTGATTACTGTATAAATGTGACTGGCAGTGAAGGGGTTAACCACTAGGGGGTGAGGAAGGGGGTTAAGTGTGTCCTAGGGAGTGATTTTAACTGTTAGGGGGCGTAGCTACGAGTGACACGTCACTGATCGCTGCTCCCGATGAGAGGGAGCAGACGATCGGTGTCAATAGGCAGAACTGGGAGATGCCTTGTTTACACTGGCCTCTTCACGTTCTGTGGCCCGATCGTGTGACACCGGCGGACATCAAGTACGCGGAGCTCACAGCAGGGGCGTGCGGATGCACCCACACGACGGGAAATTAAAAGTGACGGAAATATACGTCACTATTCCCAGCTGTGCCATTCTGCCGACGTGTTTAGTCGTGAGCCGGTCTTTAAGTGGTAAACTTGTGAACAAAAAGTGCCAGAAAAAGCCTGGTCTTTAAGTGGTTAAATTAGCACAAGTCCGTTAGTTTTAGGTAGAATAAAAAGCAAAATGCGCACTATTGTTTATAGACTGTACTATTTGAATTGATTTTGCTTTGTTCTTTGGTGGTAGGTTACGATAGTAACAAAAAATATACAGCTAAATTTAAAGGGAAAAAATATGTTTTTTTAATTTGGGCCAGTATTCCTTGTGATAATGGGGGGGGGGGGAGGGGGATCAAGAGATAAAATGAAAGCCCAATTTGTCCTAAAAAAAACTGATAGCAGGCAGAAGAGACACGTTGCCACTGTCGCTACGACTGAAAATAAGGGAAAATTCTAAATTGTCCCCAAAGAGTTGTGACCAAAGTGGGCGTGAAGAAAAATCT
Source organism: Rana temporaria (assembly GCF_905171775.1). Lineage (NCBI taxonomy): Eukaryota > Metazoa > Chordata > Amphibia > Anura > Ranidae > Rana > Rana temporaria. The sequence goes on along the minus strand of NC_053498.1, from coordinate 100,723,665 downwards.
TCCAATGAGGACGCTTGCTCCATCTAACATGGGATTCCCCACGCATTGGATAGTTTTCTGCTCACTTCCTGTTGTGTCTACAGTACAGGAAGTGAAGGGAAATCTCCTTAATGTGACAGTATTTTTCTGCCAGGGGCTTTACCTATTTCATACTCTAATCCAGGGGTCGACAAAATCCAGGCGCCAGGTCGCAATTGCGACAAGAAATTGTGGCAAAGCCGCGGCCTTAATTACCGGCCACCGCGATCCTGTGGCGGGGGAGATAGGGGCGCACGGAGGCACAGGATCCTGTGTCTCTGTGCGCTCCCACCTCCGTGCGGCGGTCCCGAGACGGCCGGTAATTGAGGCCGTGGCTTTGCGGCCTTGTGAAGTCCCAAGCTTCCTTTTGTGACCTGGCGCCATCTGGTGGTGGCCCGTGGCATTACAAGTTTAACAGCAGTTCTAATTGTAGTTTTTCACTTTTTTCACTGCCATCTCCTTCCCTCTAATTAGAACCCCCAAACATTATATATATTTTTTATTCTAACACCCTAGAGAATAAAATGGCGATCGTTGCAATACTTTCTGTCATGCCGTATTTGCGCAGCGGTCTTACAAGCGCAATTTTTTGGGGGAAAAAATACACTTTTTTTGATAAGTAGAGTTATCCCAATTTATATTATGAAAGATAATGTTACGCCGAGTAAATTGATACCCAACATGTCATGCTTCAAAATTGCGTCCGCTCGTGGAATGCCGTCAAACTTTTACCCTTTAAAATCTTCATAGGCGACGTTTAAAAAAACTCTACAGGTTGCATGTTTCGAGTTACAGAGGAGGTCTAGGGCTAGAATTATTGCTCTCGCTCTAACGATCGCGGCGATACCTCACATGTGTGGTTTTAACACCGTTTACATATGCGGGCGCTACTCACGTATGCGTTCGCTTCTGCGCGCAAGCTCGTCGGGACGGGGCGCGCTTTCTGGCTCCTAACTTTTTAGCTGGCTCCTAGATTCCAAGCAAATTTGTCAAACCCTGCTCTAATCAAAATGAAAACAAAATTGGCCTTCGGAGATGCTGGAAATAAAAAACGTCATTGTTCTCAGTGCTGAAAGCCACATATTACACGTGTAAATTTTGGTATGTATATATAAAATGGACGCCAACAGTTTTTGATGGAGTTGTTCCTGAAATGACAGTTGTCTACCTATCTGTTATCCGCCCTTGTGTATGATAACTCCTGCAGTTTGTACTCATTATGCCAAATGTACTTTGATCTGCCTGTGCCACCTGCCTAGTAAACAGAGCCCTGCAAATATTAGAAGAGTATTCACTGTTTAGCTTTCCCTGCTTTTGTATACCTTTCTTCCACCTTTTGCCTGCAGGACATTTTTACTAATAGAGTGCTTTATTTATAGAAATTAAATCCTAATCCAACTGAAGGGACTAGCAGATTGGTGTTCTTCGTTACTGTGTATCTTGGCAGGCTTTGGCCAAATAAATGGGCAAAAGGCAAGCGAGGAGGCAGAGTGTCTCTAAAACATTGGGGATCTTTGCTACTTTTATGTTTCTTGCACCAGTAAAGCAGAAGTCAAGCTGGAAATAACAAGGTAAAAATAATTGGCCCTTTTAACCACTTCAACCCCAGAAGAATTTACCCCCTTCCATTACCTGAGCACTATTTGCGATTCGGCACTGCATGGCTTTAACTGACAATTGCGCGGTCGTGCAACGTGGCTTCCTTTTCCCCCCCCACAAATAGAGCTTTCTTTTGGTGGTATTTGATCACCTCTGCGATTTTTTTTTTTTTTTTTTTTTTTTTTTTTTTTTCCCGCTATAAACAAAAAAAAGACTGACAATTTTGAAAAAAACAATATTTTTTTGCTATAATAAATATCCCATTTTTTTTTTCCCCTCAGTTTAGGCCGATACATATTCTCCTACATATTTTTGGTAAAAAAAATCACAATAAGCGTATAATGATTGGTTTGCGCAAAAGTTTTAGCGCCTACAAAATAGGGGATAGAATTATGACATTTATTTTACTTTATTTTTTTTACCAGTAATGACGGTTATCTGCAATTTTTGTCAGGACTGCAATATTGCGGCGGACAGATCGGACACTTTTGACACTATTTTGGGACCATTCACATTTATACAGTGAACAGTGCTATAAATATGCACTGATTACTGTATAAATGTGACTGGCAGGGAAGGGGTTAACACTAGGGGGCGATCAAGGGGTTAAATTTGTTCCCTGGGAGTGATTCTTACAGTGGGGGGAGGGGACTGACTGGGGGAGGAGACCGATTTGTATCCCTAGGGACACGCCATCGGTCTCCTCTCCCTGACAGGATGTTCATCTCTGTGTTTACACACAGAGCTCCACGTCCCTGGCTCTGTCACTGCCGATCACGGGTACCTAGTGGACATCGTGGCCGCCAGGCACGCGCTTCAGCACCCGCGTGACACGACGGGCCCAGCTTTTCCCTGGGTGCGCATCGCGGAAGTAAACAGGATGACGTCCACCCGGCAGGAAGGCGCCGGCGCTGTAGACGTCTTTTGTCTATAGCGCGGGTGCCAAGAGGTTAAAAAGACTTCCTTATACATAGTGCTTGTTCATAAAAATGCAGCATCTCCTATGATTTTTTTTTTTTTTTTTTTTTTTCTTCTTGTTCAAAATTGCATTCCAACTTTTCCATCCAAATACAAAGTAGTATAGGATGCACATTGTTGAGTAGGAAAAAAACGTACCGATAGTAAGAACAGAGTGGCTGTAGATAGTATTACCTTCCATAATTACGAACTGTAGGCCTGTAAATCCTTTAACCACTTCCATACAGGGCTTTTATACACACCTCCATACCGGGCCTATTCTGGCACTTCTCTCCTACATGTACAAATCATCATTTTTTTGCTAGAAAATTACGCAGAACCCCCAAACATTATATATGTTTTTTTAGCAGACACCCTAGGGAATAAAACGACGGTCATTGAAACCTTTTATTTTGCACGGTATTTGCGCAATAATTTTTCAAACGCCTTTTTTTTGGAAAATAATTGTTTCATGAATTAAAAAAATAACAAAACAGTAAAGTTAGCCCAATTTTTTTGTAAAATATGAAAGATTATGTTACACCGAGTAAATAGATACCTAACATGTCACGCTTTAAAATTGCGCACACTCATGGAATGGCGCCAAACTTTGGTACTTAAAAATCTCCATAGGCAACGCTTTGAAATTTTTTACAGGTTACCAGTTTAGATTTACAGAGGAGATCTAGTGCTAGAATTGTTGCTGGCACTCTAGCGCACGCGGCGATACCTCACATATGTGGTTTAAACGGCGTTTACATATGTCGGCGGGACTTGCGTGTGCGTTCGCTTCTGCGCGCAAGCTACTGGGGACAGGGGCGTTTAAAAAAAAATTTTTATTTCTTTTTTTTTTTTTTTTTACATATTTCTTTTTTTACACTTTTTTATTTTTTTTTATTTTTTTTATTATCACTTTTATTCCTATTACAAGGAATGTAAACATCCCTTGTAATAGGAATGTGTGTGACAGGTACTCTTAATGGAGAGATGCGGGGTCAATAAGACCCCACATCTCTCCTCCAGGCCTGAAAGCATGAAATCGGTGAAAAAAAATTCACCGATCTCATGTTTACTGTTGCTTAGCAGCCGCAATCGCGGCTTTGTTTACTTACGGGGACCCGGGCGTGACGTCATCACATCGCGCCCGGGTCCTCCGACGGTCATAGAGATGACTGGTGACCATCTGGTCACCAGTCATCTCTATGCTTCCTGCGAGCGCCGGACGATTCGTTCTCCGGGCCCCCGATGACACGGGAGAGCCCGGAGAAGCACCGGATGGCGGCGGGAGGGGGGGGGATGTCCCCTCCCGCCGCCTGTAAGAACGATCTAGCGGCGGAACTGCCGCTATGATCGTTCTTACGTTGTGCAGAATCGCTGCAGGCATCATTCAGATATCCCCCCCACAAAGCCCAGAACGTCATATGACGTCCACTCTGAACGGCAGAGGTTCTTTGTGGACGTCATTTTACTATGGGCCGGTAGGGAAGTGGTTAAAGGAGAACTCCGGGCAAAAACTTTTTTACATGTCCTTGCTGCTGATCTCCTACCTTCACCGAACAGTGTATTCATGCATTTGCATCCAGTTCAATAAATGATTAAAGATTGGGGGTAAGGGTCGAAGGTAGGTTTAAGTGGGGATGAGGAGTAGTAGGGGGATTCCTGTGGGATCTGGCATGAAAAATAACAGCAGCTCAGGACATAGCAAGTCATAGATGTAGGGCCGAAACAACTAATCGATTAATCGACAACTAATCGATTATGAAAATAGTTGTCAACTATTTTCATAATCGATTAATCGGCCAGTTGATTAGTTAGCCTGCATATAGAATGCTTTATTTGTTTACATATCAGGAAATGCAGTGCAGAACACGTTCAGTACAGTACACCATCCATACATGTCACTAAGTGCCTGAGAATTTGTGAAAGTGTGAGGAGCAATGCCTCATGGGACATGTAGTCCTGGACAGGAAGTGAGTGGTTCTAAAGGCAGAAGTTTTTTTACCTTGCTATAGCGGGTGCTCTATACTATACTTTGCAGCTTGCTATTGAGGCACTCTGAAGGCAGGAGGAGCCAGAAGCATCGGTGAGGGACCCCAGAAGTGGAGGATCTGGGCTGCTCTGTGCAAAACCATTACACAGAGCTGGTAATATGACAAGTTTGTTTAAAAAAGAAAAAAATCACTAAAGACTCTGTGCAGGGAAGATCAGCATCTGAACCCAGAGAAAGTGGAGGTAATAGAAGGCATTACAATTACTGTAGTTCGTTATTTATATTTACCACTGCGTATGGATATTTAAGAATAAATTGCCTTTTTTTTTATATTAACTAAATTGTACACCACACTTAAAGATTATCCGATTAATCGAAACAATAATCGGCCAACTACTCGATTATAAATATAATCGTTAGTTGCAGCCCTACATAGATGGTACTATAGAGTTCAAGGAGTGCAGGATCTAATCCTTGTGGAGGAAAATGATCTACCCAAGGCTACCATATTTTAGTTTACTTAGGAAGGCTATCTTGCTATGTAGCTTCAATTTTGCCATGGATCATGGCAGTGGTGACCCGGTTTTTAGCTTCGGGGAAACTAGAATGTGGGGTTTCCCAAGCAGCAGCTACTTTTTGCTTTGTTGTAATTTGTAGAAGAAGTTTGAATTCGGCAGGGGTGATGTCTTAAGGGGGGGCAAGTTTAGCATAGCTATTGTGTCTAAAGCAGGGTCTGAAACTGGTGGCCCTCCAGCTGTTGTGAAACTACATGTCCCATGAGGCATTGCAAGGCTGACAAGTTACGACTCCCACTGTCAGTGGCATAATGGGACTTGTTTGGCAACAGCTGGATGACAGCTAAGGTGTCCTGTTAAGCACTTTAGAGAGGAGTTCAAAAATCTCAATCCAGGATTTGTTGACTATTTGACATTTCCACCAAACGTGCTTATGGGTTCCTGATTTTTTATTAAATTTTTTTTTGCAGCCCCAAAGAAACAAATTTAGAGATTCACGCAGAAGCCAGATACCCACGTGAGAGAGGGGCTTCCAACGCAGCAATGTTCATTGAGCATGATTGTGTGGCCAACCATATTTTGGTCCATTCTTTGGGTTCTATAGTGACACCGAAGTCCGTCTCCCACTTGCTAACATAAGTGGGGGGTATTTGGGGAAAGCTTAGAAAGTATCAAAAAGTTTAGGGGGGCGGGGAATAGGACCTGGGACATGGGGGTCCCTATCACACTTCCTTGCTCAATACATAGATAAACCTGTGGCAACTAGGGCTGCAACTAACGATTATTTTCATAATCGATTAGTTGGCCGATTATTGTTTCGATTAATCGACTAATCGGATAATCTTAAAATTGAGTATGGCATACAATTTTGTTAATATGTAAATTAAAAAAAATGCAATTTATTCTTAAATATCCATATGCAGTGGTAAATATAAATAACCAACTACAGTAATTGTAATGCCTTCCATTTCCTCCACTTTCTCTGGGTTCAGATGCTGATCTTCCCTGCACAGAGTCTTTAAAGTGATTTTTTTTTTTTTTTTTTAAACAAACTTGTTATACTTACCTGCTCTGTGTAATGGTTTTGCACAGAGCAACCCAGATCCTCCACTTCTGGGGTCCCTCACTGATGCTTCTAAGCTGTGTAAAGATCAGTAATAGTCATGAGTACAGAGCCATAAAACCAAAAATTAATTTGTTTATGTTTGAGTGCAGTAGTTTATGAGCGTGAGTGTCTTTTATGCATCTATATTGTATAACTTGGCAATGAAGAATTTTTACGCATACATGCGTTTACTCAAGGTGTTTACAGAACATTTTACACAGATTCTTTATGCCAACAAGATCTTGAGTATAAGCATCAGTAAATTATTACATCTATGTGCAACTGGCTAAAAATTGCAAAACAGCAATAACTGGGTTGCAAGCTGTTTCAGTGGGCAGAGGAGGGGAGCAGTGTTGAGTGATCATATATATAAAGAGCAGTTGAGGGGAGCAAGCGATACATAGACCACTGCTGCTGGTTTAGGCCCCTTTCACACAGACGGACCGTTCAGGTCTGCCTGACAGTTTTGACGGCGGACCTGAATGGCCGCTCCATGCAGTCCTATGGAGCGTCGGATGTCAGCGGAGACGTGTCTTCTGACATCCGATCTGCCAAAATCAGACATATGGCGATACGTCCATATCGGATCGGGGGAGATCTGACGAAAACGGACATGCTGTCCGTTTTCATCAGATCGCTCCATAGGAATCAGCGGCGCTGCACAAGCCCCTCCCCGCTCAGTGAGCAGAGAGGAGCTTGTCATCCACCAGCTCTGCGGACTGATCTCCCGCTGAGCTGGCGGGAGCAGGCGGACTTTGTAGCGATGGAGTCCGCCTTGTGTGTAACTGTCCTTATACTTCAGGGAGTTCTAGGATTAGACCATGTATGTGAAGGATGGTGATCCTGCATTGGATGACCCAGAGGAATGGACAATGATGCTGCTGTTTGACGTGGTAGGGATACACATGTCGATGGCTTGGTTGGGTATGGAAGAACAAAAAGCCACAGAAGCATTTCTTTGTAAACTTAGTGATGTAAGTATAGGCAAACGGGTTATTGAGCGGCGAGGAGGGCTAGAAAACGACTTGGGCGATAAGGAGAGACCTTAGAAGACATTGTGGACAGAGGTGAGACAGAACCGTGTGTATTCAGAGAGAGTTACACCGGCGTATCAGTAGATACGCCGTCGTAACTCTGAATCTACGCCGTCGTAAATTTAAGTGTATTCTCAAATTGAGATACACTTAAATCTAGTTAAGATACGACCGCGGGCGCCGTCGTATCTTAGCTGTCTATTTAGGCCGGCCGCTAGGGGCGTGTACGCTGATTTACGCCTAGAATGCGTAAATCAGCGCGATACGCCTATTCACGAACGTACGCTTGCCCGTCGCAGTAAACATACGCCGTTTACGTAAGGCGTTTTCAGGCCTAAAGTTATTCCACCAAAAAGATGGCGCAGCCAATGTTAAGTATGGACGTCGGAACCGCGTCAAATATTTGCATTTTTACGTCGTTTGCGTAAGTCGTCCGTGAATGGGGCTGGACGTAATTTACGTTCACGTCGAAACCAATAAGTCTGTGCGGCGTAATTTGGAGCATGCTCACTAGGATATGTCCACGGACGGCGCATGCGCCGTTCGTTCAAAACGTCAATCACGTCAGGTCACGATTCATTCGCATAAAACACGCCCACCTCTTCACAATTTGAATTAGGCGCGCTTAGGCCGGCACATTTACGCTACGCCGCCGTAACTTAGGACGCAAGTGCTTTGTGAATACAGCACTTGCCTCTCTAACTTACGGCGGCGTAGCGTATATGAGATACGCTACGCCTGCCTAACGTTAGGCTCATCTACGTGAATCCAGCTACAATTTTCCGTTTGCCTATAGTGAACTATTCAGATGGAACGGTAGAGCAGGTTTTATGGTACATAAGAAGACGGCCAAGTTCTGTTTGTTTTGGCTTTGTCAACGCTAATGTCAGACGTCTCCTTTTGGACAATATTTTTGTGCTCTCTTCAGGTTTAATCTCTTATGACTTTTCTCGGATACCTGATATATGGAATGTGGTATGGGTTACATATGGCTGTACATGTTGTTTTTTTCATTTAGTTGAAAGGACTGGGCTGTGCAATTAGGCCGATGTCACTCTTGTAATGCAATGCAGGATCTGCTACCAAGGACACCGCATGGTGGTGAAACACTCAACCTGCTTACATCTGTGGCTCCCTCTCTGGCTGGATGTTCGTTATCTTCACAGTGACCTAATTTATACAGTTTTCACTGTATGAAATGAATGCAAATCTTAGGCAAGCCATAGATTATGCAATGTTCTTTCCTGCAACCATGGGTTTCAAGAAAGAGAACATTGCTTGATTTCCATGGAGCTCCCTCCCATTGTGTTCTCCCAGGGAGGGGAGGGGTGGTGCGGGAGGCCTTCCCTGCCTGGATAACACAGTGATTACTGCTAGTGGCTATAGCCAATGACAGTAATCGCATGCTAAAAATCCAATATGCTGGTTGTAACCAAGTCGATCAATGGATTGAATTTGGTACAGTCAGCCTGCCCATAGTTGGATTGAATCTCGGCTGGTTCCTGCTGAACTGGCCAAGATTTGAGCCATATATGGCCAGTTTAAGCATGGGCGTTTATACCTTTCTGCTGACAAAGGTGGAGGAGAATGGTTGCGTGCATCCACACCTGTGCGCTTTAGGTGCAGTGCGTTAAAAAAATAATCTACATGCTGCATCTTTGATGCGCCTTTATTGAAATACACATCCTATAGAGTTTGGTGGTAACAAGCCTAAAACACCACTCTGGGTCTGCACCAATCCATTTTTTTTATTGGCCAGTGCGAGTAACGATACTTTTGGTCAAGTACTGGCCGATACAGAGTACAGATATTTTGCGGTGCAATTTGTGCCAATATTAAATGGGGCAAATTGCACTGCAATGAATCGCATATATAGAAAAGGAAGCGCCATCTAGTGGGCAGTATTAAAAAAAATTATAACTTGCATAGTGTCCCAGTCCTGGCGATTTATAGAACATCATAGCCGCTGGCAGTGCTCACAGAACTGAAGGAGAAGTTCTGGAAGCCGTGTGGGTATTGAGCGGAAGTCGTGTCAGATTGGGGGTGGACCGCCTATACATCTCCTCCAGCCCTGTGAGCACCTCTAGCTGCCGTGATTTTCTATCATCGATGGGAACGGGACGGTCTCCCTACACCACACAGATGTGAACCAGCGCTTACACTGATATTATTGTTTTTGTATTGTACAACATTCTTTGAAATTTACAATAAAAACCTGCCAGATGTTGTAACCCATCCTTTCCCTATGTTCAGAAAGGCTTCATAACCTGGAAGTGGGAGGGCAGGCCGTATGGCATTTTATAGTATATGTTATTGCCTTGGCTGCTAGCTCTCCTCTGTCATAAGAATTCCTGAAAGAATGATTGTTGACATGTCGTCATGGTTTATTTGCTCCTAACCACGCTCACGAATTGAAAAACCAGTTCTAGGAGATGGAGAAGTAAATCTGTGTTCTAATTTGTATGACGACCCCAATTAAAGTGGACTGTAAAAACACCCATTCTGTTTTATTGTGTGTATAAAACCACGGCCGGCCAGCCTGCAGTTCCGTTGCTTATTCCATTTCTGTGCTCTATTATTTAATCGGTCACATTGTTGTTTTTGGTGGTTTATTTATGGTTGATCCATCGCACAAGCTGTTCTGCTTGAACTGCTAATTGCCTTAGTACAATTATATGTTCTGTAAGCCGATTCCAGCCAAATTGCTACACATCCTTTGGAAACGAGTACAGGAATTGTAGGGTCAGTGCCTATGATCTTGTGATCCATTTATGTCTTCTGTGTCTTGGAGGGGATTAGTAGCTTAAAGCGGTGGTTCACCCTTAGAGGGCATTTTTTAGGCTTAGATTCCTGCTCGTTTTTACTAGGGGAATCGGCTATTTGTTTTAAAATATGTGCAGTACTTACCCGTTTACGAGATGCATCCTCTCCGTCGCTTCCGGGTATGGGCTGCGGGAATGGGCGTTCCTTCTTGATTGACAGTCTTCCGAGAGGCTTCCGACGGTCGCATCCATCGCGTCACGATTTTCCGAAAGAAGCCGAACGTCGGTGCGCAGGCGCAGTATAGAGCCGCACCGACGTTCGGCTTCTTTCGGCTACGAGTGACGCGATGGATGCGACCGTCGGAAGCCTCTCGGAAGACTGTCACTCAAGAAGGAACGCCCGCTCCCGAAGCCCATACCCGGAAGCGACGGAAGAAGATGCAGCTCGAAAACGGGTAAGTACGGATCATATTTTAATACAAATAGCCGATTCCCCTAGACCGAACGAGCAGGAATCTATGGGGAGAAAAAAAAAAAAAAAAAAAGAAATGGTTGAACTCCCGCTTTAAAGCGGATGTGCCACGGGAAAAATATATTAAAAGCCAGCAGCTACAAATACTGCAGCTGCTGACTTTTAATATAAGGACACTTACCTGTCCTGGAGTCCAGCGCCGATCGCAGCAGATGACGAGCCGATCGCTCGTCACCCTGCTGCTCCCCCCTCCATCCTCGGTGAGGGAACCAGGAAGTGAAGCGCTCCGGCTTCACTGCCCGGTTCCCTACGGCGCATGCGCGAGTCGCGCTGCGCCCGCCGATTGGCTCCCGCTGTGTGCTGGGAGCCGAGTGTTCCCAGCATACAACGGGGGACGGACGGGAAGGAAGGAAAAAAACCCGTCCTTTGCCCGTATCGTAGGGCCGGAAGTGGGTGCAGATACCTGTCTGTAGACAGGTATCTGCACCCCCCTCCCCCCTGAAAGGTGTCAAATGTGACACCGGAGGGGGGGAGGGTTCCGATCAGCGGGACTCCACTTTAGAGTGGAGATCCGCTTTAAGATGACATGGCCATTTATTAAAGTAGACATATGGACGCTAAGCGATCCCGTTGCTATGCTAAACATATCCATGCTTGTAAAAGAAGAGCACTGTATCTTGCTGCCTGCGCCCTTGAAAGTCACTCATTTATGAGAAATCATTAGTCAATGTCAGCATTCGCATAAACATTACATTAATATAGTGTGCATAAATCTTTTGCGCATTGATCTTGTAAATGAGGCTTTAAAGTTAAAGTGGAGTTCCGCCCAAATTTTTTTTAATGTTTTTTTTTTTTTTAAGTCGGCTACAAATCCTGCAGCTGCTGACTTTTCAAATGTGGACACTTACCTGTCCAGGGCACCCGCGATGTTGGCACCCGAAGCCGATCTGTCCCTCAGCTCTCGGGTGGAGGCGCCGCCATCTTCGGTAAGGGAATTGGGAAGTGAAGCCTTGCGGCTTCACCGTCAGGTTCCCTACTGCGCATGCGCAAGTCGTGCTGCGCGCCCTCACTAGTCCCCGCCGTCTTCTGGTACCTGTGTGTCTCCCAGAAGACAGCGGGGGGGGGGACGAAGAATGAGCCAGACGTGGCGTTGATATACGTGGATACTGCGGCTATCTATGCCCGGAAGTGGGAGCAAAGGTGCCAAATGTGACACCAGAGTGGGGGAGGATTCCGAAAAAATGGAAGTTCCATTTTTGGGTGGAACTCCGCTTTAAAGTGGAAGTAAAGGCAAGGCCTAACTCTAAACCTACTCTCACATTCTAATCTGTGAAGAAGGAAAAGAAAATCACTATTCTTGCCTATTCTGCAGCCGCTCAAGTCCAGTCCCAGGCTGAGCTGTCAGTGGTGGCTTCACAGTGTAGGAGAGGCAGTGACACCGGTAGCCCCATAGTAACTCTATGGGTGACGAAATTAATCGTGCATCGGGATTCGGCCGCCCACGATGAGGCATCGATGTTACGACTTTCAATAATCGATTGATGACGCCATCCTCACGCCGTGCTGCTGCCTCCGAAACCGAATCAGGCCTTCATGGTAGAATATCTGCTAGGAAACCACTGCTAAAGAAAGGCAACAAGCAGAAGAGACTTGTTTGGGCTAAAGAACACAAGGAATGGACATTAGACCAGTGGAAATCTGTGCTTTGGTCTGATGAGTCCAAACTTGAGATCTTTGGTTCCAACCCCCGTGTCTTTGTGCGATGCAGAAAAGGTGAATGGATGGACTCTACATGCCTGGTTCCCACCGTGAAGCATGGAGGAGGAGGTGTGATGGTGTGGGGGTGCTTTGCTGGTGACACTGTTGGGGATTTATTCAAAATTGAAGGCATACTGAACCAGCATGGCTACCACAGCATCTTGCAGCGCCATGCTATTCCATCCGGTTTGCGTTTAGTTGGACCATAATTTGTTTTTCAACAGGACAATGACCCCAAACACACCTCCAGGCTGTGTAAGGGCTATTTGACCAAGAAGGAGAGTGATGGGGTGCTGGGCCAGGTGACTACCTCTTGAAGCTCATCAAGAGAATGCCAAGAGTGTGCCAAGCAGTAATCAAAGCAAAAGGTGGCTACTTTGAAGAACCTAGAATATGAAATATATTTTATTAATTTTTATATTTAGTTTTGATGCCTTCAGTGTGAATCTACAATTTTCATAGTCATGAAAATAAAGAAAACTCTTTGAATGACAAGGTGTGTCCAAACTTTTGGTCTGTACTGTATGTAAATGTTTAAAACACACATGTGAGATATCGCTGCGATCATAGCAAAAAATATAGCCTGAGAACTCCTCTAACTCCAAACTGGTAACCTGTAGAAATGTTTTAATGTCGCCAAAGGAGATTTTCAAATACCAAAGTATGTCGCCATTCCACAAGCAGGCGCAGTTTTAAAGCATGACATGTTTGGTATCCATTTACTCTGCATAACATTCTCTTTCACATTATAGACAAAAACTGGGCTTACTTTACTGTTTTCTTGATTTTTTTCTTGATTTGATTTTGCCCCTCCAGCTTGTCTTTGTTTGTTTTTATGTGTTTAGAATAACAGGGAGGTGACACCTCCATCAATCAACATGTAATATCCCACCCCCATAGTGTTTATCGGTTTGGTTTGCATGGAGGCGGGAGGGTGTGCACTGTTATTTATCCCTATGTATACCTGTATATGACGTATGTGTGACTTTATGGCCATGTGACTTGCACAGATAATAAAGAAACAGGAGGAAATTAACAGCTTAGAAGGGAACTGAAACTGTAGATGTGCCTACAGCTGGTCTACACAATCTCAGGTTGCAGTGGGGTACGCAGTCAAGAGGGAGGGACAATGAACAGCAGGATCAGCCAGGTTTTTGGCAGAACACAGAAAAATAAATCCATAGTGACTGAGTTTGAACAGCCTTGTAATACAGCGTGTTCTGACAAGCAATGCATAGCTGTGCTGTGAAGGACTAGCTGTCTGCTAATCTATTTATAGCACCCACCCTGACACAAAATTCAGGCTGGTTTTATCTCAGTTGACAGAGAACTTGTCCGAAGTTATCATGCTGATAACAGAAGAACCAAGAAGGAGCAAGCCACTGGACTCAGGGCTTTGAAGAGGGATAAGTAAACACTACAGATGTGCCCAGCTCAAATTTTCCTGAACCAGGTTTACATCCACTTTAATGAAGAGGGTTTAAAGGAGAAGTATTGAAAAAGCTCTTTTGGCTGTACTTCTCCTATAGATCACAGGAGTGTAGTTTGGTTTTTCCACGCCTGTGACCTGTTTTCAGCTGACAGCGGGCTAAAGTGCGCTGCCGGCTGATGCAACTCAGTTGGTCCAGGCTCTGAAAAGATTCTGACCATATCGTTGGGATCCCCCTAGAACCTTGGAATGGCACCTGGTTCAGCTTCTCAGCGATCTACCAAGAGCCTGAGCCAGCCCCTCCCACCACCCGCCACAGCGCAGTGCTGTAGGAGAGAGCAGAGAGCCGCTGACCAACAATCCCAGCTTTCTGCTGAAAGTGGAGGGGGAGAACTGAGCGATGCCGGTTTAAGTGAGGAGAAATCAATATAACGGAGCCCAGGACAGTAGTAAAAATCTAGGAGTTCAGATCCTTCCCAAAACTTAAAATGTTTAATTCAGATAATTAATTTTTTAATTAAAAATACTGTATGATTTGCAATGACAGAGAAAATAAGATGAACTGGTAGATTTTGTGATGGTGTAATTCGAAATCAGTGGCTACTTTGCAGTGTGTTTGGCCAGAGAGGACATGTGTTTTTTTGCCTTCAATTCCATGTCATGGAAAGTTAGAGCCAAGTGAGTGTTGTAGTAGGGTGTATAGTGAACTGTATGTGGGAGTGGCCAGCACTGATGGGCAGGCCTGCAATACCAGTACCGATGCCTTACTGCAAACAGACTGAAAATAGGACTGCTTATTATCTGTACATTGCTGTAACGTTTCAAGACAAACGGGATTGTTCTTCACAGCTCAGGGGGGACTCTGGGAGGTTCAGACACAGCAGCATGTGAGTATGATGTACATGCATATTGCAGTAAGCAGTTTACCATGGCAGTTAGTCCAGATGGTAGATATTGTAGCAAATTTCTATGATCCTGAACAAGTGGTGTTTTATTGGAGATGTGTATTTTTATATTTTTTGATTATAGGTAGCACAAAGCTTTGCTGAGTATGTATTTGCTTTCAGCAGAGCGTGCCGCCTGCCCCCTGGGCTCATACAAATACATACTGACCAAACCTGTATGTCGGAGTGTAATGTCATTTAACCTACTTGTATGTTTCCTAATTTTGAAAGAAGAGTAGAAAGCCTGAAGTAGCCCTATACCAGCACAAGGAAAACAAATGACTAAATAATTCTAAAAGTAGTCAAATATTTGACACGACAGTCCAGTTTTTTCAGCTGATGCATAAATCTGTTGGGCTTGCTTGTCATACTTCAGTGGTATTTTGAGTACAAATATGATGTGCATTCTAGTAGCATCTGTTGTATAGACATATATTTTTATTTTTTAATATTTTTTAGCAGGCAGGAGGCCATCTGTGCATAAAATCATTTTTACAAGTAGCAGCCAGTTGTTGAACTAAAGTCGTCCTTTCTCAAGGAATATGAGAACTTTTGGATGCTGACAGAAGAACGCCCAGGGTATGTAAGGCTATGTGTGGGCTTGATGTTTTGTAGAAAGGATGAAAGTTTTGTGGTCTCTCGTGCTCCGTTGCCTGAAGCCAACATCCCCGGAATATATTTAAGACTTGGCAGTGATTGCTGAGCACTGTACTGCCACGTTTTAGAGGATTTTCTTACAGATGTAGCAGCAGCAAAAGAGCTGTAGGTCATGTGGATAAGCTAAGAATCCTTTCTGTGCTCTCATGGAATGTCTTTCAAAGTATGGCCTTTTACATTTCTTTAAAATATATATATATATAACTCAAATATTAAATAACAGGAATTGCATACAATGTATAAGTTTAGTGTGTGTGTGTGTGTGTGTGTGTGTGTGTGTGTGTGTGTTTTTTTTTCCTCCAAGCTTGAACTTGTTTTCTGTGACTTTAGTTAACCACAACTCTGTGTCTTTTGGGACTTTGTTTCCAGTCTATGCACCTGCAGTATCCCAGTGTCCTGCCCAGCTCACGTTGGCGGTGCTCTTGATTCTTCGGCCACACTGAAGACTGGATGCCAATAGTTTCAATCAAACTGAACGTGCTGGCCTTCTGTGTGCAGACATGTGGCCTAAGGTGGCATAGTAAAGCAACACTGTTGTCTAGGGCCGAAACAACTAATCCAATGGTTTCTAACCTGGGTTCGGTGAGTGAGTCTCGGGGGTTCGGCGGAGGTCACACAGGGCCGCCGTTACAAGGCAGGGGCGGACGGGTGCCCTGGGCGATACTATTTCGTATAGGAGGGGGGGGGCGCAGCCGCAGGTGAAGCTCTGCCACAGCCACGGCCGCCAGCACTGTACAAATTGTGTGCCGAGTGCACTCCTGCATCCGGGACTGTCACCTCCCGGCTCCCTTTCCTGTCTGCTGCAGCCTGTTTACTCCCCCTATGAAGGAGTCTCTTGGTCCCTTCCAGCTGCGTGACGTCACTCCACTTATGGCCGGAAGTGGGGGACTCGGAGCGCTGCGCAGAGAGCTGTGTGTCGGCACTGCCTGTGACAAGCTAGAGAGGCAAGGACTAGTCTCGAGGAGCCTGCCTGACTAGTGGAATTTGAACCTAGCAGACAATGTGCTAAAAAAGACTACCAAACTTGTTTAAAAGTAAGTAGAACCTGTTAAGAGCATATAATTAAATGGCTGGATTGGGGGGGGGGAGGGGAGGAGGCTAACTGAGGTGAGGTGACCAGCACTTTATTAATATAAAATGGCAGATAAAAAAAAGGTTTTTGTGTTATTTTAAATGAGCCTTCTCTGACTAGCAAAAATATATATATATATATATATATATATATATATATATATATATATATATATATATATATATATATATATATATATATATTGCAGCCTACCTGTGCCCATCACACGCAGCCACTGTGCCCATCACACGCAGCCACTGTGCCCATCACACGCAGCCACTGTGCCCATCACACGCAGCCCCTGTGCCCATCACACGCAGCCCCTGTGCCCATCACACGAAAAAATCATTTTATTTTACCGATTAAGAAGGGTTCGGTGAATGCGCATATGAAACTGGTGGGGTTCAGTACCTCCAACAAGGATAAGAACCACTGAACTAATCGATCGACATCTAATCGATTATGAAATGAATTGATTACAATTTTCATAATAGATTAATCAGCCAGTAACATAATGGGGTTAAAAAGCCCCGAGAATTAGCCCTTTATAGTACAAAAAAGCAAATTGCTACTGTAAATATTACTTTCACTGTCCCACAGTAATAGAATTAACCCCTTACAGTAGCGATTATTTGCTCTTTTTGTACTTTTTGTTTTTTAACCCCATTATGTTACTAAACATCTCAGGCCTGGGTCACACCTCTGTTTTATGGTGCTTTTTGCAGAAACGCACTACCGTTCATTTACATGTTTTTTTGGTTCAATATACTTCAATGGAGAAGCTGCAGAAAAGCATGTAATGTGTTTTTTTTTTTGCGGCAATTTGTGTTTTGTAATCTGCCCAACAACAAATTGCCCCCCCCAAAAAAAAAGCTTTTTTTGTTTTGTTTTTTTAAGGCTATTATCCGATTAATCGAAACAATAATCGGTGAACTAATTGATTATGAAAATAAACGTTCATTGCAGCCCTACTGTTGTCCAAAGGGGGAAAAAAAAGCAAAGAATAAAAAGCCTACAAGAAAAGACCTACAAGTCATAAGTAGGGGTAAACCTTTCCCAATTTTTTTTTTTTTTATTTGTGCTCAATTCACACTGCTGTGGTGCGAATTACATCCGTTTTTTAATGCGATTAGGGTGCGAATTCACAGGGCAATTTTCATGTGTCAAGTGGGATTCTTAGGCAAATTTATTGCTGTGATTCTTTTTTTTTTTTTTTATGGCCAATAGAAGCCAAAAAAAGCTGGATTTGCAGTAATGTGAACACAGGATTGCACATGACCCTTTAGCCACATCAGAATGGCATTGGTGTGAGTGGCTTTTTAAAAAGCCAATGTTATTTCCAATGACGTGAATCTATGCATTCGGAACAATTCGAAAATTGCATCAAAATTTGCATCGGTGTGAACCGGGCTTTGGGGTTCACCTTTAATGAGCCTCATTATGTCACACATTAACATGCATTGCCTTAGGCTAGGTTCACACATATGCAAATTGGATGCAGGTTTAGCTGTGTGTGTCTTTAGCTTTGTTTCAGGGCCAAATTCGGACAAAGATTTGGCCTTGCTTCCTCCCTGAACCAGAGAATGGAGACGCACAGCGTTCCTGTGCAATCTGTAGCCAGTTCCAGTGTGAACCGAGCCTTAAGGTCACCCAACTCTCCAAATCAAACAAAGGTGCATGCAGTATTTTTGGCAGTACAGCTTACTTTATTGTGTTTTGCTGCAACACAAGTGTGTTGAGAAGGTACATTGTGATGCTAGTAGTGTAAATTGCCCCTTAGGATTTATAGTACATACACTAAGGGCCAGATTCATGTACGATCGCGCATCTTTGTGCGGGCGTAACGTATCTGAATTACGTTACGCCTCCGCAACTTAGACGGGCAAGTGCTGTATTCTCAAAGCACTTGCTCCGTAAGTTGTGGCGGCGTAGCGTAAATTGGCCAGCGTAAGCCCGCCTAATTCAAATTTGGAACAGGGGGGCGTGTTTTATGTAAATGTTGTGTGATTGACGTTTTTCACGAACGCGCATGCGCCGTCCGTGGAAATCTCCAAGTGTGCATTGCTCCTAATACGCCGCAAGGACGTATTGGTTTTGACGTGAACGTACATTACGTCCAGCCCCATTCACGGACGAGTTACGCAAACGGGAACGACGGCCATACTTAATATTGGTACGCCGCACTTACGCCACCATATAGCAGGGGTAACTATATGCCGGGAAAAGCCTAACCTAAGCGGCGTAAATGTACTGCGTCGGCCGGGCGTACGTTCGTGAATTTGCGTATCTAGCTAATTTGCATACTCCGCGGAATTCGACGGAAGCGCCACCTAGCGGCCAGCGTAAATATGCAGTTACGATACGACGGTGTAACACAGTTACGCCAGTCGGATCTACGGGAAATCTATGCGTAACTGATTCTAAGAATCAGGCGCATAGATACGACCGCGCAACTCAGAGATACGCCGTCGTATCTCGTTTGAGAATCTGGCCTTAAGTTTTCTGCAATATGACTGCAGTACATATTTTGCAACATATGGTTATTTTGTTTTTCATACATCACGGGACACAGAGCTGCATAGTAATAACTATGTGGGTATATAGGCTACCTTCAGGTGATGGACACTGGCACATCCAAGACAGGAAGTCCACTCCCCTATGTAAACCCTATACTACAGGAGAGTCAGGACGCCCACTAACACACCGCTCCTTTCTCTATCTGCAATGTAGAGGGTCCTGACTCTCCTGTAGTCCAAGGGAGGGGGCGAGCACAACACTCCACACCAGGGAGAAAGCCTTGCATTACTGTGTGGAGTTACAGACAGAAGAACAGGAAGTGAGTATTTTTCAGAAGAAATAAGGACATTTAAAAGCAAAATCGAAGGATGAGGTAAGGGAAGGAGGACTGCACTAAGGTAAAGGAAGCTATTTAGGAAAAAAAATTGTACCTTTTACAACCCCTTTTAAACTGGCTTTGAGTACTATCAAGGGTCCGGTTTCGGCCTTTTAGATATTATTTCAAAGACTGCTGGCTACCCATTCTTTAGTTCTGGCCTTCTTACAGGGGGTAACGCTGATTAATCCGCCATTTAAGTCACCCTTGTGTCCATGGGACTTGGATTTGGTTCTCTCGGCTCTGCAGAAACAGCCCTTGAGCCATTACGTCCATATTCCCTTGGTCCTCTTGACTAGGAAAATGGTGGCCATATACTTGCTAGGAGGGTATCAGAATTTGGCTGTTTTTTTCTTGTAAAGAACCGTATTTGATTATTCATAAGAATAAGGTGGTATTGCGTCCTCATCTGTCCTTTCACCAAGATGTGGTTCTTCCTTCATTTTTTACAGAACCTAGTTCTGCAGAAGAAAAGTCACTACATTCTTTAGGGGGGGGGGGAGCCGTCTGACTTTTTTTCTCAGAAAGTCCGGCCGTGTGTACGAGGCATAAGGGGTTATTCCCTTTTCTCCATGTACAATTGCTATCCATCCAGATACATGGGTCAGGAAGAATCTTTGTACTGCATGTCCTAACATCTGTTCTAGGTAGATACAAGGACCAAGTACAAGGTGTACCCTTTGTGTCCTTTTTTTAGTGACCTGCTTGTCTGGGGGGAGCATTCAGAGGCAGATTTTTCTTTTTGAGATTATTGGGGCACATGCAATTTATCAGCCAATTTTAAACGGCACAGGTCTCATAAACAGATTGAATTTAGAGCGGAGTTCCACTCAAAAGTGGATCTTCTGCTTTAAAGGCTTCTAACCCCCTGACATGCCACATTTGGTATGTCTTTTTTTTTGGGGGGGGGGGGTACCTAGTTTTGGCAAGTATCCAGCTCCCACTTGGGCCAAGTTCTCAGTTCAAGCTGTCACAGACGGGTGCCCACACTTGTGATGCCGGAGAGAGCCGAGGAATCAAGTGGCCGCATCGCTGGACTATGGGACAGGTGAGTGTGTTTGTGTTTATTAAAAGTCAGCAGCTACACTTCTTCTTTTTTTTTTTTTTTTTTTTGTAGCTGCTGACTTTTAATAAACACAAAACCGAGTGGAACTTTAAGTTTTTGAAAGCCTTTAGAAGTAATGATGCTGGTCCTCATTAAGGATGAGCTGTGGCGTGTTCGCATGGTACACGTGCAGAGCCCGCCAGGAGGTGTGCACGGCGCTGTGCTAATCACAGCCAGGGAGACATTGTCCCGATGCTCGGCTGCAGAGATCGGGAAATATCTCCCTGGCTGTGATTAGCGCAGCGCCGTGCAGACTTCCTGGCGGGCTCTGCACGTGTACCATGCAAACACGCCAGAGCTCATCCTTAGTCCTCAATATTGATTGCAATAAGGAAAAACTTTAATCGCCACTATTGTTTGCCAGATTAAGGCAAACAAGCCATGTGACTGTCACATTCAAATCTTCTTGTAGTTGATTGAAAATAACTTACTTTTTTTTCAAAAGAAAAAAAAATCCTTTTCCTGTTGCGTTGGGTTTGTGAATAGAGTCTTGTGTCTAATTTGTCTCACTCATCTTTTTATACACCTCGTGACAAGTTTTATAAAAATATTTTAGATAACAAAGGAGGAGGCTTGGTTTTGCCAATTTATTTATCTCCTCAATTTCCTAAAATAAAATATCGGTCCATTATTGGGTCAACCCATTTATTGAAGGGTCACAAAGTCATCTCTTCCAAGTGCTTCAGAATTATACCTGAAAAGTTGTGCTATGTATGGATCTTTGGTCCTACCAAGAATGGGGTAATCCTCCTACTAGATTGATGATGATGATTGCTTTTCTGTTTAATATGGAAGCCCCCTATCCAGACCTGTTGTAACAGTGCATATAAATCAGTCAAAGTTTTATATGGATACAGGGAAAGGGGGCAGTTTGAAGTATATGGCTGGTATTAAATTGATAAAATATGTAACTAAAAGTTTTAATAAACCCATAACAGTAAAATCAGTCTGTATATGCCGTAAAGCATGCTTGTTATACTCACTGTGAAACCTAAGGGGTTAATCCTCTACATTGTGTAAAAAGGCTGTTTGATCCTGTGTGTGTGTGTGTGTGTGTGTTTGTTTATTTTTTTTATATACTCCTTCTTCCACTGTCCCCAGTCCATTTGCTGATAGCACAGAGCTCTAGGAGTCACTCTGCACATGCTCAGTTTGGTGTGTATTGCTAGAGGTTTTTTTTTTCCTCTTTTGGAGGATGCATATGAAAAGCACAGGGCCAATCGGCACTGTCCAGACAGTGTCAGGGGTCATGCAGCCTCCCAAGTCAGTCAGAGGAGAATGAAAAGTCCTACAAGCTTTAACCAGTGCTCGCCTGGACACTGATAGAAGTCTGAAGACTGCTATATACTGCTGATGAGAAAAAGTATTTAGCAGTTTATATTTACTGAAATAGTTGCATTTTCATATTCTGTGTACTGTGGGGGACCAGATATAGTAAATACAGGGTCCTGGGTTTAGGATCATTTTAGGGGTAGGCAGTAGACACACTGGTTGTAATGGTATGTGCAGCAGGGGCAAGATGAGTAATAACAAGCAATGGGATGGAGTTCTCTGGCATCCAATGTGAGGATGCCACAGTGCACTCCCACCCTTCAACATAAAACTAACACAAATGTAAAACTGGTATGAAGAGATTGATAAAACTAGGGCAGTTGTCTCCAAACTGTGGCCCAAGGGCCAGATTTGGCCCTTTGTTCACCTTTTTAAATAGCCATTGGGGCACTAATTATCCCACTGACGCCAATGAAGGGACGCAATACCTCCCAAAGACAACACTGGGGCACCATTCCTCCCAATGACATCGGTGATGGGACACCATTCCTCCCAATGACATCGGTGATGGGACACCATTCCTCCCAATGACATCGGTGATGGGACACCATTCCTCCCAATGACATCGGTGATGGGACACCATTCCTCCCAATGACATCGGTGATGGGACACCATTCCTCCCAATGACATCGGTGATGGGACACCATTCCTCCCAATGATACCAAGCGATGGGACACCCTTCATCCCACTGACAGCAATGATGGGGCACTATTCCTTCCAATGACCTCAAATATGAGGCATTGTTTACTCTCTCTAGTCCAGCCCCCCTAAAGTCTGAAGGACATTAAACTGGCCCTTTGTTTAGAAGGTTTGGAGACCCTTGATCTAGGGGTTAACTAACTTTAACTACAAATTTTAGGGTTAACATATCTTTAGTGTTTAATGACAAATTGTATTCTGCTATGTGTCTTTTTTTTTTTTTTTTAAGGCACTAGATCATGTTTCTGGTACAAGGCATTTATTTATTTTTTTAATTGGCACTACAAACGGTCATAAACACAATGCATACTAGGCAGCAGAAAACATGCCAGAACTGCTGGAAGCGGCTCTCCCTGGGGCCGCTCAAGAAGAGGAGGAGCCAGGAGCACTGTCAGGGGACCCCAGAAAAGGAGGATCAGGGCCGCTCTGTGCAAAACCCTTGCACAGAGCAGGCAAGTATAACATGTTTGTTATTTGTAAAGGTTTTTTTTTTTATAATTACTTTAACCACTTAAGGACGGCTTCCTGCAGATATACGTCGGCAGAATGGCATGGCTGGGCACAAACACGTACCTGTACGTCCTCTTTAAGTGTCCAGCCGTGGGTCACGGGCGCGCAACCCGGTCCAAAGATCCGTAGCTGTGGGACCCGCGGACCCGATCGCCGCCGGAGTCCCGCAATCGGTCCCTGGAGCTGAAGAACGGGGAGAGCTGTGTGTAAGCACAGTTTCCCCGTTCTTCACAGTGGCAGCTTCATTGATCGTGTGTTCCCTGATATAGGGAAACACGATCAATGACGTCACACGTCCAGCCCCGCCCCCCTACAGTTAGAAAAACATATGAGGTCACACATAACCCCTACAGCGCCCCCTAGTGGTTAACTCCCAAACTGCAATTGTCATTTTCACAGTAAACAATGCATTTTTATAGCATTTTTTGCTGTGAAAATGACAATGGTCCCAAAAATGCAATAAAACTATCTCCTATTTTGTAAACGCTATAAATTTTGCGCAAACCAATCGATAAACGCTTATTGCGTTTTTTTTTAGTTTTTTTACCAAAAATAGGTAGAATACGTATCTGCCTAAACTGAGGGAAAAAATTTTTTTTATATCTTTTTGGGGGATATTTATTATAGCAAAAAGTAAAAAATATTGCATTTTTTTTCAAAATTGTCGCTCTTTTTTTGTTTATAGCGCAAAAAATAGAGGTGATCAAATACCACCAAAAGAAAGCTTACACCCGTAAATTGCGAAGATAAGAAAAAAATTACTCAGTGAGCAGTATAACATTTTTGTATATTTTTGTAAATAAAATGTATGTATTTTTTGATAATCCCGCCTTGCCTCAAAAGTCCGTCCATTTAATTACTGCTCTGTGAGTAATTTTTTTCTTGTCTGTACAGTTTGATTTGGTCCTGTGCTGATCACATGCACTCTCCCAAGGAAAAAAAAAACTCTTTAGCAACACCCACCAAACTGGCAGCTTGTCCCCTAGACTCTTTACTGTCCAGAGATGGTTTTGGGACTCTGGAAGAAGGGGAGGATCAGATAAGACTGGATCAAACTGCTTTTTTACACAATACATATGATTAACCCCCACAGTGAGTATAACGAGCATGCTTTACTGCATATACAGACTGATTTTTACTGCTGTGGGTTTAGTAACACTTTAAAGCCTGGCTGTCTTTGGTCTCAATTATTTGAATTCCTGACCAAAAACAAGCACGCGCTCAGTCAGAATGGAGAGGAGTCGGCACTCATAGTCTGCATTCTTGTACCAGGGATGCGAGTCATGCAGACACACCTTCTGTTTTAAAATAGCTCTACTGTCTGTAAATGGTTGTGGACCTGAACTCATAAGTGACGATTTAGTGTTTTATCTGAAACGTCCTGAAATGTTAATTGTCTCTAAACACTACCCTATTATCTTGAATTTTCCAGAAAAATAGCAGTGCGCTTGTTGACATATCCTAGATACTTGTATACTTACAGCCTCATAGCTATATATCTAAGGCAATTTACTCCTAGTCTTGTGCTCACTGTTCTCCTTGAGGAAGCTGTACCTGAGGACCTGCACTGCGTGTATCTCCCTTCTCCTGATTCATTATTTCTGCAGATATTTCTTTACTTATGCTGCTTGTTGGTCATTCCCCCTCCAGTCATCAGATCACCAGATTACTAGGGTTGTCCCGATACCGATACTAGTATCGGTATCGGGACCGATTCCGAGTTTTTTCGCCGGTACTCAGACGCCGATACCCCGCCCCGATACACAAATAGAATATTTAACCCCCCGACCGCCGCCACCGGAGCCGCAATCCGCCGCCGTTACGCCGCATCCCCGCTACCGCCGACTGTGTAATACGGGCGGGAACATTACAGCTTTGAATAGCTGTAATGATTTGCGCCGCGCATAGACACTCCCCCTTGCTCGGGTGAACTGTCCAATCCCGAGCGAGGGGGAGTGTCTATACACGCAGCGCGGCGCCAATCATTACAAAGCTATTCAAAGCTGTAATGTTCCTGGCCGGCCGTAGTACTGTACACAGTCGGCGGTAGCAGGTAAGCGGGCCATGGCTGCATATGGGGGGGAAACATGGCTGGATGGGGGGGAGACACATGGCTGCATATGGGGGGGAGACACATGGCTGCATATGGGGGGGAGACACATGGCTGCATATGGGGGGGAGACACATGGCTGCATATGGGGGGGAGACACATGGCTGCATATGGGGGGGAGACACATGGCTGCATATGGGGGGGAGACACATGGCTGCATATGGGGGGGAGACACATGGCTGCATATGGGGGGGAGACACATGGCTGCATATGGGGGGGAGACACATGGCTGCATATGGGGGGGAGACACATGGCTGCATATGGGGGGGAGACACATGGCTGGATGGGGGGGAGACACATGGCTGGATGGGGGGGAGACACATGGCTGGATGGGGGGGGAGACACATGGCTGGATGGGGGGGGAGACACATGGCTGGATGGGGGGGGAGACACATGGCTGGATGGGGGGGAGACACATGGCTGGATGGGGGGGAGACACATGGCTGGATGGGGGGGAGGCACATGGCTGGATGGGGGGGAGACACATGGCTGGA
This sequence comes from Rana temporaria, assembly GCF_905171775.1. Taxonomy (NCBI): domain Eukaryota; kingdom Metazoa; phylum Chordata; class Amphibia; order Anura; family Ranidae; genus Rana; species Rana temporaria. The sequence goes on along the minus strand of NC_053498.1, from coordinate 100,698,210 downwards.
TGGGGGGGAGACACATGGCTGGATGGGGGGGGGGAGACACATGGCTGCATATGGGGGGGAGACACATGGCTGGATGGGGGGGAGACACATGGCTGGATGGGGGGGAGACACATGGCTGGATGGGGGGGAGACACATGGCTGGATGGGGGGGAGACACATGGCTGGATGGGGGGGGGGAGACACATGGCTGGATGGGGGGGAGACACATGGCTGGATGGGGGGGGGAGACACATGGCTGGATGGGGGGGGAGACACATGGCTGGATGGGGGGGGGGGAGACACATGGCTGGATGGGAGGGGGAGACACATGGCTGGATGGGGGGGGGGAGACACATGGCTGGATGGGGGGGGGAGACACATGGCTGGATGGGGGGGAGACACATGGCTGGATATGGGGGGGACATGGCTGCATTTGTGGGGGGACATGGCTGCATTTGTGGGGAGACATGGCTGCATTTGGGGACACATTAAAAAAAAGTATCGGTATTCGGTATCGGCGACTACTTGAAAAAAAGTATCGGTACTTGTACTCAGTCCTAAAAAAGTGGTATCGGGACAACCCTACAGATTACCTTTGCAAAGGTCTGCCTCTACCAATATGGCTTTTTTTTTTTTTTTTTTGTAAATCATAGCAAATCACTAATGAGGAAACGATCGGCTTCAGGAAGCCTACTGGCAATACTAGTGACCAGTCTTTTTTTGCATATTGTGCATTTAACCACTTAAAGCAGTTGTATACCCCACTTTTGTGGGTTTTTTTTTTTTTTACCTACAGGTAAGCCTATAATAAGGCTTGCCTGTAGGTAAAATTAATATCTCCTAAACCTCTAAGTTTTAGCTGTCAGCGGCAAAAACGCTCTGAAGGTCCAAGGAATGCTACCGAAAAATCGGAGCACTTTGCTGGAACTGAGGACTCCTGCGCATGCGCGGCAGTGGCGTGCTCAGGGCCCCCTTTTGCAGCGACGGAGCCGCAAAACCAGAAGAAACACAGAGGGAACATGTCAGCTCTCTGTGGTGACCGGGAGGCGGTACGGGGGCTTCGTTCTAAGGTAAGTATTTCATAATGAGCTAGTATGCTTATTGTGCATTTGCCTTTTTTTTTTTTTTATTTACAAGTTTTTTTTGGTCGGGCATACAACCATTTTGAGGAGTCCAGCCTTTGGAGAAGAGTTCATTTAAAAGAGAAGCATGGACTATAAAGATTTTTTAATATATATATATATATATATATATATATATATATATATATATATATATATATATATATATATATATATATATATATATATATATATATATATATATATATATATATATATATATATATATATATATATATATATATATATATATATATATATATATACACCTAGGTGGATGCAACATCAATTTGATGCTGTTTCTGTTCCCCGCTGGCTCTGCACAAAGAGTGATCAGACACCGCTGATTGCTCAGCTGTCCACCCACTCTGAGCAGAGAGCCATGACCATCAGCCACCACTGTCTGCTCTCCTCTCCAGAGCTCCCTGGAGTGTGGTGTGGGGGGGAGGGGCTGTTTCAGTCCCCCAGCGGCTTTCTGAGAGGCTGAGCCAGGTGCTGATCCAGGCTCTGTGATGTCAGCTGACCGTGGGCTTTAACTTTAGCTTAAAACGGGTCACAGGAGTGCAAAACGAACTGCATTTGGCTATATTTCTCCTTTCTTTCCCTTTTTTTTTTTTTTTTTTTTTTTAAATGATGTCGCTTTTATTTAATCTCTTTGTAGTTCTTTAGATCTACATGTTATGACTATTTTTATTGGTAAATGCCTTATAATGGTTTCTCTCATTGAAAAAGGGTTGCTTTGTAAACTCATAATGCAGTGGTCTGTGCTGGCCCAAGTGTCTTTCCACAGACCTGTATTGTAGAAAAGAGGAGGGGGTGTCTGAACAGTTTTGAGAACTGAGTGCATTTGAACCAACTGTAGTGACTATTGAGCTGCACACTGACACCTGCTGTGGCAATAAAGTGTGGGTGTCTATCAGACTAGGTTGTAGAAGAGAACGTATAGATTCATGGGGAGAGTGTACAAACTTCCTGCATGTAATGCACTTGGTGGGATCTGAACCTAGAATCCCAGTGCAGCCAGGCAACATTTTTTACTGTATTGCTTCTGTACTGGTTAACCATCTCAAGCATGCATTTCTTAATAAAATCAGTTTTATATCACTTAATTTAATATTTTCTTTTCTCAGGGCACAAATCATAACTCCTAAGGCGTACAGAGGATAGGAACAGATGGAAAGCTGTTTGGGCTGCATGGAGTCAAGCTATGTCACTGCATGCCGGTGTCCTTCCATGCCAGATGGGGTTTATTGAACAGATGACAAATTTCTTTGGGATATGACTGTCAAGATGCTGTCTGGTAACTCGCAATCCCCGGAGGAGTCTAAAGCTCTCCTGTCTCAGGAGAAATTGAAGGGTAAAAGTCCTTATCATGTTGGACCTCTCTTCCCGCATCGGGCTGAGAGGATTGTCATCACCCGAAGCGAAAGTGTTCCAGAAGAGAATGTACTGCAGATCACCATCACAGAAACGACCATTATCGAGTCTGACTTGGGAGTTTTCAACTCTAGAGCCCTAATCTACCTCACATTATGGTTTTTCTTCAGCTTTTGTACTCTATTCCTCAATAAATACATCCTCACCTTATTGGAGGGGGAGCCGAGCATGTTAGGTAAGCTTCTGTAAATTGCTAATATCATATTATTCGAAGAAAAAAAAATCCAGTTTAACAGCATATTTGTTGGCAGTTTAAGAATATCTTCTTGCTTAGTTTTAAAGCGTATGGAAATGTAATCTATTGCAAGTTACTATTCTTTAGATGAAGTGCCTACATTCGTTCTTCAGGCTTTTTTTTACCTGGTGAGCGTGCAAATAACACACTTCCTGTCCTTGGATGACCATGCTCCACTCCTCCAGAAATCCACTGACCAAAAAATCTGTTAATCGGTCACCCACTCCAATCATGCCTCAGTTTTTTGCTACTGTTCTAGGAGAATGGATGTCTTTTCCCTTCTGCAGTCAAGATTATTCATTAATGCTGAGCCTAGAGAGTTTCTAGATGCAGTTTTCCAGATCAGGTTGGCTAATCCTCCACATAGCTTTGGAACCCATATCCGGACTCTTCCATGAAGAAGATGTAGGACTCATCTGTTATGTGACCCTTCGGGCACTGGGCTTCGCTTAGAATACTTTCCAGGTCACCTAATGTATTGTGTACGTTAGCTGCAGAGCGCTTCACAGGTCCAGAATTACTAGCATGGGCTCAATATACAGTTCCCAACCTGTCAAAATGTTCCCAGTACATTGGCTCTGAAAACTGGTTTGGTATAGTGACTGGCCTAATCCTTAATAGTTCCTCAAGAAGTGCTGCATTTCCATTGTTGAGCCAGCTATTTCTTGTCTTATTAAGAATATGACCATACAAGTCAAGGACATTCCATTGTTTAAAGAACTTGTGGGGAAAAAAAAAAAACTGGAAACCCCTCCTAATGTCGTTCCCCCCCCCCCCCCCCCCCCCCCCCCCCCCCTTTCAAATGGTTATTCCTGTCATGTCCATCTGCAAGTCCCTGACAGTATGACCCTAGGATATGTCTGGGGATCGAACAATCCACCCTTACTGGTCCTTTTGCCTGTAGCCATGCACTACTGTATTGTGTTTTGATGTGCTTGCAAATATCACGTGCCTTCCAAACCTGGGACTCCATTCTATCACAAGGCTTGGACTCCCAAAGCCTCCAAGCTGCGACAAAAGCTCTATAAGTGGGGGGGACATTTGTTGGCAGTTGCTACCACCTGGTCTGAAAAACATCTCAGACTCATGAATGATGAATGTAGTGTGTAGGGGTTACAGGCTAAAATTTCAAGCTCTACCTCTGCCTGCTGCCTGTTTAACCTGCCAATATCCATGCAGAGACGAGCAGACCTCCACACTGCTTTGGCACAACTCCTCTCTCAGGAAGTCATCATTTCAGTGTTTCAACTCCAACCTGTTTACTCTCTCCAAATCAAAAGTGGGCATTTGCCCTATGCTGGGTTTAAAGCCCTTCAAGTTCACCGGTTCAAGTGCAAAAATGTTGTATTGAATCGGTCAGGTCAGTCATTGCCTCTTTCCACCCAGGAGACTTTATGGCCTAGGTGGACATTGAGGATGCATTCTTGCATATCCCGATCTATCCAGCATGCCAGAGACACCTGCATTTTGCAGTGGGCTTATAAACACTACCAGTTCATATCCTTCCCATTTGGCCTGTGCACAGCTTCTCTAGTCTACTCTGAGGTGCCTAGCCCCTTTGCTTACTTATTCCCAGAGAATCACTATAATCAAGGGGTCTCAAACTCAAATTACCTGAGGGCCACAAGACAAGTTTTCATATCCCATGGGGGGCCGCATGCAAACTTAAACTTAAGAAACAACAGTGCTGGTGTCAGCGAACGCACTATTAACCCCCAGCACTGGTGTCAGCGGACGCACTATTAACCCCCAGCACTGGTGTCAGCGGACGCACTATTAACCTCCTGCACTGGTGTCAGCAGACACACTATTAACCCCCTGCACGGTGTTGGCGGAAGTGCTATTAACCCTTAGCACCGGTGTTGGCGGACACGCTATTAACCCTTAGCACCGGTGTCGGGGGGAAGCAATATTAACCCCTAGCACCGGTGTCGGCGGGCGCATTATTAACCCCTAGCACTGGTGTCGGCAAACGCATTAACACTGACCACTACACTACACAGGGCCCAGCACATCAGGGCACAAGCCACATCGGGGTACAGGGCACAGCACATCAGGACAGGGCATATCAGGACATGACACATCAGGACAGGGTACAGGACACGGCACATTGGGCACATCAGAGCACGATCGGAGTACAAAGGACACAGGTCAGCGTTTACTTGTCGTTTTCTTCAAATGCAGAGTAGCGCAGGAAGCGTCTGTCATAAGTTCAATTCTCTCTCATGACGCGCTGCTGCTCCCCGGTGGCCCCTCCTCTCTTTTCCTCATCCAAGATGATGTCACAAGCAAATGGGGATGAACGAGAAGAGGAGGGGCCGCTGGGGAGCAGCAGCGTGACATGAGAGAGAAGTGAACTTATGACAGACGCTTCCTGCGCTACTCTGCATGCATCTTAATCTGCCGCCACCACCCTGTCTGCAGGCCATTTATAATCGGGCCAGTACTTTGAGACCCCTGCTATAATCGTATACCTGGAGGACCTTTTCCTGACAGCACAGTTTATGAACCTTTTTTATAATGGTTCTGGACTTGATGACTTCCTTCTTTGGGGCAGTCTGGTATGCCTAAGTGTATTCCAGACTGTTGCAGCTCAACATTTGGCTAGGTGGGACCAACGGGCAATTTCTCTAGACAATCACCTGTGCCTGACACCCAGGAACAGGCTGTCCTTGGCTTGGGGGTTAAATGAATCTGTGCCTGGAGTCTGGAAGAGCCTCACAATGGACGCCAGTCTGATGGGCTGAGGAGGAGTAAGACACCCTTTCAGTGCAGGAGACTTTGTCACCGGAGTAAGCCTGCCTCACTGTTAATATACTGGTACTCAAAACTATCTGTTTATTCCTTCAATGCTGGACATCTTGGCTGTAGGGTCATCTAACAAGGATTCAGTCACAGTGCCAGGAGGGTGGATGTACATCAACCATAAGAGAGGAACCCGAAGTCTTGCTTCTCAAAGAGAGGTTGATCAGATTCTGTTTTGGATGGAACCTTATGTTCCGACTCTATCTACTGTGCACATTCCAGACATGGAAAATTGGCAGGTGGATTTTTTCAATGTTAGGACACTGGAGATTGGTCTCTGCCCACAGGTGTTTCAAGAACTCAGTAGCAAGTGGTGAACAACAAACTGAGCTGATTTATTTATTTATTTATTTTCCCAGCTCCAGGGATCCTCTAGCTCTAGTAGGGAATGCCTTTGTGACGCTGCAGCATCAGTTTTCTTGATCTACGCTTCTGAAGCTCCTTGCAGGAATTGAACTGGAAGGTGTTCCAGTGATTACTGTCTCATTACAGCAGATAGAAGCGATTGTGTTCAGCAGGCGGCTCTTCTTTTCCCCGCGAGGGTCTGCTGCTGACATTCATCGTAACTGATAGATTTGCATCCGGGGACATGTTTAATTTTATTTTTTTATGGACTTGTCGCACACAGTCGTGTGTGTGTGTGTGTGTGTGTGTGTGTGTGTGTGTTTTTTTTTATTTTTTATTTATTTACTTTTTACATTCTTGTTCACACTGGGGCGACTCATCAGGCGGCTCAGCCGCCTGACTAGTCACGTCCCATTCAATGCAATGGAACCGTTCTAATAGGAGCGACGCAAGTCGCTCCGACTTAGAAAAAGGTTCTTGCTAAGGTAAAGAGGCAAGTACCTCTTTCGCTTCTCTTTCCCAATTTGCCCCTTGTCTCTTCCCCTAAACTGTTCCTTCCATTCCCTTCGGGGTTAATTTTATTTATTTATTTTTCTTCTCTCTCTCTCTTCTCTTTTCCCCTTCTTTTTTTTTTTTTTTTTGGGTTATCTCTCCCTTCCCTAATGATGGACCCCCCATAGATCGAATGAGGGAATGAAGTATAACAGTATGATCTCTCTGGCCAGCTCTCTTGGAGAGAAGATGGGAATTATGGAGAGGCCCGGAGCTGCAGGTTCCTCTCTCTTTTTTTTTTATTTTATATATATTTTTCCTATATCTCTTTTGAAGGATAGCTCTTATATACTGAGATTTTTTTCTTTTGGTTTGTACTAAATCCACATAAGAGATAAGGATAAAGGAACAATACAGAAGCCACCTATGGCACACGCCCCTATACATAGGCTGACGCTCAAAAACCGTTAAGACGGTGAGTGTTTTTTCTTATTAGCAGGGTAGCTAATATTAGCAAAGTGAGACATCTCTCATCCTATTGAAGGGGGAGATTGTCTCCCTTTTTTTTTTTTGTTGTTTTTTTTTTTTTGTTATTATATAATTTATTTATTTGTATTTTTTTTTTCCTCTCTCTTTTCTTGTTTTGTCTTTTTTGGTCTTTTTTTTTTTTTTTTTATTATAAGGGTGCCCCTATCGTTTGGGGTTTTTTTTTTTTCTTACCCTTGTTCTTTTCCTCCTTTCTCTTACTGTTTGCTCTCCACCCCTATACGCCTAATAAATATTCTGTTGTGAACATAAGGAAACTGGGATGGAGACATTAAATGTGTTATCATTGAATGCGAAGGGGTTGAATACACCCGAAAAAAGGAGGGTCCTTATGCACGACTTACAAAGACTGGGAGTTGACGTGGCATATATACAGGAAACTCACTTTAGAGAAGATAAAATACAGATTCTAAAGAATAAGCAATACCCAATAACATACCACGCGACAAATCAGGAGGCTAAGTCAAAAGGGGTGTCAATTCTTATAGCAGGGAGAATCCAGTGGACATATGTAGATTCTATGAGAGACCCGAAAGGAAGATATATATTTGTGAAAGGTAAGATAGGAGGAAGAGGGGTAACATTTGCTACTGTGTATGCCCCAAATGAGCACCAGGAAATCTTCTTAGATAAAACGATTAAGCGTCTGCAAGATTTCACAGAAGGACAATTGATTTTGGGAGGAGATATGAATATTCCGTTAGACCCCAAGGAGGATACCTCTTCGGGAAAGTCTTCCATTTCTTACGGTGTGAGAAATCGTATCACTCAAAATCTGTATAAAAAACAGTTGATTGATATATGGAGGCTGCTGCATAATAAAGAAAAAGATTACACGTTCTACTCTGTCCCACACAAAACATATTCTCGTATAGACCTTTTTTTAATTCCACATGCCCAACTGCATTCAGTACGAGCGGCCAAAATAGGATCCATTACGTGGTCGGACCACGCCCCGATTTTTTTGGAATATGAGATACAAGACCCAAGACAGAATAGATCAAATCAGTGGAGATTAAATGAGAGCCTGCTGCAAGATAAAGAGGTCTTAGAAGATGTAATTAAAGAGCTGAAGTTTTACTTCAGCACAAACGACACCCCGGAATGTGACCCCGGAATTGTCTGGGAAGCACATAAGGTGGTTATCAGAGGGGTGTTAATAAAACATGGATCTAGGATTAAGAGGAAACGCACGGAAAAACTAAAAAGGTTACTGGAAGAATTAACTATTCTAGAGGGCAGACATAAACAAACAAGGTCAATAACAGTAGAGAAAGAGATGGCTAGGAAAATAACTGAAATTACAGATCTCCTGTATTACAAAGCAAAAGCAGCAATACAGAGATGCAAAAAGTTTGCATATGAATCAGGAGATAAGTGTGGGAAAAGATTGGCTAGACTGTTACGGGAACAAAAGATGAGTAATTATATTCCATATATTAATCCATCGCAGAAACCAAAGGTCACAAAACCAAATGATATAGCCAAGGAGTTTCAAGAGTATTACTGCTCTCTTTATAATATACAGAGTAAGCCCCCGACCCAAGAACAGATCGATCAGTATTTAATGGAATCGGCAATACCGAGATTATCAGAATCTGATAAAGAGAAGTTAGATGAACCCATAACAGAGGAAGAACTTAAACTGGCAGTAAACTCAATGAAAATGGGGAAAGCCCCAGGACCCGATGGCTACACGGGCCAATATTATAAAATTCTGTTCCCCTCGCTATCGAGATATATGGCTAAATTATTTAATGCATTAGGGACATCGGCCAGTCTAGCCAAAGAAACTTTATTAGCCTATATCTCGGTGATACCAAAAGAGGGGAAAGATTTGGCCCTCTGTGGAAGTTACCGACCGATCTCCCTGTTAAATTTGGATGTGAAGATTTTCGCTAAGGTATTAGCGAATAGGATACAACAGCATATTCCAGATCTAATACATTTAGATCAGGTGGGATTTGTCCCTACGAGGGAAGCACGCGATAACACTATCAAAGCTATTAACCTGGTTCAGATAGTGAACACAACACAGACGCAATGTGTATTTCTGAACACAGATGCAGAGAAGGCATTTGACAGGGTGAATTGGAGGTTTATGCGGGCAGTGTTACAGCATGGAGGCTTTGGGAATAAAATAATAAAGTGGATATTTTCTATGTACTCAGGCCTCACGGCACAGGTACGGGCCAATGGAATATTGTCAGAGCCTCTTCAGATTTCGAATGGGACAAGACAGGGATGTCCCCTGTCCCCACTCCTCTTCGCCCTGTCATTGGAGCCTTTTCTGTGTACCTTACGTTTAAATCGGAACATCTTAGGAATACAAGTAGGGAAGAACCACTGTAAAATTACAGCTTATGCAGACGATATGTTGTTTACCCTCACTAAACCGTTGATCTCAATCCCGAACTTGATGAGGGAATTTCAGAAATACGAATCTCTTTCGAATTTACGTATTAATTTTAACAAATCGGAAGCGATGGGAGTCAATGTCCCACATGCATTGATAACACATTTAAAACAAAAATTCAAGTTCAAATGGACAGACAGAGCATTGACATATCTGGGCATACAACTACCAGGGAAGGTGGATAAGATCTTCGAACTAAACTTCCCACCATTATTGCAAAAGGTGAAGATGTTACTGGATAGGTGGAATCGGGGGTTTCATACCTGGTTGGGCCGATGTAATATCATTAAGATGAACATACTTCCGAAAATTCTTTATTTATTACAAACTTTACCAATACGCATCCCAGTGAAGTATTTCAGACAATGTCAGAGTGATTTTTGAGTTTATTTGGGCACACAAAAATCCCCGGATACAAAGGAAACAACTAATGCTTACTAAGCAACAGGGAGGACTAGGGGTGCCAGATATACGGAAATATTACTACGCCGTACATTTGAATAGGTTAATAGATTGGAACAGGCACTCAGACATTAAGTTATGGGTACAAATTGAACAGTCCCAATCTAAGATACCATTAGAAAGAGCACCATGGTGGTTTGCCTCACTACCTAAAGAAATAAATAAGAACCCGATACTGGGAAATACGGTGAAGATTTGTGCAATAGCACTCCCTATGATTGGTATTGACCCTGGGATCTCTCCATTGTATCCGGTGATAGGCAATCCCCTCTTCCCATTGGGATATGAAGATGGTGCTTTTCGGCACTTAAGGGACAGAGACTGTATACAGGTAGTTGACTATATCCGATTGGGAAGATGGGTGACAATAGCTGACCTGATGGAACAAGAGAACGTATTCTGTTTAAAATTTTGGAATGCACTTCAGATGGTCCACTTCCTGAATACTCTGCCGAATCCAGGGGGTTTCGAAAGACCACTAATGAGATTCGAAAAAATGTGTATTGAAAAAGGTATACTATCACATACTCTCTCAATAAGTTATGAACTATTAGCACAGTCGGGGAGTTTCCCTCTGAGGTGCATACAAGAATGGGAACAGGAATTAAACAAGACATTTAGTAGTGAACAAAGACAACGCATATACAAGCGAGCGCACGAAACATCAATCTGCGCAAGGATACAAGAGACAAATTATAAAATCTTTGCGAGATGGTACAGGACACCTGAAAGGTTAAACCACATTTTTTCAGAGGTATCGGATAAATGTTGGAGGTGCCAGGGAAGTAAAGGGACGATGTTACATATATTCTGGGATTGTCCCATGTTAAGGAGTTTTTGGCGAGAGATTAGAAGGGTTCTCCAGATTTGTTCAGAATATGAGATACCAGATGACCCAGAATTCTACCTTTTACATATGAATCAAATATCAGAGAAAGCATACAGAGAAACAAGCATATGCCACCTCCTAGACGCTGCAAAGGCTTGTATAACGAAGATGTGGAAGTCACCATTGGCACCAACTATAGAGATGTGGATATGTAAAGTAAAGGAAATTAGCAAATTAGAAGAATTAGTATGGACAGCACAACATAAACAGGAAAGGCATCTAAGAATGTGGACCTCCTGGAAGTCCTTTTTGGACTCAAGGGTAGAGGTTTAAAGAGGTTAAGGGGGGAAAAAAAAGTTTTTATAAGAAGACTGGAGATCTGAAGGGGTTGTGACTAGGTAGACATGAAGAATAACAGAGAAGGGGGTGAGGGAATTTTTTCCCTTTTTTTTTTTTTCTCTCTCTTTTTTTATTTATTTATTTTATTTTTTTTCCCTTTTTTGGTAAGGTGTTTTGTTGTTCTTGATGTCCCTGGGATAACAGGTGGGAAGAAGACAGAGGTTTGAAAGGGACGCATGTTTGATTTTGATGATAAGGTAACAGGAGATGTATAATACTACGTCAAATGTATGTTGAGTGGTATTATCTGTATTATTTATCTATTATGTATTGTGATTATTATTTTTTTTTTATAATAAAAAAACAAGTTATAAATCAGAAAAAGGTTCTTGCACGACTTCGGGGGCGGCTCGGGGCGACCTGCATTGACTTCTATACAGAAGTCGTTTTGCAGAGTCGCCCCCAAAGTCGTGCCGCGGAAGTGTGAACCGGCTTTGAAGTTGGATGGATATGTGTACTATTTAGCCCACACTTATTCACATGGGGGGTTGCTGGGACCTGGAAGCCTTCTTTATTCTGATAAACTACCCCTCGCACCCCCACAACCACTAGGCCAGGATTGTGGGGAAGAGGCCCTTGTCCTCATCAGTTGAGGGCATGTGGCCTGGTGTAGCTGGGGGGGGGGGGGGGGTTGCCTAAGCTTCTGAACGCCCCTCAATAAAAGGCTATGTGTCCTTGCACACAAGGCTTTTAGAGGAGTTTAGGAGCAGCAGCGATCAAAGGCTTAGGAATGTCAAGACATGTTTAGGCACTTTGGAAATATTTTGTGACAAATCTGGGTTCGGGAGAGGAGCTTTCGAGCACAAAAAAGTGCCTAAACATATCTTGACGCTCCTATGCACACGGCGCATTTAGTGCTTAAAGTGGATTTCCACCCATAAATATAACATTACATCAGTAGTTTTAAAAAAAATGTCATTGGTCCTTTAAGAATTTTTTTTTTTTTTTTTTTTAGATGCCTTCAAAGTGTTGTTGCTAGGCAGAATAGTTAATCTTCCCACTTCCTGCACCTAGGTGCTTAAGCTTCCTAACCTAGCCAAAAAACAAGTGTGCACAGGCTTTTCCCAGAGCTGTCCCATAGACTAGGTGGCTAATAGAACCAGCTTGGCAGAGCACCTGGTAAAAGGGGAGCTTGGGAAGAAAAGTGATTTTGCATAATTTAAAGCTGATTTCCTGGCAAAGATTTACACAGCTCTGCTCCTGTCTTTGCCTCAAGCAGGTAACAATTGCAGGTCCCCTCCCTCAGCCTGTGATTGGACAGTGAAAGGGAGAAGCTGCAGACTGGTGATCCTATCTTTCTGTCAATCTGCTTTCCCATCTTATCGGGGCACGTTCCTTGTTACCGTAGCACATGAGCACTGCAGCACAACTAATTGGCTTGTTGTGCCGTTTCTTCCTCTTCTAGGCTGAGCTCTGCTGTACAGGGGCCTCAAGAGGCTGATACCAAGTCAAATGCATGTCCTAATATTTCTTGTGTTTAGAAAGATATTTATTGATATATAAATAAATACAGTCCCTGTTTCTGTTTCAGGTGCTGTACAAATGCTGATGACCACTTTTATTGGCTGCATCAAGATGTTCGTTCCTTGCTGTCTGTACCAGCACAAAGCACGAATCAGTTATCCTCCAAACTTCTTAATGATCATGCTGTTTGTTGGTCTCATGAGGTAAATTTACACAGTGGTTTTTCGTACATTTCCAGGGCAGTGTATCTCCTACTGTGAACGAGGATAATCTGGGATGCCTTCTATGGACAGGGGGCGCATTCTCTAACGATTCTATAATGGAAGAACTGACCTTTTTAGCACAAGTTGTCTAATGTATCCATTCGCTATTCCATCATTTTTCACCCAGCTCTAAGGCCCCTTTCATACTTGAGTGACCTGAAAGTTGTGCAATTTTGCTGCGATTATTTTATGTGCCGCGATTTTGGCGTGACTTGAAATAATGCCTGTATAATGTTCTGGTCTAGGGACCTTAATTCGCCTCAAAGTCAGACCAAAGTAGTGCAGGGACCATGTTGAAGTTGCTGCGACTTGAAGTCGCAGATATCAACGGTACTCATTGAAAATTATTGAGTACAACTTGTCATGTGACTTTACTGTCCCAGGTTGCAGGGCAAATCGCACAAGTGTGAGAGGGGCTTTAGACTTTGGATTGTTTGATCAATGTAGGAAACTGTCACCTGGTTTAGTAGCACATCTCCTTTCCCACAGCAGAACTCTAGGAGGTGGATGTCTACGCTAAATTCACTCCTCATCATCTCAATGTTATACCATTCTGTGTACGTGAGCAGTTTAGGTCTTTTGTTTTTGTATTACGGTGTTCAGCTTAAAGTATTAGTTTTTAAATGTACCGTATATGTTTGAGCCGGGGTATGCCTAGAGGCTCTATGTTGTAACTCTCTATTTCTCTTGAAACATCAATAAAAGATATAAAAAAATAAAATAAAATAAAAAATGTTTACCAGAGGGTCTGAAATTGAAGCATTACATTGAAAGTTAATCATCCAGGTATAGATTTATTCCAAAATGTGATAACCGCTTATATCGCAAAGCTAACGCATTTCAGGGTCAGAAAGCATAATCCCGCTGCTGATGGACTTTGTGCCTTAGTGCTTACCCAGTCCTTCACAACCGCCTATGTACCAGCTGAAAAACCAAGGGGCTTTACCGTCTACAAGCTGCACATATGTCACTGGGGTGGCTGCTGATTTCAGCAACTCTTGGAAGACAGCCCTCTGTTCGTCCCCCAGCATTCAGAACCTTTCTTTTCCGGGGCAGGCAGAAAGGGATTAAAATCCACATTCTGTCCAGTATAAACAATCTCTATCTCCAAGCTCTGATGAGTAAGAGGTTTTCTGAGGTATGAATGTGTTGGCTTTGTGATAGTCTTATCTTTATTGTAAACAGATCTGTATCTTTTGATGCTTTATTCTCAGTCTGTTTGTTTGCAAACCAGTTAAACAGTGAAAATATATTGGCCTGAAGAAGACGCTTATCCAAAATCCAGATACCCTAGCCAAATATTACTATTCCTGTCAATATTAATATTATCCAGGTTCCAGCACCATCCTTTCATTCTTCCTAAGTACCTATTGTTTATAGACGCTCTTGCAGTCTCCTTTTTGCCGATGAGCCTACCCCTTCCAGTGTTGGGCCAAAAGCATGGTGCAGCTAGGTTGGGACTTCCCCCAGAAAATGTTGGAGTCTCCATGTTTGAGTGCCCAGGTTTTAGGACTGGGCTCTTGGAAGCTCTTTAGGGTCATTGAACATATTTGTCTGCATTTTATTCCATTAGCAATTTTTGCATCTTTTTAAAGGTGCAGGCTTACTTTAAAAGTGTATTGTGACCATAAGTAATATATTGCAGCTTACCAGACCCTAAATATAGTGGTTGTATCAGTTTTTTTACCTTTATTTTTACCTGGTGATCTTGTAATCAACATACTTCTTGGCCCTCCATGGCTACACCCTTTTTTTTCTATTGTATCTATGGAGGGAGCCATTGTTACACAGGCTGGACTATTTAAAGATTATTTTTTTTTTCCTAATAACAAACATGTCATGCTTATCAGCTCTATGCAATAGTTTTGCACAGAGCGGTCCCTTTCCTCCTCTTCTTGGGGTCTTGGTAGCCCTTTTCTATAGTGGCACACATGTGGGCTGTCTGCGTCTATTGACACACGCAGTGCAGCCCAGGGCCCACCCGCTACTTCTTACTCACTGGATTTGAGCGACAATGGCTAAGCCAATGGTTCCTGCTGCTGCCTCTGTCCAGTGATTAAAGAGAGCAGCACTGCTCCTCTCGGGTACAGCGCTGGATTGAGTATTTAGCGGGTGCTTAGGGAAAGCTGATTATAGAAGGATTTTTATCTTAATGCAAAAAATGCATTGAGAAAAACCTAACAATCTCTAAACTTGCTTGGCACATTTTAAGCCTAATCTATCTAGCCCCGTAAAGAAGAAATCGCTATACTTGCCTGTTCTGCAGCCACACCAGTTGGGTTTCATGCTGAGCTGTCAGCGGTGGCTACTCTGTGTAGGCATGTGCAGGAGAGGCAGCCGACAGTGGAAGCCTCATAGTAACTCTATGGGTGACATCACTTCCCAGGCATTTCCCAGCTGTTGCTGGCTTTCTCCTGCCTATCGCTTCCCCACTGGAGCCTGGATTCGATTGGCTTCAGAAAAGGTATGTATAGCGTGTGTTTTTTTTTTTTTTTTTTTTTTTTTTTCGGGGTTAGCTAGATCAGTTTTAGAATGAGAGTAGATTTAGCATTAATTTATTTTTTGACTGAACTACCACTTTAAGCCTTTAAAACCACTTTAAGCTATGTAAAATTATAGACCCCTTTGCATCAGTTGCTACAAGCATAAGAAGCATGAATGCTTGGTGGGAAAATGGTAACGTTGACTCTTAGAATGGGAATCAAGACAAATTTACGGTTGTTCGTGTTTTATTACCCAAATGTAACCTCTATAGGCACCCACTGACCTTGGGGAGGAAAGTTCTTCATGAGCAGGTGGGATGACGACCATGATCATTCTTTGGTCCATTGGCCTTCTTTTACTCTATGTTGGGTTGGTGAGCTAGATCCTGCCTACTCGGCATGGATGGTTGATATTGTTGTCAAAAGTTTTCTATGTGTTACCACACACTCGTTTTCCACCCAATGCCTTTTGTGAAGGTACAATGCTACAAAAGCACCTAAGTGAACTAGTGAGTCATGGGTTTGTAGTGGTATGATATTAATACCAGGGCATTCTTTTTTTTTTTTTTTTTCCTTTTTGTAAGGTATGACATTGAATTTTATGTTGTGCTGTAATTGTATTCTTTTCATTTGTACTCTACATGCCTGCTGCTGATATATTTTTTTTCTTTTTCAGTAACCTGTGAAAAAAAAAAAAATTATAGACCCCTGCCTGCTCTTGGTGGCATTTAGAAGCTGGGATCCCTGTCCTAGGACCTCACTGTTCTGTCCAATGACTATGGGCCAGATTCACGAAGAATTACGTTGCTCCACGGCAGCGTAACGTATGTGATTTACGTTACACCGCCGCAGGTTTACAGCGTAAGTGCCTGTTTCTCAGAACTCTTACCTGTAAACTTGCGGGGGTGTAACGTAAATGCGCTTGGCGCAAGCCCGCCCCATTCAAATGGGGCGGGCACCATTTAAATTAGGCGCGTTCCCGCGCCGAGCATACTGCGCATGCTCCGTCGGGTAAATTACCCGACGTGCATTGCGCTAAATGACGTCGCACCAACATCATTTGCTTAGACGTTAACGTAAATGGCGTCCAGCGCCATTCACAGACGACTTACGCAAAAGAAGTTGTTTTTTAAATTTCGACGCGGGAACGACGGCCATACTTAACATGGCTTAGGTCACCTAGGAGGTAGCCCTAATTTTACGCGGCGTAACTCAACGGAAAACGACGTAAAGTTAGATCGACGGGCAGCTCGGACGTTCGGGGATCGCCGTAAGTATTCATTTGCATATTCTACGCCGACCGCAATGGCCTCGCCACCTAGCGGCCGGCCTAGAATTGCATCCTTAAGATCCGACAGTGTAATTCAATTACACCTGTCGGATCTTAGGGCTAGCTATGCGTAACTGATTCTATGAATCAGTCGCATAGTTAGGAGTCAGGAGATACGCCGTCGTATCTCTTTTGTGAATCTGGCCCTATATTCTTTTTGTGCTGGAAGAAATCTGATTGCACGCTGATTCTTTTTGGGATAAAGTATTTGCATTTACAATGTTTATTAAAGGGATTGTAAAGTCAGAAGTTTTTTTTTATCTTGATGTATTCTATGTATTAAGATCGAAAGCCTTCTGTGTGCAGCAGCCCCCCTCAGCCCCTCTAGTACTTACCTGAGGTCCCTCTCGGTCC
The DNA here is from genome assembly GCF_905171775.1 of Rana temporaria. Lineage (NCBI taxonomy): Eukaryota > Metazoa > Chordata > Amphibia > Anura > Ranidae > Rana > Rana temporaria. Next base: position 100,681,250 of record NC_053498.1, on the reverse strand, counting down.
CGCAATGTCCGCGAGTGTCTCAGCCATCTGAGATTCTCCCTCCTCTCCCTGGGTTAGACACAGCAGCCACGCCATTGGCTCCCACTGCTGTCAACTAGCCGAAAAGGGGAGCGAGGGAGCGGGGCCAGGTCATGGCTCTGTGTCTGAATGAATGGACGCATTCAAGGTGTGATTCAGCTCAGGTGCCCCCATAGCAAGCTGCTTTCTGTGGGGGCACTCAACAGGAGGGAGGGAGGGACCAGGATCACAGAATAGGGACTTGAGAAGAGGAGGATCTGAGCTGCTTTGTGCAAATCCACTGCAACAGAGCAGGTAAGTATGACATGTTTATTATTTTTATGGGGAAAAAAATACTTTACAATCACTTTAAGGTATGACATCAACTCCCTAAACTGCATTGTTTTTAGTTTGAGATTTGCAATCATGTATTTTTTTTTTTTTTTTTTCAGATTTTCCACTGTGGTTCTAGGTCTTGTCAGCTTGAAGAATGTGGCAGTGTCTTTTGCAGAAACAGTTAAAAGTTCAGCACCTATCTTTACAGTTATAATGTCAAGGCTGATATTGGGAGAGTACACTGGTGAGTAAATTATTAAGTTTACTGTATACCACACATTTCATCCCAAATGGTCTTTCAAAGGGATTTTAAAGAATAACTGTACTTTTGCAGAAAGTAGCTACTCTTTGTACCCCTTGCCCAAACGAACCCTTCATTCCTTCCTTTGTTGCCTGTCTTGGGTACATACAATACTGTATTGGACAAGCACTGTCCGCAGAACTGTTCAGCACCTTCACCACGTTTGCGCAGTAGAACCCCATAAGCTTCTATAAGATAATCTCCTGATACCACTTAGAACATAGGTGTCAAACACAATGCCCGCGGGCCGAATTTGGCCCTCCAGGCCATTTCATGTGGCCCTCGCACCTCTCCTGCAGCTGCAGAAGAGCTCCAGCCCTCCTCTGGTCCTCCTCCAGACCCTTACTTTCTGCTTTTAAGCAATGCATCCTGCTTCTTCCCAGCAGCAGCATGAGGAAAGGGGGGTGCACTGTGATGTAAGGAAGAGTGGGGGACTCAACTTCTGATGGTGGGATGGCTTTTGACATCTAATGTAATGTAAGGGGATGCGCTGGACATCTAATCTTGCAGACACAACCGGCCCTTTTGACGGCAATCATAATGCTGATGCGGCCCACGATGAAATTGAGTTTGACACCCCTGACTTAGAAAATGGCCACATAAGATGATGGGGTTCTAGTGCTTAAGTGCATGGATTGCAGTGGTAGGCTGGTTCCTAAATCAAAAAATACATTGGGCTGTACATTTGCAAGCTCTCATTTGGGCTTTTTCAGTGATAAGGGAAAAGTGCATTGATTAGGATTTGGCCTGCAGTGTGACTGGATACAGAAAATTAATACAAGCATGAAAGCTACAGCCCTTAATTCTGTGTTGTAGCAAGGTTTTGGTGTGTGTGTGTGTGTGTGTGTGTGTGTGTGTGTGTGTGTGTGTGTGTGTGTGTGTGTGTGTGTGTGTGTGTGTGTGTGTGTGTGTGTGTGTGTGTGTGTGTGTGTGTGTGTGTGTGTGTGTGTGTGTGTGTTTTTTAATCCTCATTTTTTTTTTTGCAGGAATGATGGTGAATCTGTCCCTTCTGCCAGTGATGGGTGGTCTTGCACTCTGCACTGCAACTGAAATTAGTTTTAATGTTCTTGGCTTCTCTGCAGCCTTATCTACAAACATCATGGACTGGTAAGATAATTGTATTATTATTATAAAGGATTTGTATAGCGCCAACAGTTTGCACATAGCTTTACAACATGGGGGCAGACAGTACAGTTCACACTGGAATTAAGAGCAGGCGTTTGAGAGGCTTTAAAAAGGTCCCTCAAATGCCCATGCACAAGATACAATATACAGCACATAGTGCTGTTCACACTAAGCGTTAGCGTTGCGTCGCTTCAAAATGTCCGCATGTTGAGTCAGGAGGTGTTTGAATTCAAGTCTATGGTAACGTCTCGCAAATGCCCTGGCAGGCAGTTGCGGAGCATTATGATTTGTTGTAAACCAAAGGAAGTGCAGCGCAATATTTAACCAAATTATGGGACAGGTGGCTGGAAGATGGAGAAACGTGTACTGTCTGAGAGTAAAGGTACAGACCCTCGGTGAGAGCCAGAGGGGGATTAAAAGGGTGGGGGTCACATGGGACCTAATGGGTGGTACTGTCGATCAAAATGTTTCGGTTTATGTTATACATGGTCGGGGACGTGCTTATTTCGGTTTATTTATGCCAGGGGGTACACCTGCGGAAGGGAATGTAGTGGCTATGAATACAAGTAACTGTTTTTGCCATTGACTATATGGGGAATGTTGACCCATTGTTACAAATGTTTGTACACCATTTTTCTACATTTTAATAAACTTGGATTTATTTGGAAAAAAAAAAATTTGATCTTGTCCAAAATTGGCTATATATATATATATATATATATATATATATATATATATATATATATATATATATATATATATATATATATATATAATGTATGTATATCTGTGTGTATGACTGTGTGTCCCAGCGTGTCGAAATCCTACGGGGTAATATGACCGCACCAGCCAAGCAGACACTGGCTGGAAAAAGCGCCTAGAGGCGATTCAGTTTGCATGTGTAGCGCTATACAAGTCATTCATTGACACAAATTTACATTTTGTGCTCAATTTGGAAATTTTCACTTATTTTGAGGGGACAGCAAATTTACACTGTTATACAAACTGTACATTCACTACTTTACATTTTAGCAAAGTGTAATTTCTTCAGTGTTGTCGTATGCAAAGATATAATAAAATATTTACAAAAATGTGAGGGGTGTACTCTTGTGAGATACTGTATATGGAGAGATCACCTGGAATACAAGCTTAAACTCCAGAGAGCACCATATATGGTTGAATTGGAGTGCATGAGTGGACCTGGCCAGTAAGATATTGACAAGCAGTTGTGCAGGGCTGATGTAGTCGCATAGTTGATATCTCTTGCTGGATCAGGGACAGACGAGTATAAGGCTATAGCTGGAAGACCTTTTATGTTTTTTTTTCTCTATAAATTATGCTCACGGGCTAAATTTCAGACTCCATAAGTTGTAAAGCAGGGATAAGGATGATAAACCACAGTATATTTAAAACCGTGGCAATTGCCATATGTTTGCCTTGCTAGTTTTCCTTTAAAGGAAAACTCATTTAAAATTGATCAGGGTATTGCTTTCAATGGGTTTCAGAGGTATTCTTTGATCAAATTGGCATTAAATGGACCAGGCTATTACTGTTTGCCACATAAATTAAGCAAACAATGATGTTTTATTTCAGTTTACAGAACGTCTTTTCAAAGAAGCTTCTCAGCGGAGATAAGTACAAACTTTCGTAAGTATAAAATGTTTTTTGACTTGTGTATTTCCATATAGATGATGGATCTCAAAAATTAACAGAAAAGTACATGTAGAATGCTGTGATAAAGGTTATGAAAACAGCAGACCCTAGCATACGCATATATGAGTATTTTATTTTTGCTTTGTAGGTTGAGCTGGACATTTTATAGATGGGCAACTCCTTCCCTCGTATTGATTAGTGGTTCCAAATTAATAACTACTCTGCATTATATATGTCTTTTATATCTTTTTTACTACTACTATACAATTTTGGCATTTTTTCATTCTATTATAGATACCCTCATACTGTATATCTGCTCTTGACGAGTGGTATAAACCACAAAACGCGTAGAGCTTCTTCATAATGATATGTCACAGTATATACCTACTTCCTACATTTTAAATATTTTAATGGACCGACTACTATTGTCATTATATTTATTATATTTATTTGTTACCTTTACAAATTCAATTCACATACCCAAGGTTTACTATCATGTTATGTTACTGTGAGACTAATATGTACAACTATGTATTGTCTAGACTTATGATTACTATACATTACCATGTATGCTATGTTGAGACAATTGGGTACTATCTTGCAATGTCTAGACTAGGGGTGCAACGGATCAAAAAACTCACGGATCTGATCGATCCTCGGATCATGAGTCACGGATCGGATCATTTTCGGATCAGCAAAAAAAAAAAAAGGGTCCGTTTTTTCATTGGTCCAAAAAAAAAAAAAATGTGTATGTGTGTGTGTGTGTGTGTGTGTGTGTGTATATATATATATATATATATATATATATATATATATATATATATATATATATATATATATATATATATATATATATATATATATATATATATATATATATAATTTTTTTTTTTTTTTTTTTTTTTGCTGTAAAAACATCAAGATTGTACTTTAAGTCCCAAACAGCCTCACCTGCTTCCTCTTTAATCCACCCCTGTGAATTGCTATTGTGCTCTTTTTTCCCCCTTTCCCCCCCCTCCTCTCACACAAGTGCTTCACTGCTATCATTCCCATTCAGCTTGCTAGAGCCCAGTGCACAGCGTGACACGCCTCCCCGGGGAGGCGGGGAGGCGTGTCACGCTGGGCTCTGGCAAGCAGACTGGCCGCCGCTCCGGAGCTAGGCCGAAGCCGGGGACTTTCCTAGGCCTAGGCTCCGGAGCACTCCGCGGATCGCGGGGTGTGCCGATCCGAACGGGGTGGCCCGTTCGGATCACGGATCGGTGACGATCCGTTACACCCCTAGTCTAGACTCTATCTATTGAAACTCATGATCATTATATTTTATCTATTTTATATTATATGTATTGTCATGCCCGGTTTGTAATTAATAAACAATGTTTACCATAGTTGGTTCATTCAATCTAGCAGTGCGCTTCATCTAAAAGTCCCACAACTTAGTCTTTTCATTCAACCTATTGGGGATGGAGGTATATACTAGGTATTGCCTCACTCAAAGTCCCAACCTAGCTTTTATTTTAGAAATTTGTTCTGATCCATAACATATTCAGTTTAAAAAAAAACATTGAACTAAAGGCTGTAATGTAACAAAATGGGTAAAAGGCCAAGGGGGGTGAATACTTTTTGCAAGGCACTGTATTTATTTTGATTTGAACTTTTTCTACATTTTTATATGCAGTCCCCAAAGCATAACCTGCCAGAGCCAATCTGGCCATACACTAGTAGAATGTTGTTTTTGTTTTAGGAGTTCATTAGATTTTCTAATTGTTGGTAGGGTCAGCTCGACATTTGTTCACATGCTGAAACTTCAGCTTTAAGCACTCCTCGCCCCCTTACGTGCCACATTTGGCATGTAATGTTTTTTTTGGGGGGGGGGGGAGTGGGTACTTTCTTTTGAGTGCGAATTCCTGTCCCACTTACTCCTTTTGCCTAGGCGGCCCCTCCCTCTCAGCAATCTTCTGGAACACGCGTTAGGACGTCGGGTCCCAGAAGATTGCCTGTCCACTGGGAGAGCACATGCGCAGTGCGTGCTCGGCCATGAAGCTGAAAGCTGTCATGGCCGGGTGCCCACAGTGGCTATGACGGCACCAGCGGAGAGGAACGACGCTCCAGGCGGCCGAATCGCTGGACCGTGGGGTAGGTAGGTAAGTGTCTGTTTTATTAAAAGCCAGCAGCTAAACTTTTTGTAGCTGCTGATTTTAAATAAACAAAAAAAGCCTGAACCTCCGCTTTAAATTGGCATACAAATATATATTTGAAATTAAATCTTAATTATTTTGTGGCAATAACATGGTGTGAACAAATTTCTGCCTGTGTCTTAGGTGAAGGCTCCATCAATCTGCATGTAATATCCCAACCTCCTTAGCTGGTTAGTGGGCATGAATGGGCATGAATGGGGAGGGAGTGGGCCGTCATTTACCACTGTGTATACCCAGACATGTTTGACTCCATAGTCACATTGGCTGCTCAGATGTGATAGGGAGGAAATGCTCATCATAAAAAATTGAGCATGTGCAGAGATGATCCAACACTGATCTGCAAAACCCCTAGCTGAATTGGGGACATGAACAGAGAGCAGCAGAATCAACCAGGTTCGTTTTCTGTATTCTGCAAAAAATCTGATTGAGTCTGAACAGCATGATGTGGGTTTAGTAACACTTTTTAAGTTGTCTATTGTTTGCTGTGATGGTTTGATTTTAATCTACTGTATATTGCCGTTTTTGCCAAAGTGGTCCCATGTGAACATAGTGACTAAAGGTTTCTGTTGTAGCTACTGCAATTCTTCAGCTGTCATTTAGCAATGTATAGCAAATCTCTGGTTTATATGAGAAACATTCTCACTTTATCCCTCCTCAAGTATACTAGGCGTTCTTTTCTTGGTTTATAATCTTGTGTTTTTTTTTTTTTTTAAATATACAGACCCCCTGAGCTTCAGTTTTACACCAGTGCTGCTGCTGTAATCCTGTTAATCCCAACATGGATTTTTCTAATGGTAAGTAGTGAACATTTCTGTTAAGGCCTAAGATATATAGGCATTATGTGAAAACAAATGTATATTTATTTCGTACTACTGTGATCCCCTGCTTGGCAGGAGAGGGGAGGGTCAGTACTAGAAGCCATTCAGGCTTGGCTTCAGTGAGCGTGTGCAGACAATGAAGAAGCGGACAGGAGCATTTGGCATTGCGTTTCTGATGCCCCTTCAGTATCCGTTCAGCAGTTTGGGTGAGATTCAGAACCTGAATGCTCTGTCTAGCAGGAGTATCTGGATAAAAAAAAACAGCTGCACAGTATTGAAAATAATTTGGCAGGTAATACAGGTCCTTATTTCCTCTTTGCAGATGACACCAAGCTATGCAGTGGAATAACGTCCTTACAGGATGTCTCCAATTTACAAGCCGACCTCAATGCGTTGTCTAACTGGGCGACTATGTGGCAGATGAGGTTTAATGTGGATAAATATAAAGTTATGCACTTGGGGGCTAAGAATATGCATTCATCCATCATACATACATACATACATACATACATACTAGGGGGAGTACAACTGGGGGAATCCGTAGTGGAGAAGGATCTGGGGGTTTTGGTAGATCGTAAGCTCAATAATGGTATGCAATACCAAGCTGCGGTTTCCAAAGCGAGCAAAGTCATTTCTTGTATTGAGAGGTATGGACTCCAGAGAGAAATATAATTGTGCCCCTGTTCAAATCATTAGTAAGACCTCATCTGGAATATGCAGTTCAGTTTTGGGCACCAGTTCTCAAAAAGAATATCAGGGAACTGGAGAAAGTGCAGAGAAGGGCAACCAAACTGATAAGAGGCATGGAAGAGCTCAGCTATGAGGAAAGATTAGAAGAACTGAATTTATTCTCTCTTGAGAAGAGGAGAATAAGGGGGGATATGATCAACATGTACAAATATATAAGGGGTCCATATAGTGAACTTGGTGTGGAGTTATTCACTTTTAAAGTCAACACAGAGGACAAGGGGGCACTCTTTACGTCTAGAGGAAAAGAGATTGCATCTCTAAATACGGAAAGGTTTTCTCACAGTAAGGGCTGTGAAAATGTGTAATAGACTCCCTCCAGAGGTGGTTCCTGGCCAACTCAATAGACAAGTCTGAGATGCGCTCCTCTGTCTGCAGATGCAGCAAGGGCAGTTCTTAGACCAAGCAGGCATGAAGCCAGTGCATTGTGCATGGTCACCGAATTTGTAAAGAGTAACGGGATTGCAGGTTACTGAGAACAGTGGGAGTAGTTAAAAGCAGCATTAAACCCAAAAGCAAGCATTTGTTTTATATTGCAGCTTATCTATTCTTAGATATGGTGGCTGCAATTCCTTTTCTTAAGCTTTCTTTCTTCTATTTTCGCCTTACAAGAATAAGACCAACTATTTAATGCTGACAGGGGTTCTTACAATGGTCAGCTTTTAATTTATTTATGTAAAACCTTTATCTTGAAAGGAAAAATCTGTTTTCTCTAACTGCTTGTAAAGTATTGGCTGGAATTCGGCTTTAATTTGTTAGTGTATCTAAATCTGCTAGTATTGGGGTTGTACTTCCAACACCCCCCTTCCCCCAGACTGACAATGCTGTGCTTCAAATGTGCCCCCTGTGCTCCTTAATTCAAGGTGGAGGCACTCTAATACAGCAGATGTGTTACTGGCCAGATCACCAGGTGAAAGAGAAAAGGGCCAATATAGAAAACGAATGCAGCTACCACATCTAATGATTGATAAATCATAAACACACATACACAATCTGATTTATTTCTTTATTTTTTTGCATTTAATACCATTTAATGCAAATATAAGGCAGTCACTAACAGTTCTTTACAAATCATTGACGCATTAGCAAACCTATATAGATCCAACAGTACAGGACTGGTATTCATACAGGGAGTGCAGAATTATTAGGCAAGTTGTATTTTTGAGGATTAATTTTATTATTGAACAACAACCATGTTCTCAATGAACCCAAAAAACTCATTAATATCAAAGCTGAATATTTTTGGAAGTAGTTTTTAGTTTTAGCTATTTTAGGGGGATATCTGTGTGTGCAGGTGACTATTACTGTGCATAATTATTAGGCAACTTAACAAAAAAAATATATATACCCATTTCAATTATTTATTTTTACCAGTGAAACCAATATAACATCTCAACATTCACAAATATACATTTCTGACATTCAAAAACAAAACAAAAACAAATCAGTGACCAATATAGCCACCTTTCTTTGCAAGGACACTCAAAAGCCTGCCATCCATGGATTCTGTCAGTGTTTTGGTCTGTTCACCATCAACATTGCGTGCAGCAGCAACCACAGCCCCCCAGACACTGTTCAGAGAGGTGTACTGTTTTCCCTCCTTGTAAATCTCACATTTGATGAGGGACCACAGGTTCTCAATGGGGTTCAGATCAGGTGAACAAGGAGGCCATGTCATTAGTTTTTCTTCTTTTATACCCTTTCTTGCCAGCGTGGCAGTGTGGAGTACTTGGACGCGTGTGATGGAGCATTGTCCTGCATGAAAATCATGTTTTTCTTGAAGGATGCAGACTTCTTCCTGTACCACTGCTTGAAGAAGGTGTCTTCCAGAAACTGGCAGTAGGACTGGGAGTTGAGCTTGACTCCATCCTCAACCCGAAAAGGCCCCACAAGCTCATCTTTGATGATACCAGCCCAAACCAGTACTCCAACACCACCTTGCTGGCGTCTGAGTCGGACTGGAGCTCTCTGCCCTTTACCAATCCAGCCACGGGCCCATCCATCTGGCCGATCAAGACTCACTCTCATTTCAGCAGTCCATAAAACCTTAGAAAAATCATTCTTGAGATATTTCTTGGCCCAGTCTTGACGTTTCAGCTTGTGTGTCTTGTTCAGTGGTGGTCGTCTTTCAGCCTTTCTTACCTTGGCCATGTCTCTGAGTATTGCACACCTTGTGCTTTTGGGCACTCCAGTGATGTTGCAGCTCTGAAATATGGCCAAACTGGTAGCAAGTGGCATCTTGGCAGCTGCACGCTTGACTTTTCTCAGTTCATGGGCAGTTATTTTGCGCCTTGGTTTTTCCACACGCTTCTTGCGACCCTGTTGACTATTTTGAATGAAACGCTTGATTGTTCGATGATCACGCTTCAGAAGCTTTGCAATTTTAAGAGTGCTGCATCCCTCTGCAAGATATCTCACTATTTTTGACTTTTCTGAGCCTGTCAAGTCCTTCTTTTGACCCATTTTGCCAAAGGAAAGGAAGTTGACTAATAATTATGCACACCTGATATAGGGTGTTGATGTCATTAGACCACACACCTTCTCATTACAGAGATGTACATTACCTAATATGCTTAATTGGTAGTAGGCTTTCGAGCCTATACAGCTTGGAGTAAGACAACATGCATAAAGAGGATGATGTGGTCAAAATACTAATTTGCCTAATAATTCTGCACTCCCTGTAGACCAGGGATAAGCAATTAGCGGACCTCCAGCTGTTGCCAAACTACAAGTCCCATCATGCCTCTGCCTCTGGGTGTCATGCTTGATGCTTTCAGAGTCTCGCTATGCCTCATGGGACTTGTAGTTTGGCAACATCTGGAGGTCCGCTAATTGCTTATCCCTGCTGTAGACCATGGGTTTTAGACTGCTACCTTCAGCTGATTGGACACTAGCAAAAACTTTTGCTAGGGCCGCTCCTAGAGCTTACCCATATAACCCTACCCACCCTGTGAGGCTACAGTATGTTGCTAGTGTCATTAGGTGGTGGACCCATTCTTCTCTGTAAAAGTATTTTTTCTTTATAAACCAATACCTTCAATATCTGACTGCTTATTGCCTTGTGCTACCTAGCTTCCTGATCAGTTCTCTCGATGTGTACCTCATGGACCATACCACCATACCAGACCCCACTCTGTGGGGCTGGCCTGTAATGTCTGCATCTGGCACTGGTTCAAAGTTCAGCACTTACCTTGGCATTAAGTGCCAAGTGCAATTAGCTGAAGGGTGCTATACAGGTCATGGCGGTGGTCAATTTCTATAGTTCCCAGAGCCCAAAGACCCCTTAGGGCATGTTTGCTCAACCTGTGGCCCTCAGCTGTTGTGAAACTACAAGGCCCATGAGGCATTGCAAGGCTGACCGTTTATAAGCATGACTCGCAAAGGCACAATGGAACTTGTATTTTTTTTAAAACAACTGGAGGGCCACAGGTTGAGCACCCATGCCTTAAGGGCATGGGTGCCCATGATGAACGAAGCTGAGACCTTTTCATGGCCCAGCATTGTGGGTAAGGTAAGATAGGGTTTTCTTGTACATGGGTTCCAGTTCCTAGCTGTAAAAACGCTATCTGCCGGTCATAATACATTATGTGGTTTAGTGGGCAGAGAATTGGGGGGTTTAAATTAAAAAAATTACCCTCCTTTTTCCCAGCATTTTGATTGGCCGAGCCACAATGACGTCACTCCTGCGCATGCACGGGTATGTCGTGCCTTTAGTGGAGGTCTGCCTCTTGGGCCTGGTTAACTCCCTAGCCAACCGTAGAGCCCCCAGAACTCTGATTGGACAGCTATTGATTTATGCAAGACAAATCATTGTACTTCTTTGGAAGGCTCCAACTGCCCCTACCTTGGCCGCATGGAAAAAAATGGTCAACTTTAATTTGCCCTTATACAAGGCCACTTACCTGTCGAAGGAATGCCCACAAAAGTGTCACAAGGTGTGGGACATTTGGACTGAAGTTCCCTTCACTAATGCAGACCCTGATCTTTCTCCTTAAACATTCCACCCACTACTTTAAAGTTACAAGACCCAAAGATTGACCCTGACTGGTTTAAATACAAGCACTTTGCAGGTGTACTGTAGATTTGGGAGCGCACTTTTAGTCTAAGTGCCAGTCAGGGAACTAATGTTTTTGACTGTTCTAAGTCATGTTATATTGTGTAAAGGTTCTGAGCCTGGGTATGCCCAATAGGCTCTGTTTTTGTATGTTACTCAAAACCTCAATAAAAAAAATTCAAAAAAAATTAGGAACCAAAAAATTATAGTGCTCACCGAATTATTTAATACACATCTTAGCACCGGCTGTCGTTTTACGTTGGTACTTTGAAGAGGAATATCGTTATGGCAGCAGCTAGCTACCATAACCCAGGTATCCTCCTCTTCAGCTCCAGTGCCCTCTGCCGCTTACCGGAGCCGTCGGTAGCAGCAGAGGTGATCGTGTCCTCTTTCTGGCTTGGTAGGAAGACGAGTGAGGGGGAAGATGGCCCCCACCCGTCCCCATATCATTGCAGTGCGGAAGTGATGTCAAAACAGCCCAATGCTCTTAAAGAAACATAGAAAACTGGCATATACAGGTTTTTGCATAACGCTACCCCTATCACTGACACGTCCCATTTTTATATGCAAAAGCGGTCCCAGTTAGTGAATCATCCCATCCCTCTCCCTCAATGGCAGGAGATTTGGGAGGCTGTTTCCACAGCATCACAATGTGTGGAACAAAAAGACGGCTTATAAAATATTATTTTTCTGGTACAAAACCCCTAAAATTTTGCATAGATACGATCCCAAGTCCCCTCGGGTGTGTTGAAGATGCCCGGGAGATGTTGGCTCTCATTTCCACATTGGGATTGTCCCTTAATCTGCTCATTTTGGATACCCATTCAGACCTTTATGCATGATCTGTTTAATACCTCCCTCGCACTGGATCCTGTCCACTTTCTGTTGGGCCTGCTGATCCCTAGCCTCTCCAAATATGCCCAAAAATTGTCCACCTTTATTCTGCTTGCTGCAAAACGGGCTATACCCTTGTGGTGGCTTTCACCCTCCCAGCCTTCTCTTTCACAGGTCCTACAAACGTTGAAACAGATCTATGCGATGGAACGCCTTACTGCAATAGTGCATGACACCCTCCCGCAATTTTCAAAAATCTGGGATTTATGGGATCACTCCGACCTTAACCCTGGTATTAGTTCCCTATTCCCTGCTGAAGTGACACTTCCCTGACCACGGTTCTTGGCGTTTTTCTTCAATGGTTTGTTAGCTCATGACCTCGATGATTCCATGGTGCCTTTTCCCCCCGCCCTCCTTTCCTTAACACCCCCTCTGTTGTTGTTTTTACCAGGTGGGACCTTGTGTGGTGCCTCCGTTCCCTGGTTGGGGCGCCCTAGGGGTCTCACTAACACTTGACCCAATGAGTAACAATCTGCTTATCCATGACTTAAATTGTTTAGAAATACCCACCCATTGGGTTTCCATTTGTTTAACTGATGTTCTTTTGTCCTAAGTTTATTGTTTTGCCTTTCTTTTATCCTATCCTCTTCATTTACTCTTAACTCACCTGAAAGTCCGGACTTTCGTTTGGTGGCATTGTAACTGTTTTGATTCAATTTTTCAGAAACAATGTATGTTGTATACAAAACTTAACTGTTTTCACACGTTTTTATATGTATGGGAAAACATTTTTTCAATAAAAACTACAATAAAAAAAAAAGAAACAGAATTTTTTTTACATTCCTTGTAATAACAATAAAAGTGCCACTTTTTTCTTTCTTTTTTTTTTTAAACTGTAAAATAATAAAAGGTAAAATAAGATATATATATATTTTTTTTAAACGCCCCTGTCCCGCCTAGCTCGCGTGCAGAAGCAAACACATACGTGAGTAGCGCCCGCATATGAAAATGGTGTTGAAACCACACATGTGAGGTATCTCCACGATCGTTAGCGCTAGAGCAATTATTTTAGCCCTAGACCTCCTCTGTAACTCAAAACATGCAACCTGTAGAATTTTTTTAAACATCGCCTATGGAGAGTAAACGTTTGTTGCCATGCCACAAGTGGGTGCAATTTTGAAGCGTGACATGTTGGGTATCAATTTACTCAACGTAACATTATCTTTCACAATATAAAAAAAATTGGGCTTACTTTACTGTTTTTTGTTTTTTTTTTCAAAAAAGTGTATTTTTCCCCCAAAAAACTGTGCTTTTAAGACAGCTGCACAAATACAGTGTGACAAAGTATTGCAACGACAGCCATTTTATTCTCTAGGGTGTTAGGAAAATGTTTGGGGGGGTTCTAATTTTAAAATGTTTTTAACTTGTAAACACCAAATCTCAGAAAGAGGCTCAGTCCTTAAGTAGTTAAATTATTCCATTGACATCTGTAAATATATGCATATCTCGAGTCAGCAATAGTTACCAGGTTGAAACACTCCTTGCCTTCATCTTGGGCTCGCCCAGTGTATTGACATACGTAAACCACACAGAGCTTTCTCGCTGTACAAGCCGCTCTTGGCACACCTTTTTTTGAGTGACATTTCTCTTAAATAATTCAGTAAATGCTTTACATAATTCACTCTGAGGTCTGTTCTTTTGTTCCTCTTATGTTCCCATATGCCTCTGAGCGGAGTTGGTAAACCCTGGAGAACCTGTGTGTCAGTTGTATGTCAGACAGGTGTTGTCGATCCCTTATAATACAGAAATCCCTTTCATTCACTACAGAGCTTTATTTTTTACCAGCAGGACACTATGCAGTGAACACCAGTGTGTTGTGTTTTTTGTATCCTCAGCTTGATAAGATTAAACAGATTTCATTGACTGGTTTAACCACTTAAAGACTGGCTCACGCCGATATACGTCAGCAGAATGGCACAGCTGGATAAAGTGACGTATATTTACATCACTTTGAATTTCCCGCGACAGGGGCATGCGTGGGACCCACAGACTCTGTCTACTGGTGTCCCGCAATCGGGTCACAGATTTGCAAAATGGGGAGAGGCCAGTGTAACAGTGTACACAAGGCATCTCCCCGTTCTGCCTAGTGACACAGCACTGATCGTCTGTTCCCTCTCATCGGGACCAGCGATCGATGACGTGTCACAGTAAGCCACGCCCCCTAAAAGTTAGAATCATTTTTCCTAGGAGACACTTAACCCTTTCACTGCCAGTAACATTTATACAGTAATCGGTGTATTTTTATAGCACTGCTCGCTGTATAAATGTGAATGGTCCAAAAATAGATAAAATGTTGCTGAATGCTGTGATGGTTCAGAAGGCAGACACAATAGTTCATTCTTTCACATTCGTGCACTTTGGACGTGTAAAGTTTAGTCTTGTTACTATGGTAGTGCCAGTTGATTAGACTGAGGGAAGTTGGACAAGATCAGCTTGTTATTGCACATATTTGTGACCCCAAGCTCAAAGGGCAGACATTAGCAATATATCTAATGTGATACAGCACAAAAGTTTACCAGAGTTGAGAAGAAAATGCGATCACTTGCAATATAGTATGGTGTTGTTTACAGTGCTGTGACAAGGTCCTGTGGTATCAAAAGCTAAAACCCCCAAATTATTATTTATCAGATGCGTGTGTGTGGGGGGGGGGGGTGAATGATGTAAAACAAGCAATATGAGCTTTACCTGTTTTTTGTTTTGTTTTTTGTGTGTTTGCAATAGACTTTGTCACCTGGCTACAGTCCTGTGTTTATTTATTATGCCATTTAATTACCAGTGAGTGCTCAGTATCATGATACAGTATGTTTCTTGTACTGTGAGTAATCTGTCAGGGCAGGTTTTTACTAAGTTTTTGTGCAATCTTTATAAAGTAGAGAACATAATAGGCTGTCACACAGCATCTTAATTGGTGGATAAATCAAATCAAGGCTGTGCTCTTGCCATATGTGATTTTACCACTTACTTACTGGGCACTTAAACCCCCTTCCTGCCCAGACCAATTTTCAGCTTTCAGCGCACTTTGAATGACAATGGTGCGGTCATACAACACTGTACCCAAATTATATTTTATATCCTTTTTTTTGCCCCCACAAATAGAGCCTTCTTTTGGTGGTATTTGATCACCTTTGCAGTTTTTATTTTTTGCGCTATAAAGAAAAAGACAACATTTTTAAAAAAAAAAAATTTTTTTTTAATGTTTTGCTATAATAATATCCCAATTTTTTTTTTCTCAGTTTAGGCCAATACGTGTTCTTCGACATATTTTTGGTAAAAGAAAATCGCAATAAGCGTATATTGATTGGTTTGCGCAAAAGTTATAGCGCCTACAAAATAGGGGATAGATTTATGACTTTTTTTTTTTTTTTGTCTGTTGTACAGAAACAACGATTTGAACCTATTAAGGAAATCCCATTAGACTTGCTGTCACGCAAGCTAGCCTTCCTGATGGCTATCACCTTGCCTAGAAGGGTGTCCGAGTTGCAGGGAACCGTACTTAATCATTCACCGTGACAGGGTCGTGTTACGACCTGTTCCATCTTTTTTGCCAAAAGTGGTGTCGGCCTTTCATTTAAATCGGGTCATTATTTTGCCGCCCTTTTTTTTTTTTTTTTTTTTTGGCCTCGTGCGGCGGAAGAGAGACGACTGCATTCTTTGGACGTTGTCCAGGCAGTCAAAGTTTATTTATCAAGATCTGCGGAGATCCGAGGATCAAACTCCTTTTTTGTTTTACCAAAGGGACCCAAGAAGCAGCAGGCAGCTTCCATTGCCAATTGGCTCCGTCAATTGGTCGTTCATATTAGCCTAACTCTGTACCATGATGTACTTAAAGAAAATGATTTTACAGGTAAGTATGATGAAAAAATTCTATTGTGATTGGACATAGCCGATCACTTTGTAAAGAGCCGCTGATTGGCTCTTTACCTCAATCTGTGATCAGCAGAATCCGGAGGACACTGCCCACACCCCACAGCGATCACAGGACGCCATCATATAATGGCATCCCAGAGCTAGCCGGCTGCACTGTAGCCATCATTCGGCTTTAGCGCGGTCAGAAAGTGGATAAGCTGAGCAGTCGCAGACTTGTCATCCGCCCAACTCGGGTCCTATCAGCAGGGGATCTGTGAACATCTCCCCTGCTGATTAGAATGCAAACCGTTTGTGTGAAAGGACCTTTACAGGCCTTGTTGCTCCCTCAACCTGTGACTGAACAGTGAAACGAGAAGCAGCAGAGTGAAGAGCTCATCTCTCACTCTACTCTCTCCACCGATTGGCATATTCTTTGCACTGCAGCACAAATAGTTGGCTACTTGTGCTGCTTCTACTTCCCCCAATCTGAGCTTTGCTGTACAGAGTCTGATACTAAGTCAAATTCAGATACTTACACTTCTTTTATTTTATAAAAAAAATGCACTGTTTATCCTTTTTATTCTCTTAGATTACATAGGGTGTATATCCTTAAAGAAGTTGTAAACAGTGTGTGTGGACAATTTCTATACAAATGTATGCTAAACTTACTGATATCTCTGCTCTCTCTGCAGGATGTACCACTGATTGGGAAAAATGCGAAGAATTTTACCTACAGCTGGGACATTATTGTCTTACTACTTATTGATGGTGTCTTATTCCACCTACAAAGTGTCACAGCATATGCCCTTATGGGGAAGATCTCTCCAGTAACGTTCAGGTATGGTTATTGCACGGTTGCACGGACATGCACACAAACAGGGTTTCTTCTGAATGTTTCACCAGAGGAGGAGATGGGCAAGTCTGTGCAAGACATTGTAGTCAGCAGAGGGGAGCAGCAAATGGCTCAAAGACTAGATAGTATGGAGGTTGTGCATTCTGAACTAGTTCCCCTTCTTCAAAAATCTCTAGTGTAATGCTGTAGAAGACTCAGTAAATCAAATGTCCTTTTTCTGTTGTAGCACTTGATATATTAAATGCTTACAGCTAAACTCCAGCCGGATATAAAAGACATGAATTAGAGCGGTAATAAATCCAAAAAGAAAACCATTAAAGGGGTTGTAAAGGTTAGTTTATTTTCTAAATTAGGTTGTGGATTGTTGGTCACTTTTTCCTTCAATTTCCCTTCTAAATGTTTTTTTTCTTTGTCTGAATTTCTCACTTCCTGTTCCTCCTCAGTAAGCTGTTCTAAATGACTTTCCAACGCTCAGATGATGGTGGAAAGCTTACTGAGGAGAAACAGGAAGTGAGAAATTCAAACAAAGAAAAAAAAACATTTAGAAGGGAAATCGAAGGAAAAGGTAAGTGAACCAACAATGCACTAGCTTAAAGGAACCTATTTAGGAAATAAAAGACGAACCTTTACAACCACTTTAAGTTGCAACTCAACCACTTTAAGTTGCAACTCATTCCTGCTATTGTCCTAAGGTGTCTGAACATTTTTTTATTCATCCAGTATGCAGACACCCTAAGGCCCCTTTCACACTGAGGAGTTTTTCAGGTGGTACAGCGCTAAAAATAGCGCCTAAATTTCGCCTGAAAAACTCCTGCCCAGCATTCTCAATGTGAAAGCCCGAGTGCTTTCACACTGAGGCAATGCGCTGGCAGGAGTGAAAAAAATCTCCTGCAAGCAGCATCTTTGAAGCGGTGAGAGGAGCGGTGTGTATACTGCTCCTTCACTGCTCCTTCCCATTTAAAACAATGGGAAACGGCGGTAATACCGCCCACAATGCGCCTCTGCAGAGGCACATTGCGGGCGGTATTACCCCTTCTTCGGCCGCTAGTTGGGGTTAATACCGCACTGCTAGCGGCCGAATCCGGCGGCAATTCCGATGGTTTAGCGCCGCTATTTTTAGCGGCGGTTTACTGCCGCTGCACCTCCCGCCCCAGTGTGAAAGGGGCCTAAGGCAGGAAGTGTGTTGCTGGCTAGTTCGCCGGGTGAAAAAGCCTAAGAAAGGAAACTAATGCAACCACCACAGCTAAGGATTGGTAAACTAAGAGATTACGTTTTTGGGTTTCTGGCCAAGAAAACTTTTAGAGAAAACTGCTTGTTTGATGGCTAGAAAAGCAAAGACATATCCTTTTATGGGTACAAAAGACCTACAGGCAGGTGGGACTGACACAGGAACAGTTGCACCATTCATCAGGAGAAAGCTTTATCTGCCAGCTCATCACAGTGATGTCTGGGTGATCTAAAATAGCAACGTGCAGCTTTGTGTTCATTATTACAGTACTAAATATATTTTTATACATACAAGCAGCAAAGATGCCTTAGTGTGACTTCATATCAGCCTACATTTCTAGTATAGTGGAGCTCACAGTAGCAGAGGGAGAAGCAGCACAAGTAGCAAGTCAGTTGTTTTACATGGTTCAGTTGTTTTACATGGTTCGTGTACTAACAGGGATCATGCTGATAGGAAAACAGAGCAGAGTTACCGAGATAAGCACATCAATGTGCTGCTTCTCCTTTCACTGTCCAGTCACAAGGTGGGCAAAAAACAATCACCTATGTGTATAGTTTTGTAGCCTTCTGGCTTTAGCAGCGCCTGCTGTCTTATTCACCTAGCACTATTGTGTTCACCTTGGATTTGTTACTATGCATCACTGAAGTCGTGTACTGTTACACTGTTTAGATGCACTTATTTCATTTTTGGATCTAGCACTGTATTTATGAGATTTATACTATTATTTCCTATCCCTACAGCGCAGCACTATTTTTTTATTCATATATTTTGGGTGTTGATACACTTGCAGTGCCGCAGCAGTTTTACCCTTTCTCCCCTTGTTTGTTCACTGTCCTTCCCCACTCTCCCATCCCCCCTTCCCTTCCCTTTAGTTTCCCTTCCACAAGTCCTTTGGTAGCACGGTAATACCCCTTCTTACAAAAAACAAGACCTGTAAGTGTTGCTTTTAAAGTACAGTATATTTCAAGCCAAAGATTTTTTTTTTTTTCTAATTTCGGATACAGCAAGTAGGGGTTAATATTTGGTGCCTGATTTTGCCATCTGTGTCTCATTGGCAATATTTCCCGTCACTTCTGTCCTGTAGACTTAACAGGAAGTGGGAGGATCAAGAAAATTGGCAAGATCCAGGCAATGAAAAAAAAAACTGACAGAGGTTCTAAAGGCCTCGCTAATTTATCCGAATACTGTATATAAAGAAGTAGTCCTGCCAGACGGGGACTGTGCTGTAAAAATATCAGGACTGGTAAAAAGGCTCCTGTATATGTATTTCAAGTGTATATTTTACTGTTCAACTGGAGTTCAGCTTTGACGAGTTGTGTATTATAATTTTTCCATTTGCTTTTCTGTCATTTTAGTGTCGCCAGCACTGTGAAACACGCACTTTCAATCTGGCTCAGTATTATTATTTTCAGTAATCGGATTACCAGCCTTTCAGCCATTGGGACTGTCCTGGTCATAATTGGTGTCATGCTCTTCAACAAAGCCAAACAGCACCAGCGAGAAACTTTCCGCATGATGACTGTGCCAGCTAACCTGGAGGATGCTGAGCCACTCAAGGGACAAGAGCAGAAATCTCATGGAAAGTAGAATGAATATAACTTCATTGCGGCCCCTAAAATGATGGAGACTAACTGCTTTCACTGTGTTACTGGGTTACCAGGAAGCTGTTCCCAGCATGACCTGCTTATCAGATGCCCAGGAGAGAAGTGTTTTAAAGTGCTTGAAAAATAGAATATAAGGGACCATAACATCTTGGATTTAGGTAGAAATTATCAGGTTAAATTGCTGTTGTACTTTTTAGTGCCAGGCACATTTATTTTAGGCATTGGAGACAATTTTTTCACTGTTTAACCGTTCTCTACATCTGTTACTGAGCTCATTTGCTGCTTGCCTTTTTACTGACACAGTGTAAAACGTTCATGATGGGAAAGAACCAGTACCAAGAGATTATAGCCTGCAAAAGGCAGGAAAGTGGTGCTCTGCCATCCGACTACATGCATCATATTTGTAGTCCATCCCCCCCTTCTATGCAGTAGGGAAATAATATGCCGACATGAGGCAGCTATAGAAAGTAAGCTTCATTACAATTTCTAAGGATTTTAGCTGATTTTGTAAGGGGGGGGGGGGGGATACCACCTCCTACACTATATTGTCAAAACTATTGGAATGCCTGCCTTTACACCAACATGAACTTTAATGGCATCCCAGTCTTAGTCTGTAGGGTTCAATATTAAGTTGGCCCACCCTTTGCAGCTATAACGGCTTCAACTCTTCCGGGAAGGCTGTCCACAAAGTTTAGGAGTGTGTCTATGGGAATGTTTGACCATTCTTCCAAAATAAGACTGGGATACCATTAAAGTTCATGTGCGTGTAAAGGCAGGTGTTCCAATACTTTTGACAATATAGTGTATATCAAACTTGAATTATATAGCAGCACAGTACCACTTTTACTTTTAGGGGGTAAGGCACTGGCCATCTTCTAGCCAGAGATTTAAGTCCATGATAATATTTAATGCTAATATTTGCTAAATTGACTCTAACCACTAACAATCACAATAGAGGGTGCCTGAGAGCCTAATTTCCATCCTTGCGCACTACCACTTGAGCGTTGATGGGGATGGAAAACCTTGACTTGGAGCACCCAGGGTTTTTCATTTTTATCCGGTGTGCAAGTGGGGTAGATACTAAAGGTGAATATATAAGCAGCTATAGGGTAGGGAGTGGGGCAGTTGAGGGAATTGATTACCTCACCCATAATGGGCAAAGTTTGCTGTAAAGGAATTGCAGACCATGAGTTTCCTTTTAAAAGTTTTAGCCTCTCCAATTTTTGTTAAACACCAGTTTAAAAAATCATTAGTGATGTTTGAGCCTCACTTAAGCTCCTTTCACAGCTGCCCGGTGGACACGGGCAGACCTGTCTGCTCTTTAGGCTTCGCTGCCCCTTTATAACCTGCTACCTCTGGTCCTCAAAAGCAAAGAAAGGTGTAGTTCTTTAGGATCCTAAAAGAGGCTTTAGGATCCCAATTATTCTGAACAAGCATTTTCTAAAAAAAATTGAGTTTACAAGTAGCAGCCAGTAAGATTTCAATATGGTGTTCCTTGTGATGGTTAAAAAAACAATGAAACAACTGCTTCCTGTAAGCAGCACTGACATTCGTATTTAAATCAGTTTTTTATTTTTTGTAGGGTTTTTTCATTTGTTTTTTATTTTTTTATTCTCCTATATCTCTGGCCAGATTTACTTACCTCACAAAGCTTCCTTTTGGACTCACTAAAATTGTTCTTTTGTTTGTAGTGCCTCCTCTTCTGGCATTTTATAGACCTTATTTGAGTTAATTTTTTAATTGTAGATAAAAGAAAAATAGATAAAGGTTGATGGTGTTTCAACTTTAGCTGGCCAGAAAGACAAAACTACGTAGACCTATCAGAGTAAAGGACCTGCCACTATTTTATTTATTAAGGAACTTGTAAATGACTGACAGTAACACAATGCATCCTTCAATGCTTAGACCTCATTAAAGTTCACTTAAATATTTTGTCTAAATTTGCTAGATACATTCGAGATTCAAAAGCATTTTTTTTTCTTTCTGAAGCAGCCACAGTCTCAATAGAAATATACTGCTAGCAGCTGCAGAGTAGGACCCTTGCTGTGTGTGGAGAAGCAGTGATTTCTCTGCAGAGAGGTCAGTCCACTGATTGGAGAGCTTGAGCGCTTAGTCTGAGTCAGCAGAGGTATCGAACTTCTTCAAAAAGATCACAGCTTGTCCACAGACAAGGCTCCCACCCGCAGCATTCTGCCAGGGGAAAGGCTTTTTTACTCAGGCTGTGGCTGATGTTTAAAGAAAATAAACTGTAATGCCCTGTACACACGATCGGTTCATCCAATGAAAACGGTTTGATGGATTTTTTCATCAGATATCCGATGAAGCTGACTTTCATCAGTTAAAAAAAACGATCGTGTCAGAACG
This sequence comes from Rana temporaria, assembly GCF_905171775.1. Classification (NCBI taxonomy): domain Eukaryota; kingdom Metazoa; phylum Chordata; class Amphibia; order Anura; family Ranidae; genus Rana; species Rana temporaria. Next base: position 100,659,235 of record NC_053498.1, on the reverse strand, counting down.
CGGTGACGTAAAACACAACGCAACACGACAACGTGCTGAGAAAAATGAAGTTCAATGCTTCCGAGCATGCGTCAACTTGATTCTTAGCGTGCGTGGATTTTTAACTGATGGACGTGCCCACAGACAATCGTTTTTTTCTATCGGTTTTTTAACCATCAGATAATTTTAAAACAAGTTCCTAGTTTTTTCACCGATGGATAAAAAACCGATGGGGCCCACACACGATCGGTTCGTCTGATGAAAACGGTCCATCAGACCGTTTTCATCAGACGAACCGATCGTGTGTACGCGGCATTAGATTTTGCAGACTTTTTGATGCACATGTAATGTATTTAGCTGATTTAAACTTAAAGCTGAACTCCAGCTTTTGATACACTTTTTACATAGTTAGTTTGAGGCAAGCTGACCCAAACAAACCATGTCCCTCACTAACATGTGAGGCCTCTGGATGTGCTGTATACATTGTATGTAGCTGAAGCTACATGCAGCATACCGCACTGTATTCCGGGTTCGAGCATAGACTTCTTGTCTCATACCGGAAACACAATAGAGTCTATCTGATCGGTGCTTGGCCATTCAGAGAAAGCAATGTATTCTAGCAATGAATACAAAGCTTCCTCTGATTGGCTGAGTCAGAGGTTGTTACATCCTCGGCTACATTCGGTTTATACAGCACATCCAGCAGCCTCACGTGTGAGGGACGTAGATGGCTTGGCCCAAACAAACTATGTAAAGTATATCAAAAGCTGGTTTGAGCTTTAAAGTTTTGTGGGACTTTAATCTAATTGTTGGATACTGTATGCTGCTGTGGGTTATTGCACTGTACACGTTGTTGCTGCTTTTGCACAGTTTATTAAGCCCATCTTACTGCAGCAAATTCCATTGCAGAAACAGTTGACGTAAGAAACCGTCCAAATGCCACCTAACAGAAGGTGGAGTGCTAAGGGACCAGTAATTTAAAGCTGGAGCTACACTAATAGATTTGCATATGAATATTTGTATGAAAATTCTCATCAGTACATACAATCACTTGACGAATGTTGCTCAAAGATACTTTAAAATGTTATTTGCTTTCAACATGCAATTTGAGAATGAATGTTATCTCCACATTCACTGTTAGAAATTTGGTTCATTCATACAAGAAAAGTTTTCCATCCTGCGCCTTCAAATGTTCTCATTACTGCAGTGTTTTGACCCCATTATCCATTTGAACAAAAGTTTTCAGAATCAAAAGTTTTCTAATAAAATTCCTCTAGTGTATGGTCAGCTTAAGGGTATAGGTAAGTGTGTATGTCTGTGATAACCATTGTATTTCACTGATTGGGCTTTAGTCCACTAAGTAATATTCTCATGGGGATCCTAGTCTAACATAAGATTTCATTTTATTTGTGGAATTCTCATTTATATGACATATAATATCAAAAGGTGTAAAGAGGTATTTGTAATAGATCATGTGAAACCATTTATTTTGGATTCGCTTTTGAGCAATGTGATAGATGAACTTTGACATTTCTTATGAACGTTCTAGTCCTTCGGGAGCAGAAAAAGCACTAGACAACTAATTGATCTGCCCAAGTCCCATGTTTTAGCTTTGAACTTCTTTTATATAAAAAGGAAAGGTTCTCACAGACCCATTAAGTACTTAATGCCCAATGGCTGATCTGTCTCCATGACCCTTTCTGCCTGTAAAGTCCCTGCTACATTTATGAAAACTAGTCCAACTATAGTAGAGTCGGGCTTGTGTTGGTTCTGGGGCTGTAAATCTTAATGCAGTCGCTTTGCAGATGCAAGTTTTTTCATTTATATACCAACGGCCCCCACGGGGCTGGACAAAATAAATGTTAAATATGTATATGGCTAGCTAGTGTATTGGATAGTTAAACTTCCTGGCTCAACAGATTTATCAGTATAACGTGCCTGAGTATTTGCATGAGGTTGCGTGCCTATAATAATGGTGGAGAAACGCCATCAGTCCTTCCGTCCTTCATATAAAAATGTGTACGTTTAGAAGGCAGAAATCGTGTGCATGGTATATGAAGCTATGACACTTTTATAGTCCTAACAACAGAGCCTCAGAATCAAAGTAATTTAATGTTATTGCCTTAAAATCTATTGTGACATTTAGTTGCCTTTATTCAAAATGCATTTCCTGGATCTGTTCACGGTTAACGTATCCTTCTGGCCTGCAGTTATTTAGTATTTTATGACTGCTGCCAGCTTGGCACGGCTTTGGTAGAGGAAGACAACTCTTTTAGAAAGTCTCTTGGGTGGCTGAGCACAGACTGTAGTTCAAATTCAACTCTTCAGGGAGTTATATTGTTGATGGCAATGTAATTTTTCACCTGTGGATTGTACAGAAATATATATATTTTTATGAAATGTGTTTGAAACCTTTTGTAAAACACATACATTCCTAATCTGTGGTAGATAATGTTACATTTAATTATGAGAGAGATAGATGTTTGCCTTGCGAGAGAGAAAGTAATTACTTGAATATTGTTAATGAACTGTTATCCTTTGTTTATTGCTCCATAGAGCCCCTGAATTATAGGAGAACCCCAGCTAAGATATTAAGTTATTAGTAAATGTACATAACATACTAATATGTGCACTAATTACTTTTCAGTAGCCTGGGCTGAATTGGAGAGGTTAGAATGAAGAGAGAAAGCAGCAGAATTGTGTGCTTCCTCTGTTTTTGTCTTTCATTGCCTGACTTGCTTTTACATTGATAACCCTCACTTATGAATAACAGCAAACCACAATAGACAGTCCAATGATTGACTAAAGATCAGCTATATTGGATATTCTTGATTAGTTGTCATTGTCTTTTGTGTGGGTGGAGCCAATGTTTTGTTAATTTTTCTTTCAGCAAAGCAGGATATACAGTAGTTTTCTATTAATTACTTTTCTTAGCACATTATCCATACATTCTAAATTCTGCAAACGGGTGAAACTTTTGCTGTTATTCCCATCTCTCTGTAATGGAAAAGTAACCATTTAAAAAAAAAAAATATTCTGCGTTCTTTGTGTTTTTAGATGTCAGTATTGAAAACCCAGTAGTGCTCAACTTTGGTTATCAAGGCTCACTCACAATGTGTTTTCCCTTCTACTAGGTAGGGGCACAGTTGCACTAGGTGCATTATGACGGGCATAAAGCCCATGTCATGACAGCGGTTCTTTCGCTGGCAACAAATCACTAATGACCACATTTCTAAAAATCCACTCAACCCCTTTTACCAGCAGCAGAATCGCCATTGTGACATCAGCAATGTCACACTAGCCAGTGAGAGAGATGCCACCAGCAACAGGTTAACTGGTGTGGCATGGTCCTAATGTGGGGTACGCATTATAACTAAATCGGGCAAACAATCGTCCGATTTTCCTCATTGTTTCACAGCAAATCGGAACCGATGAACGGAAATTCTAGTGTGACAAAGGCTTTTTTGTGGTTGGTTGTTTCTGGTCATGTAGTCTTTCTTTTCGAATTTTTTTTGTACGAAAATTGTACACGTTAAATGAAAATCATTCGTTCGGTTCCCATATGAGAAAAATCTTGTAGTTTGTCCCTTCAGGATTTTTCGTAAAAAACTTTGGGATTGGCTGTCAAAAGTTGTGTACGACAGCTCCTCGGAGGAAAATGTTTGGCTGATTTTCTTATAGTGCGTGCGAGCCTTAAGAATATAGCAGTTATTATCGCACCCGTGCTTCATGCTCAAGGGAAATTAAAAAATGATAACTGTTAAGGTGGGCCACATGGGCAGTTCTAGCTCTGGTGAGCTCTTGGCAGCAAATTCAGATTCCAATATCACTAGTGGTGTGGTGGGCTGGGCTGTCGCCGCCCGTAACACTGTTAAAACACCATTGCTGGTGGGGGAGTAGCGATTCAGTAACATATCGCTAGTTTGAACAACAATTGAGACACGCTATAGAATAATTTTAATTTGTCAAAAGCAGCAGGATCACTTGAGGGGCATTGCACTTAGGGAGCCTTGAGGACTGGAGTTGAACTCTGCTGTGGACCCTCCTAGCAATTTCAGAAGTAATTATTGTATTTTGTCGTTGTTTGTTTTTAATAATGTTGAGTGCATTTCAGTCCAATGTTAAAGCCAGTGTTGGTGCAGTCATTAATTTCCATTGGCCTAAACTTTGGTTTTGTACTGTTTTCATGGAAACACAATGGGTTATTTTCTCAAACCGATATCATGCCATCATTCCTTTCAAAGTTGTTTGCTTAATGTCTTACAGCATTCTCTTTCTGTTTTCATCAAACTTGTCAATGGGAATGGGTGCATGCCATGCCTGAAAGGTGTTTTATCCTTTGCCTGTAGATCCATCATCTTATCTAGATCATGAAAAACTAAAGTGCCAAGTCCTGCATTACTCAGGACTTAAATGTTGTTACTCACTGCAACTTATTACTTTCATCATTTGTGGGTCAGGCTGGAATTCTCCTTCAGTTGACTTTTGGTATGTTTTTTTGATCCAAAATACCAGAGGTGGACCTAGTACAGTATAATTTAGTTGTCGGAAAGAGATTTAAGGATCGTAAAATGAAATGCTATTCTAAAGAAATCCTGTAAAAAAAATAAAAATGCAAACCTTAACAGATCTATCAATGTGTGTTAATTAATGCAGTCAAAATCATTACTTGTTTTAGCTTGTTCTCATAGTAATCTAGAATTAAAGGGTCACTAAAGGAAAAAATTTTTTTTGCTGAAATGACTGTTTACAGGGCATAGAGACATAATAGTTAACTGATTCCTTTTAAAAATGATTAAAAATTGATAAAAAACAATCATATAATGTGCCTGCAGTGTAGTTTTGTTTTTGCTGTTGTTTGCTGGTTCTCTGATGTACAGAGAGCCACTAGAGGGCAGTCAGCCAATAGAGAGCAGTGATACTTTGTCTAAAACTCCTCAGCACCAATCCAGTTTCGTTTTACTCACACCTCCTTGATTAGTGACCACCGTGAGAAATCTCCCAGTACTGTGGTCATCAGGAAACAGGCAACCAGGAAGTGTCCAGAACAGAGAGGATTTACAGCAACATGAAAGCAAAAACAAACAATGAGGACATGAAACCAGGACTGCAGCAAGGTAAAGGAAGCTATTTAGCAAAAAAAAAAAATTCCTTTAGTGACCCTTTAACTTCAGTCTACAATTATTCAAGTTTTTCTTTTTTTTTTTTCATTCAGAGCAATTGTCCTTTTAATTCACCAGTCCACCCAAAATTAACCCAATAAGTTGCATGACTCGCTGTCTTATCTCTCAAGTGAGCATTACTAAAAAATGTCCACTGCAGCTGTAAGTCTTCGCCCTAAAGCTTATTACACACGGACCGAATGTCAGACCGCATCGACCAGTTCAATAGAAACCGTCCCGACATTCGACCTTTGTGTACTGGAGTCGGTCATGACCAAAAAAGGTCAGACGATCCGCTCCTTCGGGCAATGGCTGAGAACGCTGACCGGAGTGTTTTGACAGGGTGGGAGATGACAAAAGCACAGCAGAGGAGATCTTTGTACTAACATCGGGTTGTTAGTACAGCAGGTCCAACCTAAGCCGTCAGTTTTTTTTTTTCGTTCAACCCGCTGGGTTGAAAAAAATAAATAAATACTAGCAGTATGAACAAGGCTTTAGGCAGGTCATACAATAACCAGTTTTATTTCCTTCAACCACGACACATTATTGATGGGGAAAATCCTTCCTGTGGAGCTTTTGTATTCTGACATCCCAACCATCTGAATACAATCATTACTGCTGGCAGTGATCACATGAAAAAAAAATCTGACCGGTTGTACTGAAGTCGATCAATGGATTGACTCCAGTATGATCAGTCTGCCTATACATGGATCGAATTTCAATCCATCCTATGGCCGGCTTTAGGCTGTTGAGAGACACAACTTTTGTTATCTTCATTTACCAATTTATTTGAATGCAGCACAAGGAATGTGATACATTTTTTAGCCTAGTTCATAATGGCTTTGATTGGGAGATTTGAGTAAAGTTTTGTGTTCATTTATTTTTCTCTACAGAGCTTTGGTCATAAATGGCAATACAATTATTATTTTTTATATAGGGCAGTGTGTGGGTCAGGCAGTTGAGGTACTTATCAGAGCGATTTCCAGTAAGGGCCCAATTCAGCATAGAGAAGAAAAGACCAAAAGAATCATGTGCGTACAAGTATCTGTGTTTGGTGGGGATCATGGCAGTTCCTGGGTATTGCAAGAAAGGGCAAATCTGTATATCCAGCTCCTTGTTCTAGGGAAATATTATCTACCTGGCCAAGGGCAGCTTAAAACCCTTGGGCCCCTTTCACACGGGGACGGATCAGCTTTCAGCGGTCCACCAGCTCAGCGGGAGATCTCTCTGCAGATCTCTGCTGAGCCGGCGGTTTAACAAGTCCCTCTCTGCTCACTGAGCGGGGAGGGGCTTGTCCAGTGCCGCTGTCTTCTATGGAGAGATCTGATGAAAACCGACAGCATGTCCGTTTTCATCAGATCTCACCCGATCCGCCATGGACAGATGGCGGCGTATCGGCATCCTTCTGATTTTAGCGGATCGGGTCGGATATCATGTCTCCGCTGACATCTGACGCTCCATAGAGATGTCTGGAACGGCCGTTCAGGTCCCCTGACAAAACTGTCAGGCGGACCTGAATGGTCTGACCGTATGAAAGGGGCCTTAAATGTGAGGAGACTACCCTCCAGGTGATACACAGAGAATAAATAAATCCTCCTACATAACTTGTATCTGTCTATCTGCAGTCTTCTCTACATCCGTTCAAAGTGCTGAATTTATAGGCTTGTCTGAGAGTTCAGAAAGAAAGGGGGTGGAGAGCAAAGGTTGCACTCTGCAGAGCTCTGAGAGCTAATCGGAGGGAAGGGACTCATCCCCTTCACACCGGAACACAGTTGAGGCTGCCAATCAGCTGGAGATCCTCCCGTCACAATTTTTCTCTTGGTGTCAGGAAAACCTGTAAGAAGTGATTCATGCTGATTGCAGAGAAACGAGGCAGCAGACAGAAATTACACTTGGTGCTCTTAATTGAGACAAGTACTCATTATAGAGGGATTTGTTAATATTTCATGTCTGAGGTTTACAACCACTTTATGAATATGAGATGCTGATGGGTTATTTAACCTACTGGTGTGCTTTCAAACTGAAATACATTTTTGGGTGGACTTGGTTTTTAAGTTTTTTCCATATCCCTATGTACAGTTGATTTTTGGTTTAAAAACACAGTATATAATTTGTTATACGTTGTTTAAAATATACAAATATGGAACGTTGTCTTAACATAGTTTTAAGTTATGTCACTGATCTATTGTATTTCATCTGCTTGTTGAGGTCTGAGGGCTTCACTGTTTAAGTTGCCTTGTACAAATAAATGTGACTATTGTTCTATTTAATGCATTTTGTTTCTTTTTTTTAAGTCTGCAAATTGGAATATTCTACATACCGCTTACTTCTTAAAGCAAACACACTAATATAAGGATTGTTATTTTTTTTTTTAAAGTAATTGTAAATCAAAATTAGATTTTATTTTTAAAAGATATCTTTACACATCTTGTAATTATAACTCTGTACCCAGGATCTAAAAAGTCATACTTTCTGCATACAAGGTATGACTCGCATTCCCCTGTGCATGTCCTTTCCCTTTTTAGAGTTTAATAGTTAAAGCGGAGCTCCACCCTAAAGTGGAACTCCCGCTGATTGGAACCCTCCCCCCTCCGGTGTTACATTTCACACCTTTCAGGGGGAGGGGGGTGCAGATACCTGTCTAAAGACAGGTATTTGCACCCACTTCCGGCCACACAGTCTGCAGGTAGACTGTGGGCAGGACGTCACCTCCCGTCCCCCCCCGTTGTGTTCTGGGAACACTCGGCTCCCAGAACACAGTGGGAGCCAATCAGCAGGCGCAGCGTGACTCGCGTATGCTCCGTAGGGAACCCGGGCAGTGAAGCCGGAATGCTTCACTTCCTGGTTCCCTCACCGAGGATGGCGGGGGGGGGCAGCAGAGTGACGAGCGATCACTCGTCCTCTGCTGCGGACGGCGCTGGACTCCAGGACAGGTAAGTGTGCCGATATTAAAAGTCAGCAGCTGCAGTATTTGTAGCTGCTGGCTTTTAATATTGTTTTTTTCAGCGGACATCCGCTTTAAGATTTAATATTTATACAATAGTATGGTGTTTTTTTAAATCAGAAAAGGTGTTTATTGAAAAAAAACATACAGAGTTACAAATATACACATTACTTTGTGCAGCAAATATCGAGTACAGGCTTTATCCTAACACATTTCTTTTCTCATACAAAAGGTTACGGAGCAAGGTAACCTATACCCATACAAAAGTATAGACATTTGTCATAAATAGTGCTGTACTATATCCCAACAAATTCTCTCTCCCTTTTTTCTCAAATCAAGGAAACTTATTGAGAAGAAACAAAATAAGATACTAATCATATAAAGTTGGAACATCGAAAAAAGAGAAGGAAAAAAAAAAAGGAAAATTACACAGCAGGGCAAACAAAAAGGAAAAAGTTTTACAGCTCCTATACAGGTCCCACAGGTAGTCATTCAACACAATCTGCATTGCAAGAGGGATACAGTGGCAGTACTGCTAACACCTGCTACCACGCATAAAACAAAAATTCTGGCCTCACTTTCACCGGGAATCATCATTGCAGAAGCCCGCCCCGCGATAAGACACGAATACCACAAGAAGGTCACATTCTCTGCTCTCCTGGTGTTTACATCACTCAGCCACCCCCTACCTCAACAGCCGATCCATCACCAGATAAACTGGGGACAGGCCAGGGGTATCTAGCCAAGGTGCCCACAGTCTGTCAAACTTCCCCGACCGACCCCTATGCTGATATATAAATTTCTCCAAGCGTATAGTGTCACCTATTCGGGTAATCCATTCCCTCACCTTTGGTGGCATAGTAGCCTTCCAATGTCTAAGAATCAGCTTGTGAGCCTGAAACAGGGCCCTAGTTATGGCCTGTTTAGAATTATCGTCCATGGGGATGTCATCCAAGGTTCCTAGTATGCACGGTTTCGGGTCTGTAGGTATGGTAGTCTGAAACACCCCGTTTTATTGTGGCTAAGACCCCTGTCCAGTATAAGTGTAAATTGGGGCACCTCCACAACAGATGGATTAGGTCCCCATGATCTCTCGCGCATCTGGGGCAATTAGAATCCGAGTATGGTGTTTTTTTACATGGTTACTATTTTAAAGAACACTTATCCTTCTAATAAAGTTTTCTTCCCATAAGATTACATATACATTAAATGTATTTTATGCATATTATTTTACCTGTAATGGCTTTCATTGTGTAGTCATACAAAAAGGACCGAGACTGTTGTTGGACACCACCATCGTAAAGGTGTTGTCAGCAGTACTTTCACTCAAGTGAAACTCTGTAGTATTCCCATTCACTCCTATGCCAGCAGCTACGTAAAAGGTTATTTAGGGAGGTGAGGGTAGGAACAGAGAAGCTGAGCATGCACAGAGAGTTATAAGTTACCCCCAGAGAGGAGGCGTCTATGCTAAGGTAATGGACTTTGTCAAGCAGAGTCCATTGTCCATTGTGCTTTGTCAAGCACAGTTCCGCGGCGTGGTCAGCCGCGGAACTGTATGGCCGCATTCTAAGGGAGCTCCCTGGGAACAGATCTCCCTGAGCAACTAATACAGCGACCTGTAAGCCCTGAACGACACCAGCCGGTACCGGAAATTACCGGGACTAAAGCAGTCATGTCGGCTAAGAGGAAGACCAGAGAGGGGCCCCGTAAACTCACCGCATTCTGCAGCCCGGCCGGACTGCAGAGAGAACAAGATGGTGCTGCCCCCTCCCCTCACTGTAGTACAGAACGGCGGGCTGCTCCCTCTCACCATGAGGGAGAAAATTTCACAGCTACAAAGCCCCATCCTGGCAGTGATCGCCTGGATGACATACTGAGCCCAGTGAAACAGAAAAGGAGGATCTCTACTGAGCAAGGTAATCCTCACACATCCCACACTGACATTGCATGCAGTCTGGACAAAAATCCCTATGATGAAAAACTACAGGCTATGCCCACTACAGATTTACCAATTCTTGACACTACTTTTAAAGACATGATAATGTCATTAAGAGGTGCATTGCAGCATGATATGGTCAGCCTTATGCACAAATATAAAATGGAGATTGATGCTCTGGGAGAGAGAGTAGATTATGTGGAGAACAAAATGTGCGATTTTACTACTGCGCACAATGGACTAGTGGACTAGAAGTAGGACAACTTAGAATCAAAGTCGGAGACATTGAAGACAGAAATTGAAGAAACAATATAAAATTTAGAGGTATACCTGAGAATGTGAAGCCAGCAGATCTAAAACGCTTCATTAAAACCATGATTTCTGACCTAATCCCTGCTATTCCTCAACAAGAGCTGGAAATTGACAGGGCACATAGACTACCTAAACAGCATTACATAGCAGAGAAAATGCCTAGAGACATCATTGCTAGAATCCATTTTTTCAATGTCAAGGAACAACTGATGCAATACGGTCAACGCCACTCCCAGACCCATATTCTGGAATAATACTATATTTGGATTTGTCACAAGCGACAATCTTAGCTTGCAAGAATCTAAACTTGATCACTAAAATGCTAAGAAACCATGGCATAATTTACAGATGGGGTTTCCCCACAAAAATTCTTGTAGAATTTAAAGGCACCTCATACACTATCAATGGAATGGAACAAGGTCTGAAAATCCTCGGCTCATGGGGTCTACTCCCAAACCAAGAGAACACAAAAATGGATACGACCACACCTGGTCCCATTTCCCATGACTGGAAAACAGCTTAAAAGTCCTCTCATGACAAATTTAATGTCTCATACTGCAGTTACAAAATGAGTCCTTGCAATCCTCTCATGCCCATTTTACAGGGTCTAAAGAAGCTCAGGGAATCCAGATCTTGAATAATTATTTCTGATCTTGTTAGGTGAGGATTTGTCCTCCACCACCACAAGCTTCTATTTACCTTGGTAGGTAACAAAACTTTTGACTCCAGAGACCTTGCTTCTCCATCCCAATTTTTCAGAAGAAACCTCTGCAATGGTCTTTGATGGAATCTTGCCCATGGCACTGCAGGGAAACACAAGGTCATCAGACCTACTGTCCTTTGAAACTTCCCTCAGCGAGACCAACTGATTGGTCTGTAAGGCTGAAAGTGCTTGCACCATCTTTGAGACCTTCTCCTCTGGGAGAAAAACTTTTTGGTCTACTGAGCAAAAATCGTAGCCCAGATACTTCACCTTCTGGGCTGGATTTAGGGAAGACTTCTCTCTGTTTATCAACCAGCCTAGGGATTGAAGGAAGTCCTGTACAGTCTGGAGATCTGTTAGCAATTTTTGGTAAGACTCTGCCACTATTAGGAGGTCTTCCAGGTAAGGGATGATAGTTATCGCCTTTAACCTTAGCGGAGCCAGCCCCTCCCCCAACACTTTTGTGAAAATGCGTGGGGCTGAGGACAGACCGAAGGGTAGGGCTTGAAACTGAAAGTGACGAATTTCTGTTCCCATTTTCACTGTTATTCTCAAAAATCGTCCCTTAAGTCCAAAGTGGCCATGAAGCAGTTTGGGTAAAGCAGGCTTTTGATTGTGAACACTGTCTCCATACAGAAGTGCTTGTACCTGATCGATCGGTTTAGAGACCGAAGGTTCAGAATAAGCCGATACTTTTCTGATGGCTTTCTGATAACAAAAATATGGGAATAAACCCCTTTGCTCTGATCTGAGCAGGGAACAGGAATCAGGACTTTCTGGTCTAACAAGTCTTCTATTTGGAGACCCAGAGCCCTCGCTTTTTCCAGGATGAAGGGACTTGAGGTGACTGCTGCCCACTGTGAGAGAAAGGCCCTCAATCTTCCTCCCACAGGAAGATGCTGGTCACTGTGGCTTGGCGGGCTGTTGAGGTGTGTTAAAGATAACACCCCCTCTACCTCTGCCCTTGTGCCCGGCCCAATGTTTCTTGGGCCTGTTGTCCTTTTCTCTAGGACTTTGCTGCCTGTTTTGGCCACGAAATTTTTTTCTGCCTGTCTGCTTTTTCTTGTTTTCTGGAAAGGCCTTTTTTCTATCGTCCGTACGTTCCAGTTCTTCCTGCAGACATGGGCCAAAAAGATGATCCCCTGTTAGGGGAAGCCCACATAGGCGCAATTTAGAGGCTGCATCACCTGACCAGGTTTTAAGCCAAAGGCTTCTCCTGGCTGAATTCACTAAGGCCGACGTCCTGGCTGTCATTCTTACCGACTGACAGAATCCGCTAAAAAACCCACGGCACTAAAAAGGAGAGGAAAGGATTTTATAATCTCCTCCCTAGAGGTACCTGCCAACAGATGGGTTTGTATCTGTGTGAGCCATTCTTCCAGGTTTCTGGCTACACAAGTGAAGGCCAGAGCCAGTTTGAGATTCCCCATAGCTGAATCCCAGGCTCTGTGAAGAAGAATATCTCCTCTCTTGTCCATCGGGTCCTTAAAGGGGTTGTAAAGGTTTTTATTTTATTTTCTAAATAGGTTCCTTTTAAGCTCATGCATTGTTGGTTCACTTACCTTTTCCTTCAATTTCCCTTCTAAATGTTTTTTTCTTTGTCTGAATTTCTCACTTCCTGTTCCTCAGTAAGGTGTTCAGTAAGCTGTTCTAAATGACTTTCCACCGCTCGGATGATGGTGAAAAGCTTACTGAGGAGAAACAGAAAGTGAGAAATTCAAACAAGGAAAAAAAACATTTAGAAGGGAAGTTGAAGGAAAAGGTAAGTGAACCAACAATGCACTAGCTAAAAGGAACCTATTTAGAAAATAAAAGACAAACTTTTACAACCCCTTTAAGCGTGCCCATATCATCAAACGCCAGGTCCGAACTTTTTGAAACTTGAAAGAGGTGCGTCTAACTTTGGATTTTTGTTTTTTGTTCCACGGCTGCGCTGCATCCTCATCAAATGGAAACCTTCTTTTTAGGTTACCAGAAAAGAAAGGTTTTCTCTCTGGATTTCCCCACTCCAGCTTGATAGTATCAAGGAGGGAACTGTGCACTGGAAAGTTTTTAGATTTCTTCTTGTGCAAACCTTTGTACATAAGGTCATGCTTAGACAATTGTACCTCCTCCTCTTCCATTTCAAGAGTTGTATAAATAGCCTTTAACCACTTAACGACCCGCTCATGTACATTTACGTCGGTACTTTAAAGATGGATATCTTGGTAACGGCAGCAGCTGCTGCCACAACCGAAACATCCATCTTTAGTGTGAGCGGTCCTGTAAAAGATAACGGTGGTCTCCGCGGCGGTTTTCGCCGCAAGATCACCGTTATCGGCGGCAGGAGAGGGCTCCCGCTGCTCTCCCGCGCCCTCCGCCGCTTACCGGAGCCGTCGGTAGCAGCGGAGGCGATCGGGTCCTTCAGCCTGCTGTGTGAGGATGCGAGTGAGGGCAAGATGGCCCCCACCCGTCCCCATAGCATAGCATAGCAGTGCGGAAGTGACGTCAAAACGTCAGTCCCGCCCATGCGACTTAAAGGCAAATTTTTTTGTTATTTTTTTCAAATGACAAAATTTCCATTTTTTTTTTTTTTTTTTTGCATTTAAGTCCTAAAATATGAGATGTGAGATCTTTTTGACCCCAGATCTCATATTTAAGAGGACCTGTCATGCTTTTTTCTATTACAAGGGATGTTTACATTCCTTGTAATAGGAATAAAAGTGATCAATTTATTTATTTTATTCAGTGTAAAAAAAAAAAAATAAGAAAACAAAACAAACTTTTTTTTAAAGCGCCCCATCCCGACGAGCTCGCGCGCAGAAGCGAACGCATACGTGAGTAGCGCCCGCATATGAAAACTGTGTTCAAACCACACAAGTGTGGTATCACCGCGATCGTTAGAGCGAGAGCAATAATTCTAGCCCTAGACCTACTCTGTAGCTCAAAAAATGCAACCTATAGAGATTTAGTGTAAAAGTTTGACGCCATGCCACGAGCGGGCGCAATTTTTAAGCGTGACATGTTGGGTATCATTTTACTCGTAACATTATCTTTCACAATATATAAAAAAATTGGGCCAAATTTATTGCTGTCTTATTTTTTTTATTAAAAAAAGTGTTTTTTTTTCCAAAAAAAGAGCGCTTGTAAGACCGTTGCGCAAATATGGTGTGACAAAAGGTATTGCAATGACCACCATTTTATTCTCTAGGGTGTTAGAAAAAAATATATATAATGTTTGGGGGTTTTAAGTAATTTTCTAGCAAAAAAAACTGTTTTAGTCTTGTAAACACCAAATCTGAAAAACACCCAAGGTCCTTAAGTGGTTAATAAGTTATCCACGTCTTCCAAAGACAACTTAAATCTTGAGCCCCTAGAGGATTCTCCATCCCTGGGCCCTGTATCTGACCCTGATTCTTCTGGAGAAGAACGGGTAGATCTGGCTTCAGCCTCAGAGTCTTCACTCTCCACCCTTTGTTGCGGAATGCTACTAACTGAAGCCTTTCTATTTGAAGACTGGCCCTCTGTGGGAGCCTGAAATTTATCAATTAGAGTTTTGAAAGAGATAAAAGTAGATTTAAGCTCATCACTAACTGAAGTCAGTATTTTCTGACATGAGGCTACCGGGTCACCTTTTACTAGGCCTGAAATACAGGAGCGGCAAACTGGTTTACTCCATGAGGAGCTCAGTTTACTTCCGCACACTGCACATTTTTTTTTTGGTGGCTGCGCTTGGGCTTTGTCCTGAGTCTTTGCCTGCAAGAGAACTAATGACCCTGTAAATTTTCTGCAACATACCCTCCATTACACCCAGTGCAGGAGAAAAAGAAAAATGTGCTCCCTTCACCTAGTCCCTACTAGTTACAAGGGGAAAGACACTCACAGGCTGTGCAAGAAAGTACATACACTTCAGGCTTACCTGTGAGGAGCTGGTGTTAGGGCTTGATTCCGCTTCCTGCGCAGGTATCTCAAAGGAGTCCATCCTGCCCATGTAGTGGTCCGCAGCCTTTGCTGGGTTTCACTTTTTAAACGACCAGCCTCCCAGCGTCCCTGTTCATGCCGTTTTGAGACCGGAACTAGTGTCTCCGGTGCCCGTCGATGACGTCACACGCCCTGGAAGTGACCCCTCCGGGATTTTCCTGTGAGCCAGCTTGGAACGCAAGTCCCGCCCATCCCTGCGCACAGCTTCCTCCTTCCCCTGAATGTTCTAACTTGGCTGTCCTGGTAGGAGGAGCCCTAGGTCTCATGGGCTGTCCTGGAAGACGCTTGGGAGAAACCTTGTTTTACCCCAACAAAAGACAAATTATGGCTAAACATTGAATGTCTAGCCACAAACAATTTTGACCTCTATTACCTCGCGCCATTCTCCCTAAGATAATAATTCCTAACCTAATTGGCATTAAAACCACATTGTTTGCTTGGAAACACATTCTCTCAAAAACCAGACATGCGAATCGCCTCTGAATTCGTCCTCAGGACGACTTGTAGAGTCGCCCCCGAAGTCGTGCCGCCTATGTGTGAACCGAAGGATGCAACCTGTAAACACAAAAGAAAGGGGAGGTCTCTGTAGATGTGCTGGCACAATTATTAAAGGTAAACTCTGCCCATGGAAGGACGTTGACCCACTCCACGTTATTATTGGCCATCAGACAACGTACCATCTTCTCTAAAGTCATTTTGTCTCAGGATGATATGCTGAAGAATAAGATAACCTAATCCCCAGCTGAGAGCAAAGTGCCTTCCAAAACTTTGTGTGAGGCACATACTGGGGGTTATTTATGAAAGGCAAATCCACTTTTCACTGCACGTGCACTTTGAAGTGCAGTCGGTTTAGATCAGAGGGGGACATGCAAGGCAAGTAAAAAACAGCATTTTAGCTTGCACATGCTTGGATGATAAAATCAGCAGAGCTTCCCATAATTTAAGATCTAGCCCTCAGATTTACAGCGACTGCACTTGTAGTGCAAAGTGGATTTGCCTTTCGTAAATAACCCCCACTGTGTATTATATATCTCCATCCCTGATTCAATTGAACATAGAGAGGGAGTTGGGACTTTGTGTGGGGCAAGTGGCAACCAAATAGGATAATATACATACAGATGGTTAAGCAATTTTGTTTATTTGTCATAAAAAGGGTATAAAATTGCACTCCGTATAAAAAGTATAGCAAAGCCATTGAATAAATACACACAGAATACGCGGATCCAGGAGGGAGATTCTTGTTTCTTAAAGGGAAAATAGGGGGCGAGAATGTAACATTAGCGACGATTTATGCACCGAACATACATCAAGATAGTTTCTTATCAAAGGTGATCACTAAACTGATGAACTTTAAAGAGGGTAAATTGATATGTGGTGGAGATTTGAATATAGCCTTGAACCCAAAGGAAGATACCTCAGTAGTGATGTCGTCAGTGTCAAATAGAATTAGGAAACAAATCATACAAAAACTATTTGAATTTCAGTTAGTAGATGGATGGCGCATATTACATGCAGGAGAGAAAGACTATACATATTTTTCAAACCCACATCAAATATATTCAAGAATAGATTTATTTCTGATACCTCATCAGTGTTTACACTTAATAAAGGACATTTCAATTGGGAATATAACTTGGACAGATCACGCCCCAGTAACAATGGAAATAACTTGGGGAGAGGGAACTCAGACGTCAGAGCGGAGGTGGAAATTAAATGAGAGTTTACTACAGAATCCCGATATAATTGAAGACGTAAAAAAAGAAATAACATGGTATTTCCAGACAAATGATAATGAAGAAAGTGATCCGGGAATAGTTTGGGAAGCCCATAAATCAGTGATTCGAGGGGTTTTAATTAAACATGGCTCCCGAGTTAAGAAAGCTAGAGAAAAACAAATAAAAGAATTATTAGAAAAGATACAGAGATTGGAGATACAACATAAAAAAAAGACAGAAATGGGTATAGGAATTGAATTAACACATTTAAGAAGACAGGTAGCGGATCTCCTTAGATATAAGGCTGAAGCGGTTCTACAATATGCAGAGAAGATGACATATGATTCAGGTGACAAATGTGGGAAGTTACTAGCAAAAAAATTGAAAAAATTACAGTCACGGTCATATATCCCATTTATTAAAACCAAAGAAGATAAAAAACTCCACCTTTCAAAAGAAATAGCACAAGAATTTAGGAAATACTACGCCGCGTTATATAACCTTCAAGGGAAGGAGAAACCCCTCTGGGGCTGTGGAGAAATATATATCCTCAGCAGGTTTGACTAGATTAACATCTCCAGAGCGAAGGGATTTGGGAAAACCAATTACTCTGGAGGAAGTGCAATTAATAATGAAAACAATAAAACGGGGTAAAGCCCCAGGCCCAGATGGGTTCACCATACAATATTATAAAAGCTTTAGTACACTATTAGGGACCTATATGACTAAATTGTTTAATACAGTAGGACAAATAAGAATGTTACCCCCGGAGACGTTACTAGCACATATTACGATTATCCCAAAAGAAGGGAAGGATCCAGGGGCATGCACTAGTTATAGACCAATATCATTAATAAATGTAGACATTAAAATTTTGACAAAGATTTTGGCATCACGTATACAGCCCTATCTATCTAAACTGGTACATTTGGATCAGGTTGGGTTCATACCAAATAGAGAAGCAAGGGATAGTACTATTAAAGTGTTAAACTTAATAAACCAAGTAAAAGAAAAGAAGATATCGAGTGTTTTCTTGAACTCAGATGCAGAGAAGGCATTCGATCGAGTGAATTGGGAGTTTATGTTGGGAACAGTAAAACAAATGGGATTAGGAGAGCGGATGGTTCAGTGGATAGCGGGGGTGTATGCGGGACCCAGAGCTTTGGTAAAAGTGAATGGGGTGTACTCTGAGCCTCTAGCAATCACAAATGGTACTAGGCAGGGCTGCCCCCTGTCGCCTTTATTATTTGCATTGACATTAGAACCATTATTAAACAAGATTCGACAGAACAGAGATATAGTGGGTATTCAATTGGGAGGGAGGGAATATAAAGTATCGGCTTACGCAGACGACATGCTCTTCTCCCTAACAAAACCACAGATATCCCTTCCAAATTTAATGAAAGAAGTAGAACTCTACGGGAGGATGTCAAACTTTAAAATAAATTATAATAAATCTGAAGCAATGGGGGTCGCTCTGCCAGGGTCGATTAAGAATGGTTTGGAATTTAGTTTTAAGTTTAAGTGGACGATGAGGGCATTGAATTATTTGGGCACTCAAATGCCACCAGATTTAAAGGATACTTTTGAACTAAATTTTAAACCATTATTGGGTACAATCAGAACAATGTTAGATGGATGGAGTAGAGGGATGCACTCTTGGTTTGGGAGATCTAATATTTTGAAAATGAGTGTAGTGCCAAAGTTTTTATATCTTTTTCAAGCTCTACCAATTAAGATCCCCATGTCGTACTTCAATCAAATTCGGGCCTTATTTACAAAATTTATATGGGGGAGTAAAAGGCCCAGGATCGGTAGGAAATTATTGATCCTACCCAAGAAGGTGGGAGGGATATCAGCACCGGATATGTTAAAGTACTATCACGCAGTCCAGTTGGGAAGGATAGCAGATTGGAGTAGACATGGGGATTATAAATTGTGGATCACTATAGAGCAACAAATGTGCCCTGTACCGTTAGATAGGGCAATATGGTGCTATTCTGCGTTACCCCTTATAGTTAAAACTCATCCAACGATAGGACCAACTTTATGGACTGGAAATAAAATATGTCATAATCCGAATTTCTCAACTAATAATTCCCCCCTCTACCCAATAATAGGAAATCCAGAATTCCAGCCTGGTTTGGAATCCCATATACTCAAGAAATTAAAAGAAAAGGGTAGATTTCAAGCCTCCCACTTTCTGGGTGAAAGGGGGTGGATGACAATAGGAGAAATAGCACAAAGGGGAGGGAGCGGTGAGATACCGATATGGCAAGCGCGACAGGTACGACACTTTCTGGAGACTCTGGATGGTGCAGAAAAGTATAAACGGGCACTCACAAAGTTTGAGGAGTACTGTGGAGGAAAGGAACCACTAGCCCATATGGTCTCTAAAATGTATATATTATTGACTGCACCACCAGAAGACTTTAGAATGTCGAGCCTAGTAAAATGGGAGAGAGATTTAGGCCAAGTTTTTTCCCCAATACAAAGCCAAAATATTATAAATTTAGCATTAAACTCTTCAAGATGCACGAAAATACAAGAATTAAATTATAAAATATTAACAAGATGGTACTATACGCCAGCGCGTTTAAACACATTTTTTCCTGAAATGTCAGATAGATGTTGGAGAGGCTGTGGGGAGAAAGGGACAATGCTACATACATTTTGGGGATGTCCAATAATACAACAATTCTGGGAAACAGTACGGAGAATTACACAAGTATTTACGGAATATCATATTCCAGTTGACCCATCGTTTTTTCTACTACATCATGCTGAAATATATCCGGTGAGATATAAGGGATCAATGATGTGTCATTTGATAAATGCGGCGAAAAGTTGCATTGCAACAAAATGGAAAGACCCCGAGGCACCTCCAATATCTATGTGGCTGAAAAAAGTAAGGAAAATAGGGATAATGGAGAAACTCCTCCCAAAAACAATAGATAAGAAAGAGCAAATTAAAATGATATGGGCACCTTGGGAATTATTTTTACAGTCGGAGGAAGGTAAAAAGCTAATAGGAGAATAAGATAAAGGGTAGTAGATGGAAGAAAGAAGGAAAATAGGAGAGAGAACATTTTGCGCACGGTTGGAGGACAGCGGAGGAGGGGAGGGATGTATTGTAATGTCTTATTAAGAAATTTTTTTTTTTTTTTTTTTTCTTCTCTTCTCCTAATTCTTCTCTCCGGCCTGAGGATAGACGGCTGGAGGAGGGGAATGGGGGAAGAAGGGGGTCTAGAGGTAGGGATAAGGGGGGAGGGAAAGGGGGGATAAAATGAGGAAGGAAGTGCTGCGGGAATAAGGAGGGAATTAGTACTTTAGATAAAGAATAAATGGATATTTAGTGGGAGATGGAATACTCGGGTAGTCTGAAATTTAGTTTAGAAGTAGAAAGTATTTGGTCTATCATAGAGGAATGGATTGAAACTAGTAGTGATACAGATATTATGAATAGTAAATAGAGTTGAAGAGAGAGAATAAATATAATTTCCATATATATGTTGATGTATAGGACTATGCTTAGTCCTCTTCTTATGTTTCCTGTATCACTTTCTTGCTTTTTGTTTTCTTGGAAAAGAAACGAAATAAAAAGGAAAATTTGAAAAAAAAAAAAAGAATAAATACACACAGATGGATAAAGTACAGTTCATGAATACAAAAATATAATGCATATTCCAAATAGTTCATATACACACACGTTATAAAAACAAAATGGCAGCACATTTCAGTAATATTAAAAAGAAGAAGGTAGGGGGCGCTCACTGACTGAATAACTATGTAACTAAATGGGTGAACAGAAGGATAATTGATAAGATAAAAACTGATCAAATAATACAATGTCCAAACAAATCCAAAACAAGCAATTCCAGTGCAAAAATAAACCTAGTGGACAAGTGGGAAAAAAAAGGTGAAATAGGCAATCAGTAACCCATATAAGATAGATGGATAAAAATCCAGTAAATAGATAAATGTGCAACTGACATCAATCAATGTGCATAAAAGTGCAAAAGTGGAAAAGTCTGATACAAAATAAAGTCTTCAAACAAGTTCATATTTCATAGTGATGTGCAATAAACTCCAAACGTTCAAGCATGCAATCTTTACAGGATCACAGTGATTACAAAAGTGCAGGTACTGTTTTTCTTCCAGTGCAGGTGCTAAAAACTGTTTCCCCCAGCCCCTCACCTTAAAAACCTTGCTGCAATATCTCTTTAGGACTGGTTACTTCTCATTACCGTACTGGTTGCTTCTCATTACCGTCCCAGCTTCTGATTTCACATGCACAGCAGGCTTACACACACATGTTCCTGATGAGATCCAATAATCCACAGATTCAGCCTAGGTTCACACTGCTGCGATTTCAAAATCGCGGTAAAATGCGCGATTTTTACCGCGATTTCTCGGCCGCGATTTTGCCGCGATTTCGGCCGCAATTTAATGTAAATCGCGGCCCGAAATCGCAAAAAGTAGTACAGGAACTACTTTTTGAAATCGCAGATGTGGCGTCGCACTGATTAGGACAGTGCCATTGCCGACAATTGCCGCCGATTTGAGATGCGATTTGACATGTCAAATCGCATCTCAAATCGTTCCAAATCGTACCCAGTGTGAACCAGGGCTGTAAGCTCCAAACATGGCCAGCCTCCTCCTCACATCAGCTCACAATAACATAGAGGAGAGAAAGGAGCGCTCCATAGTGCAGTAGGTTAAAAAAGGGGGGATTTATTAAACATAAAAATCACACTTACAATAAAACAGAGAATCATCAGCGTTATAAGCATATGAACTCCCGTTCTCGGCCGGGAGTGCGTCACCACGACTCCCAAGTCCTTCATGCGTATCGTAACAGACTATGTCACTTTCTAAACATTTCAGTAACCCATGTATGGAGTAAATACTCTGTATGAGGATTAATAAAATATAATAACAGAGATTATTAAAGCGGTAGTAAAGCGTAGTAAAGTTTCAGACTCCCCGCAGGGAATGGGCGTTCCTATGCAGAGGGCTCGTGATTGACGGCCGGCTATGGCGCGTCACGCTTCACGAAAATAGCCGGAGTAGGTCTCGGCTCTTCACGGCGCTATACGGCGCCTGCGCACAGACATCGGAGCTGACTGCGCAGGCGCCGTGAAGAGCAAACTCCTATTTCGCTATTTTCATGAAGCGTGACGCGCCATAGCCGGCCGTCAATCACGAGCCCTCTGCATAGGAACGCCCATTCCCCGCAGGGAGTCTGAAACTTTACTACGCGAGTGAGTACGGCGCCCAAAAAAATATAAAGGCATACTGTAGCTCGCGCTAGTATGCTGAATGACATGCTATAAAAAAAAAATCATTTTAGGGAGAACCCCCGCTTTAAGTACTTGCAGTAATAATTATTACTGCGTGTACTGTATAATCTGTTATTATATTTTATATTGTCCAGTAGCCAATTTTATATTGTCTACTGGAGCAAACAAAAGGGGGAATGTTTCTTCCAAGCGAACACTGTGAACTGAGGCATGAGAGAAAAAAAAGGGGGGGAAGTGGGCGTTGCTCTTATACACAGCATAAATTCCTACCTTGCGCAAGGCCATAGTAGCATGCCACCAGAACAGCGTCTTTTCCACCCAAACAGTATTTCTTACATCATCCTGTAGTGGCCTTTAAAAGAAAAAAAAGAAAAAACGACTCCAATAAGTAGGAGCAGTTTTTAAGAATGCATGGCTCCAAATGCACACTGTGCTTTTACTTGTGTTTAGGTGTGGTCAATTTATCTGCATTTAAAGAAAATTGTATCCTGTGCATCCAGAATCTGATTAGACACTGTAAACACGTCCTGCTTTTAAGGTCCCTTGCACATGGGACTGTCTAGGAGCAGTGTGTCCCTTGCAGCAATTTAGTGCACAGGGAAGAGACAGGTGCAGTGTTCTGCCCCACTACCTTCAGCCTGTTAAAGTCTCTATGGCAGGATGTGGCTTGATGGGGCTGAATATAGTGTCAAGTGCTACTTGCATTTGTGCGTTCAGGGACAAAAATCTGGAACACAGGTCTTCGGGATACTGGACCTTCATCCCTGAATGCACAGAGCCCTAAATGTGCTCTGACTGTTAGTACCAGTCTGCACAGCCTTCAGCCCCAGCCTGCCATAGATTTTTTGAAGGCAGTGGGGCTGGATGCTTCACCTGCCCTAAGTGCACTAAATGGCCTGGCGGGCGTAGTGCTCGTAAATGGCCTCATGTGCAAGTTTTTCAGGTGGTACAGCGCTAAAAATAGCGCCTAAATACCGCCTGAAAAACTCCTGCCCAGCCTTCTCAATGTGAAAGACAGAGGGCTTTCACACTGAGGCGATGCGCTGGCAGGAGAGAAAAAAAATCTCCTGCAAGCAGCATCTTTGGAGCAGTGAGAGGAGCGGTGTGTATACCTCTCCTTCCCATTTAAAACAATTGGAAACCGTGGTAATACCGCCCGCAATGCGCCTCTGCAGGTATTAACCCTTTATCGGCCGCTAGCGTGGGTTAATACCGCGCCGCTAGCGTCCGAATCCCGCTGCAATTCCAATGGTATAGCGCCGCTATTTTTAGCGGTACTATACCGCCTCCCGCCCCAGTGTGAAAGGGGTCTTAGGCTTGGTTCACATATAAGTGGTTTTCAGGCGGGTTTTGCGTTTTTTTTTTAAACACGCCCCTTTGCATGCAGTTTTCATGCATTTTTTTTCTCTTTAACTGGGTGAACAGCCAGTGAGTCATCAGCTGTCGGCGAGCTTCCCTGCTGACAACTGAATGTAAAAAAAAAAATTGCCAGCAAATAAAAATCAGGAAAAAAACATCATGTGGACCTGGAAGCCCCCTTTAACAAGGGGGGTCCCCAGAGATCCCGGCCTTCCAGATTCCGATAAGGGCCCTGCCCGCAGACCCCCACAACCACTGCCCAGGTGGCGGGGATGCACTATTCAATTGAACATCGGCATGTTTTTTTTATATATATATTTATTTGTCAGTGGGGAAGCCCACTGACAGCTGATGACTCATTGGTTGTTGTTATGGAGGTGGCGGCCGGCCTGCTCCTTAGCAACCGGCCATACACAATGGGGTAGATTCACGTAGCATTTACGGCGGAGTATCTCCAGATACACCGCCGTAATTTCAAATCTGCGCTGGCGTATATTTATGCTGATTCTCCAAGGCAGATACGTCGAAAAAATAGGTTTCCTCCGCCGACGTAACTTGAATGCGGCAGCGTATAATTGTGTGCATTCTTACGTTGGCCGCTAGGGGCGCTTCCGTTGTTTTCGGCGTAGAGTATGCAAATTACCTAGTAATGCCTATTCACAAACGTACGTGCGCCCGGCGGTAGTTTTTTACGTCGTTTGTGTAAGGCTTTTTCGGCGTAACGTTGTTCCTGCTTCTATGAGGCGCACGCAATGTTAAGTATGGACGTCGTTCCCGCTTCGATTTTTGAATTTTTTACGTCGTTTGCGTAAGTCGTTCGTGAATAGGGCTGGACGTAATTTACGTTCACGTCGAAACCAATACGTCGTTGCGCCGTACTTGGGAGCAATGCACACTGGGATATGTACACGGACGGCACATGTGCCATCCGTACAAAACGTCAATCACGTCAGGTCATCATAGATTTACATAAAACACGCCCCCCCTTCCACATTTGAATTACGCGTGCTTACGCCGGCCCCATTTACGCTACGCCACCGCAACTTACGGAGCAAGTGCTTTGTGAATACGGCACTTGCTCCTGTAAGTTGCGTCGG
This sequence comes from Rana temporaria, assembly GCF_905171775.1. Lineage (NCBI taxonomy): Eukaryota > Metazoa > Chordata > Amphibia > Anura > Ranidae > Rana > Rana temporaria. The sequence goes on along the minus strand of NC_053498.1, from coordinate 100,634,765 downwards.
CGTAGCGTAAATACGATACGCTGCGCCGCCGTAACTATGCGCGCCCCTACCTGAATCTAGCCCAATGTGTTAAAGAGAAAATAAATGCCAAATTACTAAAAAAAATGCAAAACGCAACACTTGTGTTATTGGTGTGGCTTCATTGAAGTCTATTATGCAAAAAAACTAATCTGTTGTGGGAAAAAAATGTCCCTGACTCTTTCATGCAGCGCTGCAAAACCCACAGATCTGAACTACTTCCATAGGAAGCCATGTTATATAGAATGTAGTGCGTTTCTGAAAAACGCACCAAAAAACGTGCATAGGTGTGAGCACAGGGTAAGTGAAGAAAAATCCAAAATGTCAGAGTTGTCCCCAGAACAAGTGGTGAGGGGAAATGTTCCAATAAGGACACTGGGCAGAAGCCCAGTATTCTCCTACGTTTGGGAGATTTTCTCTAACTTCCTGTTGAATCTCTGGAACGGGAAGTACAGTAAAGGGAAATTTTCCCCAATGGTATGCAAAAAGTGAAAAGTAAACCAGCAAAGGCAATAACCCTTCCCTATTCTTTAAAGAACATGGCCATGCACACACTTCTTAATAACCATTAGGGCTCATTTACAGCTGCTTTGCTGTCTGAAAAACGATCTGCGTTCAGGTCGCTCTTTAGAGAGTAATAGCAGGCAGTGAGGAGGTGTTTTATAACCTCCTTTACTAACCCTTTAATGGTGGCCATACACTAAAGAAAAATCGTTTGAAAATCTGTAATTTGAACAGTTTGTTAGTTTATCGTCTAGTTAATGGGAACAAATCTAAAATCAATTGTGATGTTTTTGAGCTGAAAAATCGAAGGACAAGTTTTGGAAAACTTTGGCCAAACGGACGATAAATTGAAAGGTTAAAGCGGAGGTCCACCTCAGTTGCGTCACTAGGGTTGGTGTCCCCCGGTGCAGTAAAACATGGTGTCACCCCCCCTCTGTCTAGGCTGCCCATCACCAAGCAGGCAGCGCACGGGCATGGGGCGCACCCCAAACCAGCCCCTGTAAATGATAGTATAGGGCAGTATAGTGGCAGGTTAGGGTAGTATAGAGTGGTATAGTGGCAGGTTGGTGTAGTGGGGTGGTATAGGACAGGTTAAGGTGGTATAGGGCATGTTGGGGTGATATTGGGTAGTTTGGGGTGGTATAGGGCAAGTTAGGGTGGCACAGGGCAGGTTGGGGTGGTATAGTGCAAGTTAGGGTGGCATAGGGCAAGTTGGGATGGCATGGGAAAGGTTGGGGTGGTACAGGGCAAGTTAGGGTGGCATTGGGCAGGTTTGGGTGGTATAGGGCAAGTTATGGTGGCATAGGGCAGATTGGAGTGGTACAGGGCACGTTGTGGTGGCACAGGGCACGTTGTGGTGGCATGGGAAAGTTTGGGGTGGTACAGGGCAGGCTGGGGTGGTACAGGGATGTTTGGGGGGGTACAGGGCAGGCTGGGTGGTATAGGGCTGTTTGGGGTGGTACAGGGCAGGCTGGGGTGGTACAGGGCAGGCTGGGGTGGCACAGAGCAGGCTGGGGTGGTACAGGGCAGGCTGGGATTGCACAGGGAAGGCTGTGGTGGCACAGTGCATCTTGGAACTCTATGTAGTGACACTGAGTAACTTACTGCAGATGAAGACCCGGGCTTGTGGGCGGGGCTGCTGTGTCCTCACCTCTAGCTGCTTGAGCTGCAGCTTCATCGATGGTGAAGGAGTCTGTGGGAGGAGAAGAGGAGGCAGCCACACCCACAGCTCTGCCCACCAACTCCGGCTCACACAGGGATAGCCTGACTGACGAATGTTACAGGCAGCCTCCCCACACGGCTAGATGCCCTGCTTGCACCGCTCCAATCAATTCAGTACGGTGTTTAGCGGCGCGGTGGCCCCGGTGTCACGTCTCTGGCGGGTGTCACCTGCTGGGCATGACCGCACCCCCCTAGCAACGCCTCTGGTCCACCTAAAAAAATAATAAAAGCCAGCAGCTACAAATACTGCAGCTGCTGACTTTTAATAAATGGACACTTACCTGTCCAGCGCGCCTGTGATGTCGGCAGCAGAAGACGAGCAATCGCTCGGCTCTCCCCACTGCCACCTTCGGTGCGGGAATCAGGAAGTGAAGCGTTGCAGTTTCACGTCTCGGTTCCCTACTCTGCATGCGCGAGTCGCTCTGCGCGCCCTCACTGGTCCCAGGAGACCAGTGTGTTTCCCAGAAGACAGCAGGGGGTGGACAGGAAGGGGCGTGACTCCCGCGGGAGTCTATGACCGGAAATGGGTGAAAATACCTGTATTATACAGGTATCTGCACCCCTTCCCCCCAGAAAGGTGCCAAATGTGACACCTGAGGGGGGGAGGGATCTGAAAAACGGAGGTTCACTTTTTGTGTGGACCTCCACAATGTGTTTCTCACAGATTGCACTGGGCTTACGTGACAAAACGAATGATATTGCCTGCTAAGCATGAAAGTTCCTGCCATGACTGCGGCATGTGTACACCCCAACCACTGCCTCTGCAACAAAAGGGGGTAAAAATGTGACCCCACATATGGCGACCCATCACATTTGGCTACCCGCTGGAGTGCGCATGTGATGGGTTATGGGTAGCCAAATGTGACGAAGAATATAGCTAGAAAATTTAACTGAAAGGAATTTGTGAACATTTTAGTAATTGCTTTTTGATGAGAATTTAGCATTTTTTTAAATGTTGGAACGCATATGGCGGCGTCGCGCATGCGCACTCCAGCGGTAGCCAAATGTGATGGGTCACCATATGTGACGAAACATGGGCATAAAAGCATTTCACTTCACTTTAAAGCCCAGTGTGCTTTATAATTAACACTGTTTCAAAATACAAATCTGTGGAGTTTGGCGTCAAGAGCTAGCACAACTCAAAACATTCAGCAACCGATTGTATTTCCCTCCAATAAAATGGCGGACACTGCAGGCTGACGACCGTTCAAATGAACTTTATTGTGCACGGGGAAAAAAACACCAACATTGTCTCTGCATCGTGCTGCGCCGCGCCGGAAGTGACGTCCAATTTGTGAGCCGGGAGGCTTCCCTGTACGGAGGTGGTTCGTTGTGACTAGAACTCGGCTGGCTGGGAGGAAAGCTTTCTATAATAGGGGTAAGAGGCGGTTTATAAAACGTGTAATTTGGTTCCCTACACCGGCCGTGTAAGTGTGGAAGGCGTGCTGAGCCACACCATGTGACCGGTGTGTAGGCGGGAGAGCTCTCCGCTCAGTGCGTCCGGCCACATCCGTATTGCTGGGTGACCGAGGCCCAGCTTTGTATTCTTTGCTTAGCTGAGGCTGTATGGGCGCGTTCCTGATTGACACAGACCACCAATTCCTATAATCCTTCCAACCTGCCTCACATCAGGCCTGTGACCCCTGCCTCGTATTGGGCCCCGGCCGTGTGATGGTCAGTGTTTGGTGCTTACATAGGAACTCTGGTTCTAGTAGTAGAAGGTTAGGTATATTTCTACTGTTCTGTCCATTCCTCTTCTCTGTACAGGAATGTTTCCTCTCATGTTTATAATAGATATCACTGAGAGAAGATCAGATCAGGGGCACTGATTTATCAAGATTAGAAACGTAGTGATGACTAACAGTCTCTTGTCGGATGGGGCAACGGCGGATTTCAGGGGACTGGGGACACCGATCTAGAAGCACTGATCTATAAAGATTGGAATCGCAGTGATAGCTAAGGCCTCATGTACACTGCTGCTAAACGGACATTAAGGCCGCATTCACACTGTAACGCGGCATATTTCGGCGTATTTTGCCGCGACAAATTGCGGCGGATTTAACCCGCGATTTGCCGCGACAAAACGGGTCTTTTTTTTTTTGACAACACATTGTTGTCTATGGCTGAACGCCAATGCCGCCTGAAAAAAAGGGTCCGAGACTTTTTTTCAGGCGTTTCGGTGTGAGATGAAAACCATCTCCATAGACACCAATGTGAAATCTCCCCTCCAGCGGCACGAGCGTCGGGCGTCTGGCGTGAAAACGCCTAGATGTGAATGGAGCCTAAGCCCCCATTCACACCTAGGCGTTTTGTCGCCTGTAGTGTGACGCCGCAGCAGCCCCGAGACGCCAGAGGGACGAAAACGCATGCACCTCTATGGAGGTTCACATCCGAACGCCTGCCGCCTGAAAAAAAGTCCCGGACCTTTTTCTCAGGCGGCGTTCGGCATAGGAGATGTGAACCATCTCCATAGAGGGGGTTAGGCTGCATTCACAATCGCGGCGTTTTGTCGCCGCAAATCGCGGTACAAAACGCCGCAGTTCGCGGGACAAAACGCTGCGATTTTGTATGTCGAAGTGTGAATGCAGCCTTAGGATCAGTTGGGCATTTCTTTAACTGCTCCTGAAAGTGGTTGTTAACCCTCAGGTAGAACTTTTACCTACAGGTAAGCCTATATTAAGGCTTACCTGTAGGTGCTTGCAATATCTCCTTAACCTACACGGTTTAGGAGATATTTGCAAAAAAAGACTGTACCGATGTCTATGGCGCATGCGCACTGAGCGTGCCGTTTTATGAATGGGGTCATGCCGTAAGTGACGGCTCCTGTGACTCCGGCTAGTCACATAACCAGAGTTCGCGGACCCCGGAAGAATAGGGGTGAAGAATGGCGTTCGCTACTAGCGAGGAAGACCGGGACATCGCAGGCTTTTCCTGCAGGTACGTGACACATAATGGATTACTATGCGGTGCATAGTATACTGCCCATTATGCTTTACCTTTGCAGGAAAAAAGAGGACGTAAACCCATCAGGGTTTACTTCCTCTTGAACTCTCCTCTGTTACATGTACACTGGGTCATTCTAGGAAGTTAAAGGGGTTGTAAATGTAATTTTATTTTTTTCCCCCTAAATAGCTTCCTTTACCTTAGTGCAGTCCTCCTCCACTTACATCATCCTTCCATTTTTGCTTTTAAATGTCCTTATTTCTTCTGAGAAATCCTCACTTCCTGTTGTTCTTTCTGTAACTACACACAGTAATGCAAGGCTTTTCTCCCTGGTGTGGAGTGTCGTGCTCGCCCCCTCCCTTGCACTACCCGAGAGTCAGGACACTCTCTACGTTGCAGATAAAAGAGCTGTGTGTTAGTGAGCGTTTTGACTCTCCTGTAGTCCAAGGGAGGGGGCAAACATGACACTCCACACCAGGAAGAAAAGTCTTGCATTACTGCGTGGAGTTACAGACAGAAGAACAGGAAGTGAGCATTTCTCAGAAGAAATAAGGACATTTAAAAGTAAAATGAAATAATGAGGTAAGTGAAGGAGAACTGCACTGAGGTAAAGGAAGCTATTTAGGGGAAAAAAATTGTACCTTTACAACCCCTTTAAGTTTTTAGAGGCTTTTTGGAATGCAAAAAAATGGGTTCAGAAGCTGAGTTTAGAGGTATATTAAGCGCCAAATGCTTTTAAACGTGGTAACTCACATTTAGCCGTGTTTCGTTTACAGGCGTTTTTCATTTTTGCCTATTTTTTATTTTTTTAAACGCAAAGTGGTAAAACTGCTAAATGCGGTAAAACGGACGTTTTAAACGTGGGTTACTATCTGTCAAGTTAAATCGTTCAGCAGAGGTTGTAAAAACATCCTGTGTCTATGAAGCCTAACAGTCTCCCACTGTGCGTGCCTGAAGTCTCTCGCTGTCACTGGTAGCATTTTTAATGTGCGGCCAACCTTTTTAAAGTGGAAGCAAACCCTCCATTTTTCAGCCAAGGAAACTGCAATCTTGGCCTCTGTTTAAAGCAGAGGTCCCACAACAAAAAAAAAAAATATTAAAGGGTCACTAAAGGAATTTTTTTTTTTTTTTTGCTGAAATGACTGTTTACAGGGTATAGAGACATACAAGTTAACTGATTCCTTTTAAAAATGATTACAAATAGATAAAAAATCAATCATATAATGTGCCTACAGTTTAGTTTCACTTTTAAACTGGTTTCATGTTCCTGTGAGCTAGAGAGACACACAAAACAAAAACAAACAAATCCAGGGCAGTGTTTTGTTTTTAAAATGAATCTGATTGGTTCTGTTAAGTTTTAGACACACAGTAATGACAGCTTAGACCACAGTGAAAAGCTCCCAGTATGATGGTTATAAGGAAAAAGACAACCAGGAAGTGTGGAGATCACAGCAGTTTTACAGCAAAAACGAGCAATGAGGACATGAAACCAGTACTGCAGTAAGCTAAAGGAAGCTATTTAGCTAAAAAAAAAATTCCTTTAGTGATCCTTTAAGTCACCAGCTAAAAATGCTGCAGCTGCTGACTTTTAATAAATGGACACTTATTTGTCCAGCGCGCCCGCGATGTCAGCAGCAGAAGACGAGCAATCGCTTGTCTCTCTGCTGCCCCCACTGCCATCTTCGGTGAGAGAATCTGGAAGTGTCCCGTTCCCTACTGCGCATTTCCCAGTGGTCCCCGCTGTCTCCTGGGACCAGCAAGGGGCAGGGGGGATGAGAAGTGGAGTGACTCCCGTGGGACTTTCTCCCCGGAAGTGGGTGCCAAATGTGACACCGGTGGGGGAGGAGGGTTCCGAAAAGCGCAAGTTCCATTTTTGGGTGGAACTCCGCTTTAATCTTCAACTGCCATGGTGCTGCACATGTGATCGGTTATGACACCAGCCATTTGATGATTTGGTTGAGAGCACAACCAATGTGACAGCATTCCTGGCATGTGCGGGGAATGTAATTGCTTTCTGAAACTGTTAAATCGGTTGGGTTTACTTTTAGCTTTAAAGTTAAACTTTACCCATGACAACTTGATAAACAAATAATTTTCTTTAGCAAAGAATAGAGCCTTACAATTAATCGTTAAAAAAATTGAGATCTCGCTTCAACCCCTATTACGATCCTAATCTGGTATTTCCACGATTTGTGTAACAAGTTCCGAGCTGTCAAATACAAAACTGGCAAAGTTTATCACAACATTGCTCAGCACTGAGATAAAAACAATGTATTATTTGGCTCTTTTGAGTCAAAGGGATGAACTTAGGTCTGTAAATGAGGTCAGATTAACCAATTAAAAGAAGTTATGTGTTTTTTTTTTTTGCTGTTTCATACTTGCCCGGCGCCTCTGCACTGAGAACCGAGTGATCGAACATCGACGATGGCTCGGTTCTCTCAGCTCCCCAAGCTCACTGGAGCGCTGAGCTGTGGAGGGGAGCGGCCATCTCTGGCTCTCAGTGGCTCGCTGAGAGCCTGACATGGCCATTAGTCCAGGCACCTGGCGGATCCAGACTTTGTTGGGATGATGCGGTGCCTGGACTGATTTCTGTGAAGTCAGCACAGAGTGGACTTTAGCCTGCTCTCTGCTGAAAACGGGTCACAGGAGTGTAAAATGAATTGCACTCCTGTAATCCATAGGAGAAGCCCAGCCAAATGAGCTTAGGCTGGACTTCCCGTCTAAAGACTAAGCCTTTTTCTGACACTTGTTGCTTACAAGTTAAAATCTGTATTTTTTTTGCTTAAAAGTTACTCGGAGCCCCCAAACATATATAATTTTTTCTTTTTTTGCAAAGACCCTAGAGAATAAAATGGTGGTCATTGCAATATTGTATGTAACACTGTATTTGCATAGCAGTCTTTCAAACTCAATTTTTTGGCGAAAAATACACTTCAATGAATTAAAAAAAATAAACAAAGTTGGCACCAATCTTTTGTATAATGGGAAAGATGTTATGCCGAGAATCACAAAAGTATTGTGATCTTTATTCTAAGAAAAATATTGTGATTTTCATTTTATCCAGAATTGTGCAGCTCTAACTTATAGGTAAGCCTATAATGAGGCTTACCTATAGATACTATAAATATTTCCTAATCGTGCGCCGTTTGGGAGATATTTACTGTATATGCAGCCGATTATGTCATTGGTGCATGCGCTCTGAAGGAACTGCCCACCCGTGTCGTTTCTTCAGGACCCTGTGGCGTGACTGTCGGCTCCCACGCTTATGCACAAAAGTGACGTCATGTGGCTCCGGCCAGTCACACTGACTGCGTCTGCGAAAGTGGCGAAGATAGATGCAGGGACAAGGGTTTAGTTTGCAGGTAAGTTTAACATGATGTGCTAGTATGGGCTCTGGGCTTCAACAAAATGGCAGCCTCCAGCAAGAAGCAAGTTGTTATGGGTAAAGTTCCACTATAAGTTGATAATCCCCTAGTGCAGGGATATGCAATTAGCGGACCTCCAGCTGTTGCAGAACTACAAGTCCCATAAGGCATAGCAAGACTGACAGCCACAAGCATGACACCCAGTGGCAGAGGAATGATGGGACTTGTAGTTTTGAAACAGCTGGAGGTCCGCTAATTGCATATCCCTGCCCTAGTGCGTGTCTGCCATGTCCAAAAGTCTTTTGTAGTATTCCATTCAGGATACGTTCTGAGCGGCCCTTTGGTGAGGTCAGGAGGTCTGCTTTTGTTTAGCTGTAACAATCTTTACTTTATCTCTCACTTAATTTGCGGTGTTTGCTGGAAAAAAACTGATGCAACAGTAAATATAAATTCTTCCATCTCAGTGAATTGGATCGATTTGACTTTGTGTGTAATCATATGAAAAACGAAGGCCTCATTCCCAAGGGCGTTCTACAGCATACACCCGTGTGAGGGCCGTGCTTGCCTGCATGGGGATGCACAGGCGTTCTGTACATCCCTGCGCATGCTGTCCCAATTGGAACATAATAACTCAGTGGGGGGAGATCGCTGTACTAATATCGCTTGTGTTAGAGCGATCTGTCTGTTTTTTTTTTTTTCATTTAGCCCGCTGGGTTAAAGGGAAAAAAAAACTCCCTGTGTGAACAAAGCATTAGTTTGTATAAGGTAGTGGGAGCTCCTCTGAGCAGACTGAAGGCTCATCCTATGTAGTTTATGGTGAAATGGGAGAACAACTTTGCTGTAAAGCTGCTTGCTGCTCTGCCAGTCTCTCATTTCATGTGAGTTTATAATAAATTTGGAAGTGTATTTCCACTACAGACAACATATTTTATTTTTTTTATCTGTTAGTTTTGGATAGAGCTGTGAAGAGACCCTCACTACAATGACAAGTTTTACCGGGCTGGAGGTGAGACAAACATCTAAAACAGCAACGCATAGAAATATATATATTTTTAAATCATTAAAGCAGGGGAAGGCTGGAGTCTTTTTCGGCTTTTTATTTCTCAGTGCAGATTTTTCCCTCACTTGTCATTTTCTGTCTGGTGAAACACTTGTCACAGTAACAGAAAAAGAGGAAAAATTTTGAAAGGAGTGCCAGATAGCAGTAATCTCCAACAAGTTCTAATCCATCCCGTGACTAGACATAAACTTCAAGAATGTATGCAGGTGTTTGACCATGTTTCCGGAACTATATGCAGGTTAAAAGGATTGTAAAGCTTTTTTTTTTTTTTTTTTTAATACGATATACTTACCTGCTCTGTGCAATTACATTGCACAGGGCAGCCCCCTCCCTCCTCTTCTCATGTCCCCCTAGAGAGCGAGCGCTGCTACAGATGTGCTCAGGGCTGGATCAGTTGAGGACTCGGGTAAGTGTAATGGGGGGTGATACTGTTGCCTAGATGTTTTTTTACCTTAATGCAGGGAATGCATTAAGGTAAAAAGTGTTTAGGTTTTAGAACCACTTTAACCGCTTAACGACCGCCGCATGTATATGTACGTCCACAGAATGGCACGTACAGGCATATGGGCGTACATGTACGTCCTTGCCTTTCCACGGGTCGAGGGTCCGATCGGGGAAAACCCCCCCCCCCCCCCCCCCCGCTACATGCGGCGGTCAGAAATCGTCGGGAGCGATCCGGGATGAGGGCGCGGCTATTCGTTTCTAGCCGCCCCCTCGTGATCGCTCCACGGAGCTGAAGAACGGGGAGAGCCGTATGTAAACACGGCTTCCCCGTGCTTCACTGTGGCGGCTGCATCGATCGTGTCATCCCTTTTATAGGGAGACTCGATCGATGACGTCAGACCTACAGCCACACCCCCCTACAGTTGTAAACACACACTAGGTGAAGCATAGCTCCTCCAGCGCCCCCTGTGGTTAACTCCCAAACTGCAACTGTCATTTTCACAATAAACAATGCAATTTAAATGCATTTTTTGCTGTGAAAATGACAATGGTCCCAAAAATGTGTCAAAATTGTCCGAAGTGTCTGCCATAATGTCGCAGTCACGAAAAAAATCGCTGATCGCTGCCATTAGTAGTAAAAAAAATAAAAAAACTATCCCCTATTTTGTAAACGCTATAAATTTTGCGCAAACCAATCGATAAACGCTTATTGCGATTTTTTTTTTTTAACCAAAAATAGGTAGAAGAATACGTATCGGCCTAAACTGAGGAAAAAATTATTTTTTATATATGTTTTTGGGGGATATTTAGTATAGCAAAAAGTAAAAAATATTGAATTTTTTTCAAAATTGTCGCTCTATTTTTGTTTATAGCGCAAAAAATTAAAACCGCAGAGGTGATCAAATACCACCAAAAGAAAACTCTATTTGTGGGAAAAAAAGGACGTCAATTTTGTTTGGGAGCCACGTCGCACGACCGCGCAATTGTCTGTTAAAGTGACGCATTGCCGAATCGCAAAACATGACCTGGGCATTTAGCTGCCTAAAGGTCTGGGGCTTAAAGCGGGAGTTCACCCAATTAAGTTTTTTTTTTTCTCTTTTCCCCTTAGATGGATGCTCGTTTGGTCTAGTGGAATTGGCTAGTTGTTTTAAAATATGAGCCGTACTTACCGTTTTTGAGATGCATCTTCTCCGTCGCTTCCGGGTATGGGTCTTCGGGAGCGGGCGTTCCTTCTTGATTGACAGTCTTCCGAGAGGCTTCCGACGGTCGCATCCATCGCGTCACTAGTAGCCGAAAGAAGCCGAACGTCGGTGCGGCTCTATACTGCGCACCGACGTTCGGCTTCTTTCGGAAAATCGTGACGCGATGGATGCGACCGTCGGAAGCCTCTCGGAAGACTGTAAATCAAAATAGGAACGCCCAGTCCCGCAGCCCATACCCGGAAGCGGCGGAGAAGATGCATCTCGTAAACGGTAAGTACGTATCATATTTTAAAACATCTAGCCGATTCCCCTAGACAAAACGAGCATCCATCTAAGGGGAAAAATGGTTATGTATGGGTGAACCTCCGCTTTAAGTGGTTAAATTCAGCCAATTTGTATTTCTTATTTAAAGAGCGTTGATGATTTCCACAGGTTTTATCAGTTTGTGACCCTATTAAGAATAATTTCCCTCCTGCCCTTCCTGCACCCCCATTTACATACACATGTATAGTTGTCCCCTGAACACAAAATATTGGATGGCCACAATGACCTTGCCAGACGTTCTACCACTTCCCCACTCTATTAGAGATGTGTTTTATCAGTTCCCTTATCACTTCTTACTCCTGGTAGAAAGTGAGAGAACATAAAAGCTTGACAGAGGTTGTACTTTTCTGCCATATTAGAAATAAACATTTTGCAGATTTTTGATCTTTTTGGCATTGAATTGAGTAACAACTGCTTACACCTTGGTAAACCTTGTATTGCTTCAAGTGACCTTAATTTGGAAGAGATTTATTCACTTGCTGTCTATTTGAGTGTTGAAACAGGAAGTGATAGGAATATCCCCCCAAAGGGGTCACAGAGCGCATTAAAAACACATGAATGGGATTTCTGTCTGTCCTCAAAGAAAATGTTTTGTCTCTCAAACAAACCAGGAAGAGGGTGCTAGGTAGGCACAGACTGGGCCTAATTGGCACTGACCGTTCTTAAGATGGGCACAAGATAAACACCATATAGGCAGATCCACATAGACACATCGGGGATTGGACTGCCTGTAGCAGTGACCAGAGATATTGGGGCGGCCAGAGTCCGGCTCGTATGTCTGCCTAAGGGACGGGGTGCTGCACAGGACACACCAAGCTAGGGCTTTCCTGTGTGCTGCACATGTGACAGTCCGGACTCCACCCTCTCCCTCGGCCCTCTGGTGTGTAAATGACAGGCTGGAGCCTCAGACATCAATGTACAAGAAAGACAAAAGGGCTGCGCTTCTAGGAGTATCTGTATCATGTACAATATCTCACAAAAGTGGGTACACCCCTCACTTTTTTGTAAATATTTTATTATATCTTTTCATGTGACAACACTGAAGAAATGACACTTTGCTACAGTGTAAAGTAGTGAGTGTGCAGCTTGTATAACAGTGTAAGTTTTCTGTCCCCTCAAAATAACTCCACACACAGCCATTAATGTCTAAACCTCTGGCAACAAAAGTGAGTACAAACCCCTAAGTGAAAATGTCCAAATTGGGCCCAAAGTGTCAATATTTTGCAGGGCTGCTGTGTATACAGAGGGGATCAGATACTATCAGTCTGGTTTATACACTGTAGGCCCCATTCAAACCAGTGTTTTCCAGGAATGTGCAAAAAAAAAAAAACATGAGCAATGCACTACACAGTTACAATATTTCTTGGGCACCACTCATCTATGGCGTAGGGTGCTGGAATGTTTTTGTATGTCATGTTTTGGGCAGACCATTCCCTTGAGTAGGCTGCCATATACAAGACAAATGCACCAATGAAGCTCCTACACCCGTAGAGCTTCACACTTTTAATACCACACAATTTGGCGCCTTTGTAGCGCATAAAAACACACATCGGCTGACCATGTTTGGGATGCCATTAAAAATTGATGGATTAAGAATTAGAGCGCATTGTGAGCATTCCAAAAACACAGGTTTATGTGTGCATTTGTGGAACAGACCAAAGTGAATGGGGCCTTAATGACACCCCAAACGCAGTCAGACACGTGAAGCTTGATGCACGCAAAGTTGCAAGAACGTCTTTGATATGTGTAGGGCAGCCCATATAAGTGAATGGGCTACCCTCATGCATAACACATTAAAAACATGCATTCATCCAATGCTAGATGTGAATGGGTCCTTATCTCAACATGTTTCTGAGCACTTAGTCTGCTTTTTCATCAGAAAAAGGGGTTTAACTACTTCACTCCCAGAGCGTACTTTTTGCACATATTTATAACATAATTTGGGGCCAGAAGATTACCTAAATTCCCCAAAACATTGCATCTTTTTTCAGGCAGACTGTCTGGAAAATAAAACTGTGGTAGTTCTAATACAACATTAGCGCAAAGGTTTATGAAATAATTTCAGTAAAAAAATAAACCAACATTAGTTTTAGGGCGCATATAGAAAACAAATATAAAACATGTCAAGCCTTAAAATTACAGGCACCTGCAAACCAGCACCAATCTTCAGTACCTTGTATTTACCATACACAGCGCTTTACCATGACGGCAATTTTTTTTAAAATAACAAGCGTGTAATACTCCCCTGCTTTGTGCAAGTCACTTGCTATGAGGGCACTCATGCAAGCTCATTCCCGAGCCTGCTCTATGTGTCCTTAAGACACCCCCCCGCTCTGTCCTCACTGGCTGTGATTGACTTAAATGTTTTAACCCTTGCTTACCTGGTTCTGGTGTCTTATCATTCTGGGTCTCCTATCAAATAGTGCCCGGGTTGAACTGCACATGCGCAGTCCGAGATCACGGAAATCTGAGACTGAACCTCTGTTCCATCAGCTGTAGTTGGAGCATGCACAGTTACGACGCTCGCTCCCGATGCTTATTGACGGTGGGACCCATTTCGATAGAGCAGCGCTGACTGCGCTCACAGCAATACAGCAAGGGACGGATGGTTAAAATGCCGCTCAATAATACACCTGCCCCTTGCTGTATTGCTGTGAGCGCGGCCAGCGATGTTCTATCGAGATGTCCAACCTGTAAAAAATCACTGCTCAATAATACAGCCGTCCCTTTTTAAAAACCCCCTGCCACCTTGCTGAATTGCTGTGAGCGCGACCAGCGCTGTTCTATTGAGATGGGTCTCCCATCTGATACAGCGAGCGTCGTGGATAAGCATCGGGAGCGAGTGGTCTGTCAACTGCGCATGCTCCAAGAACAGCTGACGGAACAGATGTTAGGTCTCTGAGATTTCCGTGATCTCCAATTGCGCATGCACAGTTCAACCCAGGCACTATCTGATGAGGGGACCAATACTGATAGAACACCGGGTCCTGCACAGTTAAGGTGCTTACCCGCCCAGCAGATTCAGCATTGACTTGCTGTGATCTTGTCTACTGCTCAGTCCCGCAACGCCATCTTTTTGCGTGAAGTCATCCGGAAAGTTTTTGCCTTCATGCACAGAATGCATGAGAAGAATGGGAATTTATAAAAAGAAAAAAATCATATTCCCCTACATGCTGCAGCACTGATCCCAGCTGTATCTGTGCCCTGCTGGCTCTACCCCTGAGAACTGAGTGATCAAACTCAGTTTTCACTCTGAGCAGAGAGCCGTAACTGTCGGTCACCATCTTTCTGATCTGCCCTGCCCCTCCAGCGCTCACTGAGCTGTGGAGGGGCAAGAGCAGCTGGCTCAGGCTTACTGGATTGCTGAACCAGCTGCCAGTCCAGGCAGTAAAGTCTTTCCCGAGCCTGGACATGCTTAGTGATTTCTTTAGCCTGCTGTTTGCTAAAAATGGGTCACGAGTGCAGAACGAACTGTGATCCATAAAAATACAGCCAAAATTGCTTTGGATATGCTTCTCCTTTTTAAGGTTCAAAACCTTGAGCCTTGATAACCACTTTAAAGCATAATTTAACCCCAAACCAATATTGCAGCTCACCAGTCCTTGGATGTGGTGACGGCTTAGTTTTGCTTTTTTAGGCTTTTCCGTTTTCTCCTGGTGGTCCTACTGTTATTTTTCAACCTACTTCAATTAAATAATCTTTTCAAAATTTGGGTTTAGACAAACCATTTAACGCTGACAGGGTCGCTTACAATGATCAGCGTTTATTCATTTATGTAAAACTTTCATCCCAAAAGAACAAAACTTGTAACTGTCTAAAAAGTGTTAGCTGGAGTTACACTTGAATTTGTTAGTTAAATCCATCGAAATCTATTATTTTAACTCTCCCCAGACCTATAATAACGCTGTCCAAGGGTGTCTCCATGTCTCCTCTATTCAAAATGGAAGACACCCTAAGGCTCGGTTCACACTGAGGCGACCATTCAGTGCAATGGAACCGTTCTAATCGGAGCGATTCAAGTTGCTCTGACTTAGAGAAAGGTTCCTGTGCCATTTGCGGCATCTTTAGAGAAACTTGCATTGACTTCTATTACAAAAATTGTTTGCAAGCTGTGCTGTATGGGGCAGCTTCAGAGTCGGTTGACTTTTTGAACCGTGATTGAGACTGGCCAGGTCAGTAAAAAAATAAATAAATAAGAAAACGAATGCAGCTACCCCATATAAGGATTGGTAAGCTACAATATTTTAAAGTATAACAAAAGGCAATTTTTAGGAGAGTGGAGAAGGATTAGAACACCTTTCAGGTTCTTATTGCTTTCGGTTAAGGAGATTCATCCTCTCTGTTTCCTGTAATAGAAAATCCTAAATTTGGTTTGTCACCAGAAAAGGAATAGAGGGCAAATCTTCCAATGGGAACACAAAGAATGGTGGCAGCAGAAAACAGACCAAGTGGTCCTCCCCACTCCGCCTTGCACACACACTTTCTAGCCTGGAAGCATCCAAGCATCCACTACTCTTTAAGTAAAATAATACTTTCTTTGCTTTGAAGTTTCCTCCAGCTGCCTTAAGGGCTCGTCCTTTAGCATTTGGATCGCTCTTTAGGGAGCATTTGACAGGGGGTGTTGTATCCCCTTGATCCCTGCACTAGCATGCATTGGTTGCGGGACCCTTACAGAGAGCCCCCTTCACTTGAATGGGTTGCGTTCAGCGGGTGCTACACCTACTAAAAAGCGACAGGAAGTATAATTCCTGCAGCATGGCAAAGCATTATGGCCACAACATGTGAACGCCTCTGCAGTTAAAGGGTTTAGCGTTTGGGGGGCAATAAAAGCAAGGCTTTACCGCCCTCAAACCGTTAGTTTGAACAAGCCCCAAAAGTCAATTGTAAAGCTGAATGCAACGGGATTGATTAACACATGGTAATGATGTGACGTTTATATTCTATAAATTATTCCAACTCAAACAATCAGAAATACAGTATATTGTAACTAAATGTATCATCCTCTATAAAATGATACTTTCTGGCACCATCTAGTGTCCACATAGTAACAGTGCTGCTAGAGAAAAGTTGCAATAGCCTTATTAAAGGAATCCCGTCATAGAATAAATGGAGGCTGCCCTTTGTAGTTAGTGGTGATCGCCACAATTTTTCAGTGGGATGAGCCGCCAGGGGCCACCCCTGATAGCCTTGATAGAAATCTGGAATTGCCTGCACTGCATTGCTATTTATTTCCCTCACACCAGTTAACTAAGTAGTATCAGGACAATGATTAGTTGGGAGTATGGTTCATGTGGGACTACGTTTGCTAGACCTCGTTTTAGTCATTTATGTGAAACGAGTGGACAGATCTGAAAAGTTTAAGAAAAGTCAGAATTCCTAGTTTTGGACTGGGTAAATGGTTTGAAGTATAGAACAAGTGGCAGCCAGATAACTAGCATTATCAGAAGAGGTGAATTATGGTAACTTATTTTTCCCTCCATGACGGATTTCCTACAAAAAATAAATTCAGTTTTAGTGACGTTGTTCCTTAATGTTCAGAGCAAAAGCTAACTGCATTATTTTGTTTTACAGATTGATCTACTCCAAATGGGGGATGAAAAAGACACCTGGAAGGTAAAAACACTGGATGAGATTTTGCAAGAAAAAAAGAGGCGGAAAGAACAAGAAGAGAAAGGAGATTCTAAACATAGAAATGTAAGCCTTTTGCCCTGTGCTTCAATAAACACATCTAATAGATGTCAGAGCATGGCAACAGCTGTTCTATCAGGGCTGGGCAGGCTTCACAAGCCATATAGCTCATGTACAATAAGACTAGATTTAAGCACTTGCTGACCGCAAAACGTATATATACGTTGTGGGTTGCAAATGGTTTACTGGGATTATTGCTGAAGATATCGGCCATAATCCGGCCATAATTGTTTATCTCAGCCGGCGGCTGGCTTTCTTTTGAAAGTATTCCAATCAGCTCATGAACCACTGAAAAGCTTTCAGAAGCGGCAGGAGGGGATGCCCCTCCCTTCCGCTGCTCACCGGTATCTTCTCGGGCTTACCGTTTCCGGCTCTCCCAATAAACAACCCGACTTTGCTGCCGGCTGGTCACAGAGGTGATCAAAGAGTTGATCGCCTCTATGGCTTTGGAGGACTGGAGCGAAGTTATGAGGCCACTTCCAGTCCAGGATGGAAGTTAACTTTATTTGTATTTGCTTTTTAAGGTAAAGAAGAGATATGGGGTCTTATTGATCCCAGATCTCCTTATAAAGAGGACCTGCCATCCTTATTTCTATTACAAGGTATGTTTACACTCCTTGTAATAGAGAGAAAAAAAAAGTGATTAAAAAAATTAAAGGGACAGTGTAAAAATGAAAGCACCCTATCCCTCCCTGCTTGCGCGCGGAAGTGAACGATGCATAAGTTGCGCACGTATATGCAAACGGTGTTCACACCACACGTGAGGTATGGCCAGGAACGTTAGAAAAAGAGTAATAATGCTAGCACTAGACCTCCTCTGTAACTGTAAACAGTTAACCTGTAAAGGTGTTTGCCACCTGTGGAGATTTTAAAGTGCAACATGTTGAGTATACATTTACTCGGCACAACATCATCTTTTGAGAGTATAGTGTTTTTAATTCATTAAAATTTATATTTTCCAAAGAAATTGCATATGAAAAACCGCTGTGCAAATACCGTGACATAAAAAATTGCAACGGTCGCCTTCCCCCCCCCCCCCAGGGCAGTGATGGTGAACCTTGGCACTCCAGATGTTTTGCAACTACATTTCCCATGATGCTCATGCGCTCTGCAGTGTAGATGAGCATCATGGGAAATGTAGTTCCAAAACATCTGTGGTGCCAAGGTTTGCCATCACTGCCCTAGTAGGGTCTCTGCTAAAAAAATATATAATATTTGGGGGTTATAAGTAATTTTCTAGCAAAAAATACTGATTTAAACTTGTAAGCAATCCATCGTGCTGAATTGTTTCCAGTACTAACCATAAGCCCAGTTAAAACCTGGACTAAAACTCCTCCCATAACTTCCTTGTATGGTATAATGATAAGTGAGCAGTCTTATCGTTCATCTACAGTAGATGTAAAGCAGCCCACAATCATACTAAAAACCTGTCCTCCATCATGCTGTCCCCACTCAGCAAAGCTCATGCTCCTTGCCGAGTGGTGGGCTCTGAGCTCACAGCAGAGAGGGCTGCAGCTTACATGCAGTACAGTCTTACCGTTTATTAAACTTTATTTAGATGGTACAGCAGCCCACAGCTATGGTGAAAACTGTCCTTCACTCTCACATGACAGAGCTGGACCCTTTCATCACTCCCCACAATGAGGGATGTCCTTCACTCAGCGGGAAGGGTAAGCTTTGCTATGTAGAGGGCTGCAGTTTTTGCTCACAGGAGGCAAATTGGACTGCAGCAGAGAGGGCCACAGCTTACAGGCAAAGAGCAGCTGCCTGAGGGTGCTGCATTAAAGCAGGATACATTTTACTAAGGCTGTGGGTTGCTGTACCATCAATATCAGAAATATTGAATTCAAAGAGGTCCTGTCACTAAAATTTTCTTCCAGCATAGCTCCAAATCAAATATTTGTGCGATGGCTCAGATCCTTCAGTTTACAGTCACCTTCTTACATCAGTTTCCTCAGTCCCCCCCATCTCACAGTCCCTCTTCACATCAATATTCCTCTTTACATCACAACCCCCACCCCTTACATCAGTCATCTCTTCACAGCATTTTATTCAGCCCCTCTTTACATCACATTCCACCTTCACAGCATTGTTCTCAGTGCCCCTTTACATTGCATTTCCTCTTTACATTACACCCCCCCTCCCCCTAATTCACAGCAGGGTTCTAGCCCCCTTTACATCAACTCCCCTTTCCCTTTCCAGATCTGGACTGAGTGGGTCTGTCACTTGATCTGAATCCAGTCCGCGGTCTGCCATTCAGTGATGCCTGACCTATATGAACAGTAAGACTCTGCTCTTTTACCATTTTACTGTATGGGGAAGCTGTTGGAAGAGTTTTGGTCTAGGGTTCAATTGGGCTTTAATCCAGTCTCCATTTGGCTGTGGGTCTTAGAAGCAGTTGTGGACTGAGCAGAACTTATGTTTACAGCTAGGACCCACAGCTGGATGAGTTTTAAATAAGTACACTGGAACTTAAAAATAAATAGGGCATTCTACTAATAAACCAAGAGTGCAGGAATTGGGAGTAGTCTGTCCTAGGCCAGGATACAAGCTTTGAAAACTGATTTTTAAATACAATTTCATCTCCGCCTAAAAGTGTCTTTCTGCTATATGGAAAAAGAGCCCCCCCCCCCCCCATATAAAAAAAACAGACCTTCTTAATTATTTTTGTTTTCTTAATAGAACATGTGTGTTTATTCTGATAAAAGGGTACTCAGAAGATTATTGTACCCTAATTAGAAGAGCACAAATAGTACTTTTGTTTCTGACTTTGTCAGGGCATGTGAAGTATAAAGACGCAGTTCCAGGTCCATGAAAAATAACAGCAAAGGGTGAAAGTGACTATATATATTTATATGTTTACGAGTCTCAAGCATGGAGATGTGTGCTTAGTGGAAATCATTTTTTTAACTATAGCATAGTTTTGATCTCTTTGTCGTTTGTGAAGAAAGCTCTATTTATACATATAGATGTCCCTAAAATTCCTTTCTAATTTTTCATTGGTAGGCAGATGATCGAGATTCCAAGAGAGATTCCTTGGAGGAAGGAGAGCTGAGAGATCAAAAAATGGAGATCACTATTCGAAATTCACCTTACAAACGAGAGGACTCAATGGAAGACAGGTATGTGTTCTGTGCCATTCTCTGTTGATTTATGAACCCCGGGCTTAACACAAATTAGTACTAACTTCATGACGTTAAAAGCTGTTTATCCCTTCTATGCACGTCTTTTTTATGCATTGATCGCCTAGTAAAGAAAACGCATACTGGCATTCTACCTACCATTGCTGTCTCTGACTTCCTCCTTGGTCCAGCACTGACAATTTTTAAAGGTAAAATGACAGTCATGTCATTCTGCCCACTTTTTGTGAGCCCAGCTTGTTGTTTACAGGCCCCTCCAGGGGCACGTAATCAAACAGGCTTGCCTCGAAGTACCACTGCTCAGTCCTGGATGAATAAACCCCACCTGCTGCTGGAGGAAATGCCAGTGATGTCATCAGCTCCAGGTAACTCTGTTTCTATATAATATTAGAAAAGAATGGTGCCTTTTAAACTCTTTATTTCCTGACCCAGTTGTTAAGTAATCTCTTGGTCATATGCTGTTGTAGAGGAATTGTCAAAAAAGGGTAATTCTTTTAATATATTAAATTCTTCCAGAGGCGAGGAGGATGATTCACTCGCTATTAAACCACCACAACAAGTTTCCCGGAAAGAAAAATCCCACCACAGAAAAGATGAGAAGAGAAAAGAGAAGCGCCGACATCGCAGCCACTCTGCTGAAGGAGCTGGAGGTACATTGTAGTTTTAATATCTTACTGCTTTTCTGGAGTGTGGTGGAGTTTCATGTACTATACTTGTGTATGTACATCCAAACGTTTTGCTATGGATGGAGTAAGGAAGGATTGAAACCCCTGCAAAATTTTATTTTTACTTGTGATCGCTCCAAAATGTTGCATCTACCATCAATCTCTGTGCCAGAGTCATCAGGATAAATAGAAGCTGAGCCTACCTAATGAGGATACAGACCATAATAAACTTTACAGGGGTTTTCAAACGATTGTATCCAAAACTAAAAACAGGTTTCAGCTATACATATTTTTGTTCAGATGACTGTGCCCCACAACAAACCCAAACTATGATTAAAATAGAATACCATATGCCTCATCTTCTGGGAAGAACCACTGTGTGTTGTATAAATCTAATAAAAAAAAAAAGGCAAATAGTTCTCAAAATGTGAAAGAACAAATTGCTTTCAGTCTGTATAGTGTGGTCACTCAATTGAATGGGGGGAAAAAAAACTCTTCTTGTGAAAACAAAAACATGTCACTGTCTGTCTACTGGCGCTCATTCCTTGGTCGTATGTCCTGGATATTTTTCTACTATTGAGCAGTAATGTGGAGCGACATTTATAGAATCTTGAGCTGATGTCTTCTTGCATATACAGTATCTCGCAGGGTGAAAGCCGGATGGAAATTTATGTAAGGACCATAAAAAAAACATAAAAACGGCTCAACTGACACACACAGTTTAATCATGAAGGAACCAATGCCATATTATTTGACCGCCCACACATGATGTATATTGATATGTTTGTCCTGTAAACCACAAAAACCAACAAATGCGCATGATGTAGCATCCAATGAAAGCGTACAGAAATATAATCTATATAAGGAATACTGTTCTACGCTTATATTGTAGGCCTGGTAGTGTCATAAACATATACAGTACGGTGACACTCTCATCATGGGAATGAAAATAATAAACCGCAATCAAGCATCGGGATCTGTGTGTGGTGGCTCTTGATGCACTGACTCCAGCCTCAGTCCACTCCCTGTGAAAGTCCCCAACACTTTTAAATGGCCTTTTCCTGACAGTCTTCTCCAAGCTGCGGTCATCCCTGCTGCACCTTTTTTCTTCCACATCTCTTTCTATTAATGTGCTTTGATACAGCACTTTGGGAACATCCAACTTCTTTTGCAATTACCTTTTGAGGCTTTCCCTCCTTATGGAGGGTGTCAATGATGTTTTTTTGCACAACTGTTGGGTCAGCAGTCTTTCCCATGATTGTGATTTCTACTGAACCAAACTGAGAGGCCATTTAAAGGCTTAGGAAACCTTTGCAGGTGTTATTGCTTAATTAGCTGATTAGTGTAAGACACTTTGAGCCTAGAATATCGCACCTTTTCACAATATTCTAATTTTCTGAGATTGTGGATTTGGGGTTTTCATGAGCTGTAAGCCATAATCATCACAATTATGATAAATCACGGCTTGAACTATCTTGCTTTGCATGTAATGAGTCTATCTCATATATTAGTTTCACTTTTTAAGTTGCATTAGTGAAATAAATGAACTATTGCACGATATTCAAATTTTTCGAGTTTCACTTGTACATCATGTGTAGGCGGTCAAATAATATGGCATTGGTTCCTTCATGATTAAACTGTGTGTGTCAGTTGCGCTGTTTGTTTTATTGTTTTATTTTTCTATTTTTTATGTGCTTTACATAGATTTGTATTTGGCTTTCACCCTAGTTTACTTTGTCATCTAAGCTTCATTGGTCCAGATTAAAGCTTTGCGTTAATAAGATATTACTATATTCTAATCATGGTTTGAATATTTTTATTCCTAAGTGTCTTATGTGTATTAATGTCCATTATTGTGTATATGTGCCGTTTTGTATTTTATTTTAATCATGGGTTGAGCTTTTTTTTATTTTATTTTTTATGGCACACTGGTCTGTATACAGGTACTTTTTTAATGCATCTTTTTTTTTGGTGTATTTTTTTTCAATTGAGGACACATGAAGCTTTTTATATATTGCTATACTAATCATTGTTTTGGAGTCGGGTGTTTTTCTTTGTGATTTTTCTCCTTGTTTTATAGTTTCGTTTTTCTTTTTTTTTTTTTGTTTGGATTGACTTTCTAGGCTAGTTACCTCTCTATTTGAAGGGTTTTATTACTGTCTAGGTCCCCAGAGAGGAAGTTTTCAGCTCACTTTGTGTCCTGGTGACAAGTGAGGAAATTATGGGAACACAGGGGCACTCCAAAACACATTAAAGCTTAATAGTATATATTTGTTGTAAACTATGTGATGGCCAAAGAAGTTAACAAGCTTTAAAGCAGTAAAAAGTAATTTATTGATCATAGGCCGAAGCCTGTTTTGGCAGGAAATCTATTTGTAGGAGATGAACATGTACATGCTGGCATAATTAAGAAACTGATGCAGTTATGTCTTTGGTCATTGGACAGGTAAATATGTTCGGGTGAAGGAAAAGGACAGAGAGCACGAGAGGAGAAAAAGACACCGAGAGGAACAAGATAAAGTACGCCGTGAGCGCGAGAGACAGAAGAGGAGAGAGTTGGCCAGAGAGCATTCCAGAAGAGAAAGGTGAGGGAGACTTGGCTGGGCAGCTTTATGGGCAAATCGAATGATATTAACCACTTAAGCCCCGGACCAAATTGCTGGTCAAAGACCAGAGCACTTTTTGCGATTCGGCACTGCATCGCTTTAACTGACAATTGCGCAGTCGTGCGACGTGGCTCCCAAACAAAATTGGCGTCCTTTTTTCCCCACAAATAGAGCTTTCTTTTGGTGGTATTTGATCACGTCTGCGGTTTTTAGTTTTTGCGCTATAAACAAAAATAGAGCGACAACTTTGAAAAAATTTTTTTTTTTTACCATGATAAATATCCCCCAAAAATATAGAAAAAAAATGTTTTCCTCCGTTTAGGCCGATACGTATTCTTCTACATATTTTTCTAAAAAAAAAAAAAAAAAAATCGCAATAAGCGTTTATTGATTGGTTTGCACAAAAGTTATAGCGTTTACAAAATAGGGGGTAGTTTAATGGCACTTTTATTCTTCTTCTTTTTTTTTTTTTTTTTTTTTTTTACTAGTAATGGCGGCGATCAGCATTTTTTTTATTTTCTTTGGTACTGCGACATTATGGCAGACACCTTTGACACATTTTTGGGACCATTGGCATTTTTATAGTGATCGGTGCTATAAAAATGCATTGATTACTATAAAAATGCCGCTGGCAGGGAAGGGGTTAAGTATGTTCCCTGGGTGTGTTCTGACTGTATGGGGGGGGGGGGGGGGACTCGCTAGGGGAAATGACTGATCACTGTTCATACATTGTATGAACAGACGGTCAGGCATTTCTCCCCTGACAGGACCAGGAGCTGTGCGTTTACACACACAGCTCCCGGTCCCCGCTCTGTAACGAGCGATCGCCCGGCGGTGATCGCCGGGCACGCGCGCGCGGGAGTCGGGAGCGAGCGCACCCCAAGTAGCCGCTTCGCGAGGTGGCGTTATACTACGTGTTCTCGCGCAGGGTAGCCAACCTGCCGCCGTAGAACTGCGGCGGCTGGTCGGCATGTAGTTAAAGTGTATGTCGGGGCAAAATTAAAGGGAAAAAAAACGTTGAATTGTAGGGAAAACATTGGGAAACCCATGTAAAAATGCCTTTATTTATATTGTAAATTACTTCACCATCCTTTGTACCTAAAAGAAACAAAACAAATTGCAGAATAAAATTATCTTTTATTATCTATACCTCTAACAAATATAGCATCAAATCATTATCAGATGTGAAAATGACTGCGGAGCTTAATTGGTTAAAGATCTTGCTGCACCTTGAACATTTTTGTGTAAAATCATTGAATTTAATAAATTGCTTCTTCTAACTTTATGGCCTGCCATGGCACTAATTATATATATATATATATATATATATATATATATATATATATATATATATATATATATATATATATATATATATATATATATATAAAATTTAATTTGTGTGCCTCCTTTCTATAGAGGGAAAAATTGAATATATAGTAGCAGTAGCATCCTGCCAGCATTCCCAAGCATCAAACCCAAGTTCAATATAAAGAGCTGGTATGTGACTGCTGTAGGATGTCAAGATCTAAATCCTTGACAAATCCTGCAATATTTGAAGACATTTGGTGGTAGAATTTGCCTCCTATAATGTTTCAGAAACAGAGCAGTTTAAACTAAGAATATTTCATAAGCACGTACCCGTAGCTCAACATATAAGCACACACCACATATAATAAATCCTAAATTTTCTGTGCCAAAACCACAAGGAATAGTTAAAGCTGTTCTTCACTGCATCTGAGCACCTCAAACCAAAAGCGCAATTTAATACATTTTTAATATTCAACAATTTTTTCCCTATCATCCATCCTTCCATGTCTATACTTTATTTTGTTGAGAAATCAGGGCAAATGATTTATGTAGCATTTACTTCCTGGAATTCATCTGCCTTCAGGTCATTAATGCATGCAGGAGAAGGTTTAAAACAAGTAAATATGATATTTTTCTTATCTATTTACTAATGCTAGCAGCATGAGGATTAATAAATGTTGATTGGGAGAGTGAAGTTCCACTTTAAAGCCCAACTGTGGGAAAAATAGCTGGTCGCTGGAATGAAAAAAAAAAATTGCCTGTTTTGTTCTGGCGGGGTCATTTTTTGGATGTTCACATAACTGTCCAGCGGTGGGATCTCTCAGGCACCAGAAGAGAAGTAATAGCATTACAAGGGGATGCTAGTTATGTAAAAACTATACTGTTTTTTGTGACCTAAACCAAGATTTTGCTATGGTCTACCTAGCCTTACTCTGTTGCTAGAATCAACCAAAATAGCTGATTACAAAAATACAAAATGACCGTTCAATTAAAAGGAAGTACTATTCTGTGCACTACAAGGCCCACAATTTAGTCTACCCAAGGAGACTTGCTCCCACCCACTCCTGTTATTTCTGCCTACCTGTTAGCCGATTGGTAGATATGTTGAAGATATTTAGCAGCACACACGCTCAATTCTATACATCACAGAGAGCGATACACCTCTCTTTGTATCTGTTCCCGTCCACATGTTAACTGATTGACTGAATTTCCTCCAGGGAATTGAATGTTGGGACCGTGTTCTTACACAGGAGCCAAATGGTCAGTTAGTGATGATGTAAGTAGCAACCATTTTTGGTTGAAATTGGCAACAAGGTTAATTTAAGTAGACCACGGCATAATCTTTGTTTTGTGTGGGGAATAAATATATAATTTATTTTACTGATTTATTAAGTGTGCTAGGATCATTGCGGATTTCTTTTTTTTTTTTTAAAGAAGGGCAGTTGTCCTTTACCCATTCAGACCAAGTAGGATCATAATTGTACTTGCATTATTTGTGGCATAACAAAATCCATGCTTCACCAGTACATGGTGTAGACAGCAACAATTTAGTCCTATTTGTACTCCGAACTCTCCATAGGATTAAAAAGAAATTGCAGCGTGTATGTGCGGGACTCAGTGGAGAAGAATATGAGAATAGGTTGTGCAGCGATGAGGAGGCTACCCAGCCAAGGGCTCAGCGGAACGTGGACAGGTGTGTATATGATGTGGAGGTGGGGCGGATGGTATACTTTTAGTAAGTGAAATTGCTTTAAAAGTGCAGTTACACTTTAAAGATTCTGAAATAAACATATGTGCAACAAGCATTTATTCTCTTTCTAAAGGTCAGTGTTTTTTTTTTACGTCACAACATATAAGAGATAAACACTCGCTATCCTAGATTTGCCAGATTTTATTACAGGCATTTTATCCAGATCCACAACCATTCCTGTTGAAATGGGAACAGGAGCTAAATGTATCCCCTGATGATATGGAATGGGGCAAAGCACTGACGCCTTCCTTTAAGCTGTCTCTATCATCTCATGCCCAAGAACGGAAATTACCAAATTGTGTCTAGGTGGTGTCGCTGCCCTACTGTCCTGCATACAA
This sequence comes from Rana temporaria, assembly GCF_905171775.1. Lineage (NCBI taxonomy): Eukaryota > Metazoa > Chordata > Amphibia > Anura > Ranidae > Rana > Rana temporaria. The sequence goes on along the minus strand of NC_053498.1, from coordinate 100,608,186 downwards.
TTGATACTACCGTACCAGATACGTGTTGGAGATGTTTACAGGCCCCCGACACCATGACGCACATATGGGGCACATGTTCGCTACACCACACCTATATGACAAACTTGTTGGGATAAACTCCCTAACAAACCTCGCGTATCCATAATTTCCATGTTGCCGGGCTCTTGTAAACAAATCAAGAAAAGCTTAATTCGTAATTTTCTTATGGCTGCCCGCTATGTTATTGCTAGATTTTGGCGCCAACTGGCAACTCCCTCTTTAGCTGATTGGGCTTGTGATGTGGACAAGATTGTACACCCTAGAACAGGGGTCCTCAAACTTTTTAAACAGGGGGCCGGTTCACTGTCCCTCAGACCGTTAGAGGGCCGGACTATATAAAAAAAAAAAATCCCCTCATTGCAAGCCCCCCCCTTGCCATCATCATTGTTAGCCCCTCATTGCAACCCCCCCTCACAATCATTAATTGCAGGCCGATTAAGATCATTGCAAGCCCCCCAATCATCATTACATCAGCATTATCATCATCATCAGCCCCCCCCACCATCATTAATTCACCATCAGCCCCCCTCACCATCATCACAAAATCATCAGCCCCCCTCACCATCATTACAAAATCATCAGCCCCACCATCACCATCAGCCCCCCTCACCATCATCAGACCCCCTCCCCCACCATCATCATCATTACAAAATCAGCCCCCCTCACCATTATCATTACAAAATCATCAGCTCCCCTCACCATCATTACAAAATCATCAGCCCCACCATCAGCCCCCCTCACCATCATCAGACCCCCCCCCCCCACCATCATCATCATTACAAAATCAGCCCCCCTCACCATTATCATTACAAAATCATCAGCTCCCCCCTCTCCCTAACAGCCTTTCTCCTTACTGTGCTGTGCTGTGTAACGGTCCGGCTCTGTCACGATGCTCACACACTGTTACAGTTCTGGCGCGCTATGATAACTGTCCCGCCCTCCTCCTCCTAGACCAGCTTGTGTGACAGACAGCACGCTGGCTCTATCACACAAGCTAGTCTTCTAGGAGGAGGAGGGCGGGACATTTATCACAGAGCGCCCGAACTGTTAACGCTGTGATCTCCTGACACAGCGGGATCGCTGTGTAACCGGCATTGCCTGTCAGGGTCGGGTGGGCCGGTTTAAAGTCCTCCGCAGGCCGCATGTGGCCCGCGGGCCGTAGTTTGAGGACCCCTGCCCTAGAACGTATGATAGCCTGGGAAGCTAATAAGACTGAATCCCATACATTATGTGGACCGTGTGGTACGCATCCAGTTTTTGCAGCAGATACAATGGACAATGCTTCCCATGAGTAGGTGGCTTCCCCCCTCCCTTCTTTTCCCTACATTTCCCATTACCCCTCCCTCCCCCCCTTTTTTTTTTCTTCCTTCTTTCCCTGACTTCCTTTTCTATTTTGCTTTCTTCTATCTGTTTTTCTCCTGGGCTTTTTTTATTTTTGCTGCTTTGACATAAATTGCTATTGTTTTTTTCTTTTAATTGTAGCATCACTATGTATTTACGTTAAACTTATTGTGATATCCAACATAACATGACTAGTGGTCTGAGTTAATTTTCTATACAGATTTTATGTTCACTTTCCCATGCCATAGGGGCCTTTATGTTATAGCCATGTGTTGTTTGACCTCTTATTAATATGGTGTTAATGTATACCTATACATTCTCTGTAAATGGACTAGCATTCTTATGTTTATGCTATATACGGTTTAAAACTTAAAGAAGAACTCTCGGGATTGGAAAAAAAAAATCCCCAATTAGTACACCCCCCCACAAAACACTAAACAGTTATCACATTTGTGAAATTCCTTACCATTGAAGAGAAAAGTCTAATTGAATTTTCAGGAAGTCAGCTCTCTAATTTAAAAACATGCATCATGTATTCTGCAAGGGAGGATTTGTTAGAACAGTGATTGCATCATACTCTCTCTCTCTCTCTCTCTCTCTCTCTCTCTCTCTCTCTCTCTCTCTCTCTCTCTCTCTCTCTCTCTCTCTCTCTCTCTCTCTCTCTCTCTCTCTCTCTCTCTCTCTCTCTCTCTCTCTCTCTCTCTCTCTCTCTCTCTCTCTCTCTCTCTCTCTCTCTCTCGTCCAAACCATAATTAAACTACATTTCTCATGAGGATATTGATGAACTTTTAAAATAAATTTATGCCTCGGAACAGATTGAGATGCCACAGAAAATCCAATCTGTGCAGGATAGAATGCATAGCGGTCTCTCTCTCTCTCTCTCTCTCTCTCTCTCTCTCTCTCTCTCTCTCTCTCTCTCTCTCTCTCTCTCTCTCTCTCTCTCTCTCTCTCTCTCTCTCTCTCTCTCGTCCAAACCATAATTAAACTACATTTCTCATGAGGATATTGATGAACTTTTAAAATAAATTTATGCCTCGGAACAGATTGAGATGCCACAGAAAATCCAATCTGTGCAGGATAGAATGCATAGCGGTCTTCAAGAGTGGAAATCTAGGACTTTTTCTGTTCACCAGTCACTTAAAGATATGATTCTTTCAGAATGGAAAGAACCTGAAAGGAGGTTGTTCCAGTCTAAAGGGCACAAAAGATTTCCTTTTCAATCTGAATTTGAAGAGACTTTCTTTAAATATCCTAAGCTAGATGCCCCTATGTCACAGGTTTCTAAAAAATCAGACCTGTCCATTGAAGACTCAGGGGTCCTTAAAGATTTAATGGACAGGAAGGCTGACTCTTTGCTGCGTAAGGCCTGGGATGCTTCAGCTTTATCCTTGGGTCCAGCTGTACCATCCACCTGTGTGGCTAGAAATTTGGATGTTATGGGTTCAGCATCTGGATGATCTTCTTTCATCCAACACCCCCAAAGAGGAAATTAGGGAGTCCCTCCCACTCATTGCCAAGTCAGTAGCCTTCTTTGCTAATGCAGCTGCAGCAAGCCTCTGTGAAAGCTGCAGCTAGGTCTTCTGCTCTCATTAATTCAGCCAGGCGAGCGATCTGGCATAAGTCTTGGGAGGGGGACCTTCTCTCCAAGAACAAGCTCTGCGGCATTCCCTTTGAAGGCAAGCTCTTATTTGGTTCCTACTTGGTGGAGGTCCTAGCACGTTCCTCTGAGAAGAGTAAACGGTTCCCTTTTTCTCAAAGGAATAAGCCACAGAATAAGAAGCCTTTTCCCCCCTCACCTTCCAGGGAAGCTACTTAAGAGATGATTGGCTCCGTCCTCTACAGGAAACCTCCCCTCCCTTTCCTCTGACCCTCAGTTGTTGTGTTTCCAGACCCTCCAGGAGCACCGACATGGTTTTTGTTTTTTCTAGATCTGGTAACTGGTTGGCAGCCCCCCTGCTCTGGCAACATCCAGTACTGGTTGTGGCCAAGTCCTGGGTGTGTTCAGTCCCTGTTTTTTTTTTTTCAGCCAGAAGGGTTCCCTGTTGGAGGTACTTGCTTACCTGTAGAGGTAAAAAAAAAAGGGGGAACAAATATCTGCGCTAACTTAAAAGTAAATAGAAAAGCGGCTAGCACAGTTTGTAGATAAGCAAGCAATAACAATATAATCCAATAGTGCAGCGCTCAAAATAAATGAAAATGGAAAATTAGTCCAAATAAACAATATGTGTATAAAGTCCACAAATTATATGTTCATCAATGAAGTTGAAGATATAGAACCTCCACCGACGTTTCAGTGTGTAGATACGGAAAAAACACACCACACCACCGTGCAAACAATCCGCTTACCAGAACAAAAACGTTATGGGCATGTAATCAAATAACGTGCAGGTCAATGGCAATCGCACTTCCAGCAGAGTGTACAGGTGAAAACGGTTAACCGCAGGCAGCATCAATGATGAAATAACATCTCGAATGTCATGAAGGTCCAAAAGCATACATTGCGTTCATCAGCAGATAAGTGGTCATAAAAGAGGAAACTACAATAGTGAAGCCCGTTTGATAAAACCAATAAATGCCTCTGAAGATATCCTTTTAGGAAGAAACATGTAAGGCTGACCGACACAAGCACGCTATGAGCCGCAGATTTTTATATTCTTTGATGCCTTTTTTACCTGTCTGTAAGTACCACACAATAAATTGCTTATTGGTTGCTGGAAGTGCAATTGCCATTTTGTTCTGGTAAGCGGATTGTTTGCACGGTGGTGTGGTGTGTTTTTTCCGTATCTACACACTGAAACTTCGGTGGAGGTTCTATATCTTCAACTTCATTGATACATATAATTTGTGGACTTTATACACATATTGTTTATTTGGACTAATTATACATTTTCGTATATTTTCTGCACTATTGGATTATATTACCTGTAGAGGTAATGGCAACTTCCTTCAGGTTTTTCCCCAGCTCAGCTGGTGGAAGCCTTGTCGTCCTCGGCTTCACCGAGGTGTACCAAAATGGCGTCGGAGGACTTCCGGTGACTCGGCAAGATGGCGCCGAAACCGGAAGTCATGTGATGCATTTTCCTGCGCCGTGTTCATAAGGAACACGACACAGTACACTGAGGACATGCTGCCTGGGACAGCAGCCTTTTTTCCCCGGCCGATCGCCATTTACCAATGGAGCTTGAGGATAGGCCCGAGGAGGGAGCTCCCGCTCGGATGGAACCAACGGCAGCCTCCGGTTCCCATACTACCCCCAAGGTAAGCCCTTATCTGTGATTATGCAGCAGGGGACCTTTTTTTGGTATGGGCCTTCTTTTCTTATGGCTCTTGTTTCTGTTCTTTTCTAGGATAGACAGATGAAAAAGAATTGCGGAAACTGTAGAGCCAGGCTGCCTGATGGATATAAAAGGCTTTTTTGTGAAGATTGTATTCCATCTAGGGCTAGTTCAGAGACTACCTCTTCTTTTTTTTTTAAAGAGTTAATGTCTTCTATGAAGGAGGTGGTAGCCTCCTTCCGGTCTTTCAATGACAGGCCAGCAGGTCTGGGATCTTCTTCCTCTGGTCCCAGGACTCAAGAACCCTTAGCTTCAGTTAGTCCCCCTCCTCGGTCCGAGATCAGTGATTCACACTATACCTCAGATCTGGAAGAAGGGGAGAACCCGAGCTCCTCATCTGATGGGGATTCCGCATCAGTGGGGGAGGCGGATAACCCTAAGTTTCTTTTTCCAGCAGAGGATATTGATGAACTTTTAAAATCAATTTATGCCTCTGAGCAGATTGAGATGCCACAGCAAATCCAATCTGTGCAGGATAGAATGTATAGGGGGCTTCAGGGGTGGAAGTCGAGGACTTTCCTGGTTCACCAGTCACTTAAAGATATGAAGCTTTCAGAATGGAAAGAACCTGAAAGAAGAATGTTCCAATCTAAAGGTCACAAAAGAAGATTTTCTTTTTAATCTGGATATTTAAGAGACTTTCTTTAAATGTCCTAAGCTAGATGCCCCTATGTCACAGGTTTCTAAGAAGTCAGTCCTGTCCTTTGAAGACTCGGGGGTCCTGAAAGAGCGAATGGATAGGAAGGCCGATTCTTTGCTGCGTAAGGCCTGGGATGCTTCACCTTTGTCTTTGGGTCCAGCTGTAGCATCCACCTGTGTGGCTAGGAATTTGGATGTATGGGTTCAACGTCTGGATGATCTCCTTTCGTCCGACACCACCAAAGAGGAGATTAGGGAGTCCCTCCCACTCATTGCAAAATCAGTAACCTTCTTGGCTGATGCAGCTGCATCCTCTGTGAAAGCTGCAGCTAGATCTTCTGCTCTCATTAATTCAGCCAGACGAGCAATCTAGCTTAAGTCTTGGGAGGGGGACCTGGTCTCCAAGAACAAGCTCTGCAGCATTCCCTTTGAAGGCAAGCTCTTATTCGGTTCCTCCTTGGTGGAGGTCCTAGCTCGTTCCTCTGAGAAGAGTAAACGGTTACCTTCTCAAAAGAATAAGCCTTTTCATGGTTTCCAAAACAAAGCTAATTTTGAAACCCAACAGGCGAAAAAAAGTGGTCTTTTAACAAAGATAAGCAAAAGAAGGGGACGCTTTTTACTGCTTCAGCCCCTTTCAAAAATCCTCAGTGATGCCAGGGTAGGGGGAAGGTTGTCCCATTTTGTCAAGGAATGGGCAAAGATTTCCGACCATTCTTTTACCCTCCAAACATTGGAAAGGGGTTACAGGTTTCAATTAAAAAATCTCTCTTCCCCCATAAACTCCCCCTCCGAGATTTTTTTTCTTGCTTTTCTGCCGAGAAACCGAGACGGCAAGCCATGTTGAATCTAGTCTCCATGTGGGAAACAGAAGGGGTAATTTCCCCTGTTCCGGAAAAATCTAAAATTCCAGGGATTATATTCCCACGTCTTTCTGGTTCAGAAAGCCTTCAGCGGCTTCCGGATGGTCATCAATTTAAGCATCTTGAACAAATATATTCTCTACAGCCGTTTCCGGATGGAAAACATTTACTCTGTAAGGAATCTATTGTGGCCAGAGGTATTCACGGTTACCCTGATTTTCAGGACGCCTATCTTCGTGTTCCAATCTGCCAGAACCACCGAAAGTTCCTCAGATTTGCGCTTCTCATCGAGGACGGGCCGAGTCATTGGCAGTTCAATGCCCTCCCTTTCGGTCTCTCGGCAGCGCCCAGAATTTTTGCAAAGATCATGGCCGAAGTCATGGCCTTTTTTCAGACACAGAGTGTATCGATCGTCCTATATCTGGACGATTTTCTGATCTTTGCCCGAGACAAAGAGTCCCTTATCCGGGATCTGCAGTTGGTTTTGCGGACCTTTCAGAATCTAGGGTGGAAAGTCAACCAATGGAAGTCTTGTCTGGTACCCTCCCAGAACATACTTTTTCTGGGTTATCTAATAGACTCTGTTGCTCAGATTTTTCTTCCCGAAGAAAAAGTTTTTAAACTTCTTTTTCGCCGTGCAGGCCTTCAAATTGCTCCCACAGACCACGCTACGGCAGATCATGCAGTTATTAGGTTTAATGACTGCAGCCATCCCAGGGGTACCCTGGGCCCAATTTCACTCCAGACCCCTTCAGGCGTTTCTCTTGCACCATTGGGATCGCAGGAAGGATTCTCTGGATCAGCTAGTTCAACTTCCAAGAGAGGATTCTGTCAATCTCTCCTGGTGGGAGCAACGGGAACACCTGCAGGGAGGGAAGAACTGGGTGCAACGTGCTCCAGTGAAGGTGACTACAGATGCCAGTCTGTGGAGCTGGGGTGCGCACTCTCAGGGCTGGCAGGCCCAAGGAGCTTGGTTACCAGAGGAGGCAGGCCGCTCCTCAAATTTCATGGAAATACTAGCTGTAGGGAAAGCTCTCTTGGCTCTGCAAGAGAGGCTCTGTTTGAAAGACCTGTTTTTTTTTTTTCAGACAATGCCACGACGGTGACGTGCCTGAACAAGCAAGGGGGCACTCATTCGGAGTCACTTCTAACGCTATCGCAGCAGATTCTGTCCTGGGCAGAAATGTCACCTCAATCGGAGCAGTCCACATCAGGGGTTCAGAGAACACGCTAGCGGACTATCTGAGCAGAGTAAGCATCAGTTCCAGCTGTTGGGAGCTACATCAAGGCACGTTTTGGGAGATTGTGCTAAGATGGGGCCTTTTTGCAGTGGATCTTTTTGCCTCCAATCTCAACAGAAAGCTTCCGGCTTTTTTCTCACCAGAGAGAGAAACAAGGTCCTTGGGGACTAATGCTCTCTCCTTCCCATGGGATTTCGCTCTGGCCTATGCCTTCCCTCCCTTTCCCCTTCTACCTCTGGTAGTTCAGAAAATTATTCAGGATCTGTGGATCTTCCAGATTGGAAGGATCTACTCCATCGGGGACCAGTATTGCATCCAAATCCTCAGACCTTTCATTTGACGGCCTGGAGCTGAGCGGCGCATCTTATAGTTGAAAGGGTGTTCAGAGAAAGTTATTCAAACTATCCTGGACAGCCGCAAGTTGGTAACTAGAAGAATCTATGGGAAACTTTGGAAAACGTTTTATTCCTGGCAAAGGAAATCCGGTTTAGATTGTTTTTCTACTCCCTGTATTTTTTTTTTTTTCCACAAAGCAGTGGAGAAATGTCTGTCAGCACCCTTAAGGTTCACGTTGCGGCCCTGTCTGTATTTTCAGACAAAAGGCTAGTGGAAGATCCTTTAGTCAGGAGGTTCCTTTCAGCCAGATCTAGACATGCTCCCAGGGTTGTCAAGCATGTGCCTCCTTGGGATCTATCATTGGTGTTAAATGCTCCAACAAGGGCTCCGTTTGAGCCTTTGCATGAAGCTTCCCTGAAATGTATTTCCTTAAAGATTTCCTTCCTTTTAGCCATTACGTCAGGGAGAAGGATTTCTGATCTACAATCCCTTTCCTGTAAAGATCCCATCCTGAGGATTCTAGAGGACAGTGTAGTGATTAGGCCTGATCCTTTCTATTTGCCCAAAGTATCTTTTAACTTTCATAGGTTGCAGGAAGTAGTCCTTTCTAGTTTCTGTACCTCTCCCAAAAATGCGGAGGAGGAAAGATTTAGTTGTTTAGACGTGAAGAGATGGCTTCTACATTACCTAGAGAAATCCGGTGGGTTTAGGAGTTCCTCCCAGCTGTTAGTATTGTTCAGTGGCCCCAAGAAAGGGTCCAAAGCATCTAAAAGCTCTCTATAGCTAGATGGATTAGAGAAGCTATCTACGAAGCTTACAAAGCGTCAGGTCATATCCCTCTTTCTAGAATTAGGGCCCAATCTACGAGATCAATGGCTACGTCATGGGCAGAAAGAGCGGGAGCATGATGGGAAGAAATTTCTAAAGCTGCCGTCTGGTCATCCTCTCATGCGTTTGTCAAACATTATAGAGTTCAGGTGCTTTCCAGCCAGGACCTCTCCTTTTGGTAGGAAAGTGCTTCAGGCTGTTGTCCCTCCCTAAGGTATAGTATCTTGCTTATCCTCTCAAATAGCTGTCCTGGAAGCTGAGGAGGGAAAACCTCCGTTAGTCTTACCGGTAATGGTATTTCCAGGAACCTTCCAGGACAGCGTCTATATTCCCACCCTATCTTTATTTCACCTGGTGTTTTGTTATGTTTCTGTTTTTTCCTCTGCCGAGTGCACTTTGGTGGAGGTTTGCTTGATCTTCTAAACAACTGAGGGTCAGAGGAAAGGGAGGGGCCTTTTTAAATTGTATCTGATTTGTGTTTCCTGTAGAGGGCGGAGCCAATCATCTCTCAAGTAGCTGTCCTGAAAGGTTCCTGGAAATACTGTTGCGACTAACGTGTTTTGTGCTTGCCGTAACTGAGGCGGCATAGGATGTGTCTCATCTATCTCCTCAAACACCTGTGCCATCAGCGGGGGCCAGGAGGAGGACGAAGGTCTTATAAAAGCGGCAACTAGGTACGGCGCCAACAACTGGTCGTTGAGGTCCACCCCTCCCATATTTTGGTTATATTCGTGGACACAGAGGGGTTTCTCCACAACACCAGTCGCCGTAGAAATTTGTATTGTCGTATCGCACAACTCATAAATCAATCATTCAAATAAAGGTATTGTTCCGATCTTCCTCAAGCAAGGTATAATCAAACCCCTCTTAATGAAACCTAACCTCGACCCCAAAGACCCAAGCCTCTGCTGACCGGTAACAAGCCTTAACGTCTTCAAGATCATTGAGAAAGCAGTAGTACAACAACTATAACTCCATTTGGACACCCACAAACGACTGGACCCACTACAATCGGGTTTCTGCCCAGGCCACGGGACAGAAACGGCACTTCTCAAAATATGGCATGACGCCCTCGAAGCAGCAGATGACGGACAATCATGTCTCCTGGTGTTGCTGGACCTCAGTGCAGCTTTCGACACAGTAGACCACAAAATGTTGCTAACTCGCCTCACAGAAGTAGCCAGAGTCGCAGTCGTTCCTGGAGAACCGATCTCAGACAGTGAAACTAGGAGCCTTCACTTCGGAAGCACGCACCATTGCTTGCGGAGTCCCTCAAGGATTACCCCTGTCTCCCATACTCTTCATATACCTCTGCCGCTCTTCAAAATCATCGGCAAACCTACTCTACCACTCTTACGCCGATGACACTCAACTTTACTTACACATCAGAAAAAAAAGACCAATATCCTGGACTAGAACAATGCCTCACATTGATAGACAATTGGATGACGGAGGGTTCTCTAAAACTTAATGGATCCAAAACAGAACTTTTATTATTCACGCAAACCGAAAGACAAACTCTAGGACGACATGGCCAACACCCCCCCCATCCTTGGACAAACCATCACCCCAAGTACCAAGGTCAAAAGTCTAGGAGTCACCTTTTGATAGGATCAGTAGTCAGAGGATCTCACCATCTTCTCCACCTGCTACGAAGACTCATCCCCTTCATCCCGGAAGAGGATACAGCAGTAGTAGTTGGAACAATTTTCAATTCCAGACTCCACTATGCAAACTCCCTCTAACTCGGTCTACCCAAATACCAGATTTATCATCTACAAATCGTCCAGAATACGGCAGCCAGACTGGTAACGGGGGAAATAAGACCCTGGGAATCGATTACCCGTCCCTGAGGACCCTCCATTGACTAGCGGTAAAGGATCGGGTTACATTCGAGACCCTCTGCCTCACTCACAAATGCACACAAGGAATCGCCCCTCAATATTTATGCGAGGAAAATAAAATACAACCCCAATTGTGTTCTTCGATCAACCAACCAAAACCTACTCCAAGTCCCGCTATAAGTCTAAAGGAGAACGAAGATTTGCAGTCCAAGGACCACGGCTATGGATGCGCTACCAACTAACATCCGTATGGAAGAAAATCATCGGGCCTTCAGAAAAAAACTGAAGACCCACCTCCTTCTGAAGGATCAGGACGACAATGGATACAAGCGCCTTGAGGTTATTTAGTTCGCATTTGCAGCACTATACTAGTTATTCACTCACTCGATCTGCGTGAAGGGAGGAAAGAACGAAAACATTCCTTTTTATCCCTCAACTTTATAGCGAGCAAATTATTACACTTTAAGCAGGCTCTCTCCCCCAGCCTAAGACGGCAATCTACAAGCCGCTGGGGAAAGCCCTGGCGATTAGATCGCACGGTGCCACATGTGCCAATCTGATGATCAAACAAGTGACTGAAAAGTGTCATGCATGTGTAATAATTGTCCACACACTCCCTATGTAATCTGGGCAGTTCTTTGCTTCAGCTCCACGTGACTATATTTTCCCTCATAAACCATAAAGCTCCATACATAGCCTGTTGCCCTGTCACAGAGCTTATAGAGCTTGACCTCGTATCTGGCACGCTTACTGGGTAGGTACTGTTTGAAACACAATTGGCCAGAAAATTGAATCAGTGACTTATCAACGCAGACAACTTGATGGGGAATAATCAAGGCTGCAAAACCTTTGTTGAAGTGGTTTATGAGGGGCCGAATTTTGTAGAGCCGATCGTATTCAGTGTCTCCACGTGGACGACAGTTAATTGTCGTTGAAGTGCATGAACCGTAAGATCTGCTCGTATCGTGCCATGGAGGCAGAGAACACGGGCATATGGTGAATTGGGCGTTTGGACCAATACGTCTGCAACTTCATTAATTTATGTATACCGGTTTTGAGGGAAAGGTGTTAAATTCGGAAACCATAATTGGTTTTCAATCTCTGGCAAGGGAGGGCAACTGGGGATTAGCGGCGATGAATTGACCAGCATACAAATTGGTTTGGTCCACAATAGATCTTTAGAGATCTTCCGTGAAAACCAGCGAATAAAAATCAAGTGGCGTAAAATCAGCCACCTAAATTCCGGGTTGGCCAGTGAATGGGGCAAGTACGGGTTCTGCAGAAGTGGTGGGCACCCAATCAGGATTGGCAAATTCTGCAGGAAGGACACTATGGGCACGACAAGCCTGTCTTTGTCGTCGTCTTGGTGGCAGCAGGACACTACTTGTGCTTGCCACCTCCCCAGCTTGAACTGCACTTATGGGACTCTCCACGTCACCAAGTGTTACTGCAGTGCTGGATGTACGACCAGGGCCGCTGGTGCTTGCCAGTTCACCAGGATGAGCGACACTAGTTTCTCTTTCGTTCATGGGCGGACACAGCAGTATTGACCTTAGGGGTTATGTACCTTTTCTCTAGGAGAGACTAGGCAGAAAAAAACAGCACTTTTAGTGTTAAAAACACTTTTTAGTGCAGCACCTCCCCTGGGGGCATGTCCACCGGGTACATCCCACTCTCTGGAAGCATCCAGCCTCAGTTTTCATCTGCCAAGCGTCAGGAGAGCGTGGCCTTTTTCTGGAGTCCTGTGCTCTGGAGATTTTTGCGATTTCCCCCCCCCCCCCCCGTTTTGATTTATTTTTTGTTCCTGCTTTTTGGATCCTGGGATCTACTATCAACTGCCGACTGGGTGACCGGCTGGATTTTGAATCCTTGTAGTCCTCCCATGTTCGGCCATCGAGCGTGTGCTGGTCTTTCACTAGGCTGTCCACGACATGCCCCGTTGCTCCAGGGGCGGCCGGTGAACTACATGTTTCAGGGCGCACATATGACCATTCTCTATCGCTGTGTCGCAGTGTGCCGGGCCGACAGCCATGCCGCAAGCGGAGGTTGGTTCTGTTTGGAATGCCTTCAGCCGGTGGTCGCAGGACGGGTAAGTAGTGTCCCCTTGCTTCGGCGGGGTGATTTCAGCTGGTGCATTCCTGGGAGGTCGACTGAGGGTCCACCCTGCTTTCCTCTCTCCCTTTCCTCTCCCTCCTTCCCCGTTTCTGGGTGGCGGCTGTGAAGTGGGGGTCCACCTGGGGGGGCTCTGCGACTGCCGGGGGGGCTGTGCTGCTGGGGGGGTACTGTGTGTGTGTGTGTTACTGTACTGGGCTGGTATTGTTCTGTCTGTGCTGGGCTGTGTGTGTTTCACTGTGTAATGCACGTGTACGTGCCTGAGCCGCGGCTCTATACATCGGCGGCCATATTCCTGTAGCCCGCATGCTGGTTTTTGAATGTCGGCGGCCATTTTAGAAATTCCTTGGCCTCTAGTGCCTGAAATAACGGCGCGCACACCGCGGCTTCTCTCTGAGGGGAAAGACACAGCACAGACAGCACTCTTCTCAGCGCTGCTCAGCGGTACAGCCTGTCCTGGGTGGCGAGTCCCCGGGGTCCCTGCTCTCTGTTTCAGCCAGGAGGGTGACCGGTGGGTCCTTTTTGGGTCTGCTAACTAAGGTGGCAAATTTTTTTTGGTGGGGGACAGCATGGAGCCTGAACCACCAGGGCCCTCATGTGAGGCTTCTTCCCCACTCATGCCAGACTTAACCCTTAGTGCCCCTGCTCCTGTGTTGCTGGATGCTGTGACGGCAGTCCTGGAGGCATTTGTTGCCAGGATGGAAGCGGCTAGTGGCCAGAAGGGAGGTAAAAAGCGCCCCCTCCCTGAGCCTGCTTCTGGGGATGTCTCTGACGCAGAATCAGGTACTGCTTCTGCCTTTGACCACACTTCTGTCATGTCAGAGGATGCAGACTTAACCCAGGCAGACAGTGAGGATGATTCTGCTTCAGGGTCAAAGCAGGAAAGGAAATGTGTTGGAGCTCTTATCACTGCGGTGCGGGATACTCTAAAACTTGAGGATTTGGCGGAGGCATCAGACATGCCGGTCCCTTTTGGGTTCCGCAAGCCACCCCGCACAGCGAGAGTCTTTCATTGTGTTCCGTATCTGGACGATTTGTTATTCAAGGAATGGGATCGGCCGCAGAAAGCTTTTACTGTACCAAAGTACTTTGCGGTCCGTTGCCCACTTTTTTTGGAAATCCTCCCCAAAAGGGTATCTCCTCCGTCAGTGGACCCCCCTGTGTCCAGGCTGAACAAAGCTACCACGTTGCCTGTGGAAGGGGCTCCCGCCTTTAACCACTTCCTTACTGGGCACTTAAACCCCTTCCTGACCAGAGGACTTTTTGCGATTCGGCACTGCGTCGCTTTAACTGACAATTGCGCGGTCGTGCGACGTGGCTCCCAAACAAAATTAACGTCCTTTTTTCCCCACAAATAGAGCTTTCTTTTGGTGGTATTTGATCACCTCTGCGGTTTTTATTTTTTGCGCTATAAACAAAAATAGAGCGACAATTTTGAAAAAAAAAACATTTTTTTACTTGTTGCTATAATAAATAGCTCCAATTTTTTTTTTACGTTTTTTTTTTTATCCTCAGTCTAGGCCGATACGTATTCTACATATTTTTAGTATAAAAAAAAAAAAAATAAAAAATCGCAATAAGCGACTGGTTTGCGCAAAAGTTATAGCGCACAAAATAAGGGACAGAATTATTATTTTTTTTTGTTTACTAGTAATGGCGGCGATCTGCGATTTTTATTGGGACTGCGACGTTATGGCGGACACTTTTGACACATTTTTGGCGCCATTCACATTTATACTGCAATCAGTGCTATAAATATGCACTAATTACTGTATAAATGTGACTGGCAGGGAAGGGGTTAACACTAGGGGGTGAGGAAGGGGTTAAATGTGTACCCTAATTAGTGTTCTAACTGTGGGGGAAGGGGGGTGACTGGGGGGGTGACCGATCTGTGTCTCTATGTACAAGAGACACAGATCCGTCTCCTCTCTCCCCTGACAGCACCGCTGTCTGCGAGAGCCGGGAATGAGAGATGATCTCATATGTAAACATATGAGATCATCTCTCATTGGCCGCACAGATCGCCTAGGAAACGGCCGCTCCGATTGGCCGTTCACGGCGATCTGTGACTGGCTGTGTCCAAGGGACACGGCCAGCACAGCAGTTCCCCGCTGCGCGCTCGGGAAACGTGCTAAGGGGAGGCCGTAAAAAGACGGCCTGTTAGAGTTTGGGAGCCGCGCTGAGGCCGTACAAAGTCGTACGGCCGTCAGCTAGTGGTTAAGGACCCCGCAGAAAGGAGAGCTGAGGCTGTGGCCCGCTCGTTATTCACAGTGGTGGGGTCGGCAGCGAGACCGGTTTTGGCCGGAGCTCTGGTGTCACAGACTCTTACTGAACGGGCTAAGTCCCTGGTGCAGGAGCTGGAGGCGCAGAATGCTTCTGAGACCTGCATTGACCTGGCCGACCAGTTGGTCCAAGGTCTAAAATAGGGTTGTCCCGATACCACTTTTTTAGGACTGAGTACGAGTACCGATACTTTTTTTTTATGTACTCGCCAATACCGATACTTTTTTTAAATGTGTCCCCAAATGCAGCTATGTCCCCCCACATATTCCGCCATGTCCCCCCACATATTCCAGCCATGTCCCCCCACATATTCCAGCCATGTCCCCCCACATATTCCAGCCATGTCCCCCCACATATTCCAGCCATGTCCCCCCACATATTCCAGCCATGTCCCCCACATATTCCAGCCAAGAAACTAGTATTTTCAGAAGGGAAGTCAGTAAAAGCAGGCTGGCTTTGCAGTGCAGTAATGCAACACACATTGGCGCACTTTGTACGTATTAATGTTTGCACTGACATTTTTTTAATGGCTCCTCAATGCACTAAAGGAACACACCTGCTGCATAGTAATACACTTGGTAATCATACACTTTGATTTTTACTATATGAATTTGTGATTGTTATTATTCGAGTTACTCGAATGATAACAATCACAATTTCAAATAGTAAAAATCAAAGTGTACAATTACCAAATATTACCATGCAGCAGGTGTGTTCCTTTAGTGCATTGGGGAGCCATTAAAAAAATGTCAGTGCAAACATTAATACTATTAATGTTTACACTGACATTTTTTTTTAATGGCTGCCCAATGCACTAAAGGAACACACCTGCTGCATGGTAATATTTGGTAATAATACACTTTGATTTTTACTATTTGAAATTGTGATTGTTATCATTCGAGTAGTGAGCTATTTTACAAGTGTGTGTGGTGTGTGTCTGTGTGTTAAACTTGCCTAGACAGCGGCGCTGGCTCCTCTTGGTACAGCTCTCTACGCTCCTCCCATCAGTTCCACGATGATCCCCTCCCGGCGTCAGTGACGTCACGCCGCCAGGACGAGCACTGGACTGGCCTGGACTGTAGGGGGAGTGAGCGATCATCTATTGGCTGGCCGGAAAATAGGGGCGGGTGCGGAGCGTAAGGTAAACAAATGACTGACTTGATATGCCGCTGTCCCGCTGACATACATGACAGAGAGACAGTGACAATCGCTGTTGCGAGAGGCGGCCGCGGCTAAATGTGTGTCACTGATTCCAGGGGGGGGGGGGGGGGGGGGAACGCCCAAGCTTGCCCAAGCTTGCCCTATGGAACGGACGCCGTGCGGGGAACATTTAAGCTTTTGTTTGAATAGCTGTATCCGCGCCACGTATAGACACTCCCCCTTGCTCTGGATCCGTCCAATCCCGCGCAAGGGGGAGTGTCTATACGCGGCGGGGATACAGCTATTCAAACGAAAGCTGTAATGTTTCCCGCACGCTGATTAACGGCGGCAGTTTGCGGCGACGGGGGGGGGGGGGGGGGGGGGGGGGAACAAGTATTCTATTTCGGTATCGGGGGTATTTGCGGGAGTACGAGTACTCCTGCAAATACTCGGTATCGGTCCCGATATCGGTATCGGGACAACCCTAGTCTAAAATTTGTAAGGTCAGCCCTGGATACGCTTTCCAGGGCCTACGCGGTGGTACTACGCCGCCTTGTGTGGTCCTCTAAGAAGTCTCTGGTGGACTTACCCATTAAGGGTGAACGGCTTTTTGGGGCTTCCCTGGATGACATCATAAAGGATGCCACAGGCGGTAAGAGCACTCTGCTCCCGCAGTCTGGGAAGGGAAAGGAGCCTCGCCGTAGGCAAGGGCCCTCATTTACTAGTGCGACAGGAAAACGTTTTCAGGGTGCTAAGATGTCCACTGAAGGACAAAAGCGCACCTGGTACCGCAAGCCCAACAAGCCTGCGGACAAGCCTGCCTCCGTCTGAAGGTTTGCCCCCGCCCACAACGCGGGTGGGGGGCCGGCTTCTCGGCTCGGTGGAGGTCTCTTCTTTCCGACCGTTGGGTTTGCAAAGTACTTTCCTCAGGGTACAAGATAGAATTTCTCTCTTGTCCGCCAAACAGATTTTTTCCCTCCGGCTTCCTCCGGGTCGCCTGAAGGATCTGTCAGGGGCTGTCCAGGATCTGCTGGTCAGAGGAGTGACTGTGCCGGGTTCCCTAACAGGAACGATTTCAGGGGTTTTACTCCAATCTGTTTGTAATCCCCAAGAAGGAGTCGATACGCTCAGTAATAGCAGCGCTCCATCAGGGGGATTTCCTAGCGTGCCTGGGCATCAAGGACGCGTACCTGCACATCCCCATATGTGCAAAACACCAGAGATTTCTGCGTTTTGCGATCGGAGAGGACCACTTTCAATTTGTGGCCCTCCCGTTCGGCCTGGCCTCGGCACCTCGGTTTTTTACCAAAGTGCTCGCCCCGATTCTGGTCCTGCTGCGGCAGCGCGGGATCGCTATCGTGGGATACCTGGACGACCTTCTTCCAAGAGCTTCCTCAAGCTCAGAGTTAGAAGAGGACGTGTCTATCACCTGTCAGACCCTCCGGAAATTTGGTTGGCTACTGAATATACAGAAGTCAGTACTAGTACCGTCTCAGCGGCTGGAGTATCTGGGGTTGGTCCTGGATTCTTCGGAGGCAAAAGTTTTCCTCCCAGCAGAGAAGCTGCAGACGCTGCACCCTGCGGTGCAGCGGTTGGTGACCCAGAAATGGGCGTCGCTTCACTTTTGCATGAGAGTATTGGGTCTGATGGTGGCCTCTTTCAAGGCAGTCCCGTATGCCCAATTCCACACTCGAGTGTTACAGAAGGAGATTCTGTCCCGATGGAACAAGCTTCCTTCGTCTCTGGATTACCAGATTCGGGTCGACTGACCAAGTCCTCCCTAGTGTGGTGGCTAACATCTCCGGTACTCAGGAACGAAAAATCGTTCCTGCCGTGTCACTGGACAGTTATCACAACGGATGCCAGCCTCTCCGGCTGGGGGATGTCTGGGGTGTCCAGTCAGCCCAGGGGCATTGGACCCAGGAGGAGTCCCGTCTTCCGATCAATGTACTGGAGCTCCGAGCGATCAAGCTGTATCTCTCCAAGTGGTCTCTGAGCCTACGAGGCCGACCGGTCAGAATCCAGTCCGACAACGCCACGGCCGTGACATACGTCAATCATCAGGGGGGCACACGAAGCTCGGGGCAATCCTCCGGTGGGTCGAAAGCTACGTTCCAGCTCTGTCGGCAGTGTACATTCCGGGGGTGCTGAATTGGCAAGCCGACTATCTAAGTTGCCAAAAGCTGGACCAAGGGGAATGGTCGCTACACCCGGAGGTGTTTCAGACTCTGTGCCAGAAATGGGGTACTCAAGACGTGGACCTTCTAGCGTCCCGTCTCAATCGGAAGGTGTTACGATTTGTGACCAGATCGAGAGATCCGTGGGCAGACACGCTGGTAGCGCCTTGGGTTTACTACCGCCTGATATACACCTTCCCTCCCCTGCAGCTTCTTCCTCGCCTGCTACGCAGGGTGGAAGCAGAGGGGATACCAACAATCTTGATCGCCCCTGATTGGCCGCGCCGTCCCTGGTACGGCTGGTGGCAGACGTGCCTTGGCATCTACCCCTGAGAGAAGACCTGCTTTCACAAGGTCCTATCTTTCACCCTGTTTTACAGTTGCTGGCTTAGACGGCGTGGCTGTTGAGAGCCAGGTGTTGAAGGACCGAGGCCTGTCGGGCCCGGTGATTTCTACCATGCCAGGGGCATGGAAGTCCACATTAAGAGAGATTTACCATCGTACATGGAGGGCCTACATCTCTGTGTGAAGAGATGAAGTGGCACCCTCGTACATACGTGGTTTCGCGAATTTTGCTGTTTTTACAGCGGGGAGTGGATCAGGCTCTAGCCTTGAGTACGGTGAAGAGTCAGATCTCGGCTCTAGCTGTCTACTTTCAGCGACCTTTGGCATCGCACTCCACCGTTTCCCCTTCTAGCACCACGTGAACACAGGGAGCCCCTCTTGGGGATGCACTTACCACAAGGATAAGCGTATAAAACCTTGAAAATCAGAGACCTTCCTCCTCTCTTATGAACCTCCTTATACCGCCATACCACGCACATATAAAAAGGATCCCAAGGGCTCATGCAAATGACATCAAAAGAAACACAATAGTGTAATATTGTTTAAATCTTTAATGCCCCACATGCGCCCCCCCATATAATATATACGTACTTAATACAAAGTTCAATCCAGCAAAAATGAAATAAAGTGCTTTAGTGCTCGTCGCTCAAGAAACCTGGAATCCCTGTTTGGGCAGCCGTCTGTGTGGTAACAACACTGTTCCAATAGCCGCTTCCGGGTTCTGCTCGGTGGAGCGCAAAAACGTCACTTCCTGGTGTAGCGTAGAGACCACGACCCTGACGTGTTTCGTCACTCCTGGACTTCGTCTGAGGGCGTGGTCTCATTTCGCTAAACGCCAGAATAAATGTGGGAGAACGTATACCACCCCCGAGTTCCGACCATCCGAGGTAGTCCTCCGGCAGTGATCAACGCCCTTTTCTCAGCGTGTGTCCTACATACAAACACCAAGAAACATAGGCGCAGGGCGTGTCTGCCCAAACAAAATTCAGACAAACTTTGGCAATAATGCAAATGTTGATTCAACCTCACAGAGAGCGGCCCAAATAGCATAAATAGCCTGTCACTTTCCCATCCTTTATTGCACAACAATTTTGTATGGGACACGGTGACACCACCTCTATACCTTCTAAACGTTCATATATCTCTCAAGCAAACATATTGCTAGTCGAATGTAACTGCACTCCAAGTATACTTAATGTTGAATATACGTTTGTCTAACAAAGTACGAAGTGCATATTAAAAAAAAAAAAATATATATATATATTACAAAAAAATGTATGTGTGTGTGTGTATATAGTATATAATATATATATATATATATATATATATATATATATACCGTATTTAGCGCGGTATAACGCGCTCTGGCGTATACCGCGCACCCCCAATTTGGCCCCCGATCCTGTGGGAAAAAAAGATTTTTAGTTTTTTTGTACTTACAGTTTTGATGTCTTGCGCGGCGTCCATCTGCGGCCTCGTCGGGTCTGGCGTCCTTCTGCGGCTTCGGGTGTCCTCTTCGGCGGGTCCGGCGTCTGTCTTCGGCGGGTCCGGCGTCTGTCTTCGGCGGGTCCGGCGTCCGTCTTCGGCGGGTCCGGTGTCCATCTTCGGCGGGTCCGGTGTCCATCTTCGGCGGGTCCGGCGGCCATCTTCGGCGGCGTCCTCTCGCTCGTTTCCCGCCACGACTTTGAATACTGCGCCCGCATATAGCGAGCGCAGTACACTCGTGAATCTTCGGGCAGGCTCGGGCGCCTCTCGCACTGACGTCCTGTACGCTCAGGACGTTAGGACGTCAGTACGAGAGGCGCCGAGACTGGCCGAAGATTCACAAGTGTACTGCGCTCGCTATATGCGGGCGCAGTATTCAAACTCATGGCGGGTATCGGCGTATATCGCGCACCCACGATTTTGCCCTGATTTTCAGGGCAAAATAGTGCGCGGTATACGCCGATAAATGCGGTATATATATATATATATATATATATATATATATATATATATATATATATATATATATATATATATATATATATATATATATATATATATATATATATATATATATATATATATATATATATATATACATATACATACATACACATACACATACACATACACATACACATACACACACACACACACACACACACACATTTTTTTGTGTATATATATATATATATATTAATATGAGATATTAATTTAAATTTATATTTAATATGTAATTTAATATGTGATACAGATCCATATTGGACACATCCATCCAGGAGTTGTCCACAATCCATAGAGTTTATAAAAAAATATAAAAAGCTCCTATGTAGTCTAAGAAAATAACAAAATATATATATATATATATATTAAATTATAATATTCAAAAGAATAGTTTAACCACTTCCTTACTGGGAACATATACCCCCTTCCTGCCCAGGCGAAATTTCAGCTTTCAGCACTGCGTCGCTTTGACATCACTGTGACATCACTTCCTACTGCCTGTGTTTACTGTTCACAGGCAGGGGAAGCATTGGATTCGCTAGGAGCGATCGTGAGGGCGTGGCCAGAAATCAATGGCCGTCCCCTCATCACAGATCGCTCATGAAGCGAAATGGACTGCTGCGGACCCCCCACCCGCTGCAAGGGAGGCACGTACGGGTACGTAGTTATGCCTGTCCGTGCCGCCCTACCGACGTATATGTACAGGTGGTGGTCCTTAAAGCGGGAGTTCACCCAAAAATCAACTTTCTGCAGTTAGATCCAGCATATTGCTGACATCTGCAGTATGCTGTTTTTTTTTTTTTTTTGGTACTTATCGTTTTAGCAGTATTTCTTCTATGGCTCAGAGCGGGGAATCCTTCAGGGAATGGGCGTTCCCTTCAAGACAAGCAAGTTGATTGACAGCCTTCGATAGCACGTCACGGCTTCCGAAAATACACGAGTGCCGCTCGGCCATTTACGGCGCCTGCGCAGTCAGCTCTACACGGCAGGCGCCGTAAACAGCCAATCGTCACCTCAGCGCGTTACGGCTTCCGAAAACAGCCATCGAAGGCCGTCGATCAACTTGCTTGCCTTCAGGAACGCCCATTCCCTGAAGGATTCCCCGCTCTGAGCCATAGAAGAAATACTGCTAAAACGATAAGTACCAAAATAAAAAAAAAGACCAGCATACTGCAGATGTCAGCAGTATGCTGGATCTAACTACAGAAAGTTGATTTTTGGGTGAACTCCCGCTTTAAGTGGTTAATATGAGTTTAAATGTGATTGCTTAATTCTGAACACAGCTACATCCCCAGTTATACAAAAATATACAACTGAGTTGTACAGTTTATAGGTCACGTTAAAGGTGGAAAAAGTTCTGAAATGATTTATCTTTGTCTCATTTTTTTTTTTTACATCACAGAAACTGGGGTGTGTAGACGTTTTAAGTCCACTGTATATAAAGGTACCAACACATTGATCTCCCCACCGGCACAGTGAAAGAAAACTGCGGAAAAACTTTTTATGGCAGAGACAGTCACAGCGAAATCTTTCCCATCTCTCCACCAGCAGAACACAATGATTACCGCCAAAAACTATCGCTACTGGCAGTGATTGATTGACTGACTTCAGTACAACCAGCCTGCCCATAGATGGATTTAATCTCAGCCAGTCCCTGTTGAACTTGCGGAGATTCAATCCATCTATGGCTGTCTTAATGCGTTCAGGGTGATTATGGTGTGCCCAGACACACCCTGTGCGCACACCTATGCCCATAATTGTATATTATAAACACTGTATTCTGCTGCAATTCAGTGTTATAAATATTCCTTCTCCTGCTGTAGCTTTGAGATCTGTCTAACATCATTTGGTGCTTGTATCATGTATGTGTGCACATCTCTAGCCACACCGCAGAAAGAGCCGGTGTTCTATCAAAATACCACTGCCCATCAGATTGTGTAACGGACGTGACATTCTGATCAAAAAAACTTACTAGGCGTTTCACCATGTGTTCCAATGGCGCTATGCGTTCTAAAAACGTCATGATTTGATGGGTAACTGTGTTCCGATAGCACACCCATGTGGACATCTGGCTACACCCAGCTACGTCTTTAATTGCAGAGTAATTTTAGCAATAAAGTGAGCTTATATAGATATAGTGTATTGATTTCTGTGATGGTGTTTGATACATTTTAAAAGGAGCTAGACGCCAGCAGTAGGAAGGTGGCAGAGGCCATGTTGGTACACCCCGCACTGCTCAGCTCTAAACCTTTAGGCTTTCGAAATGTAAGATCAAAACAGCAGTGGACGGTGTCAGTAGGGCAGTGAATGGTGTCAGACGGACATAAATTTAACTCCATGGCTGCTGGGGAGAGATCAGAGTGGGAGGGTTACATTTGAAACCCTCAATGTCTGGGTACCTGTACTATGTAACCAGCAGCCACTGCTTGAAGCTTGCTGGTTAGTTTACACCTCATTTCTCACAGTCAGTGTGGGGAATAGGAGGGTTGGTGTCTGTCAGTGGAGAAAGGGGCTGTAGGCTTAAATCTGTGAAACCTGTGTCCCTGGGGGATGGTCAGTGTTAATAATAATATTGTCCTGATGTGTTCCTAATCAGATGTTGCAGTACCCATGCTTCTCAATGCCTCCCATGGAATCCTCTACTCCCTGCCTCTGATGTTGCCTGATGTGGAGTTAAATGCTCAGGGAACAATCGGCTCTCTGCATTCTTTACTGTGTGATCTGATGGGCTGAGGCTGTAAACTGAGCAAGGAAAGGGAGATTAGTTGAGGAGCAGCAATTATTGACAAGGGCTGGAGAAACATGGGAGGGGGGGAGGATGTAGGGAGACAAGGGGTAGCAGTGACTGGAGAAAGCATGAATGGGTGACAGGCTGCCCGGTTTTCTATACTATGGAGCAAAGGTGGATGACAGGAGCTGAGCCGCAGATACATGCAGGATGAGAGAGGGGGGGAAGGGATGAACAGCTTCAGAAGGAGAATTAGTGGAGGCAGGGAGGAGGACATCACCTCCTCCAATGGGCGGTACAGACCGGGGTCTCCAAGTCCTATCCTCCCACTACAGTAAGTGCGGACAGAAGTGGAAGTTCCTGCTTGCTGGGAGAGAACTACACGTGGGCTGGGACAAGACCGCTGGCCGAGGGTACAGGAGGAATAGCAGCCAGCGGTCTTACAAACAGGAAATCACAGACAACAAACGGTTTTATTTGAAAGTTACCAGTCTATTACAGAGAAACTACAGAGCTCAGAAGAAGATAGATGGCATATTCAGTGAAGATAGGAGATCAGCAGCAAGGACGTGCAAAAAAGTTTTTGCCCGGAGTTCTGCTTTAATAAAACAGATTCAACACAAGGGATAAATAGAACATTGTACGTTTTGCTACAGAAAGACACAGGTCAGTGAATATGTTTCTCTTTCTTAAAGAACATCTTTACTGAGGGAAATCTGCACACAGCAATTCTTGATCTCCTTCTGAAAATGTTAGTTACCTGGCTGTCTTTGGCTTTCGTATTTTGAGTCACACCCCGAAGAAACAAGCTGCATTTTAGTTGATACTCCTAATCTACATACTAATGTTCAGGTAGTTACTTGTAGAACTGAGGATTTTCAATCGGCATTACAGCTTTTCCTTACCATTTGCCAAAAAAGAGAAATCCGCAACAGTATCTAAATAAGTTCCTCAGTACAACTTTCCATTTAATCTCATAACCGAGAATCGCTGGTTGGAGATCCTCCTTTACAGTTTTACTGCAGGAAATAACTTAAAGGAGAATTTATCTTTAACCTGGGAACTACTTTATTAAAGAACCACAGATAAGATATTAACTGAAAGATGACATGACTTAATGATTTTCGTTGCTGTAAAACAGGGGTCCTCAAACTACGGCCCGCGGGCACCCCAAGGACCTTTATCCGACCCTCTGCACGCAGGGCCGGTAGACTGCTGTGTCAGGAGCTCACTGAAAAGTTTGGGCGCGCTGTGATAAAAGTCCCGCCCTCCTCTCAGACCAGGTCGTGTGATAGACGCAGTGTTCTGTCTATCACATGAGCTAGTCTAGGAGGAGGGCGGGACTACTTTCACAGCGCGCCCAAACTTTTCAGTGAGCTTCTGACACAGCAGGAGCAGGAGATCCCGATGCACACACTGACTGGTGAGACATCGTTTGGTAAGGCTTCAATGGTGAGGGGGGCTTGTAATGATGGTGGGGGGGGGGGGGGCTTTGTAATGATGGTGAGGGGAGCTTGTAATGAGGATGGGAGGCTGGAATGGTGAGGGGGGCTTGTAATGATGGTGGGGGGCTGCAATAGTGAGGGGGGCTTGTAATGATGGTGGGGGGCTGCAATGGTGAGGGGGGCTTATATTTATTGCGGGGGCTTGTAATGATGGTGGGGGGCTGCAATGGTGAGGGGGGCTTGTGATAATGGTGGGGGGCTTGTAATGATGGTGGGGGGGGGGCTTGTAATGATGATGGGGGGGGGCTTGTAATGATGATGGGAGGGGGGCTTGTAATGGTGGTGAGGGGAGCTTGTAATGATGGTGGGAGGCTGGAATGGTGAGGGGGGCTTGTAATAATGGTGAGGGGGCTGCAATGGTGAAGGGGGCTTGTAATAATGGTGAGGGGGTTGCAATGATGGTGGGGGGGCTTGTAATGATGGTGGGGGGGCTTGTAATGATGGTGAGGGGGGCTGCAATGGTAAAAGGGGCTTGTAATAATGGTGATGGGGGCTTGTAATGATGGTGAGGGGGGCTACAATGGTGAAGGGGGCTTGTAATAATGGTGAGGGGGTTGCAATGGTGAGGGGGGCTTGCAATGATGGTGAGGGGGGCTGCAATGAGGGCACAGTAAGGCGGCATTGAAAGTGAGGCTGCAGTGAGAGCACGGTAAGGCGGCAATGATGGTAAGGCTGCAGGGGGGCGGCAGTGAAGGACCCGGCCCTCTAACGGTCTGAGGGACAGTGAACTGGCCCCCTGTTTAAAAAGTTTGAGGACCCCTGCTGTAAAACATACCTGTAAAAGTATCTAATTTCAACTTCTTTTCAGAGTGCCACTGTGTGATCTACATATGGTTTGCATTTTTTCTGTATAGTGTTTTATGGTGCTGCTCGGTGCACATATTTATCACATTTTTTTTTTTTTAGACACTGTTTTAAAAACTTTTTTTTTTTGTTAGGGATCGATTGGAACAATTGGAACGGAATAAAGAGCGTGAGAGGAAAATAAGAGAACAACAGAAAGAACAGAGAGAGGCAAAAGAGAGAGAGAGGAGAGCAGAGGAGAGAAGGAAAGAGCGAGAGGCAAGGAGAGAAGGTATTTGCATCTGCTATGTTCATATAGTAGGAGTCTTTAAAAATAGTTTTCTACATTATTCACTATTGTTCCAGAGGCCTATCTTCTCAAATTGTCTGGTCTAATTCAGACAGCTATTCCCATATTGTAAGGTAAGAAATGTTTTTGTAGACCTTTTCATAATGCAGGCTGTTGGGGATCAATGTCAAACTGATGTGAGTAAGAGCAGATTTCATGTACTATAGATATGCTTCTGCTCTTTTGTATGTGGGTTTCATACTTGTTTATGCAGATTTTTAGTATAATCTCGCACATTTACTGTAGCTTTCTGCAATCAGTAGTAAATATCATATCAATCTACCCTCAAAACAGATTATAGTTGCCTAATCATTCATTGAGGTACACAGGGTCAGAAAACTCCTGAGATGTAGCGTTTTATATGGCTGCCTACAAGAGTCTTGGACACCAAAAAAGTGTCAGCCATCCTGTATAACCTTGCTCGCATACATCATGGTTTAGTTTTCTTACTAGTGCCCTAGGAGAATGAACATCTTCTTTCCTCAAAAGAGAAGCAAACACAATATTTATTTCTTCTATCAAGATTCTTCAGATTCTGCAGAGCTAGAAGAGCTTACTTTGCAGCATTCAAGATCCGCTGATCCTTAGAATAGCCACGGAGGCCCTACCTTGAAACACACTGTGAGAAAGGCACAGGGCCGGCCTGTGATGTGACCTGTGGGCACCGGGTTCTGCAATTGGCACTCTGCAGACATTGCATGTGCCAAATGAGGGCTGTGATACACCCATCTGGTATTAAAAGTGGTTAAGTCAGATATTCCAATTCCTGCCAGCCACTCTGCAATAGCAAGATGTACTACACACTCCCCAAACCCCCCCGCAACGAAATACCTTTTTTCATTTCGCCGGTGTGTGGTCACATAACCGCCCACCGATCTACGGACTACAGTAGGAGGGGCTGAGTTTCCCCTCCTGCATTAGTCGGGTGGTCACGTGACCGCACATCATCTGTGAACAAAGACATTTAGCTGGATAATAAAAACAAAAAACACACTGTTTAGTGCATCTTGTTATTGCAGAGGGGCTGTCAGGAATTGAAATCACTAACTTTTTACAGGCGAAATAGGTACAGGAGGGGTAGAGCGGAGACGGCTCACTACACAGCCTCCCAAGCTGAGTGGGAGAGAGGAAAGCAGCGGGATGATGGAGGCACATAACCTGACCACAGTATCATGGATTAGCAGCCATGATTACCGTGGTCGACACACTAAGGGGGGGACCCAGGAACATGCAGGATCAATCGGGTATATTGCAACATAGAAAGGGACAAATTACACTGCACAAGCGCTATCCGGTTTAACATGCTTTAAAGGAATAGTATCTTCTCTTTTTTTAAGGGTTACAATCACTTTAATGCATTGCCCAAAATCTGTGCTGTGTCACAACACTTTTTTAAAGTCTGTTACATGCCCCTTGCAGAGTCTTCAACACACTGCTCGGTGATTCCAAGCACATAACGTGCTGATGCTAGGCACTGATGGACATTTATACACAGCACTGTTGGGACTGCACTGATAATCAGTGCAGATGTTTCTTTCACACAAGCCAGTTATCGGTCTAATCATGCTGTCTGCACGAGGTAATGAATGCCAAGAAGCGACTTGTGTTTACATTGTGATCAACTGTGCTGATCACATAGTAATTGGTCACTGATTGGCTCTTCACCCCGATTGGTAGTGCGAGAGCAATAATTCTAGCCCTAGACCTCCTCTGTAACTCAAAACATGCAACCTGTAGATTTTTTTAAACGTCGCCTATGAAGATTTTAAAGGGTAAAAGTTTGTCGGCATTCCACGAGCGGACGCAATTTTGAAGCGTGACATGTTGGGTATGAATTTACTCGGCGTAACATTATCTTTCATAATATTAAAAAAATTGGGGATAACTTTACTGTTGTCTTATTTTTTAATTTAAAAAAGTGTCATTTTTTCCCAAAAAAGTGCGATTGTAAGACCGCTGCGCAAATACGGCGTGACAGAAAGTATTACAACGATCGCCATTTTATTCTCTAGGGTGTTAGGATAAAAAATATATATAATGTTTGAGGGTTCTAATTAGAGGGAAGAAGATGGCAGTGAAAATAGTGAAAAATGACATTAGAATTGCTGTTTAACTTGTAATGCTTAACTTGTAATACCAACGGCCACCACCAGATGGCGCCAGATCACATATGGTGGTAATAACTTGTAATACCAACGGCCCACCACCAGATGGCGCCTTATACGTATACCCTTTTATGGTGAATATCTTTTTGGTGCTTCCCTGGACAAGTTTTATCAAGGTTCTCACAGGGGGCCAGAGCACTCCTTTGTCTCAAAAAACAAAAGCTAAGCCTTGGGTCAATAAAGCGTCTGCCCCCTGATGCTTAAAAGAACTACTTTTGTTTCTTTCAGTCTTTCAGGTCCAGAAACTGTTCCCTTAGAATCTTTGGACTCCAGAATCCTCCAAGCATGTGGGCAACTCTTCCTTGCACTGAAAACAGCCTTGCATTCTTGGATAAAACCATCCAGTTTTCACATTTCTAAGCTTTACTGCATGGATGTTTAGGCAGATGCTGATGCAAACTTTTTTTTTGTTTTCATGTTTTTTTTTTTGAGTTTTCTTTGTGGTTTCCCACCCCTTAAGGCCCCTTGCACACTGGGGCGTTTTTCATGCGGTACAGCGCTAAAAATAGCGCTGCTATACCGCAAGAAAAATCATGCCCTGTAGTGTTCAATGTGAAAGCCCGAAGGCTTTCACATTGAAGCGGTGTGCTAGCAGGAGCGCACCAAAAGTCCTGCTAGCCGCGTCTTTACCGCGGTATAGGAGCGGTGTGTTCACTGCGCCTTCCCATTGAAATCAATGGGAAAGCGCGGTAATACCGCCCGCAACGGGCGGTATTAACCCTTTTTCGGCCGCTAGCGTGGGTTAAAACCTCACCGCTTGCGCCCGAATATCGCGGTAAATACGACAGTATAGCCACGCTACAAATAGCGTGGCTATACCGTCACCGCGGATGCACGTCTCAATGTGAAAGCAGCCTAATAAACTGATTTTAATGTTCCAAATGTCTCAAATATTCTTATGTCCTTTTTAACCACTTGCCTACAGGGCACTTTCACCCCCTTACTGCCCAAGCCATTTTTTAGCGCTGTCATAATTTGAACGACAATTGCACAGTCATGGAACACTGTACCCAAATGAAATTTTTTTCCCCGCACAAATAAAGCGTTTTTTTTTATCGTGACTGCGATATTGCGGCGGACACATTGGACACTTTTGACACATTTTTGGGACCATTCACATTTATACAGCGATCCCTGCTATAAAAATGCATTGATTACTGTATAAATATGACTGGCAGGGAAGGGGTTAACACTAGGGGGGGCGATCAAGGGGTTAAAGTGTTCCCTAGGGAGTGATTCTTACTGTGGGGGGGGTGACTGACTGGGGAAGGTGACCGATGGTTGTCCCTATGTACAAGGGACACGCCATCGGTCTCCTCTCCCTGACAGGACGTGGATCTGTGTGTTTACACACGCAGATCTACGGCCCTGCTCAGTTACTGGGCAATCGCGGGTGCCCAACGGCCATCGTGGCCGCCGGGGAACATGCATCGGGTCCCCAGTGACGCCGCGCGCCCCCTAGTGGCTTGTGATGGCGTCCGCCCAGAACAAGAGTCTTCCTCCCGTCGTCATTTGATGGCGGTGGACAGGAGGTTAATGAACAATTTGGAATCATTTTCTTGGCGTTCATTAAGGGACATAGATCCCACCCCTCTTGGGATCACACTTTCTACTGCTTTTGGATGAAACGATGGGGGCGAGAAGGGTTATAGTTGCCAAGGGTCACTTTATTCATTTTTTGTTAAATACTCATGTAGGCAGCAGTATAAATGTCTCAGAATTTTTCTGACCCTGTGTCCCTTAATGAAGTTCAAAAATGGGTTTTTACGGTAAGTGAAAAAGTCTAATATTTTGACTGTCTTGGCCTGCCACAAATTGATACCTTTTTAATTCTTAAAGTGAGTGTCATTTATGATAGAGAACACCTGAACCACTTGTATGATTCCTTATCAGACACCTCTCCCCCACCCCCCAGTTTTAAATGCATTCCCTGATTATGGCCACCCCTCTCTGAGCCGGACAAGGCTGACAGGTTGGATCACTTATTCCTTCATTTGCTGCTATGTATTTTTGATGCAACCACAGTGTGACATGTTTGAAAAACAAAATGAGTGCTTTGAAGGACAAACATGTAGGTGCACAACACTGCTATTGTGGCTGTTTCTGAAATGGCAAGTGATGTTTCCAATATGTGGTGCAGGGTAGCTCTTCTGCGGCAGCATTCTGTCTTGTGTATTTTGGAGAGATACTTGAGAAGTGCTAGGTAGAAAACTTGACCCGTGCTTACTTAGAGAGGACACTGTCACCTTACCTGTTTAGTGCACAGTGACAGGGACTATATAAATCCACGCTCCAACCACATTATGCTCACATCTCCTGCACTCCCCTGCTGCTCCTTCCTTCTCATAATTAAAGGGGTTGTAAAGGTTCATTTTTTATTTTCTAAATAGGTTCCTTTAAGCGAGTGCATTGTTGGTTCACTTGCCTTTTTCCTTCGATTTTCCTTCTAAATGTTTTTTTTTTCTTTGTGTGAATTTCTCACTTCCTGTTTCTCCTCGGTAAGCTTTCCACCATCATCTGAGCGGTGGAAAGTCAGTCAGAACAGCTTACTGAGGAGGAACAGGAAGTGAGAAATTCAGACAAAGAAAAAAAAAATTTAGAAGGGAAATCAAAGGAAAAGGTAAGTGAACCAACAATGCACTAGCTTATAGGAACCCATTTAGAAAATAAAAAACTAACCTTTACAACCCCTTTAAGTGCTCTCATGTGATGTTCTAACAACAAATATGTATTGTTCTAATAATAGTTTATGAAGATAGGGACAAAATCAAATCTACACCCACTGTATCAGCCAACGGGAATCATCTGGAAAATGAAATTTGATTGGTGGTACAAGGCCAGTGTCTTACACCAATTGATTGTGTCTGGTCACAGACATGTACGGCTTTGATGCTCACTTATTACAGAATTTAACCTGGTAACTAGTGTATTGGGTGGTACAATTGAAGGAGACAACATCTAAATAATCAAATGTAGTCTTAAAAGAATGTCTACTGATTACATTAAAAACCATTCAGGTATGCTGGGACTTCCTCACCCTGGGAGTTCCTCATCACCCAAAGGAGAGTTTTTTTTGTGACTTGTATACAGTTTTGTTTTTTGTAAAATAAACACCTCTTCTACATTCTTTAAAGTATGTAACTTCCTAGTCTTACATCTGCCAGTTTAGTTATTCCAACCTGTACAACATGCCTTCCAGGGCCGGAAGGATCTGCGCTTCCTCAGCGCAGGAAGCCAGGGCTCTTGCAAGAGACTGAGAAAATGCAGTACGATGTACACTATACAGATTCAAGAATAACTGTAGAGTTTAGCACTCAAAGTAAGTTCTGGCTTTCTAAACCTATTTTTTACAGCTATAACTGTAAACAGCTCCTGCAATGTATTGTACCTTTTTACAGAACTTCAGGCAAATGAATAAAACATGCAGAGCCTTGCCAAAGTATTCACAACGTTGGTCCGGCCAATCTTGAATAATGCATTTGAAGACTGAAACTGTTCTCTCTGTGATTATTTTTTTTATTTATTTGAAAATTCAAAACTTTAATTGATTTTCATATAAAATTGTTTTATAATGGAGAAAAAAATATTTAATTAAAAAAGCTTAGGGATGTTGTTTGCTTAAAGGCCTGTCCATACCATTTTGAATAGACTGTCCAAAGCTCTACAGAACACCAAAAGAGGACATGAAGCAATGTTTTTAATGCAGCACACCACTTGCATTGTAAGGTTCCACACTGGATTTTATTGTGCTATTATAGCATCGTAATTACACTGTGCTTCCTGTATTTTTGTGTGTTATGGACCATAAAAGCACACATTGGGGTTGATTTACTAAAGGGAAATCCACTCTGCACTACAAGAGCACTTCAAGTGCACTTGTAAGTGCAGTCTCTGTGTATCTGAGAGGAAGCTCTGAAATTGGGCGAAGCTCTTCTGATTTTATCATGTGCAAGCAAAAATGCTTTTTATTTTCCTTGTTTCCCTCAGATCTACAGCGACTGCATTTGAAAGTGCACTTCCATTGCACTTGTGGTGCAAAGTGGATTTGCCTTTTGTGAATAACACCCATTGTACCATGTGCTGCCGCAACACACTGATTTGAATGGACCCTTAGTTGTGGAAAATCCTATGCCTTTGCAGAAAGAAATTAGCTGCCGAACGAGGTTCTGGCCTCCCATGGTGAATTGGAAAATGAACCTTTTACGAGTCTGCATGTCACAGTATTATAACAAGTAAATACTTAAAAAAAAAAAAAAAAAAGAAAAAGCTCTGCCCTTTATCATTAAAAAGCGGTCCTTTAGCTCCAGACAAGTGATTTTTGCCTAGGCTGAGGGTGATGTAAGTAGTCTGCTGCAGGCAGGAGAAAACATTTATTCAGTCTCCCCTTCCAGTGGTCCAACTGCAACATTGTAGTCTTGTAGCAAGTCAAGTAAAAAGAGGTAGCAGTGGCTGACCCCTGCCAGACATTTGTGAACATAACTGCGCACTTCACAGGTACAAGGATTAACATGATTGTGTCATTTCTGAGCCAACATCTCATTGCAGGAAGTAGATGGTATCCCAGGATGATTGTAAAAATAGAAAAAATAGTGCGCTAGTCTAAAAGTAAACAGAATAAACAAAAAGCTGCTACAAAAAATGTGACTAAGATTCAAAATGTGACTGTAATTAGAAATGTAGCGCTAAATATTAAGAGGGACCAAATCGCACCAAGTAAAATGCGCCCCAAGGTGAAAATAAATGTGTATATAAATTAATAAGTCCACACAAATGTCCATTCAAATGGCAGTGGAGTAAATGGTGAAACCAGACGTGTAACGGTATAGGTCATCACATAAACCTTCTTTCAGAGGAGTAAGGAAAGGTGGAATACTCTTACCGGAACCCGTGGATCTACCTATCAAGCAGATCGTTGGAGCATATGAAATTCAAACGGCAAGTCACATCAGCTTGTCTGACGACTCTAAGTGACGGAGACCATAGATGTAGCCCATGGACCTGACAGACCGCGGTTAGAGACCCTTAGAGGAGATATCTCAAATTCACTGGGTATCCATACGGTCCTCAAGCGTTGTAAAAACAACCTCTATTGTTGGAATCCCTTTCAGGATTTACAGATAGCACAATGGGGAAAGCTTCAGAAAAAACCCAGTCCGTCACAGCATGGAAGAAAGGAGAAAAAAAGGGAGGGTGCCCTGGGCTTGGTACACCAACCCACTTATTGCCCTTTTAATCTTGTACTGCGATAACTTTTTTTAAGCATTGTTGGTTTTTTATTCAAATAAACCCACATTTACCTGCACTATCGGAGCAACATTGGAGGTCGTTTTTACATCTCTTGAGGATCGTATGGATACCCAGTGAATTCTAGATATCTCCTCTAAGGGCCTCTAACCGCAGTCTGTCAGGTCCATGGGCTACATCTATGGTCTCCATCACCTAGATTTTTCAGACAAGCTGATGTGACTTGCCGTTTGGATTTCATATGCTCTAACGACCTGCTTGATGGGTAGATCCACCAGTTCCGGTAAGAGTATTCCACCTTTCCTTACTCCTCTGAAAGAAGGTTTATGTGATGACCTATACCGTTACACGTCTGGTTTCACCATTTACTCCATTGCCATTTGAATGGACATTTATGTGGACTTATTTATATACACATTTATTTTCACCTTGGGGCGCATTTTACTTGGTGTGATTTGGTCCCTCTTAATATTTAGCGCTACATTTCTAATTACTATCCCAGGATGATGCCTGAACAGAGATGGCTACCTCTGTCTAGTGAGGGAAATCGGATAAAAACATTGGGGTTGATGTGATAGGGGGGGGTTAAGATTCTTCACTCGGTAAATAAAATGTAGATTAATTTCAATTATCCAAAATTGTCCAGTTTATTTAATCTTCAAATGATTTGGGTATGCAGAATAAACACCACTGCAATTTATTATTTGAAGATTTTTAACTTCTTTAGTAAATCAGCCTCTTAGGGGAGAAACTGTGCTCTGTGAGAGGTAATAAATGCCTGGAAGTGTTTCTTACTGTGTGTTCATACACATGTGAGAAAATATCTTAAAAGAAAGAACATTAGCGAGTAAATGTAATTTAAAATGTATTCAATAGGAAAGCCTACAAAACAGTATTCCAGTGTTTAAATGTTCCTGGCGGTCACTCTTGTCTCAAGAGCATGGAAGCTAATACTGAGCCTGCAGGGTACTGCTTGGAAAAGGTTCAGTAATAGTCTCCATATTTCTCTCAAAAACATTAGTGTACATGTAGGGAGTACAAATAATAAACCTAGTTGTCTCAAGGAGCACATGTGTGCCTACCGGGGGTTTTCCTATCTTGGCTCTTGCTCACAATATAATGAAGTTAAGAAACATTGTAAATTGATGGTGATTAAATACTTGAACAGAGTGCTTATTTCAGTTTTTATTTTTCCTAACATAAAACAATTACTTTTAAGTATGAATACTTTTGAAAAATAAAAAATAAAAACACAGAGAACATTTCAGGTTAGAATTTGATCAGAATATGTTGAAAAGGCACTGTGTGTATTCAAGCCTCGTGAGATGATTTGCAGTCAAGCTTAGAAAACCTGTCTATGGTGAGCACATTGGCTAAAAATTGTAATCAACCTTGCACTGGTAGTGTCTCCTCCTGTAATTTTATGGGATAAATGCCAAAGTATTTAAGGCTTACAAGGAGAAAACTTGTTGTGGATGTCATTGTGCTCATGTCCAGTGTAGTCCAGGACAAGGCAGTGTAGTGGCGTAGTTTGCCGGGTCTGAAAAGAGTCATCACCCTCCTTATGCTATGCAGCCAAATAGCACAACAGGGGTGAGCAGATCACAAGAGAATGTTTAATACTTTACAAATCTTTTTGTTGCAAATGAAACCATTCCTTAATGCTGTATTGAGCGGTTTAGCTGGAGTTGCTCTTTATCCCTTCCTCTGTCAGATACAACATGGCCATGCTTGGACAGAAAACAATGTATGATGCTGTCTGGTAACCTTAATAAAATGGGTGTGGGTAACATTCAGTTACTTTCTTGGTCCAAATGCTGTCTGGTTTGTCTGTCTTTTCTGATAGAAACAATAAACCTGGTCTTTAGAAATCCCAGGAGCCAAGTGACCAATCAGCCCAGAAAACTATAATGGTGGAATCTTTAGACTTGTATTATTATTCAGAGTGCATTCTCCAAGGCTCCTTTAAAATTCCCAGTGGCACCGAATCGAAAGTGATTGGTGTTTTTAAATTATATGTTCATTTTCACTTCCACCTACTGCTAATTTTTCTTGTGAAAAATGTGTGTGTGCTTCACTTTTTGCTTACCCTAATCTAGATCGGTGTTTCTCAACCTTTTTTAAGTCAAGGCACCCTTTAAAATTATGGACAGTCTCAATGCACCCCATTCTAAAATGTAAAAAAAAAAAATACTCTGATAGTTTTACATTATATGGCAGCATCAACACACCCAGGACACCCACCATTAGAGGCGATTTATTCTTCCAAAGCAAATACACTTTTTAACACGAGTAATAACTAGTATTCCAGAGTTTCTCCTCTTCCTCAGTTTCACCCCATCACTCGGCTAATGTGACCCCAGTGTTGACAGGGAGGGGCAGGGGAGGGTCAACCAAGGATTCTGTGCAGGTGATTAACACCCTTCTTATCAACGCTGATGACATCACTGGTTGTTGGGCCACCGGTGGCTGGAAGTTTGTAATGGTGCACAAAAAAAAACCTGCGGCTTAGTGTAACTAAAAGGCAGGCTGATTCACCTGCTGGCTTGTGTACATTTGTGGGCAATTTTATAGGCATTTTGTCAATGCACCCTGGTTAAAAAGTCTGATCTGGATGACTTGAACACAATAAAATGGTTAAGTCAGATAAAACGCCAGATGTGTTTTTTTTCATCTCAGCAGTATCATGGTGCTGGTCTGCATCACTTGCGATCCAAAAGCTTGAACATTGCATGTCCTTCATTGCTTTACTTGATAGTTCAGCTAAGTATGAAAAGTGATCGATGGATCGTCCCTCTGCTTTCACCCTAATTGACTAAAAGTTCTTTATTCTTTTATCCCTTCTATTCACTTAAAAAATCATTACATTTTATCTTTATATATGTATAGCACAAGTACATGAATCTGTCTCGTATCAATCCCCTGGACAACAGCACTAAGATGGGGGAGGTGGTATTTTCAAGAGGGTAGTCTTATGAGTGTGCTGCCATTTTTTCATTGATCCCTCACAAGTTGGACCAAGCTGTATGACTTCAATATAGTGTAGCCTGAGAGAGGGCCATAATCTAGCCGTTTTGCCTGGCAGGGTACCTGGGTGACAAGACCAGATGACACAACTTCTCATGCATTTGACAGGTGAAAATAAATATACAGGGGAAAAAAATATATATTCAAGATTTTAGTGTGTGTGCGCGCGCGTATATATATATATATATATATATATATATATATATATATATATATATATATATATATATATATATATAATTAGTGTGTACGCGCACACACACACTAAAATCTTGAATTGCAAGCATTATTGGTTCCAGAAGCATGCTTGAAATCCAAAGCACTTGTAAATCAAAGTAAATTTTCCCATAAGAAATAATGGAAACTCAAATTATTCGTTCCACAACCATTTATTTATAAGTCCTTCAGTTTATAGTCCATATAACATTTTTAAGAGGTAGCCTGGTTGGTCATAGTATGAATGCAAGTTGAAGACTCAAAAAATGTGACGTCTTTGTTTTCTATTGTTTTCTATTGAAAGCAAGTTCTCCTTCTTCTTTTTTTTTTTTTGTTTTTTTTTTTTTCAGGAGCTTGTAGGCTTTTACTGAATGTTCTCTTTCATTGTTTTCCATGGAAGCAGGGATCAAATGCAGAGATGCAGATGCCTGTATGAACTTTTTGTACAAGTTGTGCTGTCATCATAATACAAAGTTGTACCATTTCTGGGAAATAACATTCAGTAACTGACACAAATATACATCCCTTCCAATCCACTGTATACACAAATGTATCTGTTAGGTCGGCAGCATGCAGGGCTTTTTTTTACTATAGGTTCTAAGGCAGTCGGTCCATCCAGGAAAAACCTGTCATCCAATCACTGAATATACACTGAACAAGACCAGTTGTTTCATAAGGAACTGTCAGAACACTATACTATCAGAACAGTCTGTTTCCTTGAAAAATTATGCCTATGTTTAAAGTTATCAGAAAGTAAACTGCCTAAAAGTATTAGTCTTTGGCATTCATTAAAGGGCATCTCCACCTTAAACTGCTGAGTAGGAAGCTGTAGTGTAGAGGTAAAATTTTGTAATTGGGTAGTCTGAGTCTTCTAAACACAGAACAGTTATATTGGTCTATTTGTCTGTACCTTAATGCTTCTAATGTTTATTTATTTTCTGATGACTCTTCATTCTACAGCAACAGCTCATCATAGAACTGCCAGGGAGGAGCATGGCGACAAATCAAAAAGCAACTACCGTACTCGTAGCCCCATGCGTCAGACACGTGAAAAGCTAGAATCAGCAGATGGAAGGAAGCAAGGTAAGTTTTATTCACTTTCAGTTTTTTTTTTCAATGAAACGTTTTTATTTCCAACAAACGTGTACAAATTTTTCAACGCACAAAATGT
The DNA here is from genome assembly GCF_905171775.1 of Rana temporaria. Classification (NCBI taxonomy): domain Eukaryota; kingdom Metazoa; phylum Chordata; class Amphibia; order Anura; family Ranidae; genus Rana; species Rana temporaria. Next base: position 100,570,489 of record NC_053498.1, on the reverse strand, counting down.
TTTTCTTGTTCAGAACACATATTCCAGCCATGTCCCCCACATATTCCAGCCATGTCCCCCACATAATGCAGCCATGTCCCCCACATAATGCAGCCATGTCCCCCACATAATGCAGCCATGCCTCCCACATACCTTGATGATGCCGCACGTGCCGCCGTTAATCAGCGTGCAGGGAACATTACAGCTTTCGTTTGAATAGCTGTATCCCCGCCGCGTATAGACACTCCCCCTTGCGCGGGATTGGACAGATCATCCGTCCAATCCCGCGCAAGGGGGGAGTGTCTATACGCGGCGGAGATACAGCTATTCAAACGAAAGCTGTAATGTTCCCCGCACGCTGATTAACGGCGGCGGCTTTGCGGCGGTGGTGTGGGGGGGAACAAGTATTCTATTTCAGTATCGGGGGTATTTGCGGGAGTACGAGTACTCCCGCAAATACTCGGTATCGGTACCGATACTGGTATCGGGACAACCCTAGTCTGTACACGTCCTGCAGCCCACACAATGGGTTGCCATGCTCTCTAATGAATTGTTCATTTATTTTGCATTGTCAAGAATAAAACATTAGGCATGGAGATATATATATATATATATATATATATATATATATATATATATATATATATATATATATATATATATTAAAAGGGCTGCTCCTACCACTATTTCCACTTGTAACTGAAATATCAGGCCCTTTAACACTGATTGATTGACTGAAAGTAATGTTATTTTTTAAGGATACATGACTAAGAAAATTATAACTTGGCATTCTGTGCCTTCGCACTCTGAAGCAAAATTATGAAAAATGTATAGAGGTTATAGTTAAAACATAATGAACTTTATCTTTAACAGAATCCTTGTTCGCTTCAGTACCTCCCATCAATGCCTGTAACTTAGTGAATTTCTTGCCAGTGTTTATATAACTTTTCACTTTTCCTTCCTTCAGTCAAAGACGAAAGACCAGATGTGAGGGATCTTTTGTCTGACTTACAAGATATTAGTGACAGCGAGAGGAAGACCAGTTCTGGGGAATCTTCTTCAGGTACAAAAGCTTTTAATTGATCCGTTTTATTGCAAGCATACAAGGACTATATTTGCCAGATAAGCAGGAATGCCAATTTCTAGATTTAAGTCTGTTTTTCTCCTGTATTGAATTGTATTGTAACTGTACAAGCAAAAAAACAAAAGAACAAAAGCTGGACAGCCGCACTCCAAAATTTTCTTTAAAAGAGATGTCTTTATTTTCAACTGTGCATACAGTCACTGCAAGCCCACAAAAATCAGTATGGCCAACGTTTCGCACTGGCGTCAGTGCTTAGTCATGGCTAGCAAGGTTCACACTACAAATGAAATATATACACAAAACATACAATCATGTGATGAAAAGCCCTGCCTACAGCAGGGAGGAATCAATTAAGTTAATCAAGCAGTAAATCAAACGGCACTTTAAACAGCTGAAATATGGGTTAAACCTCCCTCAAGTGTGTCCCTTTGTAAAAAAGGGAGAAAGCGTGAAAAACACATATTGATTTGTGAAAAACCTGTGTATAAATGAAAATCAAAATGTGTTTTTCACGCTTTCTCCCTTTTTTACAAAGGGACACACTTGAGGGAGGTTTAACCCATATTTCAGCTGTTTAAAGTGCCGTTTGATTTACTGCTTGATTAACTTAATTGATTCCTCCCTGCTGTAGGCAGGGCTTTTCATCACATGATTGTATGTTTTGTGTATATATTTCATTTGTAGTGTGAACCTTGCTAGCCATGACTAAGCACTGACGCCAGTGCGAAACGTTGGCCATACTGATTTTTGTGGGCTTGCAGTGACTGTATGCACAGTTGAAAATAAAGACATCTCTTTTAAAGAAAATTTTGGAGTGCGGCTGTCCAGCTTTTGTTCTTTTGTTTTTTTGCTATTACCGCATTGCCAGCACCCTGGTGGTTCAACAACCCCTGATCATCACGAGGCTCACCTGGAGCGGTGAGAATCCTGTCTGTATTGTAACTGTACAGTCTGCCCTTGTGTTGTAAAATGCTGCGCAAACCGTTGGCCCTATATAAATCGTGTATAATATATATGTTGAAGTGTTGTGGCTTGGTTCACCAGCTATGTCAGCTTTCCTAAAAGGGGGAGAATTTTGTGAGGATTGGGTGTGACTCCATGATGCTGCAGCCCAGTTTGTCAGGCCTTTTTTTTTTTTTTTCACGGGAGGTTGCTGCAGCTTGTTGTCCCATTTTGTTTTCATTCCTCATATGTCTGCATAGATGGATCTGCTGGTAGATCATAAAGAGAACTGTGCTAGAACCAGTGAAGACATTTGCATTATCCATTCTCATTCAGAGGGTAGGGATACCATCAGGCACATGGAATTAGATTGTGGGGCTGCCAGATACATCAGGGTAAACTTTGGAGATGTTTAGCAGGTAATCCGTGGGCTTCACACAGGAAACGGATTCCTGAGTAAAAGGCCTCATGCACACGGGATGTTATAAAAACACCAGTAGCATTAGCTGTAGAATGCCATGTTAAAAATGTGAGTTTTGCATTAGCGTTTTGCAGCGTTTGCATTTTTAAACAAAACTTTACTTGCACAAAATCTTGAGGCTTGAAAATGCTCATAAACGCTGGATGGCTGCATTTCCAGCATTAGAGCTCCTCTTCAAATGCATTAGTTCTGTTTTGTTTTTTTCCAGCTTGAAAACGCCCAAGTAAAAAAAAAATGCTGATAAACCTATGTGTGCATGGATATGCTGGGGACTGGACTGGCTGTAGAAAAAAAATGCCTGATGCCCAGAACAGCACCGGTTATAACAGCCCAGTGTGCATGGCAAGCCTAAAATTGTTAGTTAGGGGTTTTTATTTAATGTTAACCAGCTTTTAACCGTGGAGCCACTCATGAGAAAAAATGCGCAAGTGTTGCAGAGCTGTCAAATTCACTGCTGATAAAGTGCTGATTAATCAGTGGCAACAGTACAGTATAACAAAGGTGGGGGGAATGCCATCTGTGTGTGCACCGATCAGGTACAACTTCTTTGACATGTGTGCACTTCCAGAAAAGTGCAGGTTGGTAAGCATAGATGATTAAAAAATAGTTTTGTGCACCTCGCTGGACTCCTCTATATTCACCAATCCACTTTTGCTCAGTTTTTATAAAATTCCTCTCACAAGCCCTGTAAGCCCAGCTCCAATAGATGTTCTCTGCTTTTAGGAGGATCTGCTTCGGGGTCTGAGGAGGAAGAAGAAACCAGCACTGAGGGGTCTGAGGAAGGCGAGGAGGAAGAGGAGGAAGAAGAGGAAGAGGAGGAAGAAGAGGAGGAAACTGGTAGTAACTCGGAAGCAGCCACAGAGCACAGTGCAGGTAATTAATAGTGACTAATGGCGATCGTAATAATAGAAACGTGTATATGTCATTCCAGTGCAATCATGAAAACAAGTTGAACGTTTATTTACTTAATCTGTAATCTCTACTTCAACCATCTACTATAAGTTGTTGTGCTTATCATACACTAGCATTCTGTTCATAGGATGTTAGCACAGCACAGTGTGGTCTCAGGCACACTGTTGCAATCATTTTAAAATTGCTTTCTAGGGATCATCTGCCTTTTAAAAAGTGCAGCCAAAATAAAAAAAAAATTTAATCCCCCAAAATTTAAACACATAGGACATAACACACAATCAGTAGGTTGTGTCCCTTGTTCTTATGCTCTTTCTGTTGGGTTAAATCCTTCTCTGTTCGTGCGTCACCATCCCTGCTGTCATAATCTTCCAGTGAGATTAAAAGAACTGTGAGAACTGTCACAGGCTCCTATCAAGAGTGCCTGACTATGCCCCCACACCCCATTCCACCCAGCTGCTCCATTCATAGAAGCAGTTCCACAGCTTCGATTAATGAAATATGATCTATGAGTGGAGAGCATGTACTGCAGAGCTTCTCTTACCTTTCTTATATGGTTCACCCTTGACAACACCGCTTCTTCTTTGTTACATATCTGCAAGTAAACCTGTCAAAAGAAAAATGCATAAGTGCCATTTAATAATTTTATTTCTGAAACTTATTCTTGCCTGTCTGCCATACTGACCCTCTAGTTTCAGCACTTTAAATGTTTAATCAGGTTTATGACTTCACATGCTGTATACTTGTTTAACCACTTCCCGCCCGGTCAATGGACAATTGACGTCCGAAAAGTGGTTGTGAAATCCTGACTTGACGTCCTACAGGATTTCATGCCGACGCGCGCCTGTGGGGGCGCGCACCGCGGTAATCGGTGATGCGGGGTGTCAATCTGACACCCTGCATCTCCGATCTCGGTAAAGAGCCTCCGGAGGAGGCTCTTTACCACGTGATCAGCCGTGTTCAATCACGGCTGATCACAATGTAAACAGGAAGAGCCGTTGATGGCTCTTCCTCATTCGCTGATTGTTGTGCAGCCCCCCCTCGGATGCCCACACTGGAACACCAGGGAAGCCCACACTGGACCACCAAGGAAGGGCAGAGAAAAAAATAAAATAAAAAAAGGGGCAAAAAAAAAAAGTGCAGAAAAAAAAGGGCAGAAAAAAAAGGGCAGAAAAAAAAAAGATGCCAATCGGTGCCCACAAATGGGCACTGACTGGCAACATGGACCCCTCAGTGTCCATCAGTGCCACCCCTCAGTGTCCATCAGTGCCACCCCTCAGTGTCCATCAGTGCCACTCCACAGTGCCCATCCATGCCCAGTGCCGCCTATGAGTGCCCATCAGTGCCGCATACCAGTGCTGCCTATCAGTGCCGCCTATCAGTGTCCAACAGTTCCGCCTCACTGGTGCCCATCAGTGCCACCTCATCGGTGCCCGTAATCAAAGTAGAAAACGTACTTATTTACCAAAAAAAAATTAACAGAAAAAAATAAAAACTTTAATTTTTTCGGTCTTTTTTTAGTTGGTGCGCAAAAAATAAAAATCGCAGAGGTGATCAAATACCACCAAAAGAAAGTTCTATTTGTGGGAACAAAATGATAAAAAAATTGTTTGGGTACAGTGTAGCATGACCGCGCAATTGTCATTCAAAGTGCGACAGCACTGAAAGCTGAAAATTGGCTTGGGCAGGAAGGTGCGTAAGTGCCTGGTATGGAAGTGGTTAAGGCCTTTAGTGTAAATAGTGTGTAAACCACAACAGCCAGGCAGAAAGCATTATCAGCAGTTATGTGCACACTATAACAACACTATAAAATAACAATTGGTGATATCTGAGAAGGCAATGTGTGTAGAAATAAAGCTTTTGGTTTCTTGACACCAAGGTACAAATACCAGTCTGGCGTATTTAGAATATAAAAACACCATCCCAGATGAGTAAAGTTAGAAAAGATGGCAGAATGGGTGATGGTATAGCAGAAAAAAGTGTCTGTTTAACCACTTAAGCCCCGGACCAAAATGCTGCCTAAAGA